>NC_090265.1:847300204-848025204 GCF_040414725.1 Anabrus simplex
GCCAATCTACAAAGGGGCTAGAGGATGGGCTGGGAGAGGGGGGGGGTGTGCACAGTGCAGGAAACGAAAAACTCTGAGCTAGTGTGTACTGTATATACGTAATAAATTTCTTCGAATTTCTTCTTCTTCTTTTTTGTTTTGGCTGCCTATGGACCACGTTAAATCAAATTCAACTTCGTCTGTTTCTGGGCTTCAATCCTTGTCCAGTAATCCTTCATTCTTTCACTATGCAATCTCATCCTTTCTTCTGTTCATGGCGCATGGGTACAGGATCTAATACTTTCTTAAACACCTTCATCGCCTTGATCCCCGACTAGTAAGTATCCCTGTTGCTGATTTCCGTTCCTTGTATTTCCATTTCTACCAGTCCCTTCTTCACCTCCTGATACCAGCGCACCGTAGTTTCCCTGATCCCAAAAACATTAATATCTGATTGGTCAGTCTTCCCGGGTTCATTTTGTAGATGTGTCCGAAGAACATGGCTTTCCTTTTTTAGATGGTATCTGAGGTCTTTTCCATCTTGAGATACAATTCTTGGATTCCTTTCTTTGCGTATGATCCATTTTCTGTTCTTTGGGGTCCCAGTATCTTCCTCACAATCTTTCTTTCCGCTAGTTCCAACTTCTTGACCAATCCTGTTTTTATCAGGTTCAAACATTCAGCTGCATATAAAGCTTTTTTCAAAGTAAATCGTACAGTACACTGAATTTCATCCCTACTAAAACTGTAACAAGCCGGCCCCGTGGTGTAGGGGTAGCGTGCCTGCCTCTCACCCGGAGGCCCCGGGTTCGATTCCCGGCCAGGTCAGGGATTTTTCTCTCGACCTGAGGGATGGTTCGAGGTCCACTCAGCCTACATGATTAGAATTGTGGAGCTATCTGACGTTAATATGGCGGCCCCGGTCTCGAAAGCCCAGAATAACGGCCGAGAGGATGCGTCTTGCTGACCACATGACCTCGCGTTAAGTACCGTAGGGTTTGGTTTTTGTATTTTTAAACTGTAAAAAGAACACTACAGTATTATTTTTCGATTTTTGAACTTGCCCAAGTAGTTTCAATAATTTCTGGTTGGCTATATACTAACGCATAACATTCCAACTCATCAATACACTGCACAGGTTTTCGATGAGTAGGTGGCTCCTTGAGGAGATCACCTTCATCTTCTTCTTAAGAAAATCTTCTGAAGAAATCGCTTTTCGTAACACTCTATCAATTGTTCCAGGTACATCGTCGTGGCTTTCCAACATATCAAAATCACTAAAAAACATCAACGTCTGACAATTCAGAGAGAGACCTGAATTCCTCAGTAAACGACGTGTTATCTACGTGAGATGGTTCCTCCTTTTCAGTTGATTATGGCACAAATCCTGCATGATGGAAACATTTCACAATTGTTTCTTTAGACACGTCCATCAAAGCACCATGGATGGGCGCTGCAAATTGCGTCGAGGACAGCCACGTTTCGTGTAAATCCGATTGCATTGTTGCACTTATCTACTGCGTTGATGAGGGCCTGCATTAACTTTCCTGTTCGCCTCCGTAGGATAACGGCTAGTGTTATAGCTGCCGTTCTAGGAGGCCCGGTTTCGATACCCGGTACTGCCTGGAATTTAAGAATGGCAGGAGGGCTGGTATGTGGTTGAAATGGTACATGCACTTAGCTCCAATGGGGGTGTGCCTAATAAGAGCTGCACAACCTCGGGATGACGACACGGGTTTATCTAAAAAAAAAATATTTCCTGTATAGTAATTTTACAGCTTGAATTATCCCTTTGTCTAGTTGTTGCACTTCACTAGTTAAATTGGGAGGCATATATCTTCCTGTGACATTTGATAAATTTAGTGCCACGTTGCTTTCTTTTTTTTTTCTTTTTTTTATATAGAATTTGCTTCATGTCGCACCGACACACTTAGGTCTTATGGCGACGATGGGATAGGAAAGGGCTAGGAGCGGGAAGAAAGCCGCCGTGGCCTTACTTAACGTACAGCCCCAGCATTTCCCTGGTGTGAAAATAGGAAAACACGGAAAAGCATGTTCAGTGCAGCCGACAGTGGGATTCGGCCCCACTATCTTCCGAATGCAAGCTGACAGCTACGTGTCCCATACAACGCGTCCACTCGCCGGTACGTTGCTTGCATTGTCAACGAACAATAGTATTTTACGCGTGACCTTCTTCACTGTTAGATTAATTTCTCTCAGCCAGTCATCAAAAATATCACTTGCCATCCAAGCTTTTCTGTTGTGATGCCAAAATGCAGGAGAACTCTGTCTTAACATTATGGTTTTTAAATGCTCTTGGACAGGTAGCATTTCCATTGACTGTTAACAGTAGCGGCGGTTAGGAATTAGAAGTAGGGGGTGGGGGGGGGGACGTACAGAAAGTAAAACGTTCCCGGGTTTGTGGTATATAGAGGGAGGGGGGGGGGGGGTTATATCCATGAAGGAAAAAAGGTACAAAATAGTAAAGTTTTTGATGTTCTCTGAGAGAATTTCGACAGCGAGGTAAAGGTTGACAGTTCATCAACTTAAGTGCGGTAATAATAGTTTTTCTGACTTTAAATCAATAGTAGTATACAATAAAACTCTTACCAAAGGAAAATATTACATTTATGTATTACAAATAAATAGAACTATGACGATATTATATTAAAAATCATTTAGTATTTGACTACAGTCTACACACTAGGAAACTAACAGACAGTAAAGAGACTGCCAGACTGACGAGTGTCCATGACCTTGGCTACTCTTCCTCACAACACATGCAAAGTCTCCACTATTTGCTGCGGTGCTATACAAATAAGTTAGCCGCGGCGAATGGCATTTTGTGCATATTATCGGTAATATTACTTCAAGAGAGAGCCTCCGTGGTTCAGACGGCAGCGCGTCGGCCTCTCACCGCTGGGTTCCGTGGTTCAAATCCCGGTCACTCCATGTGAGATTTGTGCTGGACAAAGCGGAGGCGGGACAGGTTTTTCTCCGGGTACTCCGGTTTTCCCTGTCATCTTTCATTCCAGCAACACTCTCCATTCTCATTTCATAACATCTATCACTCATTAATATAAATCACTTTGGGAGTGGTGACCCCATCGTAATAACAGCCTAAATCTGATTCATTCATTACATCCCTGACCCGGTCAAAGACTGGAAAACAGGTAGTAGGTTTTTCTTCATTACTTTAAGAACTGAAGCAAATAAAGGAAGGAATGAGCTGATAAAACAACAGGCCTTTTACAAATTGCTTTTTATTAATAATTCCTTGTTTCAACATACGAAAATGGAATAAAAATATCATGTTTCCTCCACAAAGTGGTAGTGGGGTGCACTGCCCGCTCACCGCCCCCTAATCGCCGCTAGTGACTGAAAATTGCTTGCATTAAACCATTAGAAAGGAACAAAACAAAATAAGCCTTTGAACTTGTTCAAAGCGTCATTAAAGTGCTGTCCAATAGCCGGAATTGGGGGATGTCCAATATTCGGAGAATTTTTGATATGTAAAAATATATAGAATCAAACAGTGCGTTGAATATATGACCAATTAAAACAGGTGTCCAGGCTAGAGGAGTTTCACTGATGTTGTGTGAACATGGGTCCGGAAACGCTTTATTTCCATGTTAGGACTTATTTTCTGGAACTCTACGTAGTAGAATAATAATGGGAAACACACAGGGACAGAAGGTACCAATAAACCATATGAAACACTTTCTAATATGAAATATTCAAATTGCCTTCCGTTACTATTGATACAGGCATACACAATACTCCAGGAACACATCAGCGCACCCAGGATTCAGTGGGACGGCGGGTTGGTTACGTGAACGAATCGTATCCACGAAATTTCATTGTATTTTTTGCCCTTAATGGAGGATAATAATTGCTTTCGTACAAATCAACAGTAAAATTTGTGGTAATTTAATAAATACCATTATTACTAAAGAAATATAGATACATAACTACGGCGACTATTTCGCTGTACACACGACTCTCTTCTGTGGCATTCCGCTTCACCGTGCCGTCTTTTGTTTCCTTCTCAAGGACCAGGGTTACCACCGACGAATGGAAGTGCTATGTCTGTGAATTCTCAATATCTTTGACCATGGTGATTAGCGCGGGCAGTTCAGACGGGTAAATGGAGGCGAAAGGTATACCGTAAACAACACAAAAAAGTATTTTTGTTGAAAGAAAATTAACATGATCCCTTGACCAATAATTATATTAATTAACGAGTTATGTGCACAAGTCAACAAATTGCCCCACCAAGTAACATGAAACAAAGCAAAAGGGTTCAAAGAAGTTGAGTGAGCAAAGACCGAACACACAAAAGTGTTACGTGAACGAAACGTATACTGAAGCGCAGTGATATAGAACTCGCAATCGTAATTTAGCAAAGTATGTATATATTTCCCTATTAATAACGGTATTTATTAACCTCTAATTTTAATCTTAATTTGCATAAAATCAATTATTATCTTTCATTTACGACGAAAATTATAATGAAATTTCATAGATACGATTTGTTCACATACCCCGGCGGGTTGATGCATATCGACAGTGAGATGTTATAAAACCCAGATCTAACATTGAAATAAGGCGTATCCGCATCCATTTCCATACAACATAATATGTTTCCCTAAGTGTGAGAAATGTGTCCTGAAAGGTTGGCCGTATCTTATTTTTACAGCCTGTATAAATCAAACATATACTTGATTTGGTTGTATCATGGTGTGGCTGTAAGGTATTTACAGAACAAAACATTCAATATGCAAACACTGTTTTATTTTTAATGTAATCTCCTTGTGACACAGCATGCCAGTGTAGACTACCGGCTTCATCACAATCGCAGAATTACGTCCTGTTCCTTGTACGCTACGTGGTGAAATGTATTAACAAAGGCAAGAGATGTTTGTCCAAAGAAGCTATAACATTATTTCAGTGCGTTGTTCTGATAACTCTATATTGTGCCCTACAGGACCCTATGGTTCCGGCCAGGTGAAATCCTGTCTCGAACCCAGAGTACAGTAGTGAAAGAACTCTCACAAACGTGAGCTTGTGCACATAGTCTTACCTGAACATTGGTTGGGGTAAAGATAATGTTGAGCCGATGACAACCAGTTCACTGCCTTCACGAAACAGCTGTGCTGTAACAAGCATGTTACAATTGTGTAAGTAATGAAATCTAAAAAAATGGATATCTGCTGAAATACACATCTAGCAGTAATTTCCATAAAATTTACTATGCCTCGTACCCTCGAACCCCGGTGCAAACAAATATAAACACATAATGTAAGTGTCCTGACTCGGTCACGAACCCTGGTCCCATGAAGAGTAAGGCGTTGAATATTCATATACAAACAATATAAAAGAACACAACCAACCTGTCAAAGGGGTCAGTATCAAACGGGCCAATGTTAAAATTAAAGTAGAACAAACAGAACAAAAATCTCTCCCTGCGTTCAAAACATCAAGATCGTCTTCTCCCCCTTACACACTCGACAAGCTGCAGACAGCAATATAACCGAGTTTCAAGACTGTGACGTCAGACACAACAACCCTCACCATTCGAACACTCGACAAGCAGCAGCCCACACAATTTACGAGCTCAGCTGACTGCGGGCTAAGAAACCTCGCCTTTCACAGTACCTCACATAATCTGGCTGCTAAAAGCACTCTTTTAAATACACCTGGGCTATCTGCCCTCATCTCAATATCACCAGCAATATAACAAATCTTATTTCCGCCTCCCATGGGCTCAACCTTGATAATACAAAGGCACAAATCATTAAGCGATAGTCACATGGCCATAATAAGGCATCTCCAATGCATCCAATACACTCTCAAACTGTGCTGGGCTTTCTCATATCAATACATACAGTCAGCTACATTCATAATGCTCACATCTCTCAAACATTCGGACTCGCTCGCCCTGTCAGTAAAGCTAGGCGAATTACGGGTTGAATCCTGGTCTCAACTATACAGCCTACGTCTGCAGTGACAAATGCCTAAACGCGACACAATAAATAGTGCCTGCCTGTTAGACTAACCTACCATGACCAAGGGAGTTCGACCTGACCCATGAAGATAATACGTACGCTAATATAATACTATCGAAATGAAATATAAACACACCAACAAGGAATCTACAAACTATCATCTACCCTAATGTACGGGGTTCAAGCTTGAGGCCTAGCTCTTTATTACCAAGAATTTTCCTACCATAAACTGACCTGTTGGCTGACGGCCCCCCTTATTCCTATCTAAATTTAAATGACATGCTTGAAACAGAATTGGAAAGCTCTGACCTTATATGATTGATGACATGACGGAGCGGCCCTTCCTGTGGACCACTGAATTTACCACATCATGACAAACTGCGACGCTTGCAGCAGATACTGGTGAACACTTGGAGACATTCTTTCTTGCGTGACTCCTTCGTACAGCTCCTTAGGTGGTTGGAAGATGTCCCCTTCGACGTCGCGCTGATCAGGTACGCCCAACGTTCCTGGGTCGATTCCCGATGTCGTGTCGGCTTCAGCTCCGGTTGTGGCTTCCTCGCAATGATGATGTAGAAGCTCGTTCTGGCTTGATGCAGGGGTAACTGAAAACAAATGCATTTATTACAGACTGTCCAGACTCGATGCCTGTTTCCACTACTATCGTGCCTCACACGTTACATTGACCAAGTCTTGTTCAGAATTTTAAACCTGGTACACCATAGTTTCTTCACCACTCTTAGTAACACTGTTATTTCATCCTTTCACTCGGACAACATGTAGTTCTGGAAGAACTACCCTGAGCCTATATTTATTCTAGCATTACGTCAGTTACAACTTGGCCTCACAGAAATATGAAGCTACTAGTTCATCAGTCTATTATAGGCATTACCTCATCTCACCATAGCATATCAACACAGGTAATATCAGGACTTTAGATGAATATGCAAGTTGATTACTTACTTCCTCGCAGATTCAGTAGTACTAGTTGTGCGTGCAGCTCGAAGACAAAATGTTGTTCGCGGTGCCGACTTGTAGCATGACGACTTCGTTCAAGCAGCCTTACGGTCAAGGAATGAGGCTGATGTGCCAGGCGGCCTTGCATTTATAATCAGATTAGCGTAGCCACGCCGCTTGATCGCGTGCAGGATACGCGCGCCCGCGACTCGAAGTTTTCCCGCACAACGCACGTCAAGTACCCTACTTAACGAATGCATTTATGATTGCAGCCCTAATGCATATCAAAATTAAGCAGAAATTATGCAGGTTGCAATTCTTATATCAAATCCAATGCAACTCTTCCGTAACCAAAGATATTAATTTAATTCTTTCTTCCCTCCGAAGGTAAGTTTTTCCGGGATCCGGGAAGCGTCCCCAATCTTCATTAAGAGGATTGGCTTGGGACATAACTCCCTTTAATGAGGTTCTGGAGATTTTCATAATGACGCTCTAGCTCTCTTCACACAAGAACGCTTCTTCTGGAATCTTTTATGAAATAGACTATAAGACAATGACTTCATGGGTGGTCTTATGTAATCCCAATATCCAATACTAAAATCTATACTATTGGTACATGAACAGAATGGTTCAATATATTAAAAGATTTTACTAAAAGCTGTTTTGGCAAATCCGTCCGTCCATTCTACAGGACCGATTTGCTTGATTTTTTAAAATTCTCTCCAGAATTACCTGCCGGTGAATTACAAGACATTGATAGGTCTCTAGAGTTCAGCCAACTTTCAGTAACCATAAAATCAAATCAATGAATGATCACTCCAATAATTGCAGGCGAGGCTTATCCTAACCCGCAATACATTCTGGACTTAGTAGGTTGCTAAGCGACTAACACTTTCATATATATTCTGATATATGTGATTATCATCCTTAGTAATGTCATCCCATGCAGACATGTTTGATTACTACCTGTCAAGCCAGATGATGGTGGAAGAATATTATTCCCTTCGAGATATTCTCTAACCTTTCCCATATTTCAAATATTCAACAGATGGCAGAGCGATCCTAATAACCAAGTAATAACTTAGATGCTGCTAAGAGAAAATTGTCTAGGTACAAACGGACCCCATCATGACATCATGACATAGGCCTAAGCCTTGGACATTGTCGGTGAACACCTATCGAACGATAATCTAGATATACAGTACTAGAAAGAGTGAAGGTAATGTATCTTAAAAAAGTTCTCTGCCTGGCAAAATACGCTCTCTCGAGACTAACCTATCAGTTTACAAGACAACCGTTCTATGTAGAAGAACTGCGATTAAAAATTCCATTTTCCTCTACGACACAATACCAAGCTTTACATCAAGAACTGAATTACTGGGCGAGTTGGCCATGTGGTTAGGATCGCGCAGCTGCGCGCTTGTATCCGGGAGATAGTGAGTTCGAACCCCTCTGTCGGCAGCGCTGAAGATGGTTTTCCGTGGTTTCCCATTTTCACAGCAGGCAAGTGCCTGGGACTGAACCTTAATTAAGGCCACGCCCGCTTCATTCCCACTCCTAGGCCTTTCCTATCTCATCGTCGCCATAAGACCGATCTGTGTCGGTGCGACGTAAAGCAAATAGCAAAATAATAATAGTAATAATAATAATAATAATAACAGAAGTTTAAAAGAGCGAATCTGACGACATGATGGCGTCAGAATGGATAAATTCTGAGTACGAACTGCGGCATATCGTGAAAATCCCCAAGTATGCATTAATTCACCCACTTTATAAGAAAGGGGACAAATTAGTTATGGACAACTACAGAGGAATTTCTTCACTGTCGATCATCTATAAGGTAAGGGTTATTCTGCCCGTAGGCAGGTCCGAACCTCCGCAGAGGTGTTCCCGAGCCGGTGTTTACGTGCGGTAGAGTGGCCAGTTCCTTTCCGCTCCTCCATTCGCCAACAGCGCGTGGCAACCCATCCAACTCCTGACCACGCCCAATGTTGCTTAACTTTGGAGATCTCACGGGATCTGGTGTTTCAACACGGCTACGGCCGTTGGCGATCATCTATAAAATCCTCTCTAAATCCCTGCTTAATAGGTTGAAAGAACAAACTGAGCACTTAATTGGTGAATATCATGCAGGATCTTCCGACTCGTTGGCTGAATGGTTAACGTACTGGCCTTCGGTTCAGAGGGTCCGGGTTCGATTCCCGACCGGGTCGGGGATTTTAACCTTCATTGGTTAATTCCAGTGGTTCAGGGGCTGGGTGTTTGTGCTGTCTCCAACATCCCTGCATTTCACACACCACACATAACACTATCCTCCACCAAAATAACACGCAATTACCTACATATGGCAGGTGCCGCCCACCCTCATCGGAGGGTCTGCCTTACAAGGCCTGCACTCGGGTAGAAACAGCCACACAAAATTATTATCATCATCATCATCATCTGTTTACCCTCCAGGTTCGGTTTTTCCCTCGGACTTAGCGAGGGATCCCACCTCTACCGCCTCAAGGGCAGTGTCCTGGAGCTTCAGACTCTTGGTAGGGGGATACAACTGGGGAGTATGACCAGTACCTCGCCCAGGCGGCCTCACCTGCTATGCTGAACAGGGGCCTTGTGGAGGGATGGGAAGATTGGAAGGGATAGGCAAGGAAGAGGGAAGGAAGCGGCCGTGGCCTTAAGTTAGGTACCATCCCGGCATTCGCCTGGAGGAGAAGTGGGAAACCACGGAAAACCACTTCCAGGATGGCTGAGGTGGGAATCGAACCCACCTCTACTCAGTTGACCTCCCGAGGCTGAGTGGACTCCGTTCCAGCCCTCGTACCACTTTTCAAATTTCGTGGCAGAGCCGGGAATCGAACCCGGGCCTCCGGGGGTGGCAGCTAATCACGCTAACCACTACACAACAGAGGCGGACCAAAATTATTATTATTATTATTATTATTATTATTATTATTATTATTAGTAGTAGTAGTAGTAGTAGTAGTAGTAGTAGTAGTAGTAGTATTATGCAGGATTTCGAAAAGAGAGATCATGAGTAGAGCAAATTATCAACCTTAAAACCATTCCTCAAATTCGATAAACTAGACAAAAAGTAGACACATTTATTGACTTCAAAAAGGCATATGACTTCGTCGACCAACAGACACATTGCAATATACTAGAGCAAGTAGACAAGAGAACAGGAGAATTGATCAAGCAAACATTGACCGACACAACATCGAAAGTAAAACTTTTAGGATAAATTTGTGAACCATCTCAAATCAAAACAGGAGTCAGACAAGGGGATGGATTATATCCATTACTGTTTAATTTAGTGTAGATATTGGTAGATGTATCCAAAATAAAATTCACCTTAATTGCCTAGCATTTGCTGATGACATTGCTATCCTATCCAACAATAGCAAGGAAGCAATCCAGTGTGTAGAAAAACTCAATGAAATAGCAGCCAAAATAGGACTCCAAATTTCTTGTGAAAAGATGTATATGAAAGGGACTAGATCAGGTCTCAACAGTCAACCATTAATCACCAAATATGGAAATATCGCTCAAGTAGACAAATTTAAGTATCTAGATGAAATTATTGAATCATCAGGGTTAAATCACTAAAGGTAAAAAAAAAAAAAGAATTGATACACTTCAAAGATTATGCAAAATTACTTGGAACAGATACAATAAAAGAACTCTATCACAAAATACAAATACGATATTATAACACAGTAGTTAAAACAGAAGCACTTTATGAATCTAAAAGTATTGTAATTGGTGGCAAATCTCGAATAAAGGTGATCGAAAAACAAGAAATAAAAATCCTCCGGAAAATCTTAGAACCAAAGTGCGAAAATGGAATTTGGATGAAAATGAAATTACATGAAATCTATCAAGTTACAGAAAAAAATCAAAGATACAATCAGGAAACTCTGATTACAATTTTTTGGTCACTTATACAGAGGGATAATAACAGGCTCACAATGAACATTTAAAACTTAGCCTTATCAATGAAAAATCACAATAATTAGCTAAAAGAAATCAGTGACGACCCAAATGAAATTGGAATTAATGAAGAAAGCATTCAAGATAGAATAACATTCAGAACCTTAATTCACAAATACAAATTTTCTGTAAAGACCACCCGACTAAGTACAGGATGGACTGAATAACGTACAGAGGAACACAGCGAGAGGATGAAGAGACATTGGGAAGAGAAGAAGAAAAATCTTAGTGCTAATAAGTTCAAACGCGTTCCTTAGTTGGGCATAACGAACAACGAAGAAATAATAAATAATAATAATACTCCGGGCTGAGTGGCTCCGACGGTTGAGTTGCTGGCCTTTCGACCCCAGCTTGGCATATTCCATCCTGGCTCAGTACGGTGGTATTTGAAGGTGGTCAATTATGTCAGCCTCATATCCGTAGATTTACTGGCACATAAAATAATTTCTGAGGGACTAAATTCCTCCACCTAGGCGCCTCCGGAAACCGTATGATGATGTTAGTGGATGTAAAACCAATAATAGTTGTATTAATAATAATAATAACTGTCATCACAGTATGGTCTCAGCTGTAATGAGTAGGCAATTTTATTTGACTCGATCTAGGCTACCTGCGTATCAATTTCGACGTTCCATTTTACTCTACTAGATGACCGAGAAGTGGATCTATCTGGAGATCAAAGGCTGACATAGTAAGCATTGAGTGCAGAATGGATTATTTTACGCACTTCAAATGACTTACTACCACTGTTGGGATTGAACATACAGCTTTGATATTCGGATGCCTATATTTTACCACTTATCCACAGAAGAAGCTGGCATAGTAACTGAAAGCCTATTTGAAGAGCAACAGTGAATGTTTCAGTTTCTTTAATCTTCAGGACAACTTTAGCCTTCATGGATAACCTTTCTAAACGAAAGATTTTCAGATATAATGGCATTTCTACAAATAATAAGTTCCGGAGGCGATGGAGATTTAATTAAGGTTTTGCAAATAGATGTGCATTTAGTTAGAAGTTTAATATGAATAACTGTATGTGTTCTTCACAAACAAATCTTTCATCTGCGGAGCGACTGGTTTATCATGCTGAAGGCTAAACACGAACTATAGAGTATGATGGTTCCCTGTCGAGAAGGTAATACATTTAACTCATTAAGGCCCACAGAAACAGCATGACGTTACTTTAGACGTTTGAGAGAGAATGTAGCCGTGAAAGAACTGGGATTAGACATAAGTCCTTTTGGAGATGATGTTATACTGTTTACAGCAGGGCCTCTCAGGGTGCATGCGCCCATGCACTGCACGGCGCAAGATGCAGGGGACGACTTCACTAGGTTGACCAGAGTGCAAACCCCACTCAATTTCCCCTACACCCGTCCCACACGTACGGCCTGTCTCCTCCTTCTTCACCTTTCCCGCTGATTCTTTCCTCACTACGAAATGTTTATGTGCGGTGAGC
The DNA here is from genome assembly GCF_040414725.1 of Anabrus simplex. Classification (NCBI taxonomy): domain Eukaryota; kingdom Metazoa; phylum Arthropoda; class Insecta; order Orthoptera; family Tettigoniidae; genus Anabrus; species Anabrus simplex. The sequence goes on from NC_090265.1 coordinate 847,312,598, forward strand.
GGTGACACTGTTGTATGGGACAATGTAACCTAACCCGTGTTAAAACACTCCTCTTTCAATTTGGTTTGAGCAGACAATTTATCTTTTACAACTCTTTTTTTCCTTTAACTTTGGAATGATACGAGTTATGCCTGGAACAAGGGACCGGCTGACAGCAATTCTGAGAGCCTTCTTTAAATTACAGTCAGTAAAAGGCCTACTCGCACGCAATCTAGTTTTCGTGCAAGTCAAAACAGGAAAAAATAACTTTCACATTTGCATGTTGAACCAAACATAAAAATAATCGTATCTGATTTTCGATGCAGCTTAGGAAAATCTTCCTTCGACAAATTCTCGTAGAATTCGAGCAAAGCCTTTGTATTGAAAATATAATAGATATTTTTGATGACCCACAGACGTTACTTTAGAAGTTTGAGAGAGAATGTAGCATTGAAAGAACTGGGATTAGACACACGTCCCTTTGGAGATGATGTTATTCTGTTTAAAGCAGAGCCTCTCAGGGTGTATGTGCCCGTGCACTGCACGGCGCAAGGTGCATTTGGCTTTATCGTCACGACTGAGAAAAAAATTACGAAAGTTCCCAGTTCGATTGAAATATACTTTCGGAAGTCTTTGCTTTCTTTGAAACAGGTTGCTCCATTATTATGCTATTGTCTTGCGCTTATCTATTTCACTGATAAACAAGCCGTCTATCACCGAACACTTCGTCGCTCTCAGCCCACTACACTATCCGAGTCAAGCCGAGTTGAGTCGAATCGGACCTATGCAAAGTGCACGGGGTCTCTGCCCCTCGATTTGCATGCGTGAGATTTTGGGCGTTTGAGAGGCCCTGATTTAGAATAAGAAGTATATTACAGGATTGCGAGCAACTCAATAAAAGACCTTGACGAATTTGTGAGTTGGACCGTAGACAATGGTGTGCCGATAAACGGGGTGAAAGGCTAGGTAGCAAGTTTCACCAAGATGAAAACTTCCCTCTGTTTGAATTACTTTCTTGGTGGAGAGAATGTAGCCTACCTCATAGAGACCTGTATGGACCCACGTCTTATTATAAGGTAAGATCTTCGTTGGGGTAATTATATTAACAAGGTTGTAAGCAAGGGATACAGATATCTTCAAGATATTTAGAGGTTGTAGTATGGACGTGAAAGAGAGAGAGCGTATAAATCACTAACAAGGGAACATCGGCAATTGGTTAGTCGCCGATCGCGATGAAACTTGGAAAACACATTGAGGTACACGTAAAAACGATGTCGGCATCAATTTTGGGTGCCAACATTCATTAGGGCGTTAACTACGGGGCCTAAAAGTTGCGACATTTCAAATTCCGCGCGATCAGCGATGAATACCTGCTGGCCAATGCTAAGCTGGCACACTGCGTACTTGGAGACACGCCTCTGCACCTCCTCCCCTCCCCGCTCCAATTGGTTCGCCGCTGCACATTTCCCTTCTCCCCGCTCTTGCCGGCTGCGATAGCGAACCAATTGGAGCGGGAGGGGAGGAGGTGCAGAGGAGTGTCTCCAAGTACGCAGTGTGCCGGCTTAGCATTGGCCAGCAGATATTCATTGCTGATCGCGCGGGATTTAAAATGTCGCAACTTTTAGGCCCGGTAGTTAACGCCCTAATGAATGTTGGCACCCAAAATTGATGCCGACATCGTTTTTACGGGTACCTCAATGTGTTTTCCAAGTTTCATCGCGATCGGCGACTAACCCATTGCCGATGCTTCCTTGTAAGACGTAAATTAGATTATGGTTCCAGTGTACCTTTACGATGATTACTTGATTGGAGAACTGGAGAACATCCAAATAAAACCGAGCGATTTGTTGTGGTCGATTTCAGACGATTAATGTTATGGAAACATCTTTGTGCGGAAAAGATTTGGGAGTAAGGAGACGAGCTGTTTGACTAATCGGTGCGTCCCGGGCTGTTGGGGGTTAAATGGTGTGGAAAGACACGAATAGACGAATAAGCTTGAGTGGAGATTTGAAAGTAGGAAAGGACAAATTGTGACAAATATTAGTTCACAGAATAGGAATTAGGGACTGGAATAATTTACCAAGGAAGATGTTCAATAAATTTTCAAGTTGTTTGAAATTATTTAAGAAAAGCTCTGGGTAAACAATTGATAGGAAATCTGTCACCTGGGCGACAGTTCTAAAGCAGATCAGCGGTAAATGAATGAATGGTATGATGGGAGACGTCTACTTTTATTTAATGTCCTCAGGGTCGTTCCTCCGGCTGATCCAAGGATTTTCAATCTGGGAAAAGCATTGAAATGGGGTTAACTTAGTCTCGTGAGGTTAACTGAGCAGCTGTCTGACATGAGAGGCAGCGGAATATCGCACAATAGGGCTGAGGATGCCATTCGCAAGACACTCGAGTCTCTGTACGCCATCTAGTTAGGCAATAGTTTTCTTAGCATGCCATGCCCTATATGGGCTGTATGTAACTTCGTGTCGTTTACAGAGACGACCTACAGCTTGAAGGCAAGCCGACATAAGCGCCATTCGAGCAACAAGAAGGCACTTGGGTGTCCGAAAACAATTATTTGACCCATAAGTTGTGTTTTTCGAGGTCACGAGTCTTCTACACGTGCTGACAACAAAAAGGCGCCGCGGTGACATTTGCACTCTTCAAAATAGTTAAACAAAATTGCTGTTTACCCACCAATGTCTAATATGTATGTTTCACTTTTGGTTCGATGCTAAGTGCGTTGTTTAAATTATGGCAGCACTATCTTCTTCATGGCTAGGGTCAGTCGACTCACGACTGGTAAACAAATCCAGCATACTAGAGTGGAGTCGACGTCCAAGGGAGCTTGTCAGTGTGTCTCATTTCTATGCCCTGTGCACTAAAATTCTCGTCATAAGTTCTGTATGGCAGATCGCATCGAAACCTTCACTCTGATGCAACAGAACGCGAGATAAGTTCATTTTGCCAATATTATTCACGTGAATCCTAGACACCCACTCAGTAGCACATCGAAATCGCATGAGCCGGCTATACAAAACAACAGCAGCTCAAGATCGGTATATACACATATGAGCACAAAGACACCATACAGTCTGTGCCATGAGCTTTGAGATGCCACAGGTATTACTGTAAGTACCCAAAATGCACAATAGACTCCATGATGGGGGACTGTATTCAAGAAAGCTGCACAGGACACCTCCACTTCAACAACATCACAGGGTGGCTGGCGTTCAATGGGCTAGAGCTGATCAGATTTGGACACAAGACGAATGGTCCAGGACGCTGTTAACTGACGATGTGTGAATTCATTTGCACTCTGATGACAACTCTCTGCGCTTATGGAGGTAAGGAGGGGAACGATACCACGAATGACACCCCAACCTTGGAGTTTCAGCACCATTGTAGACAGGTTTCATATCCGGCCTCCATAAACCACTGGTTAATATTCAAGGAAACGTGTCGGTCGCTTTGTACGGACACAAAATTCCCTAAAAGATACTATGTGGTTTTGCAGGCACTGTTGTAGATGGCTTTACTCTACTGGATGATATGGCTCATCCACATCGTGTAGCAGCTGCGAATGGATATCTGGAGCGACGTGGGATCCGCAGAAAGGACTGGCGAGCGTCAAGCTCAGACATGAATTACATAGAGCATGCGTGGAAATTTCTTAAAGTAGCAATATTAAACCGTAAACATTCGCCATTAACAATTCACGCCCTAACGAAGCTGCCATCAAGAAGTGGGGCCGTTTGAACCAATAAATCTAAAATTATTTGGCACTGAGCATGCCCCGTCTCATTCAAGAGTGCATCATGTTTCGTTATTGACCCAAGTGACTGGAGTGAAGACAATCTTTAATTTGTGATATTTAAACTGATGAGGTTCCTCAATGTGTCACACAATGAGATTTTTCTTTCCTTACTGGGTCCAATGTTGCCCAGAAGTGTACTTTTCTTTGTATTTGCTATTGTGAGTTTCACACTAAAATATGATATCAGTTCCACCTGATCACAACAGAATCTTGTATTTAGCTAACTTATTGTTTTAGTGCAATTCAGTGGCTTTTGTTCGTTTGTGACCAAAATATTGAGGTCTTGGGAACATGCTACAAGGACAAATAGGATGTGCAATGATATACAAGAAGCTATTAAAGTGGAAAAGGCTACCAGGAAGACCAAGAAGTATCTGTAATTTGGAGCTCCACAGACTCTGATGGAATCTTCACGTCCATGACCGGGGAATGTATTTAAGACCGAAATCGGTGTAGGAAGGTTGTGAGATCGTCCCGGGATGTTCATGTCCATAAGAAGCCGTGGAGTGAGAGATTGAGAGAGTAAAAGAACTAGTGAGACAGAAATTCAAAGACTATCAGGTATCTCTTGTAGGTAACACGGACTCAATAGACGGTTGATTCGGCTTGTGATAATGATTTGTCAGTCACTGTACTACTATTGCTAGCACATCTCCCTAGAAACCGGATTTTAACATAGATATGTTTTGTGCTGAAGATCTACCTATAATTAGCACACGACGCTATTGTAACCATGGAAACCGGTGTTCATCTATGTATAACCTGCGCTGTCTTGTTGTAACTACGAGCTTGAGAAAATCTCGTATGAAGTGAACCCCGTTCTATATCGCAGTCCAGAAAAAAAAAAAAACTTCTTGAACTGGGCCGAAAAGGCACGATATCTGCACATCACAGGGCTGTCTAATAATAATAATAATAATAATAATAATAATAATAATAATAATAATAATAATAATAATAATCAGTAAGTTTTATATGCGTTGCATGTAATCTTAGGGAAAGCATTCTTTCTGATTATATCAGACATGTTTCCGAAATTAATAACTTGTTCGATAGAAGGCAATTCGGGTTTCTGAAAGGTTATTCCACTGAAGCTCGGCTTGTACGATTCCAGCAAAATATAACAGGTATCTTGGATTTAGAAGGTTAAATGCACCGTATTGCGATTGACCTGTCTAAAGCATTTGATAGGGTGGATCATGGGAGACTACTGGCAAAAAATGAGTGCAATTGGACTAAACAAAAGAGTGACTAAATGAGTTGTTATATTTCTAGAGTAGTGATTTAGAGTAGGAGAGGCATTATCTGACCCTGTAATAATTAAGAGGGAAATTCCTTAAGGCAATATTATTGGACCTTTATGTTTTCTCATATATATATATGAGTAAGGTAGTGGAATCAGAGATAAGGCTTTTTGCATATGATGTTATTCTGTATAGAGTAGTAAATATGTTACAAGATTGTGAGCAACTGCGAAATAACCTCGATAATGTTGTGAGATGGACAGCAGGCTATAGTGTGATGGTAAACGGGGTTAAAAGTCAGGTTGTGAGTTTCACAATTAGGAAAAGTCCTGTCAGTTTGAATTACTGCGTTGATGGGGTGAAAGTTCTTTATGGGGATCGCTGTAAGTACCTAGGTGTTAATAAAAGGAAAGATCTTCATTGGGAAGATCACAGAAATGGGTTTGTAAATAAAGGGTACAGATCTCTGCACATGGTTATGAGGGTGTTTAGTGGTTGTGGTAAAGATGTAAATGAGAGGGCATATACTGTAAGTCTCTAGTAAAACCCCAACTAGAGTAGGCCTATGGTTCCAGTGTATGGGACCCTCACCATGAATACTTCATTTAAGAACTGAAAAAAGTCCAGAAAGGCAGCTCGATTTGTTCCGGGTGATTTCCGACGAAAGAGTAGCGTTACAATAATGTTGGGCTGGGAAGATTTGGGAGAAAGATGACGAGCTGCTCGAGTAAGTGGTATGTTCCGAGCTGTCAGAAAGATGGCGTGGAATGGCATTAGTAGACGAATTATTAAGAAAGATCTCAATATGAAGTTAAATTTGGAATTCAAGAGGACAAATTGGGGCAAATATTCGTTTATAGGAAGAGAGAGTTAGGGATTGGAAAAACTTACCAAGGGAGATGTTCAATAAATTTCCAATTTCTTTGAAATCATTTAAGAAAAGGCTAGGAAAACATCAGACAGGGAACCTGCCACCTGGGCGACTGCCCTAAATGCAGATCAGTAGTGAGTATTTCATTGACTGATTGAATAATAACACCATTATTATATTTGCGAGGTCTTTTATTTTCTTATAAGTCGCGAGTCTTACCATTCTTTTGTCTTACCATTCTTTTGTGGAAACACTGACTTTTCTTTCGATTTATTGAGACATTTTATCTCCCCTGTCAAAGGATGCATTGCCTATACGCCGTGCGTATCGTAAGAGGCCACTAAGAGGGGAACAACTAAACAAATCTGCACTCGCTGTCTCGTCTTATATTTTACGGCATCGCTGTAATTATGATCCTTATTGAAGTAACATTTTAGAACGTAGAATACAGTACATACAGTACTGAAACAAGAGTCCGACTCGTTGGATGAATGGTCAGCGTACTGGCTATCGGTTGAGATGGTCCCAGCTTCGATTCCCGCCCGGGGCGGGGATTTTTATCACCTAATAACATATCCATGATTCAATGCTTTTCCGTGCAGCGGAGAAAATTTATAAATTCTTTTGCGTAGTTAGTGGAAATGTTCCTTCCGTTAATTACGTAGCGTGTACCTGGCTGACTGGGGCGACCATAACCCTCACTTTAGACATAACTGCATTTTAACAGTGAACGTACCGCACAAGTTATTTGTCTAATGGTGTAGACCAACAACCTTTGATTCAGGTGCGAGGGGGTAGTAGATTGTAAAAAGAATAAAGCAGAGAATCTCATTGTCTTTACGCTGTTGTGAACATTCTCGTGGTGATAATATCCTATAACGTATATAACGAGGTGTTTCAGCGGTGCATCACGGCACCCCTGGGTATCATAGAATCCCAGGAAAGCAAACTCCTTCCCTGTTTCATTTCACACTAAAAGATTTCATGTGGGCGCAAATATCTAGAATCGCATAAAGATGAAACATTATCGCTGTTTCATTCATGGACTCAAATTTTGGAGAATATTTTACACTACCATATCATACTTTTGTCTTGAAAAACCGCTATGTGATAATACAATGGAATCTCGATATCTCGAATCACCTTGGGAGCTACATTTCTCGAGTTATCGAAATGTCGAAATATAGATAATACCGTTTTTGACATGTATAGTGCATGATTTAATCAGATGTATTTACAGGCTTATACTGAATAGAATATGTTTCACAGTGTTTAAAAATATACTAAGAAACTTATATTTTACGGCATCGCTGTAATTATGATCCTTGTCCGACTCGTTGGCTGAATGGTCAGCGTACTGGCCTTCGGTTCAGAGGGTCCCGGGTTCGATTCCCGGCCGGGTTGGGGATTTTAATCGCTTCTGATTAATTCTTCTGGCTCGGGGACTGGGTGTATATGTCCGTCCCAACACTCTCCCCATCATATTCAGACAACACACTACACTACCAACCACCACAGAAACACGCAATAGTGCTTACATCCCTCCATAGAGGGTTGGCGTCAGGAAGGGCATCCGGCCGTAAAAACAGGGCCAAATCCACATGTGCGACTCAGTTCGCACCCGCGACCCCACAGATGTGGGAAAAAGCGGCAGGAAAAGAAGAAGAAGAAGCTGTAATTATGATCCTTATTGAAGTAACATTTTAGAACGTAGAATACAGTACATACAGTAGTGAAACAAGAATCCGACTATTTGGCTGAGCGGTCAGCGTACTGGACTTCGGTTCAAAGGGTCCCGGGTTCGATTGCCGGCCGGGTCGGGGATTTTAATCGCTTCTGATCTTTTCATATTCACACAATACACTACACCACCAACCACTATAGAAACACGGAATAGTGATTACATCCCTCCATATAGGGTTGGCGGCAGGAAGGGCATCCAGCCATAAAACAGGGCCAAATCCACTTGTGCGACGCAGTTCGCACCCGCGACCCCACGGGTGTGGGAAAAGCGGTAGGAAAAGAAGAAGAATAATAATAGTGAAACAAGAAAAAAAAACCGTTAACACCTTTGGGAAACAATCTTTTGTCTCTTTTGTTTTTATTGTTAACCTTCTTTTCTTCCACATACTTTTCAACATCTATTTATGTGAGAAACACTGTCGATTGACTCTGTATGTACTGTAAGTTCGAAACCAGGGAGCCAAGATTCGTAAATGGAGCTTGCAATCCACGACTTCCGAGGTTGCTTTCGTACGTGACCGGTAATGAATTCACACCCGAAAAACAACGACACTTCGCCGATTTTCCAATCACTAGAAGTATGACTCCAGTTCCCTTCATATTAGCTCCTACCATCGGTGTTTCTTTACTTGTTAACTGTTCCTCACAGTCAATGTTGTACACAATTCGAGTCACACAGTATTTTTTGCTTCAATGGAGGAAACGTTTGCTTCGAGAAATCAAGAAATTCGTGTAACCGAATTTCGAGTAATAGATAAATAAATACACGTGAAGAATAGGTCAAACGACTGGGAAATGGAAGTTACTTCGAGATACTGAAAATTCGAGTAATGGAGGTCCCAGATATCGAGGTTCGACTCTAATGGAGGTCCCAGATATCGAGGTTCGACTGTAATGGAGGTCCCAGATATCGAGGTGCGACTGTAATGGAGGTCCCAGATATCGAGGTTCGACTGTAATGGAGGTCCCAGATATCGAGGTTCGACTGTAATGGAGGTCCTAGATATCGAGGTTCGACTGTAATGGAGGTCCTAGATATCGAGGTTCGACTGTAATGGAGGTCCTAGATATCGAGGTTCGACTGTATTTCAGCTTAGAACTTTGACTAGAAATGTTCTGTCATCTAACGTTCAGTATTGGATGAACTACTGTATATCGACTAATTTATACCAAGATTATTGGTTATTAAATTAATGCAAATTAGTTATTATCACCGTTTGTTCTGTGTAATAGTTGGCCAAAATCATTCCATAATATACTGTATAATAATAAACATAACCATAAAATCTACTACTGCGTGGAGTAACTTTGATTTGGTACTATTTTGGCTGCCTGTATGTCAACTTCAATGTTCTGGTCCTCCCTTCTTAGCTACAGAGGAATCGTAAAGTTACTGGAGGATCTAATGGTAGACTCTTTAATCCATTCTTCTACAAAGACGCGTACAATTGCCGTCGTGTATTAAAATCGACAATGATATCATTTCAATTTATTTCCATTACAATTTTCTTGTTTAGTAATACCTTATAGACAGCACTTCTTTTTTTAAATGTTGTGATATTTTCAGAGGGCCATTTCTCTATCATTTTATTATGTTGTTTCTAAATTCGTGCTAACGTGTTCATGGAGTTGATACTATCCATCAAGATGTCTACTAATCATCACAACGAAGAAGAGAGAATTTAGAAATTTTCCTGAAGTGATTATGTAGGCTCAGATTATCCTGATAATATTACAAACTTTGTAATGTTCTCTAAGGCGGAAAAGTTGAAAAAGAGATCTTCTTTCGGCTCGAATACGATTCCTTCTCCCCTACCGTTGCCAGACACGTAACTCCATCAGTATTTCGGTTGGAGTAGAAAGCCTAATCTTGACACAAAATGTTGGTTGATTTCAGCACGCATTGGAAACAATTTTAGCATTCATAATCAACATTTAAATTAATAATATTGTTCCCAGGCTCTTTTCATGAAGAAATTCTTGTATGCCAATGGGTAAATTAATTTCGTCTAGTAAACGTCAAATATGTTATCTCGTCGTAGGTCTTTTGCATGTGTGTGAATATTTTATTTCTGTCCTTCCTCTCTAACCAATTCTTCCGCGTTTGAAGCCGCAAATTTATGATCCGAATAACGACACTCTACCAGTGATTTACAGAGAATAAGCAGAACAAAAATATGGAGAGCGATATAGGCCAATAAATGAACTGTATGTCTTCCAGAAAATAACTATCGGTAACGTGTGTTGTGTAGGACAAGAAAATAAATGATCAGGAAAATTTATATATACAGTGCCTGATAAAAGAACATTAAGCACCCAGAAGGAGTAGTCCAATATTATCCCGTTCCGGTATACTGTACATACCATTGATGTGTGAGTAAATGATTATATTTACCAGGAACTGTAATCTGTAGAACGCCCGCAGAGTGCATTCACGATGGCACTGCCCTGTTGTTGATAAGTTGCTACCAGTCAACTGCTGTGAATCAGACAGTTAAGCAAGACGTCCAGAGAGGACTACGTACAAAGCACACGCGATGCCTCGCAGACGCGTTAGACAGCCTATCCACCATCTGACAGCATTTGACAGAGACCGCACTGTGGGACTGCATGAGGCTGGTCGGTAGTATCGTACAACTGCCAGGCAGTGGGCCATTCAGATGTCACAGTGGCCCGATGTTGGACTCAATGAGTACATGAGAGCACCAAATCACGTCGTGCAGGTTAGGGTCGACGAAGAAACACCACCCCGAGTGTGGACCGTCGTATGGTACGCCAAGCATTGCGGGATCCCAAGAGTTCGGCACCCGCCATTCGCGAAAATGTACTGGAGGCTAAAATGTGCTGTAAGTTCTCGCACAGTGCCTCATCGACTCGAATCCGCCAGATCGGGGTCCTACCGCCCCATGTGACGGTTGCCATTGACACCAGAACACCAACGCCTGCGTTTGGAGTGGTGCCTTGCCCGGGTGGCATGAACAGGGGACGATTTGATTCGTATCTTGTTCAGTGATGAGTTCCGCTTCTCCATAACCTCCGATGTCCATCGTGTGCGGGTTTGGCGGCGTCTAGGGCAGAGGGTATAGGGAATATCCTACCCATATTGCGGAAATACACACAGACGTAATCCCTGGCCTCATAGTGTGGGGAGCCATAGGATATGCGTTCAGGTCACCTCTTCTAGTGCTTCAGCAGACTTTGACGGCACAGCGATACATCGCAGATATTGTGCCTTCGCACGTCCTACCCCTTATGGCACAACACCCTTGGACCGTGTTCCAACAAGATAACGCACGTTCACACACAGCATGTGCGTTTATGGACTGCCTATGTTGAGGTCCTTCCGTCGTCTGCAAGATCCCGAACCTCTCCATCATTGAACACATGTGGGATGAAATTGGAAGGGGACTCTGTCCCAGTACCAACCTGCGGGATCTGGGGGGTCAGCTGCAACAACTGTGGGCGAACCTGCCTCGGGAGAGGATCCAAAGGCTGCTTGTCACCATTCCGAACCGCATAAGGGCATGCATTGCTACCAGGATGGGTGGAGGGGGACACCCTACTGACCTGGCGCCAATATTTCATCTGAAACTGCCAACGGCTTTGTCTCTTTCATCCCATATTGCAATTATTTAGCTCTTTCAGCATACGTAGTTCAATTCACTTTCTACCACTTCTTCTGGGTGCTTAACTTGTTTTCAGGCAGTGTATATTTACCCGCATTAACCGAACGATGATAACATGTACTTTACAATGCAAACAAGGAAGCCGTCGCCACAGAACTATATTGTACTAACTCAAAAACCATGGTTTCCGGATATTTAGCAAAAACAATTCGTATTACTTCAAAAACTATTGGAAATGGAAATCCTACTCGATTTTTACGCAATTAATTAGAGGATTTGAAGGAATATTAAAAAATACAAAAAATTATGAAATTTTAATTTACTCTGTTACACTTGTTAATGTTTAATGAGTGTAGTTTTAATATTCTGAAAGGCTAATTGTTGCATTATTTGGTGCAAAAGATATAAAATAAATGGACCGTACCGTTACTCGATTTGTTAACCGTAATGCAGGCTTCGAAGTACATTTTAAGCAAAGATAAAAAATTTGAATGAATAATAGTAATAATAATAATAATAATAATAATAATACCCGTGTGGGGATTTACCGGTTACCTCCATCGGGCGCGTCCCATTGGAATTGGGGAAGCTCGCTGGCTCTGCCGCCAGCAGAATCAGAGGGTAGTAGGGAAATAAAATGCCACCGTGAAAAAATAAAACTGGTCCCTTGCCAGGGTTACGGCGAAGACTAGTAAATGACCAGAAGCCAGAAAACATCTTGAGGCAACCTCTAGGGCTAACAACCCTAGTTGTAAAAGGATGGGTACCCGTCCAAAGCAAAGTCAAGTCAAAAAGCATGATGGCACAACATTTCAAGAAACATACCCCAGGGGGTAAATCTTCGGATAAATCCCTCGTCGTGAACGCCACGGCGCACGAGTCTCGTTCGGATTCTGGGGGAGACTCGACATCATGCAAGAGACGAGTCGGAGCGTCTCGGTGTACCCCGAAGAGTCAAAAACTCAGGCCAAAATCTAAAACCTTTCTAGCAACTTTCAACATAAATTAACTTACACAAACTGGTAAGCTGAAAACCCTCACCAAAGCTCTTCACGAAAATCAGATATCCATAATGGCCCTACAGGAAACAAGGTACCCAGATGAAGAGATTTTTGAATCCGAAGGCTACCGATTTTTTCAAGAGCAAAGCGCAAAGAGGAATCCTCAATGGTGCTGTGATGCTTGGAACCGCTTTTGCTGTTAGAACCAAGATCCTTAAATCGGTCGCAAATTTCGAACCTGTGAATGACATATTGTCTATACTCACAATTAAATGCGCGAACAAAACCTACGCTCTAGTTAACGCACATGCTCCTACAAACGATAAGAACAAGTCTGATCCAGACGAAGTTGATAATTTCTGGGATCTACTGGATGAAAAATTAAACAAAATCCGCAAACACCATGTCAAGCTTCATTTGGGTGACTTCAATGCCCAACTAGGTCGTGAACAGAAGTACAAGAAAGTTATAGGAAATTACCCTGCTCACAAAAGAACCAATCCCAACGGCAAAAGACTGGTGTCCATTTGCGAAAATCACAACCTGCAGGTCATGTCGACCAACTTTCACCATCTACCCAGAAAGCAAATGACTTGGCGTTCTCCCGTCCAAGCTCTCGGAGAGTTCCAAATTGATCATGTTGCAATCTCCAGGAGAAACAGCCCTGAGATTATGAATGTCAAGGTAAAGAAAGGCATCAATGTGGCCTCAGATCATTATATGTCTCTTATCGAATTCCCGCAAACACAAGGAAGACAACCTAACAGATCACACGCTTCGACAATGATAAACTTCGGCAAAGGGTCGAGGAGTTCCAGGAGAAGGCTAGACCAAATGACTGTGACTTTAACAACGCCAAAAGTCTCCTTGTTGAGGCCGCCAAAGAAATCAAGGGAAGCAAAAAGCATGCCTGGTGGAATGGTACCTGCGAATCAGTCCCCCAAGAAAGACTCAATGCGTGGAAACAGTACTAGTCTACGAAATCTGAAATGATTGGGAAACCTACAAAACCCAACGTGCCCAAGCAGCTAGGGTGTTCAGAACTGAGAAACGTAAATACGAAAATTATCTCATTGAAAAGATAGAACAAAACTTTAGGAAGAATGAAAGCAGAGAGTACTACAGAGCCTTCAAACGCAAACTCACTGGCTATACACCACCATATCTATGCTTTGAGCGAAAGTACGGCACACTGGCGACGTCAAATGAAGAAAATTGCAGCATTCTGGCAGATTACTTCAAGAATTTACTTAATTGCTCTAAACCGCAAAGCGCCATTGAGACCGAGGAACCCTTACTCAGGTAGCCAGATTCCAGACCACCCGACAGAGATGAAATCAAGCGCCACATTGACCGTCTCAAAAATAACAAAGCGCCGGGGGAAGACTCAGTAGTAGCAGAACTATGGAAATATGCCCCAGAGGAAACACTTGATATCTTGCAAAAGCAAATAGAAGAAATTTGGAACAAGGAGACCCTACCCGAAGATTGGAAAATAGCTTTGATCCATCTATTACACAAAAAAGGCAGCATGAAGAACAACTACAGAGGAATATCTTTGCTACCCGTGACTTACAAAATGTTATCACTTGCCATCCTGGAGCGTTTGGAAGCACAAGTCGAACATCAAATAGGTGAATACCAAGGAGGGTTCAGAAAAGGTCGCTCAACAGCTGAACAGATCCAAAATCTCAAAACGATCATCAGATATTGTGCAGTAAGGTCCAAGCAGTATGCGTCTGTCTTTGTGGACTTTAAGAAAGCGCACGACTCCATTGACCGGAAAAACCTGCTAAACATCTTAAATGAATTTGGAGTTGATTTGAAACTGCTGGCATTAATTAGAGCCACCCTGACCGATACAAAATCCAAGGTGAAGTTCCACGGATGTCTCTCGAATTCCTTTGACATCAAAAGAGGAGTCCGACAAGGTGATGGGCTATCCCCGATACTCTTCAACTGTGTTCCTGAAAAGATCATCAGAACCTGACGGGTGAGATTACAGGAAACCAACTACAGTCCATTGAGAATAGGAACCAAATGCAAGGGGATCGCAAAAGACTGCTTAGCATTTGCCGATGATATTGCTGTTCTTTCAAACGACATAGAAACCGCTAGAGCTCAAGTTGAAATTTTAAAGGAAATTGCCGAACAAACTGGTTTGCAGATATCGTTTGAGAAAACAGAAGTAATGACTATCATCAAAGAGGCTCCACCAAAACTCCATACAAAATACGGAGACATCACCCGAGTAGACAAATTCAAATACCTGGGTGAGATCATCATGAAAAATGGACTGGACAAAGAAGCACTTCAGGAGCGAGTACGCAAACTGGAAGTAGCCTACCAAACATCCCGCACAACCTACAACAAAAAATGCCTTTCCCAAAACACCAAGATACGTCACTATGAAACAGTTCTGAAGCCAGTAGTTCTATATGCAGCCGAAACCCTGTCTCTAAATGCCAACAAAGGACTCCTTGAAGAACTGGAGAAAAGAGAACGCAAAATTGTGAGAGGAATATTGGGATCAAAGTACAGAAATGGAATCCATCAAAAGAGATCCAACAAGGAAGTCTACAGCAAAACAGAGAAAATTACCGATACAATCAGAAAAAGACGGGCACGATTTTACGGTCATCTGAAAAGAATGGACGAAGGAAAGTTAACTAAAGGAATATTTCACTTTTTTGATTCAAACCCCAAAACCACAATTCCCTGGTTTAGAAATACCAAAGAAGACCTGCAAATGCTAAATATCTCAGCTGAAGACGCCCTTAACAGAGATCTCTTCCGCAAGAAAATATTGACGAACGGGCTAAACCGAGACGAGCAACCGAAGAGAAGACACGGTGCCCCTTGGACAGAGGAGCGTAAGCAGGCCCACTCTCAAAGAATGAGGGAAATTTGGGCTCTAAAGAAGGCCAAGTTCAGTGTCAAATGCAACAAGACTTAACGTGGTCCTTGATGGCCCCAGAGAATTATATAATAATAATAATAATAATAATAATAATAATAATAATAATAATAATAATAATAATAATAATAATAATATAACATTTACAGTGAACGTGACTTATTATGATCACTTTCAAAAGTAGATATAATCATATAATGTTAACAGATTGAAAATAACATATTTAAAGTTCTTTGTTTTAAGCAATAGTGGAGCACTGAACCAGTGGCGATTTTAGCGAGTGGTTGTGGACCTACCCAGAAACTGGCAACATAAACCAGGTTAAAAGACATCAGCACGATTTATAGACCTACCTGAATTTAAAAATCTAATACAAATTTGCTAAATTTCGTAATCAGTGTGAGGAAATTATTACTTATTATTGCTCTCTTATCAGATTTATGCATCGGAATTCTGACAAAACACTTGGAATTTTCCAAAAAAATTAACAAAATGGAAGGAAGTTTAAAAGAGATGAAGGATTTATTAAAGATTATGTTTTTTCTTCCTGTGATTACTGCTACGGTAGAGCGACGTTTCTCAACGAAGAAACCTGAGAACGTGTGTGACTAGCGAACGCCTTAGTAAACTGCCACCGGGCGAGCTGGCCGTGCGCGTAGAGGCGCGCGGCTGTGAGCTTGCATCCGGGAGATAGTGGGTTCTAATCCCACTATCGGCAGCCCTGAAGATGGTTTTCCGTGGTTTCCCATTTTCACACCAGGCAAATGCTGGGGCTGTACCTTAATTAAGGCCACGGCCGCTTCCTTCCAATTCCTAGGCCTTTCCTATCCCATCGTCGCCATAAGACCTATCTGTGTCGGTGCGACGTAAAGCCACTAGCAAAAAAAAAAAAAAAAAAAAAAAAAGAGTAAACTGCCAGTGATTTCAATGGAGAAAGACAAAAGTGTGTATCAAATGCCAACGTTCATCGACGAGTTCGCCTCACAGAAAATACGCTGACTTTATTTCACCATGCAGCATGAACATTCGAGTACCGTATTTCATAATTATTTTACATGCTTATTATACAGTAAATTACGGCCTAGTTCTAATACCACTTATCTGAGAATGCTGTTCTTATCCGTTATTATCCTTAAGACTGGTCACGCCTCCCAGCCACATATGGATATGCAGTCCATTAGAACAATTTTTGTTGAGTTCATTTTCCTATGCTTGCGTGAAATAAACGAACCTTTAATACATTATATTGCAGGAGTGCGTAAACACGTCATGTAAACATACATTCCTACTGTACAGTACGGTAAGGTTCATTTTACTTTACACATACGCATAAGAAAACGAACACAACGACAATTGTTCTGACGGACTGCATATCCATATGTGGCTGGGAAGCGTGACCACTCTTAATGAAAAAAATTGATAGGAAGGACATTGTGACATACGAAGTGTTGTTTCATCTACGACGATATAAGGGTTACGGACGGAAAGTAGAACAAATGCTTCCATTATAGACGAACTAAACGTCAAGAAATGTCTATTTTCAAATATGAGTATTATCTCCAGTTCTCGGCCACATTTTCACAAGACAAGGACATAATTTTGAAAAGGTAATTTTTAAGGCAAATTTGAAGGCAGTAGACCACAAGAAAGAACAATTAAATGATTAGATCAAGCGACGAAGAACACTGGACTACCTCTTCAGATTATATTGAGAAAAGCTGGTGTGATGTTAGCCTTCCCCTAAATAAATAAATAAATAAATAAATAAATAAATAAATAAATAAATAAATAAATAAATAAAGTTTTTCACTTGCAATCACAATACACGTGCTATACTGCATCAACTGAAAATGATGGATTGTATCTTTAGCAGTGTGAAGAATGTTTGAGAATACTGTATGGTATTAAGGTATTTTTAAATAAATTAAAGAATATTGAAATTTAACTCTGTGTTTTATTTGCCAGAGCAAGATCTTTTCCATCACAAGATAGTATTATCTCATTAATTTTTAAAAAATTAGTTATTACGCTATAGTACTGGCGGTACAAAGTAATTCGAGGGTAAATACTGTATACCTTTTAAAATAAATCTAGACATATTCCTTCAAATGCAATTACTTTTTTAAAGTACAACGAGAAGTTATTAACGATGAATCTCTTGTAAGGACTGTGCAGTGAAGCCGGTAGTAAAAGACCAGACATTCTTTTAGTGCAGTACTTGAATGTCCTACTTGTTTCTTGGCAATGGAGTCGTCTCGAGACACTTCTCCGTATCACCGGAAGGAGGAGTTTACTCGAGATAGATGTGGGCTTCAAGATGTGTATTCGGAATATCGATTAACGTTAGCGTGGAGGATTTGAGTCTTCTCCCAGATAAATCCGGGCGATAGCGAACAATGGGCTGGAGTCTGTGCAGTCATTTCGGTTCACCATGCACTGAGAGCTGGCTATGTCTGACGTATCGCGCCACCAGATCGTATCAGGCGGCTCAATTGTCCGTGGAGAGAGTAGAGAGGGCTGCTGCCTGCAGTGCAGTGGCTTAGAGAGCGTCGTCTAGCGTCGCCTGCTTCTTTCTGGGACGCTACAGTGTACAGAAAAAGTACTTCACCTGTCAAGCCGTAGAACAGAATCAATCTCACCAAGTATCACATTAGTAAATTGCTAGAATGGATGACCGTTGTATATGAAACACTATAGTCTTGCACAATAATAATAATAACAATAATAATAATAATAATAATAATAATAATAATAATAATAATAATAATAATAATAATAATAATAATCTGACAATGAGACGAATTATCCTTAGTACCTATCGTCGGGTCATGAGGTCGCGTTCCAAGATGTACGAGCTCTTACCCACACTAAATACTACTGGTCTAGGGTTATACGGGAAGCTGTGAAAATACCTAAAAATCCTAACAATTTCAACAGGGACACTGGCTATCAATTAAGTAATACGTGGTTACCAGCAATTAAGGATTTTCGTAGGTAGTTCTCTTCCCTGTCCTTTCTATATTGTTATTTCGTTTCGGTGTTTTCCAAATTCGTTCATTCGTCAGCACAAGGTGTTATGTATTATGGTCATACTTTCATACGTGTATACACAGGTTATGCCCCTACCCTCCCACACCGTCCAAATCATTATTCATCCTCTGGTTTTTTCCACATCCTTTCTTTCAATACTTCAGCTCTGTTCTATACTATCCTGGTATCTTTCGATGCATATTACTTTATTCATTTCTATTTACTTCTTCTATCACATTCGCCCCTGGTTCGTCTATGTCCTCTCTGTTACTTCTCACGCACACACGGTGTGATAGAATATCTTAATTGGAGCTTATGTTATCGTCAACTCCCGCCTGGGGTGCTGTGCCACCATACAGCGTGCCACCTGGTGACGAATGACCGTACCACTACAGCTCCAATGGTAAAGCATTCTTAAATTTAAACCCTCTTGTTTATAGAAGTCTTTCTCGTGAACAGTCGAGATTTTCTTCTGAAGACGCAGAGCAAAGTTCTCTGCGAAGCGTAAAGAGTTTCACCTTGTTTTCCTGACATGGCATAAACACAAAGGCCTATGCAATGTCTACATTCGCAGTATCATTCAATTTTTTTATGAGAAGAGTGATTCGCAAATAAAAGAAATGAAACTGAAGGGCTAAATACTGGTAAACTTCTCGAAATCAAAATTCACGTTGATTGCACATGATTTACAAATGACTCTGCCACCCTGTCGAGCAATATACAAGAATCAATCCAATCCGTAGAAAACCTTCGTGAAATAGCTGCAACAATTGGAGACTTTGTAGACCTTCGAATAAGGATGTAACCAACAACATTTTTAAAAGTGAGATTTCAGTGGAAATAGGGTGTATCGTTACACCTCTATGCTGTGGTGTCATCTTATGTCTTACATTTGAACTTCAAGCTGGTTTACAGCAGAACTTTGTCCTCCTTGGTGTAAAGGTGGAACATCAGTCAATATGGTGGACATTGCTTGTGTTGGTTCATGACCAGGTGTAACAGATCATTTAAATAAAGGACATACACGACATAACATCTATATTTTGAAACATTTTCTTGTCATTTTTATTGTGTTGTTATTTTTATTATTACACTAATATTATTTGCTATAATTTGTGTTTCACGTGCATGTACATGATTTCCCTTCTGTTATGTATACAAATGTAAGACATACTTGCAGATTATTTTCCATTGTATCACTTCAAATTCATACATTATTTTTGAAGCCCTAAATTATAACAACCAAATATTGTTTTGAATTGAAAAAGTTGTTTGTACACTTCCATGTACAATTGGTTCAAGTAATGTATACCGTGAAATAGACCCCGATTTTTAATTATTTTCTTTTTTGCCGGGGTGAACCCATCTTGGCAGGTTCGATCCTGCCTCAGTCCGGCGGTGTTTGAAGGTGCTCAGATACGTCAACCTTAAGTTGGTAGATTTACTGGCGCATCAATGAACTCCTGTGGGACAAAATTCCGGCGCCTGGCGTCTCGGCAAACCGTAAACGTAGATAGTAAGACGTAAAAGCAATAACAATGAATTATTATTGATTGAACCTATTTTACCTCTCTCGTGCAAAAATTACTGACTTGTTGGTTAAGCTAGATCCTTACTCCGGGAAGGTCTTCAATTGGACTCCAAATTTCATATGAAAAAATCAGTATACGGAAGGAACTAAATCAGCATTCGATTACGAAAACAAACAAAAACCTCCTATGTAAATAAGTTCAAGTATCTAGGCGAAACTGTTTAACCAGTGGGATATATCAGCAAGACAAAAAAAAAAAAAAGAATTGCGAAATCACAAAAAGCACACGAAATCAACTGAATACAACAAAAATATATCACTAAACCCAATATTACGATTCTACAGTCAGTCGACAAACAAAAAGCGCTTTACGCAACCTAAATTCTGACAGTACGTTGAAAAGAAAAGCTTTGGAAAAAGAAGAGAGAAATAGTCTAAATAAATCCTTGGACCAAAATGTGGGAATGGAATTTGAATGGAAATGAAACCACAGGGTATCTACAAAATCACCAAACCACAGAAAAATCATAAAGAGGGTATTAAAATTTTAAGGCAATGATACAGCCGGAAAACAAAAAGCTACAATAAAAAAAATCCAAATCTATCCCTGAAAATCCACAGCAATTGGCCACTAGAAGTAGACAAAGACCAGCAATAAATCAGTATTAATGAAGAAACGATTCAATATGGAAGACAAATCGGAACCCTAATTAAAAAACACAAATTTACTGAAACACGAAAATGAAAATTTCAGTGTGGGCGGAAGAACGCAGAAAAAGTGAACGTACGAAGAGATGCTGACAATAAAGGGAGAAATGTTGCGCTTAATAAGTTCAAACGTGCAACCTAATTGGGCATAACGAATCAAGTAACAATAATACGGGAAAATGTACAATTCATGAATGGATGTGAAGAATTATTACTTGATTCGAGACCTTGGAAAGATCCAAAGGAAATCAGTTCTGATTGCTCCGGGTGATTTCCAACGAAAGATTGGTGTTACGAAATTGTTGCAAACGTTGTGCTGGGAAGACCTGGGAGTAAAGAGACGAACTGCCCGAGCTGTCAGTGGAGGGATGACTTTGAATGGCATTAGTAGACGAATAAGCTTGGGCGGACCTTTAAAAAATAGGAAATATCATAACGAAGATCAATTTGGAATTCAAGAGAACAAATTATGGAAAATACTCTTTTATAGAAAGAGGAGTTAGAGATTGATATAATTTAACAAGAAATCCGTTTGATAAATTTCCAGCGATAGATAGTCTATTACATGGGTGACAGCCCTAAATGCAGATCAGTGATAATTGATTGATTGATCGATTGATTGACTGACTGACTGACTGACTGATTGATTGATTGATTGATTGTTTGATTGATTGATTGATTGATTGATTGATTGATTGATTGATCGATTGATTGAGTGATTGATTGATTGATGGATGGATGGATGGATGGATGGATGGATGGATGGATGATTTGATTGATTGATTGATTGATTGATTGATTGATTGATTGATTGATTGATTGATTGTTTGATTGATTGATTGATTGATTGATTGATTGATTGATTGATTGATTGATTGATTGATTGATTGATTGATTGATTGATTGATTGAATAGTGACAGCTACTGTCTTGGATTGGGGAGGCTGTTAGCTGTGCTAGTGGCTGAAACGGTGAAATAGCGCCCCGGTCTAGAAAATGAAGAATAATGGCCGAGAGGATTCGTCGTGCTGACCACACGATACCTCATAATCTGCAGGCCTTCGGGCTGATCAGCGGTCACTTGGTAGGCCGTGGCCCTTTCGAACTGTTGTAGCATGGAGTTTGGCTTTTCAGAGATGTTGTTGATGATGATGATGATGATGATGATGATGATGATGATGATGATGATAATGTAGCAGATAAAATGTGAAGTATGACATTAACTTCAGTATCTTCATTTTTAATGCCTGCAGTCTTCACGAATCTCTCTTGTCGAGGGTGTATGCTTCGGTATGAAGATCGATACGAAGTAGCTGTTGATCATTACTCATTTTGTCCGGCTCCATGGCTAAATGGTTAGCGTGCTGGCCTTTGGTCACAGGAGTCCCAGGTTCGATTCCCGGAAGTGTCGGGAATTTCAACCATCATTGGTTAATTTTGCTGGCACGGGGGCTGGGGGTATGGGTCGTTTTCATCCATTTCATCCTCATCACGACGCGCAGGTCGCCTACGGGAGTCAAATAAAAGACCTGCTCATCTAGCGAGCCGAACTTATCCTCGGACACTCCCGGCCTTCTTTTGCACCATGTTGGTGAGTTCTATTATGGCTAAGGTAGTCTCTGGACACCATACTGCCAGGGTAGGCGAAACTGTCCACATTATTATTAACTTTTTTATTTCTCCCCTGATGGGGGAGGCGGGCCTTATAGACGGTGACGCCGTCTCGCAGGCCAGGAGATTTGTTGTGACGATGGACCTGTGTGGAGCACCACGGAATATCATTCTCAGAAAAGCCCACGGTGGGGACCAGTTCCTCTCCTTGTTCCGAATACAGAGGCGTAGGTCCACGCTAGAGTTGTGGCTACCCGTACTCTGCTCTGTTGACCGGTCCGAATGCAGAGATGTCGAACCACAGACTTGTAGTCCGAATCCTACTCTGAAAGCGCTGACGCTGTCCACACTCTCCTACTGGAGGTTTATTACTTTCATGATCGCTGGTCGGTCACAGAAGATGACTCTTATGGTATTAAAAAACACACCCAGAAAACAAGAGCTACACAATGCTGTTAATAAAATGTTTTAGATACGCTAATCGGTTTCCCGGTAGAGGGCGTTGTGCTGTTGGTTGAACGTTATAATTGTCTTGGCCATCACAGCAATTTAAGGAGCCGCAAAGTGGGAGCATCCGGAAGAACCGCAATTACACTTGGTACTTCCCTGCTGTCTTAGTCACACTGACAGTTCGTTCGTGCTTCTGAAAGTACTAATTTAAGCGGGCATGCCATCTGGTGGGCCACGTCTGGTGGGAGAGAATTAAAACTGCATTAAACTCTTCTGGTAATATTTTTGGAGAATTAAATATACATGATTAAAATTATACACCCTGTGATTTCCTTGGGAAATAATTTATATTGTCCTACAGTCAAGATATTTTTAACCAATTATTTACAATTTCTGTTGAATAATAATCGTAAGGCCTCAGCTGCCGTGTAGTATATTTTAATTTCAACATTTCACTCTATTCTAACAGATTTAATTTATTGCTTATTACAGGATTTTCATCTCAAATACAGCACCATTCTTTGTGATACAAAGTGAAGTTACAAATAATTAGAGCTGTCAATTTAATCTATTAATAGAACCGATTAACCGATTAATCTAAAAATCCGATTAACCGATAAATGTGCTTTACCGATTAAACGAACCGATTAAAATTACAGTGTGGTGGTGGAAAAATAACTGTTTTGCAGAGCAAAAAACCCGTGTGTAGTATTATTGTTTGTCGTTTGGTGTGCAAGCCTCAGTTATTATATGATTGAAAGATCATTAAAATAAGCTGATGGTCATGTCTTTCTTTCAGAAAGGTAAATGCAATACTACCTAATTAATTGCTTTCTTCTAAAACTAGGGCTATGACCATTGCTTTTACAAACTATTGGAAAGGTAATACCGTACAGGCTTCTGTAGTATATTTGGGGACCTTTACAAAACACAGTCAAGCGGCATATGGGCTAAGGTTCATTAAGCAATATCCAGGAAATGTGCGAATGGACAGATATCAATTGCTAGAAAGAAACAGTAGAAAAAGTGACAACTTAAAGCTCAGTTCGTGCGTGGTTGTTATTCATAAGATGGTATATATTCACATTCAGTGTTTGTGAACTTCAGTTACAATTATTATGGTTTATGAACCGATGCGAGGAAAACTCGGTGAAGGTTTGGGATTTAAACTAAACAATTGTGTTAAGGTGACAGACAGAAATAAAGGTTTTTGTAAGAAATGCGGAAAATCGTTCAGTTCTATTGGAAGTACAAGCAGTCTTCAATATCATCTCAAACATATTCATACTTTCCGAAGTGTATCTGCGTCTATCAGTGTCACTACTAGTTCATCTCCTCAGTCAACTTTGGAGCACATTATAGTGAAGCCTTGTCCTTTAATAAGCAGGCTGAAATTACGAATAAACTAGTGAAGTAGATTGTACAGGATAGTAGGCCGGTCAAAATTGTCTCTTGTCATGGTCTAGAAGAGGTTTTGCGAGAAGCTCTCAATTATCACACTTACTATCTTCCCTTTAAAGTCACGGCAACAAAAAAATCGATAAGCTGTATGACGTAGAAAAAAGTCAAAATTAATGCATGAACTGAAACAAGCAGAATTTGTTGGTTTCACGTGGAATTTCGCTCTTCCATATCTAACCGCTCTTACTTGGGGGTTACAGCTCACTGGATTGATTCGAATTGGGAATATTGTAATTCAGTATTACAAGTTAAACCTTACAGAAAACCACAATGCTGCTAACTGCGCTGAAGAGTTTGTAGATATAGTTCGTGAATGGGGTTTTTGGAAGATAAAGTAGTGAATCTTTCCACTGACAATGTATGAAATATCGTTCTAGGTGTTGAAAGAGTGAAGTTCGGCTGTTTTCGGTGTGCAGGCCACACTCTACAATTAATTTTAATTAAAGGTATCAATGATACTGCTATAGGAACATTACTTTCAAAGTCAAGAAAATAGTGGGAAATTTTAAACATAGCCTTTATCTAGAAGATCAGATTGATAAAAAGAGATCAAGGCCTTGATGTTCGTAAATTAAAACAGGACATAGTTACTCAATTAAATAGCACATATTTCATGTTTGAGAGTCTTATGCAGGCTAAAAGGAGTATTATAGACGTTCTATCGACTCACTCTTCTAATATCAAACCTCTAATAATAATTGAGTGGGAGATGATAGACAAAGTGATAGTGTGCCTTAAACCATGCTTAGAAATAACAGTCCTCCTTGGTGGTAGCAAATATGTGACATGTAGTGTTTTATTGCCTGAGATAACACACTTGAAACTATCTTTACGTTGTTAATATGTCGATCCTGGGTACATATCTAGATTTTAAAAAAATTATTGTAGAAGATTTAATGGCTAGGTTAAACGATTTGTGTAATTTGAAGACATACCAGGAAGATACCGCCCTTGATGCTGGATTTAAATACCTTCGATGTACTGAATAAAAGGACTGGGAATCCGTGTGGAAAATAATTTCGGAGAGAAGCCTGGACGGAGTACAAGTTCCAGTAAGAGCATGCAGCAAGAAGAGGAAACTGAATTTTGAAACAGACGAAGACCAACAGGATTATGGTCATGCCATTTAAATTTCGAGTTCGACACCACTTGAGCATACAGTCCAACTTCCACATCTCACACGCATAGCGAAAAAATTGCTTTGCATTTCAGCTACTTCATATCCTTGTGATAGTGTGTTCAGTGATGCTGGAAATATTGTTACTAAGAGAAGGGCGGCTCCTAGTTGTCGGCCTAATGACATGTCTAAAGTGATGAAGCAAAGACTAAAAGTAATTGTCAACTTCACAGTTTCCAACGTTTGTACCATTAAATTACCAATTTTTTTTCTTTTGCTATTTGCTTTACGTCGCACCGACACAGATATGTCTTATGGCGATGATGGGATAGGAAAGGCCTAGGAATTGGAAGGAAGCGGCCGTGCCCTTAATTAAGGCACAGCCCCAGCATTTGCCTGGTGTGAAAATGGGAAACCACGGAAAACCATATTCAGGGCTGCCGACAGTGGGGCTCAAACCCACAATCTCCCGATTACTGGATACTGACCGCACTTAAGCGACTGCAGCTATCGAGCTCGGTCCAATATTTAAATACATTTAAAATATTAACTTTCATTTTCTTATTGCTTGCATGCGACAAACAAAATTATAATTTAAAATTTAAAAAATCTGTTTATAGCATATCGGAGTATAAAAATGTTTTATGCAGGAGTTTTTCGCGATTTTACAGTGTGTTAAACGGCTTAAAATTGGATTAATCGGCGATTAATCAATTAAAGTCAATCGGTTAATTTTTAATCGATCGATAGCTCTACAAATAATGATAACTTAATATTACCCAGCCTAACTTAATGGGATAAAGCTGATATAATTAATCCCATCCTATTCTTTCTGTTATTGAGGGCAGGGGATTATGAAGCTGTCTTCTAATATATAATAGTTTAATACACTGTTTTATCATAATTATTATCTGTAAATGCTAGTCGTGAAGGTTGTTTTAAAAATACCGTCACGTTTGTACAGAAATCAACAGCAATATTTTTCCAGGGTGCTCTATTTAGATACCACATAGTCTGTAAAGTGGTAAATTTTGATGGAAAGATGTTCTAGCCTTTTAAATTGAAAATATTAAATGTAATTTTGAATTTGGGCGCGACACATTCAAATTCAGAAGGGAAAGAAATAAAGGATTACCAGTTTGCGAATGTATTTGTTTTGTATGAATTTCACAGCATATTTCTGCCTTCGATTCTCCTTTTTTTTTTTTTTTTTTTGCTATTTGCTTTACGTCGCATCGACACAGATATGTCTTACGGCGAGGATGGGATAGGAAAGGCTTAGGAATTGAAGGAAGCGGACGTGCCCTTAATTAAGATTCAGCCCCGGCATTTGCCTGGTATGAAAATGGGAAACCACGGAAAACCATCTTCAGGGCTGCCGACAGTGGGGCTCGAACTCACTATCTCCCGATTACTGGATACTATCCGCACTTAAGCGAATGCAGCTATCGAACTCGGTCCTTCGATTCTCTAAACTGTCCCTTTCTAAATTTAACAGTATCTTGTTGTACGAAACCATTTGTGGATACTGACATGCACTCTTAAAATGTAAATATTTCAGGTATTTCTTTTCCATCCTTTCAAGTTGATACACATGCATTTTGTACCATACCACGCTTTCGCATTCCAGTTTTGGCCTGACCAACGCTTCAGAGAGATCGGATCTCTATGAGGCGTCCGTGGCATACGATCTATTTTCGAGTTTAAATTAATTTTTTAGAAAAACAACCGAAAGTTAAGCTAACAAGATTCAAGCTCTTGCCACACCACACCAAAATCAGTATACATAAAACAATTACGTCCAGTACCAATATATATGGAACAGAGAATAGAATTTTGAGAAAATCATAACCTTTGAAAGCTAGCTACTGCGGAGGATTTTGATATCGGCATACGAAGAGGGAGAATGGAAAAGCAAGCGTAACTGGGTAGTGAAAGCTCGGAAAACGTTTATATTTTCCGACCTGCATCGTGTTCTATCAGACATTATCTCCTTACTGATTCTTTGAAACTGTCACACTGGTAGTTGTGAACAGTCTTTAGTTCTTAGAATGACTTTGTTTCTGTCACGCGATGATGTCATATGAACTAAATTGGGTCTTCCCCTTTACAATTAGATATAAGGAAAACGCATTAAATCGATGCAAAATCAGAATAATAAAAGAAAGTATACTAAACTAGTTTAAGTCATGTTCAGGACTCAGCGACACCACAGAATGAAATTATTTATTTATTCATTTATTTATTTATTTATTTATTTATTTATTTATTTATTTATTTATTTATTTATTTATTTATTTATTTATTTATTTATTTATTTATTTATTTTTGACTTTAGTAGTGACGAAGTTCGGGATCACGGCCCTATCATACTCTTAATGACGTAAATTACAAGATAATATGTACGAGGACAATAAATAAGGTAGTCTCAACGCAGTCCGAACACTCGCAGGAGATCGGGCATGCGCAAATAGGATATGGGAGCGATCATGTGGCGTTGTTGTCGATGTGTAGTGTGCACTTGACGGGCATCCAGTTCGGAGTGTTGTTGCTGTGTGGCGTTGAAGTGAAGAGTGTCGATTTCATTGCTCTAAAGCTGTTTTCAAAAGTTGATCAGTGTTCGTGGATAAAAATCGAGGTTGTCTGTGGCAAAAATAATCAGAATGTTATCGAGGATTACATGAAGCCTGTGGCGAGAATGCATTACAGTACAGGGCAGTTGCACGATGGGTTAAGGGGTTTCGTGCGGGTTGAAATGAGACTGGGCATTTGCACTGCACAGGTCGGTCGTCCCTGCGTACACATCAGACATAAGTTCTGTTTCCGAAGTTGAAGAAACCCCTCCGAGGCCGCCGATTTCCTGGCGTGGCACCTGTACTCCACGCAGTAGGGCGCTCCGTCGCTGTCGTCAACAGAGAACACCTTGCAGCGGTCCCCAACGGTTTTGCGACGTTTAGCAAAAGGTAATAGACTCTACGGGTGACCGCATTGAAGGAATGCAATTAATTGTACTTGTCGCTTAATTAAATATTGCGTTTTATCAACATTGCCACTACTTTATTTACAACCCTCGTATATAAAATAATGTTTAATGTTATTTCCTTTACGTCCCACTAACTACTTTTTAAGGTCTTCGGAGACGCCGAGATGCCGGAATTTAGTCCCGCAGGAGTTCTTTTACGTGCCAGTACATCTACCGACATGGGGCTGTCGTATTTGAGCACCTTCAAATACCATCGGACTGAGCCAGGATCGAACCTTCCAAGTTGGGGTTATAAGGCCAGCGCCTTAACCGTCTGAGCCACTCAGCCCGTCACAATGTGTATAAAATAAATGTACCATTATTATTATTATTATTATTATTATTATTATTATTATTATTATGTTATAAGCTGAATAACAGATTTGGAGAACATACAATGAAGAAAGAAAGCAAAGCTCACCAAACAGAATAGAATAAAATAAAATGAAATGCGGATCATAACACAATAAAGAAACATAAAAAAGTCATAACGAAAAAGTAACATAAAACTGAAAAATATAAGCGAATGCATAAACAGAACACAATACATGATAAGGTAATGGAAATACCAATTACGGAACATATATGAATATTTCGTTCTCTTATTAACGTTCTATAACTTTAAATCTTATTTGAGGACTAACTGCAAAACTCACATTTCCCACATTTGAGTTAAAATGAGGTTTTTATTTTATCCTTTCTCTGCAAGAAGATCTCCATGAGTATCAAGTACTCAAGGGCTGGTGTACCCTCTGGCAGAGTACTGAACACTTAGGGCCACTTCACGCTAGGCAAGTGGTAGTGGCAACCAGAATCGGCGACAGGGTAGCTCATGCGCATTCCGTGTCGCTCAGGCTACTTGATCAGATTTGACCAAGTGCTAAAGAATCTGATGTTTTAGCAGATGTGAAGAACAGCAGATTAAGGTGGTCAGGGATTGTCATGAAAAAAGTGCTACCAGGATTGTGAAGCCTGTTACGAACATACTCAGCATTCTCACAGGTGATTTCAACATTGGCATCAAAGAAAACAGATCTCTCATTAATACTATGCAACAGGCGTTAAATCTGAATCAAATTTCGACTACCTCATCGTTGGGAAACATTATAACATAATTGGAGTCTTTCGAGTGGCGTTTGTAATAGACTGAGCTGTTCAAAATGTATAAACAAAACAACAATGACCTTCGGATTGCCTTCATTTCATTTTGCGTTGAGGTATGAAGCATTATATTCAATCAAGGGAATGTCGCATGAACGTTAAAAATAAACTGAACTTTCGCACGCAAATGCCCTTCAGGCAGGCAATTCAGTGTTGAAAACATCCTAGGGATATGAGCTACGAATTTTAGGTAAATAAAATATAATAAAGTATTTATTCCTAAAAATTACAATCCTTTTCTTAATCATCGATATTCGGTCGACTAGACCAACAGTTTGCCTTTTTCTACCACTACGAGCGCTAATGTGAGTCAATGCAGAGTTTCACTTAAGCCCTTATAACTACATTCGGTGAGGATAATTTTTCAGAAAAGTCAAAAAATGCCTGAGCGTATTGAACCAAGGAACGCATTACAGAAATCATTATATAAATATATTAATTTGGCTCGGATTTGAATCAAAAAATAAAATGAGTAAAGAAACAAGCGATTTTAGGCTGTTTTTCCGGAACTGCATTTAGGCCGGAGGTGATTTTCATATTTTCTTTTTAGTTTGATGGAGCTGTCTAAGACTCAAACTTTGAAACCTTTCCGGCTCCTTTATACCTTCAACTTTCGGCACAATTGAGAAAATTGCTCAATTTTACGTTCTTCGTAGTATGAGGACCTCTACCTTGTCTGCTAAGAATTGATTTCAACATTAAAACGAGGTACATGCACTAACAACTAAATCAGCTAGCGACCGCCACGCAACTATTTCTTCCACAGGCCGCGATGCCTACAGCATACAATGGCAAGTGAATGGGAACGTGGTGAAGTGATTACACTTTCCCGTCTATACGCTTCGACTCTACTAAAGATATGCTACAATTGACCTTTGAGTTTGGCCGCACCACTCGGTGTAGAGTCATTGGCTGTACAGTATACTCTATCGCTGTAGCAGGATCAACCTGCCAGAAAACTTAAGCTTATTCTGAGTACAAATTAAAAAACTCTGGATTGTTAACCCTACAAAATATGCTCGAAAAACGAACAATTTTCACTCGCTCTTTGTTGATATAACGTCATCAATTGGACGGGCTTTATAAGATGCGTCAGGGTTTACATAACTCAGTCCACCAATAACAATAGACAAGAGGAGAAACTGTGCAACAGAAGAGTTGTTCGATTGGCTAGTGCCGTATTATGAGGGTCATTGCACGTGAGAGAGTCTTGGAGAAACTGGCTGGCAACCACTCAGCACAATATTGTGTTCCGCTTGGTTTCACTGCTTGGCGTGGGACTGTTGTGTGTTAATCGCTCAGAGGAAATACTGAACAATCCAGACTTTACCATGCACAAGAGGCTGTAATTAAAACGTGGTTAGTCCCTCTGTGAGGTGGGGGAACAGGGCATGGTGCAGGGAGTAGGTGTCAGGTACTTCCGGGGATCAACTCAGGCACGCGAGTCCTTGCAACGAAAGAGCAAATGTTTTTAGATATTTTAGAATAGTCAGTTTTCTGTCCCGGACAGTAACTTACTGTTTAAATTCGAATACAATGGGGATTTTTTCTTCATGCATGTTATAGCTACACTTCTTTATCCGCACAAATGTTGGCAGAGATTTGAGTACGGAAAAAATAGCTTGATAATGGACTACATGTCACTTTTATTTCTGAAGGTTGCACGAGCAGCTGCCTTTGGCAATCCTGCATCATGCTACGTTTCTTGAAAATGATTCTACTGTGCTTATACCACTAGTCCCTTATGAGCTCCGAGGCACCCACACGTCATTACAAAAGAAAATAAAGTATAGGTATTGCACCCGCCCACCTCCTGAGTCCCAGACTAGCATTTATCTCAGGGGTGATCAGTTCGAAAACGATAAAAAAATGTATCTAAAGAAAATCAAAAATATATATATCGGCGCATCAAATGAACACAGGGATGAACGGGGCATGCAAATTTAAGGTTACGGGGGACGACTCATTCATGGATACAAATTTTTGACTCCACAATAGGACTGGGAAGTGACAACTTAAATTCCATGGGCATACTGGACTAACTACAATGAAAAGATATGGAAACTGTTTCCTATTGAAATTGCAATGAAGAGCAATTTATTCACTTATTTTGCATACTACACATGATGACAAATTTACATTGTGACACTTTAATCCTGAAAAATAAATGACATAATACTTGGATTTTACCTCACTACTCTGGTAGTGTAAAACATCTGGTGAATTCGCCCCAATTGGTTACTGGGGATCGAATTCACATCCGTATGATTGGACGTTTCACCGCTGGAGATCTTCTTTCGGGGACGAAGGCACGACAGTAACTTTTTACTGTCGTCTCCTCGTTCCGTTTGGACATGAGACACTTCCGGTATGTACATTCTGGTGAGCCGGACACCCACCGTGAAAAATGTTATCGCCTCGAAAAAACGGGAATTTATAATACGGACAAACTCTAGCCTATTATTTCCAGATTCACAAACACACCAGGTAGAGTTCATTAACTCAAAAGCTACTTTAATATTTACACTTGTCAATACGACAAGACGTACGGAAAGGTTCATTACTATGCTCTGACCATGAAAACATGTGCCGTCCGTGGGTTATTTACGTATCTACTGCTAACAATCTCCCCGTGAAAACCCAACATCTGGTTCAGAGCAGTTCGACACAGGATGACTGTCCCTAGCATATCCTCCTATTATTATTAGATAATATCATTACCATTCTTTATCTGATCATTATCATATTCTTTGACTACCATCAATTAATTTTATTATTATCATTAATTTCAATTATAATCCAATTTTTGATTATTATCATTTGTCATCCTGGATGATTATATGCCAACCCTTGCCGACGTTTCAAACGAAGGGTCGTTCTTCCTACTAATTTATCCGCACAATATAATGATCAGCTTCCTCATAAATATTTATTATTATTATTATTATTATTATTATTATTATTAATATTATTATTATTATTAATAGTGGAAATCGTGATTATCGTAACCCGTAATCATCCTTGCTATAATGCTCCAACTTCTCGCTCTTATTATTTTCATCAAAAAAATAAAATAAAAAAGTACCTTCATTGGTTATTCTTCTTCTCCTTCTTCAAATATTTTATTTATTATTATTATTAGTTAAAAATCTCAAATCTTTCATTTCAACTCCCAACATCATTATTATGTCCAAAATATAAAAAAAGTAAATTCTTCAAAAACAAAAAAAAAGTAGCTTAGTTTTTGTTTATTATTATTATTAATTTAAAAAAAATTAATTTCGCCTGTTACACGGTAGTCCACTCTTAATATGTTTAACGCATAACCCCTTTTACGATTCCGATTTATCTTGGCACTAAGCACTTGATTTAAGACAAGTTTCACTTGGAGTATGATTATTGTTATTATTATTATTAAAAATGGAAAGATGATATTTTAATTTCCACTCTTTAGAATTTAGTCACATATGTTAAATCCCGTTATGAACCACTAAGATCTGCTTTATATCGGTCGGGATAACACGGTATTCGGGACCGTACCTTCACTTTCGTACTGCCGTTAATTTTATATGGGGACACCTGTCCTCCCAAGACACATCTCACAACCTATGGCACATCGCGGCTGGGCAAATACCTCCAATGCCGGCGATTGCTAAACTATTCCTTCAAATTTGAAGTCCATTTCCTTTCATCGGAACTCTTCAAACATTTAATTCATAAAATAATCCTCGGTGCGTGGATTCTACCACTAATAACACCGGCATATGCATTTATATCATCTTAGGCCTTGAGATTCATCTATTTCATCATTACAAACAATACGGCTCAATTTATTTCACGCCGGATATTCGTCCCTCATGACTTCCAACTCTAAATATGGGCTCAAATCATTCTGGGCTTTTAACATATCGTGACCATTCTAATTCACGTGCCTATATCGCTTTTAAACAAAATTTTAATGGTTAAATTAAAGTCCAAAAACGTAAAATCAAAAATTTACGTAAAATCAAACTGATTACGCGAATGAAAGTTTTTAACGCTACATGTCATCTCCACATTGATTATTATTTTTGCACTGGCTAACTCACGAGGCACTGTCATTATTATTATTATACTTTAACTCGCAAACGCACAAATATTATTATTAATTTACTTTCCTTTGTCAACACACAAACATGATTATTATTAGTATTTTAATGACCTTCCGTACGCAACACAAATCTTACATACTCTGGCTCTTTCATAATCTGGCTGTCTAATAGAAATTATTCCTAATTAAAATACAAATGATCACCGCAGTGAATGAAATTCAAATAAATGGGTTAGCACAAAAAACGAATTTAACACTTGAAATGAACTTAAGTCAAAGTATTACGAACAGCATGCATTAATTGAAAGAAATATATCCCATATTTACATTATATACAACAAACAAATACTCAAATTAATTAATCTAACCCATTATTACGTTAATATAAATTAGTTCGTCCGTCTAACAAAAAAATAAAATCATGGACTCGGGAAGCGGACCATGTTAAGTAACCATAATTAATTTACACTGAACCCCGTTTAGTCGCGATAACATCCCCCAATATCAAAATTGTGTACTCATTCCTATGTAGAATTCCATTGTCTCGTAGCAGATGAGATATAGGCCTTACGGCCCCATGGTGATCTACTCGTCCATCATGTCGCACAATACAAATTTAACACAATAAAACACTTCTGGGTGACTACCCATGATTAATACCTTATTACACTATTTTACACAGGAATACTAATAACAAAAAAACACTTATAGGTGCTCCTAGACCCCTGACACTCGCACAATATAATCTTCATATACGCCCGAAACACATGTCGTGGCACATTACGACGAAATGTCGTTCATTTGAACCGGCGCGTATCGCGTCTTCAACCGGCACTTCCTGGTTTATTTCTAAGCCGTCTTGATAATCGCCTAGCTCCTATAATTCCCTGCTCGGACAGTTATTCACCGTCTATCTTGAGGTGTTTACTTCAGGCTCCGCACACTGCCTTCCAAAGGTACTATCGGCGTTCCGTTAGTTATTTATTATTTAATCACATGACATTGATTAAATTCAACATACAGTTGTACTGATTAGTTACACTCGGTACTATGGATAATTTCACTGTTCGTATTCATTCTCCTTAAATTCACGCACTTTCAGCTTTAACTGACTTCGAATGCGTCCCGAGGTACTGACTTACAGAGTCAACGTGTCAGAGTCTCAACTACTTCATACGACTGACACGACTGGTGACCGATAACGACTGGTGACTGGTAAGAACTGAGTACTGGTAAGAACTGAGTGATGTGAGGTCCGCTACTGGACTTTTAAAGACGATATCGTTTCCCGCCGGGGTCATCCGCGGTCAGTTCCTGGAGAGGGGGGTTGGTTATCCTAAATCGGCATATGCAGGCGGATTTGGATCTCTTGCTTTATCCTACTTAATACACTGGCGATACACATTCATGTGTCGTATTCTGAACTCCTATCGTTCGGTGATCATGGAAATATCACTTAATTTCTGTCCTCCACCTTTCGCGCGCTAACTCGGCGTCCCTGATGGCGTGCTCATCTCGACCAATGGCGAGATAGCGTGGGTCGTTTCCACGAATTCATTACTTTAATTTATTACGATTACAATTATTCAACATGGGAACGATATCACAAAAATCCCCTCTATTCAATTATGTGGTTGGAATAATTTAATTATTGTTATCGGAGAAGCAAACTGGAGTTCACTCTGAGTTTTTCTTATGTTGGTTTATCTGCGGGCCTGTGATATATTTTCTCATTGGTCAACACCGCTTCGGTTAGTTTGAAATCTCTTCCTTGTAACGTTGACAACACCAAATGCCTCGGGCGTGGGAAAACTGGCACGTCACATTCTCGGTATTGGTGATACATCTACTCGCCCTTGGTCCGAAATATATACTCTTTCACTTCCTCGAAGTCATTATTCTGTTGTTGTGAGCTCTAGATTTAATCCTCTTATCTTCTGGCCAAGAAACATTTTCCCCTTAATGACAAGCTTACTGTGGCGACTGGGAGTCGCGATATGTTTAGCTATGTTGAAATTATCCCGTCCACACAAAACTGACACTGTATTTCATTTAATATTTCTATATATCTGTATTTCATATCAAAATCAAATCATGAAACTAGGGCCTATCTCATCAGGGTACAGTATATTTGAATCTTGGACATTGTATTGCGGATGAGTTCAGGATTGAAATAAATGGTCACTGTATTCGTGTGAGCAACTGCAAAACGACCTCGATAATATTTGCAAGATGGACAACAATCAATGGTTAAAAGTCAGTTTGTGAGTTTCACTAATAGGAGAAGTCCTCTCAGTTTTAATTACTTCGTTGATGGGGTCAAAGTCCCTTGGGGATCATTGTAGGAATCAATATAAGGAAAGATTTTTTGGGAGGGTAATCACAAAAACGGGTTTGTAATAAAATAAAGGTTACAGATCCCTGCACATGGTTATGAGGGTGTTTAGGGGTTGTAGTTAGGATGTTAAGGAGAGGGCGTATAAGTCTCTGGTAAAACTCCAACTAAAGTACGATTACAGTGTATGGGACTCGTACTAAGATTACCTGATTCGAGAACTGGAAGTAATCCAAAGAAAAGCAGCTCTATTCGTTCTGGTTGATTTCCGACAAAAGTGTAGCATTTCGAAAATGTTGCAAAGTTTGGGCTGGGAAGAGTTGGGAGAAGGAGACAAACTGCTCAGTCAATCAATCAATCAATCAATCAATCAATCAATCAATCAATCAATCAATCAATCAATCAATCAATCAATCAATCAATCAATCAATCAATCAATCAATCAATCAATCAATCAATCAATCAATCAATCAATCAATCAATCAATCAATCAATCAATCAATCAATCAATCCATCTATCCATCATCCATCCATCCATCCATCCATCCATCCATCCATCCATCCATCCATCCATCCATCCATCCATCCATCCATCCATCCATCCATCCATCCATCAATCAATCAATCAATCAATCAATCAATCAATCAATCAATCAATCACTACTGATCTGCATTTAGGGCATGTTATAGCTATACTTCATTATCCGCACAAATGTTAGCAGAGATTTGAGTTCGGAAAATATAGCTTGATGACGGACTACATGCCACTCTTATTTCTGAAGAGGGGAGATTTCGTGGAATGACATTAGTAGACGAATAAGTTTCAGAGGTGTTTTTAAAAGTAAGAACGTTCACAATATGAAGTTGGAATTCAAGAGGACAAATTGAGACAAGTATTCGTTTATAGGAAGGGGAATAATGGATTTGCATACTTTACCAAGGGATATGTTCAATAAATGTACAAATTCTTTGCAATTATTTAAGAAAATACTAGGTAAACGGTAAACAACAAGTAGGGATTCTACCCCCTGGGCGACTGCTCTGAATGCAGATGATTGATTGATTGATTGATTGATTGATTGATTGATTGATTGATTGATTGATTGATTGATTGATTGATTTTTACGAATTACAAGAACTGATTATTTTTGGAGAAGGATAAGGAATTCGACGAAATGGTTGGCTTATACTTACCGATAAGTGAACAAATGGTGGAAATAGCATTTTCGAATGAGCTTGAAACTCCAAGGAACTGTTCTTTATAATGGATTATCATGAATTGGTTCGGAGTTCGAGGGAAATAGTTATTTTCCTGGATGAGCTCAGAATTCCAAAGAAATTGTTATTATTCTAGATTAGTTAAAAATTCCGAATTCCTAGATGATATTATTCATTATTCTGGCTGAGTTCGGAATTTGAAGGAAACTGTTGTTATTATTATGTGTTATTCGGAATTGGTCCGAATTTCGAAGAAAATGGTTACGATTCAGGATGAGTTCAGAATTCCTAGGACAATGGTAATTATTCAAAACTGCAACTGGCTCACTCACTTAAATTCCCCTTTGCTATCTACGCAGCTGAGACCTGGACAATCGAACAGGCATATATAGAGCTTTGAAATGTGGGTTTACTGTCGCATTCTCCACATTTCTTGGAACCAATAAATCCATCCCGCAAGAACTATGCATCCAGACTAGACTCCTTGAGTAGATCGGTCAGGCTTACCTTCGGTATTCGGACAAGTCGCCATAAGAACAGGCACCGTTACAAAGCTTGTGTCGGAGGGAAAGATTATTGCTCAAAGACCCTCGAGGGAAACATCTGATCAGATGGGTTGACCAGCTACAGCAACAGGTGGAAAAATCATTCCACGGCGCTATTCTAATTGCGACCGACCGCCAGACTTGTAACACAAAAAAATCGGAACAGTTAAATCATGAACGCCAGCATGCCCTGTCCAGGGCAAAGGATTGAGGAGAAGTTATTGTTCTGGATCTGTTAATCATTGCACGAAAATGGTTATTATTCTGTATGAGATGAGAATTATGAGAAAATGGCTATTATTCTGGATAGTTCTTTAGATATACGCTAGGAATTTTAATAATCCGTCATTCCTCTGGACGAATTTGTTTTCTAATGTCAGGCAGAAAAAGAAATGTGTGTCGAAACCAAAATCCTGTTATTGATTGCTAAAATAGCATGGAAGAATTCCGCGGTGGGATATATTATTATTCTCATTTTTCTTATTATTAGTTAAGTTCATTCGTTTGCTATGGGCTTGTTTTTCCTCTTTGATCGGAGTTGTTCCGGTAGTTCTGTTCGGTTAATCATCTTCAAGCTGTCAATTTTTTATCTAAATATATTCCTATTTTGGACTCCTTTTTATACCATTCTTCATGCCTGACCATTAAAGGTCGCTTTTGAGTTCACCCATCCACTTCCTAGTGTCTGTGTTAGGATTACTCATGTGTTTTGAGTTCGACTATTTGTCTTGTGAATCTGTCTTTCATGAAAAATGAAAATCCACAGCCTGTTTCCAATTATTCGGCTGAGCAGGAAGGGAATGAATTAAGACCCCGTCTAGCAGCGAGGATAGGAATTGTGCCGACTTTCTGTCGCACTCGTCTGGGGTAATGATTAATGACTGACAGATTAAATGAAATGATATTAGAGAGTGTTGCTGGAATGAAAGATAAAAGGGAAAACCGGAGTACACAGAGGAAAACCTGTCCGGCCTCCGCTGTGTCCAGCACAAATCTCACATGGAGTGACCGAAATTTGAACCATGGAACCCAGCCGTGAGAGGCCGGCGTGCTGCCGCCTGAGCCACGGAGTCTCAAAACCGTAATGCAGTACTTAATCTGCGTTTTCTCGTGTCGCTGACGGATTTGAGCAGCTTAAAATACCACCGGATTGAGCCATGATTGAACCTACTATACTCCGCACGGCCTTACTTATAAATTGAAGTTTCGCTAAACAAATCAGCATCGCCTTTCCACTGTTGCCAGCACGCTACGTCCGGGAGAACAGCTGATGCAATACGACCGCGGTAAATAGCCCTTGTAAAATGTAATACCGTACTCAGAAACACTAATGAATATGGATTGAAAACAAATTCACAAAAACTACACTTACTAACAACATCTGACACAAATAGGAGAATATATTGTTAAGAATAAAAGAGAATGAGGAAATAAAACCACTCACCACTAATGGCTGACACAGGAAGGAGGTTATGGCCTACAAAGGGAACACTCCACTGATCTCAGAGTCACTAGAACCCTCCAACAATATGAAGAACACACTAATTACTGAAGGAATTAATTTCCAATGTTTTCAATAAATTTCCAATGTCATTGAAATAATTTAAGAAAAGCCTAGAAAAACAACAGATAGGGAATCTGCCACCTGGGCGACTGTCCTAAATGCAGATCAGTATTGATTGATTGAGGAAAATGCAAAAGTTCGCGAAGTGTACGGAATAACATACACCCTGAGCGGGTTAGATTAACCACGTGGCGAATGTAAATATTAGAGTTGGCAACTGGGTTTCGAGATCGTGCTCTGCCGATATAAATCGATATGAATGGCAGATTAGGATTGGCTGGATGTCTGTGCTTCAGCACATAACCACCAGACAGATCCAAAATCTGCCAAAACGTCAATTTAGAAGTAGAGCCGTGTGGAGTATAAGTGGGGTGAGAAGGCCAGCGCCTCAACCATCTGAACCCCTCGGGGCGAGAGATATCGTACTGTCCTCTCCATGGCCAAGAAGGGCCTCGGCCTATCAAGCAACCGCTGCTCAGCCCGAAGGCCTGCAGATAACGAGGTGACGCATCGACAGTGCGATAATGTCATGGGTGAATCTATACTTAGAGAGCCCTGCATGGATATAAACAATACTATCAGCATCCACTCCGCATTCCCACTTCCTTCGTCCGCACCCGCATCCGCATCTGCAAATGGTTATCCACATCCACGAATTCGTATCCGCGGGTATTGTAAATATTAGCTATATGTCTTTTCACGAGAGTTTAATCCTGATGTAAACATGGTATGTCCACGCCTCCGCCAAAGAAGGAGTTGTGATTCGCTGAGCGTATAATACTGACCTCCACCCCGTCAACGCCTCGTGTTCTGACGTACAGGGATGCGCATCACATACGACAACAGTGCGAAGATCTGAACTTCTGAATAACCGATTAAGCCGAGATTCTGTTCACTTAGTTTATTAAACACATTCACAATGCACTGCCTATGCTCACTTTTGAGTGGTTTTCCTCTTTTGTGCTCCACTACACGCGATTTCTATCCATTTCTCCCATTATGAATACTGACACTGACTCCACACTGTAAGGCTTGGGACTTTCCCTCACTACGAAGAGACTTCCTGTATTACACTGCGCCTTGTGCCTTCATTTCTCGTTATTTAATCACTATTTTATTAAAACAAAACCATATATACACCGGTATATATGACAACCATATTTTAATTTGATTAC
Source organism: Anabrus simplex (assembly GCF_040414725.1). Taxonomy (NCBI): domain Eukaryota; kingdom Metazoa; phylum Arthropoda; class Insecta; order Orthoptera; family Tettigoniidae; genus Anabrus; species Anabrus simplex. The sequence goes on from NC_090265.1 coordinate 847,352,807, forward strand.
GTACTCTTCCAAACTATCTAAATGTAATAAACTAAAACAAAATAAAATTCATGCGATGCACTACTTTTTTTCGAGCTCGCATACAGTCGAGTGAGTGCGGCGGTTGCTTCTTCAATCAACTACGTCCATGTCCAGGTGCATAGGCAAGATGCTCCGCCTATTTGTTTACATCAGGATTAAACTCTCGTGAAAAGTGGTATACAGTATATAACACCCAACGGATATATCTGTTAACATAATACAACAGGCCTGTTACCTGGCATCATACCCACACAGTCACAGGTTTGTGAGAGATTTTCTCTTGCGACAACTACCGACGTACTGACGTTTTCTCCTTCCCTCCATTAATTGCGGGCAGGAGACAGTTGGGCTTAGGTCAGATTTACGGCTTTATGGTCTCAAGGCTCTTTATATATCACCATTCTCCCATACCACTATCAAGGATCACCTAACCACCAGCAAAAATGAGAGTATACCTGAGTGAAAATTAATAAACTTCATTATTTAGAAATTATCAACAAAATATCGCGGATATCCGCATCCATGTAGGGGTCTGTTTATAAGCTGTTTCCTTATTGACATAAATATGTTTTATGGCAGGGGGCCACCTCAAAATATGAGTCTCGAAATTAATGTTACAAAATGTGAAAAGCGATGTTACGTAGCAAACGTGCAGGCTGTGATGTTAAGCGTTGATGGATGGCCATGACTGAGAGATATGTTATCAAAGAAGGGCGTTAGAGTGCAGATCATCGATGTGATCTTGCAGGCTGTAATGTAAAGTACTGATAGATGGCTACGACTGAGAGACATAGTATCAAAGAAGGGCGTTTAGAGTACAGATTATCAATATGATTTTGCACACTGTGATGTGAAGTATTGATAGATGGCTATGACTGAGAGAAATAGTATCAAAGAGGGGCGTTAGAGTACAGACGCTCGATGTGTTCTAGCAGGCTGTGAGGTGATGTATTTTTGGATGGCCATGACTGAGAGACATTATCAAAGAAGGGCTTTAGAGGACGGCTGGTCTATGTGATCTTGCAGGCTGTGATATGAAGTATTGATGGATGGCCATGGCTGAATGACATATTATCAACTAGCATTTGTACCCGTTCTTCACACGGGCATTTGCAATTGATTACATGTTACCTTCAGGAATTTATGCGAAGTGACATGGTTCTATTCGCACGTTTAATGCGACGTGTTAAAACGCTATTTTCCTACGAAAGCGCGTGGCAGTAACGTGAAATATGATGAAGCTGAACAAACTCGAGAAAGAGAATGAGGACGATTTCCGAATTCATTGTACGCTACAGTTCCTGGTCCGAAGTTGTGCGAAATTCTCCGTGCTTCTCAAGTTGCATATTGTATCTCCGACCATTGTCGTGGCGCTCTGACGTTGATGATACCTCCCTTAATATCTGTCCTACCGAAAAGAGTAAAATGGCTCCTTATTTTTCCCATAACCCACCTTGAAGGGACATGCATGACATGTCCCACGGGACTTGGACTAAACATCCACTGTTTCGTAATCATCTGTGTTATTATCTATCGTACGATAAATACGTAGGCCTACATGGTACAAAGGAATGGAAATAACATATTCTTAAACGCTTGTTATACAGGATGAAGCGAAATTCGCGCACTCGGTCGTCGCAGCGCGACTCATCACATGCCTGCAATAAAAAAATGTATCTCACAAAAGTTCATCCTACAAGTATATCCGGGAGAAAAAGGACGTTTAAGAGTGGCAATCTGGCAACAATGTAACCACATGTAGGGTACCAACGTTCTTTTTCTGCCGGATATTCTCGCAGGACGAACTTTGTGAGAGACATTTTTCTATTGCTGGCATGTGGGGAGTCGCGCTGCGGCGCCCGAGTGCGCGAATTTCGCTTCACTCTGTATAGTGTCGTTTGATAGATTTAATGTTAACGGAAGTATTTGAGAATTATCTTCCTATAAATACCAACCCCAAGTGATTAACATGGCATCTTATGCACCTGATAACACATTGCTGAATGAGTAGAATCCAAATACGTAGTTTCGTTGAACTAGGTCCAGCAGTTTTCAACTTTTATGAATATACAAACAAATATATATCCAGACAGACAGACAGACAGACAGACAGACAGACAGACAGACAGACAGACAGACAGACAGACAGACAGACAGACAGACAGACAGACAGACAGACAGACAGACAGACAGACAGAAAATTTCTACCTCATGTTTCGTTGGTGTTCAGTTACATCACGTGAGGTTAATTTTCAACCGAGCAAAATATTACGCATCCTTTCATTTTCTCCTGTTATAGATCCTTCAAATAACTGTACGTCTGCGAGGGTGTCCGTCATTGGCTGCAGAGCATGAATCTCGTACAGTAATTTTCTCCTACATTCGAAGAGTAAGCGAAATCATGTACAACGATTATTTAAAATTAAGTCTAAATATTTTACATATAATCAAGAGTGTAGGAGAAAATTGAAAATCTCTTCTGATTTTCCTATAAAATCCCAGTCAGTTCAGTGATTTTAAAATGACATGCATATCGAAGCATGCTCCTGAATGAGTAGACTCTAGGTATGAAGTTTGTCCGAGACATAACCAATAGTGTAAGGTAAAATAAAATAAAATTAAAAAAACTCTTTTGGTCTTCCTGTAAACCCGCAGTCTATTTAGTGATTTTTAAATAATATGCATATTGAAACATACTCCTGGATGAGTAGACTCTAAATATGAAGTTTGGTCGAGATATAATCATTAGTGTAAGAGAAAAAAAATTCTGGTCTTCGTATAAACCCCCAGTCTATTCAGTGATTTTAAAATGATATGCATATTGAAACATGCACCTGAATTGGGAAATTCTAAATATGATGTTTCGTCGGGATTTATTCAGCCATTTACTAGTGATGGTGAGAATAAACAAACAAACAAACAAACAAACAAACAAACAAACAAACAAACAGATACGAAAGCTTAAATATATCAAAAATTGACGAAATAAATTACATTACTAAAAACGGACGAAGGGCGTTGAGTACAGATGGTCAATGTGATCGTGCAGGCTGCGATGAGAAGAATTGATGGATGGCGATGACTGAGGAGGCTGTGAGGTGAAGTACTGATACGCTGCCATGACTGCGAGACGTGTAACCCTATGCATTCATCTTGACTCTTATTTTCTTGACTTAAGATAGTTCTTCCTCCTTTCACTTTGCTGTTTCCTCCTTCTTCATGTCCAGATTTTATTACCCTTGCTCTTCTCCTTCTCATGGAAACGTCTTGCATTATTTCTTCTGTTGTCGTTTCTTACTCTTTGGATTGCCGTTCTTGCTCTTGTAAACATGGTCAAACTCGTTTTGTCAATCTGCTCTTTTGCATCCTCATTATGTAACCAAAAAACTTCATTATCCTCTTTGTGATCATGTCTAGCATCCTATCATTATCTTCGTCCTTATACAGATTTTGTTCCTCCTATGTCTGAACTCTCCTTCCTCAATTATCCCCGGATTTTCTTCAATATTTTCCTTTCCTTTTTCTCTATTTACCTTTAACCGGTTTCCATAGAGAACATACATTCTGCGGCATACAAACTCTCTGGTTTGATTACTGTGTTTTAGTGTTTGATTTTAGTTTTTCTTGAGAGATTGTTCATATTGTAGGTATATTTTTAGTAAGTTGGTGTGCTAGTTCCAGTTTCCTGCTCTTGATGTGTTAGCTTCTTAATGGAGTCTATTAATCTGAATTATTTTACCTAGGAATTTAAATTTCTTAACCTTTTTGATTTTATTCGAACTCTGTTTTTAGTGCTGTGGGTGAATCTCTAATAATAGTCACGAATTTAGTCTTTTCAAATGATATATGAAGTCCAACTTTTCCTATTATTTATTTCAGAAGGTTGATTTGTTTTAAGGCAATCTCTCTACTTTCAGAGAGGATTGCTATGTCATGAGGAATGGCCAAACAGTTTACAGCAATCCCTTCGTTCTTTGACTTGATATAATGTCATGATGAGTCCCTTTTATTTGTTCGATTCTTCTCATTACTTTTATTTTGTTGTATTAGTTTTTAAATGCCGATTTTTTAATTCTTGAATTCTTTCTTCTTCCCAGTACCCTATTGTAAAGAATCGGGGAAATCCAATCTCACTGCCTGACACCAGTTTAATTTTTTAATTCTTCTGAGATCTCTCCCATAAATTTCCGTGGAAGTCTGGAAGATGTTGATTGATTTTGCGTCAACTACAAATTCCTTTAAAATGTTCAGTAACGAAACTCTATCTACTGATTTTTTGAAGTCCACAAAGACTATGGCATAGTTTGTTTGTTCTTTGTAACCCTGTCTCGTGTTAGAGTTTTCATTGTGGGATATCGAATGTGTCCCTCTTGGCTAGGATATGACAACAGTACTCCCTCTTAGCTTCCGTCGCACTCTGTAGCGGCTTAGCCTCAAAGAAGAGGATGCCTGTGTACCAATATACACAAATAAACCCATCCAATTATCATGTTCAAACAACTTGGGCCCCTGATTTCAAGTGGCCTCTGTTAGTGCAAGGCTGGAGTTCGGTTCTAACTGGCGGATGTTTGTTTGACGACCACGAGCTTCCGGCAGCTAAGCGGTGTCTATTTGTCGACCGTGTGAGCCACGCCCAAGAACATGATCACTTCTCTTACCTCCAGGAATTATTCCAGGTTAACAGGTATATCTTAATTTAAAATCACTATAGAGAAGTGAAGAGGTTTAAATCGTCTTGTACAGTTTTTAATCCAACGATAATGATGGTAAAATTGGTTGAGAATACTTTTTCATTTCGATTTGAATGTACCAGAATAGAATTAAATTCACCCTTAAATGCACAATTTGTATTTCTTTCAAATAGTTTTCTTTCGTATGCATTAACATATTTGTATATTCAAATTTATTTACTTTAGAGTATTGCTTCTTGTGTCGGAAGTGTCCGAGGACATGTTCGGGTCGCCTGATTCAGGTCTTTCAACTTGACGACGGTCAGCGACCTACGCATCTCGGTGTGAAATGATGTATCAGCATATAGCCTATCCGGCTCTATAGCTTAATGGTTAGCGTGCTGACCTTTGGTCACAGGAGTCCCGGGTTCGATTCCCGGCAGGGTCGAGAATTTTAACTAACATTGGTTAATTTCTCTGGCACGGGGGCTGGGTGTAGGTGTCTTCTTCATCTACATTTCATCCTCATCACGAAGCGCAGGTCGCTTACGGGTGTCGAATCAAAAGACCTGCACCTGGCGAGCCGAACATGTTTTGGGACACTCCCGGCACTGAAAGCAATACGCCATTTCATTTCATTTCATTTCTTTTCATTTCATTTCATTTCATTTCATTTCAGTACATAGCCTACTCCTGCGAGGAGTCTCCCCATCTGAAGGAAATACTATCTCTCACCAACAGCGCCATACGCCCTCACTGCATATGAACAGTGCGGAGAGGTTTGGAATACATTCAATCCAGGCTTTTGGCACTCAGTCTAGTTTACTACCACCTCGCACATACCCCGTCGACCAACATTCTAATTCCAACAACGGGACTGGAACGGAATAATCACTGCCATATAGACTTGACGATTTAACAATCATCGCCACCAGGCGGGCTGTCAATTCAAAGTTGAGCTGTGAGGAATTTTGTATGTCTTATGCAGGCTGACACAATAAGGTAGGCGAAGTTTTCAGAACGCTTTGCTCACAGATAAAAGAATAAGATGTATTATATGAACATGGGTCCAGAAATGCTTTATTTCCACGTTAGAACTTATTTTCTGCAACTCTACGCTGTAAGCCTGCTGAAGGTCCTTTTTCACCTGTTTGCCTGTAAGGATGACGATTTCTAATAATTAACATGGCATACACACACATCCAGCCCCCGAGCCATCGGAATTATCAAATTAAAGTTGAAATCCTCGACCCGGCCGGGACTCGAATCCGGGACCAGTTGGACCAAACGCCAGCACGCTAATCATTTGACCAAAGAGCCACAGACCATGACCAACAGATGGCGCTGGACAGCAACACGTCAGTGATGCCGCATGAGACCCGTGTACGGTATAAAAGGAGCTGTCGTGTGAGAGGGCGTCAGATGCGCCTACAACCACGGCATGTTGACGTTACCAGGAAAGGCGCTGTTAGTGAATCTTTATTTACTTTATTTTGTGTCAATAAAACCCCATATCATGCCAAGCATGTGTGTCAATTATTACCCCTTTCTCTCCAATATTCCGCGAAGTATTGCCTCGTCAAATGTTAACGGACTTCTGGGTCATTCTGTACATTAATCATAGGAAAACATACAGTAACAGAACGAATCAATATACAACATGAAACTCTTGCTTACATGAAAGGTTCAAAATGCCCTCCGTTGGCACTGATACAATCAAGGTGTTTTGGGGTCACGTAGCTGTAAGCTTGCATTCGGGAGATAGTGGGTTCGAATCCCACTCCCGGCAGCCCTGAAGATTTCATTCCGTGGTTTCTCACATTTACACCAGACAAATGTATCGTAATTGAGGCCACGTTCGCTTCCCTTCCACTTCTAACCCTTTCCTGTCCCATCGTCAACATTATACCTATTTGTGTCATGCCACATAAAGAAAATTGAAAAAAAACGGAAGATACATGCTTCAACCCGCCATCAGCGCATCTCGGAGTCAATGCGAACGGGGTTGATTCCTGTATCAATGCTCAAAGAACTAGAGTTGACCAAGGAAAGTCGGATAGGCAAGATGAAAATGATGAACACCAAGCGAGTTGGCCATGTGGATATTTACTTTACTTTGGTGTCAATAAAACCCATGCCAGTCATGTGTGTCAATTATTACCTCTCTCTCTCCAATATTCCGTAAATCTGAGAGCTTGCATTCGGGAGATAGTGGGTTTGAATCCTACTGTTGGCAGCCCTGAAAATTGTTTTCCGTGGTTTCCTACTTTCTCACCAGACAAGGCTGTACCTTAATTAACACGACGGCCGCTAACTTCCCACTCCTAGCCCTTTTGCAACCTTCCGTTGCCGAAATCCTTCGACTTGTTAGTGCAACGTTTAGCAGGTAGCGCCGGGCGAGTTGGCCGTGCAGTTAGGAGCGCGCAGTTGTGAGCTTGCATCCGGGAGATAGTTGGTTCGAACCCCACTGTCGGCAGCCCTGAAGATGGTTTTCCGTGGTTTCCCATTTTCACACCAGGCAAATGCTGGGGCTGCACCTTAATTAAGGCCATGGCCGCTTTCTTCCAATTCCTAGACCTTTCCTCTCCCATCGTCGCCACAAGACCTATGTGTGTCAGTGCGACGTAAAGCAAATAGAAAAAATAAGTAGCAAAGAGATGAAAAAAAATGTTTAACCTTACACAAGGATGTGGAAGCAATACCAGATTCAGCTAGGGGACCCTTGGCCACCAACCCACGCCCCCATGTTGAGAGTACCATGGTATTACATAAAATCAGCTTCATGGTCCGTATCGCACTTACACAGATTCACAACTATTTTTTATTTTCCACCTTGTCGTTACACTAAATTGCTTAAGGCAACTTACTGGTTAAAAGTGGTACATGTTTCGTATATTATAAACATCTTCAGCCACATAACACTGTTTAGATGAAGCATACTTTGTTGTGAGTACTATGATAGTTTACCCACGTTACTCTGTATCAGACAATGGCTGTGTTTTAATAAGATGTTGTTTTAATTTTTCATTCGAATGTTTGGAGTTTACAATAGGTTTTATTGGCTGAAATTGCATTTCTCTTCGGAAAAATCATGGTATACCTTTTTACGTAACGCATCAATTTTGTTTTAAGAGCAAAAGCAGCATAGGCCTATATATTTTCGAAATATGTTTCGTCACGTTCGGCAATGTTTCTAAAAATTTCGTGATTATTCACTTCCGTTATATCGATTATGGCTGCTCATAATAAGACATTGTTGTAATAATTCTTCATTGAAATGGTTAATGTAAGATGTGAAATGGGTTTCGTTGGCTAGAATTATATTTCACTTCGGAAAAAACATTGTATCCATACAGATTACGTAGATGTTTTTGGAGAAAGAAAATTATTTCGAGTTTGTTTTACAAAGAAATCTAAAATATTTTTCTGAACTTTTAATTTTTGTGATAGGCTATTGTTAGGCAATACTTGAAGCTTGTCCTCAACCAAAGTTGTACATCACATTTGGCAACTTTACAAGAATGAAAAAAAAAAAAAAACAAGAACAGGTTGGTCTTTCTGTAAATAAAACTTACACTTGTCCTTCTTAGTTGAATATTATATATTCATGTTAATGGTATCATGGAAGGATTAAAGTGAGACAACAGAAAATTCCTTGGAAAAATGTTGTACATCACCAGACAGTTAAAAGGTTGTGTATCACATCATGAGTTCTGTAGTACCCTTGTGTCTTCAATACATGACATCTCGACTTTGTAAGAAATACAGTACCAAGAAAGGCCCATGTGTACTTTTGTAACTCAACTAGCCTCGAAATACAGGAATAATACTCCTTTTTAAACAACCTTTGAGACTGCACAGCCAACGGCCGTAGCCGAGTTGAAACACCGGATCCCGTGAGATCTCCGAAGTTAAGCAATATTGGGCGTGGTCAGGAGTTGGATGGGTTGCCACGCGCTGTTGGGGGGGGGGTAAGGGAATGGAGGAGCGGAAAGGAACTGGCCACCCTACCGCACGTAAACTCCGGCTCAGGAACACCTCTGCGGAGGTTCGGACCTGCCTTCGGGCAGAATAACCCTTACCTTACCTGAGTCTGCACAGCCGAGCCTACAAGGAAATAAACAATTCAGTAATAAACTAGTTTGTTAAACAGTAAGCATATTGTTATGGAAAGAACGTTTCGCAAATATAGTCCTTAAACAACTGGCTACGTGATGTACAACGTTCTTCCCTTACCTGCGCTGGACGTTACTTTTCTTCCTCTACACGCCCTGATGTTGATGTACAGCTTCTTCCACTATCTCTCGGGCCGAATACTCAACATACATCTACCCGTAAAATACCGAAGAGCAAAATGGACAGAAGTGATTTTATTTGTGTCCAGGCAACAAATTTTGCAATTGCGTTCGGAGATATTATATTTATTTATGTAACACAGTAAAAATCAACTCTTTTATCTATATTTTTGTGAGTGTGTACGTGAGAGAGGAACTGAATCACATAAATACGTCAATCTGCAGAAGAGATAAAATTTTAGTCAACATTTCGCAAAATTATTATAATTCACCTCGGTACCATTCCTTCTCAGCCCCTCGTTTCCTCCCATAGTAGACAGCTCCTGTGTTGATTGAAATGAATCCCATTCTAAATGCCGGGCAAAGCAACGTCAGCTATACCCTATGTACAACAAAAACGTATATTCTTTTTTTTTCCTTTACGTCGCACCGACACTTATGTCTTACGGCGACGATGGGATAGGAAAGGCCTAGGCGTTGGAAGGAAGCGGCCGTGGCCTTAATTAAGGTACAGCCCCGGCATTTGCCTGGTGTGAAAATGGGAAACCACGGAAAACCATCTTCAGGGCTGCCGACAGTGGGGCTCGAACCCACTATCTCCCGATTACTGGATACTGGCCACACTTAAGCGACTGCAGCTATCGAGCTCGGTAAACGTATATTCTAATTCATATATAAAAACTAGAAAACGTACCCGTGTTTCGCTACCGTACGTTATTCCACATTGCATAAGGATTTTTACTTAAACTGCAGTCTCTTAGCGTTATCCGAGAAACACCACTGGGAGGACCCCATACGTTGTTTGCAATGTAAAGTCCGCGTTGGAAAATTTTGATGAAAATGACAGGCCACGTTTCCTGCCGCAATTCACAATGGAGTTCGTGAGTTTCTATTATTACGGCAGGCTCACTTGTCTACTGTCATTCACAAAGGATATGTGGAGTTTTTATTATAAGGACAGGCTCATTTTCCTAATGCCAGTGCCGGGCTTAGTGGCTCAAACGGCTGAGGTGCCGGCTTACTGACCCCAACTTGGCAGGCTCGATCCAGGCTCAGACCGGTGGTATTTGAAGGTGCTCAAGTACGTCAGCCTCGTGACGGTAAATTTACTGGCAGGTAAAGGGACTCCTGCGGGACTAAATTCCGGCACCTCGGCGTCTCCATAAACCGTAAAAGTAGTTAGTTGGACGTGAAAACAATTATTATTATTATTATTATTATTATTATTATTATTATTATTATTATTATTATTATTATTATTATTATTATTTAATAATGCCGGTCATAATCGAGTTGGAGATTTTTTATGACAATCGAGAAATGTAGCTCTATCTAAAGCTAAAAACGAAGTGGATGTATTGCAAACATGAAATGTCAGTCACTAAATTGTGATTATATGAATTACGGATTTACGAAAGCGGAGCAGAGGAGAAATTTAGGTGCGGGGATACTTAGATAAGAAGATGATTTGAAGTGTTATTATTGAAGCCTAAAGAGGCAAGGCAGAGGCAAGGAATTAAAGCAGAAAACGGAACTAGAAAATAAATATAGTAATAAAATAATAATAATCGTATGGCCTCAGCTACCGTGTGCAGACATTTTGACGCCATCTGGCTGTCTGCACGTCAATTTCGACGTTCCGTTTTACTCTAGGCCCACTAGATGGCAGACCGAGTACACCGAAACTCTCTTGGGCGTCTGTGGCTGAGATTTAATGAATTTTGTCGGGTAAACACCAAATGTGTCACCAGAGATCTTTTACATGCCGACATCGTACGACATGGAGTGTCGAATGGATTTTTTTCCGCCTTTCAAAAATCCGACTACCTCTGCCAGGTTTGAACCCGCTATCTTGGAATCCGGAGGCCGACACTCTACCACTGACCCACAGAGGCATAAAACACTTTAAGGTGCGAAATAATGGGCTGCAATCCGCAGTACTGTTGAAATATGAACAGCCTCCATTAGTGCTATTTGAAGACGACTGTAAGTCCCGACGGTATACTGCAAATATCCCGCAGACTGGCAGCTTGACGTCTCTGTCACCTTCTACCCAATGCACAAGCATGAGTTTACAGGAATAATAACGAAAATGGAACCACCTTACCTCCCTGCTGGCAAGCAACATGAAACGTTGCCATGGTAACCGGTAGGTTCGTTGTCGGTCACTCAATGCAGAGAATGAAACCCGAAGGAAACAGTAATTATCTCCATCATTTGAAGAGTAGGCGAAATTATGTATATAACAAAAGTTGTTTAAAATAAAGAGAAGTTTTACACACGGTCTTCGTATTTTACAGAAAATCAATAGGGTAAGAGAAAATTGAAAAAATCTGATCTGGTTTTCGTATAAACCCCCAGTCTATTCAGTGATTTTACATTATATTCATATCTAGACCTGCTCCTAGACGAGCATACTCTAGATATGTTTAATTGAGGTCTATCCAGCCGTTTTACCGTGATGGTGGAATGGCCGGACAGATAGACAAAGAGACAGTCACGGAAGCTCCACTGATACGGTCTTGAGTTGACCTGAAACGGGTAAATATCTGAAAAAATGAAAAATTAAACGAAATTACAGACAGTGCACCCCTACAACTTTATTTATATCGATGGAAACCACATATTCTGATTTAGAGTTCATTTATGGAATAGAGGCACCTGTTAATTAAGATATCCCTTAACAACTTTTGAAACATTTTACCATTCAGTTTTTTCATATCTTATATGTATCGAAACAGGAGCCTTGAACTAAAAGGTACAGATCATTCACAACCCTAGGGTGCTGTAATAATTGTTTACAATAGCGTAATATACTTGTGAACAGGGCAGAAAGGTAGTTATAAATGGGAAGAGGATTTAAAAAGGCCACAAAATCAACAGGTGTATCACAATGGAAAGGCGTTACCTTTGTAAATGAGGTCATGTCAGCTGCCAATTGGAGCCCAACCCTTCGCGTGGGTGTCATTAAAAGTAAATACATCATGGTCCACGAAAAGTGTTACAAGTGGATGTATTTTGACGGGGTCATTCCAACTAAATTTTAATTTTTCTGAAGCTCGACCACGGAAGGTGCCCTGGGCAATTTTGTTTTGAATCTGTCGCTATGATACGTTAATATCAAGGCATTTTTAAAAGCAATCTTGCTTCGTTTGTTGCGAATAATGTTATGGTTCTAACGTTTAAAGTGTGGTATGGACATGGAGTCCTATAACTCTCATTATCATATTTCTTACCTGCTTACCTGCAAAATGATAATCTGAAAATTTATAGAATAACGATAACTATGGGTAATTTTAATTCAATTTTGCAGAATTATTTCTTTTTTTACAGGCACGTTATACAGCAATACGTATATTGAACTTGTGTGTTCGAAGAATTGAAAAACTTTTAAGTTATATTTAACTCAGGCGACACTGGAAAGTACGGCTTCCTTCTTAACAAATGGATCCGAAGAAAACAAGTTTTTATTAAACCAGTAAACCAGGTCGAATAGGAAAGAATAAAGCGAGGTGCCTGACACAAAAACTGGAAACAATATCAGACTGATCTGGGGATTCCGTGGTCACCCAAGACAGCCTTTCCGGATCCACTTTCAGCTGCCACTTACGACAGGCAGGGGATACTGTGTATGTTTTCTAATGCTCCAAACACAGCGGGTAAATACTGGAGTGGTGCGTGGTAAGCGTAACGATATTCCCATTCATATTGCTTGCTTTTTCTTCCAGATCCACTGTCTGTCCTATTAGACAACTCCTGAATGCGTCTTACAAAGCTGAGTGAACCCTGTTCTAGTCCTTGACCCATAATTAAAAAGATTGCGATGGGAATCTTTGCTTGCTTGTTGTTTGAAGGGGCCTAACATCTAGGTCAACGGCCCGGATGGGAATCGAATCTGGGGCTTCCATTGGTCTAGCCCCAGAATTCTATCCGGTATTTATTTCTGAAGTAGAGTAGATGAACCTCTGAGGTACTTATTTTCATAGATGTGGAAGCCCCTATTCTAAATTCCTTAACTTTTAATGTTGAAAAAATTTCTTAGCAGACAAAGTAGGGGTCCCCATAAGTTACTACCAAAAAAAGAAGCAATTTTCTCAATTGAGCCGAAAGTTGAAGGGATAAAGGGAAGTTTTCACATTGTGGGTCTTTGATAGCTCCATCAAACTCTATCACAATCACTTCCAGCGTAAATACAATTCGGGAGATTCCGCCTAAAATCACTTGTTTCTTTACTTCTCTTCTTTTTTATTCAAATCCTAGCCAAATTAATGTATTTACATAATTTTCTCCGTAATGTTTTCCGTGGATCAATACCCTCAGACATCTTTTGATTTTTGAAAAATGTCCACACCGAATATAGTAATAAGGGCTTAAGTGAAACTCTGCATTGACTCACATTAGCGCTCGTAGTAGTGCTTAAGAAACAATGCATTGACTCACATTAGCGCTCGTAGTGGTGCTTAAGAGAAACTCTGTATTGCCTCACATTAGCGCTCGTAATGGTGCTTAAGTGAAACAATGCATTAACTCACATTAGCGCTCGTAGTGGTGATTAAGTGAAACAATGCATTGACTATCATTAGCGCTCGTAGTGGTGCTTGAGTGAAACAATGCATTGACTCACATTAGCGCTTGTAGTGGTGCTTAAGAGAAACAATGCATTGACTCACATTAGGGTTTGTAGTGGTAGAAAAAGGAAAACTGCTAATCTAATCACGGCCGACTGGATCCCTCGATGCGCTCCTTATACCGGCCTTGACAATCGCTTGTGAAGCCCAGCATAAAGCTGTAATTGGAAAGTTTCACCGTAATGCCGCTGGAGCGCTGGCCTACTACCCACTGACAGGAAGCTATATACCGCAAATTGCCACATTTCCAGTTTTATTTATATGGTTTTGCGGTCGTAAATGTTGGCAATGTGTTCGCACCGAGGTGCTTGTTGGCTTGATATTGAGATCTGATAGTTATGCGCTAGTGAGTTTATTTTTTATTGTGTAGTGTGATTATATTTTTTAAATTATGTTTAAAATCTTGGAATTAGTGACATTCTTGTCCACCTCTTCGTACTTCGAGCAGAAATTTTATGGAAACAAGAACAAAGTGATTTCTCGCTGTAACTTCGTCCTGAAAAAGGATTTTAATTTATGCGCTTATTCATTTTTTAATGATGTGTGATTTGTTTTTCTTTGACTGTGTTAGGAAATATTCGAATATATTGCTGTGTGCCTCTTTTGTATTCCGAACAGGAAAAAAAAAAGGAGCAAAGGGACACTATTATTTCAAGAATTCTTTGTAGTCCAGGACAAAACTACGGAGTGGCTAATTGCAGGTAGCACTCTCATCTTAGTTTTCCGTTTCTATTTCGGGTATTTACCTTCTTTCTTTCTTTCTTTCTTTCTTTCTCTGTTTACCCCTCCAGGGTTGGATTTTCTCTCGGACTCAGTGAGGGATCCCACCTCTGTTACCTCAAGCGTAGTGTCCTGGAGCTTGAGACTGCGGGTCGGGGGATACAACTGGGAAAGATGACCAGTACCTCGCCCAGGCGGCCGAAAATTCTTTGCTGAACAGGGGCCTTGTGTTGGGGATGGGAAGATTGGAAGGCATAGACAAGGAAGAGGGAAGGAAACAACCGTGGCCTTAAGTTAGTTACCATCCCGGCATTTGCTTGGAGGAAAAGTGAGAAACTATGAAAAACCACTTCGAGGATGTCTGAGGTGGGAATCGATAGCCCCCTCTACATAGCTGACCTCCCAAGGCTGAGTGGACCCGGTTTCAGCCTTCGTACCACTTTTCAAATTTCGTGGCAGGGCCAGGAATCGGGCCTCCGGGAGTAGCAGCTAATCACGCTAATCAGGTATTTTTACCCATGAATTTTCTTTCAAGGAATAATCCTTTAGGTGGTGGCGTATTTGCCATATGACAGCAACACAACATATTTTATCCAAGATAATCTGAACTTTAACATTTAAACATTGACAAGTAAGAATCACTACTGCTATGTCGGTAAGTCCAACGTATGAAGTGTTGTCACCTGAACAATGGGGCCGATGACCTAGATGTTAGGCCCCTTTAGACAACAAGCATCATCATCGAGCAGAGAGCAGTTTACAATTTACTCAAAATATTCTCTCATGGATTTTTATTTAAAATTCTTCTCCTTCTCCTTCTTCGTCTTCTTCTTCTTCTTCTTCTTCTTCTTCTTCTTCTTCTTCTTCCTTTTCCCTATTTGTTTTACGTCGCACCGACACAGACAGGTCTTATGACGCCGGTGGAATAGGAAAGTGCTTGCAATGGGAAGTAATCGGCCGTGGCCTTAACTATGGTACAGCCTGATGTGAAAATGGGAAACCACGGAAAACCATTTCCAGGGCTGCCGACAGTGGGGTTCGAACCCACTATCTCCCGGATGCAAGCTCACAGCTGTACTCCGCGCAGCCAACTTGTTCCACCCTGCTGCATTTCAAGTAAAAATTATTGTCTGAATTTAGCACGGCCAACTTGCCCGGTATTTAATATTCTAGTAGAAGGTGTGAATGAAATGTAATCTGAATCTATATATATATATATTGAAATTAAAATTTAAACATGTTTGAGTCAAAATATTTATGTTATGTATGCAATGAGTATGGAAAAATAAGACTTTTATGTTTTGTCCAGCCCCCTTCCTGAGAGCAGCGCTTGAAGAATTTTAAAACTCTAATTGAACAATGACTCTTAATCTCAATATTAACATCAGCAGACAAGCGTATTGTGGTAAGTTCTGCTATGTATCTAAATGCCATGATAATAAAAACGATTACTATTATTCCTCACAATTAAGGAACGTCAATTGGACTACTCCATCCTCCGCAGTTTCATTTCACGACGTTATTTTGGCACATATCAATGAAAGTAGCCTTTAGGATTAATCATTTTAACAACATTAGTCAATGTAACATACTATTTTATTCCCTAGATTTAGATAAATCGGCAATCAGGGTCAATATCAGAACGTCAGCTGGACTAAGTCATCTCCCCGCACTTTCATTTCACGACATCATTTTGGCAAATATCAACGAAAGTAACCTTTATGATTAATCAATTTAACAGTATTAACCTATGTAACATTCTCCATAACTCTAAATTACGATAAATCGGCAATCAAACTAAATCTATTTTACATAAAGAAGTATGCATTTCTGTCGCAAATAGGTCGGCCGCCAGCGCCACGTGACGAGCTGTGTAACTACTCCGATTACAGTGCGTGGACCCGATTGTCAAGGCCGGTAAGGAGCTAGCTAAAGCTACGCATCAAGTCGGCTGTGATCTAATCGACCAGATAACGATGATTAAGAAAAGGATTATAATTTTTAGGAATAAATAAATAATATATTCTCATACTTCATACTAAAATTCGTAGCTCATATCCCTAGGATGTTTTCAGCTTTGAGTTGCTTGCCGTTCGCCTCTGTGGTGTAGGGTAATTCCGGGATAGTTGCCGCACTTTTTATGTCTTTTGTTATATCTCGGTATATTTACTTTAAAAATTGTTGCAAATTCATCGAGCATAATTTGAAAACATGTACATTTGATCAGGGATGAACAAAATATTGGCAATTGAAAGTAAATGGGAGAAAGGAGGGAACAAAGGAATTGTTGCATCTGCGGCGTCTCTCCCTGGATCCCGGTATAGATGCCGACTTTGCTCGGGAGAGATGCCGCAAGTAAAATAATTAATGACAAAATCAAATTTAAGCCAATTCCCTCAACTTTAATATAACCGAACACTAGAACATACTACAAGACAATTATATCCACATAATATAATCATTCAATGGTAAAATAATCTATCTGATAATTTACAACATTAAATTAATCATAAATTTCGATTTACTATGAATGTGCATGTGCAATGGATTCTTCACTGTGTTATATAAAACCCCACGGCACTTAAGGCCCTTGAAAGGGCTCAGGCCTGCCCAGCGACCGCTGCTCAGCCCGAAGGCCTGCAGATTACGAGGAGCCCGTAGTCAGCACGACGCATCCTCTCGGCCGTTATTCTGGGCTTCCGAGACCGGGGCCGCCATCTCACCGTCAGATAACTCAATTCTAATCACGTAGACTGAGTGGACCTCGAACCAGCCCTCAGGTCAAGAGAAAATTCCCTTACCTGGCCGGAAATCAAACCCGGGCCCTCCGGGTGAGAGGCAGGCACGCTATCCCTACACCACGGGGCCGCCGTGTTATATAAAGGAAACATCAAAATCATAATGAATATAATTCTGTCCTGACACAGTAATTTGGAAACATGTCTAAGGCAGGATTCTTGAATCAAAAACTGATGTTTATCCTCGTACAAGTTTTTACAGATTGTTTCTTAAAACTTTGTTCTCTAGCAATCTTGCTGCAACAGTCGTTATATGTGGAGCAAGATTCATGCAGCCACTGTTTGTACCTCAAACACTAGATACAGTCATCCTTTTATGAATATCAGTTTGACTTCGGTGATTATTGAAGTAGCTGTACCTGCTGGACCCAGAGAGCCTTTTCCCAGATTTTCTGACTGCATTCTAAGTTTCAGTGTTCGTTCCGTCATTATTCTGTAGTATGATTCTGCCTCCCTGATCAGTATTTCCTTGGCTTTCAGTCTTTTAACAGCCTCTCTTAAATTTTCCTCTGTCTATTGAGGTCTTTTAACAGTGCCCTTACTTTTATACTGAGCAGGCATGTCGCAAATTTTTATTTCTGAAAATAATATAATTTTATATAATAAAATAATGTTACCAATGAAATCAGTAAAATAGATTATGTATATTAAAAATTGTGAGACGATAAAATATTCGAATAAAATACCGGTACACTCTGAATAGTATTGAATGTTTCCAGATCGCTTGTAGAATCTGATAGCAATGAGACATCTCACCCGGATTGTTGTGCGGCAACTCTCCCAACTATCAGGGAGCGACGCCGCACCCTCCTGTTGTCATACCTCAAGGCTATCATGGAGCAAAATTAGCTTACTCTCAACTACAGTTATGCTTCTGACGTCTACTGTACTAAAAACGTCTGATTTAAGCATTTGAAGCCAACTTAATATACAATAATTAACACACGGAAAAACTTTGTCAGGAGGAAACGTGTACTCGCCTCAAGATATCGGCTATAATTAGCGTAATATACGAGCAAATTTCGTCACACTCGCAGACAGTAGTTCTTCCTTAGAAACTGAAAAACCACACATATTGCCATCTAGCTGTAACGATGGGAACCTTTAGCTACAGTGTATGCGGCATCTCTACCGGGGCGGCATCTGTCCCGGATTTACCTTAGTGTTTAGTGTGATTAACTGCCACCTCCGGAGGCCCGGGTTCGATTCCCGGCTCTGCCACGAAATTTGAAAAGTGGTACGAGGGTTGGAACGGGGTCCACTCAGCCTCGGGAGGTCAACTGAGTAGAGGTGGGTTCGATTCCCACCTCAGCCATCCTGGAAGAGATTTTCCGTGGTTTCCCACTTCTCCTCCAGGCAAATGCCGGGATGGTACCTAACTTAAGGCCACGGCCGCTTCCTTCCCTCTTCCTTGTCTATTCCTTGAAATATTCCCATCCCCCCGCAAGGCTCCTGTTCAGCAAACAGGTGAGGCTGCCTGGGCGACGTACTGGTCATCCTCCCCAGTTGTATCCCAGACCCTGAGTCTGAAGCTCCAGGACACTGCCCTTGGGGCGGTATAGGTGGGATCCCTCGCTGAGTCCGAGGGAAAAACCGACCCTGGAGGGTAAACAGATAAAGAAGAGTTGCTTGCCTGAAGGGGTAGAACTGTGGATTTTTTGTAGGGAATCGAACTCACGTCCTTCGCCACCTCGGATAGACAGCCCCTTTGTAATTGTATAGGTATAGAAAATTTCCCCCCGAGGAGGCGAGGAGTAGTGTAATTGGTGAGTGTGACACGTCGCGTTAATAAAGCGCTTGTTGCTACAGACAGCTTACAATTATTGTCGCCTGTCTCACCGTGACAGCACCAACTTGTTCGATTACTCCAACTTGTGTAATTTGGACTGAAGTTTGGAGCAGCTCCAGATCTGGTGTCCTTCCCCTCATGTCAACACCCGCATATACCCTCCTCGCGGCACAGGGTGGTTACAAGACATCATTTACTCCCCAATGCTAAGTACTGAACAGAAAAGGGTGAATTTTAACATGGCATCGTTATAACCAGTGGTATCTAGGCAGTGTCACCTTGCTCTGCCAGAAATTGATTTGTACACTTGTCCAGGTACTAAGTCAATTCATTTCACAAAGTCTCTCGTAAATGGACATGAAAGCTAAAAGGGAAAATAGTCAGGGTGGAGTCATTAACTCCCATGTCTTACCCATGCGGCATTGTCAGGTGCGGTGTAGGGGTGTTCCTACTGTCAGAAAAAAAAAGAAATGAGTGAACTATTATGAATTTTGTTTTATATTTTTTTCCTATTGCGTGTTTACCCTTTAGTCGCACTTACTGATGGATGGTCGGAGATGAGGTGAGATGACATTATGAAGTATATCCCATGTTTTTACCGCTGGATGTCCTTCATGACGCCGATTTCAGTTCAGGAGCTAATGGAAACTAAATGAATGTTGGTAAATGGAATTGGGCAAGGAGAGAAATCAGCTATGGCCAATGAAAAGGTACTTGCCTGGAAGTGAAAATAGGAAACCACAGAAAACAATTCTCAGCTCATTCAACGGAGGGGTTCGAACCTGGGTGGTCACTTCGGTCTCACAATGCACACTAATTTGTATTTTTTCAATGGGACGGGTTATGTGACACAGAGAGGTCTTATGGCGACGATGGGATATGTAAGCGCTAGGAGTGGGAAGAAAGCGACCTTGGCATTAATTAAATTACATTCTGGTATGAAAATAGGAAACCATTGCTGCCGACAGTGCGGTTCGAACTATCTTCCGAAAATCGTCTTACCCAAGAGGTGTGGTCAGATGTGGTGTAGGGATGTTTCTAGTGTTATGCAGTTATGTACGACTTAAATGCTACATTTGTACCTCTAGAGAACGTGAAGTCTACCGTGGTCCTCTTGAGTGTCGTGAAATCATTTAAATCCAGGCCAACACCAGTTTGAACTTCTCACTCAGAAACTGTTTCAGACCATCACTAAATCTGTACGAAGTGACAACACCAGGGAATTCGAAAACAGGTCAGAATGAAGTAGTAGAAGCAGCAGTAGTAAAAAATAGCGTGTGTGAGTTGAATGGTATATTTTTATTTCAACAGGTAACCATTCCTATTAGTTAAACTATTCTGGAGACCACTCTGTTGGAAACCAAGTTTATCAAAGTTTTTATTTCTTAAGTTATGAGTTGTTCATCTCTGTGGTGTAGTGGTTAATATGATTAGCTGCCTTGCGCCGAGAACCGGTTTCTATTCCCGGCTGTGCCATGAAATATGAAAAGTGGTACGAGGGTTGGAATGGGGTCAACTCAGCTTCGAGAAGTCAACTGAGCAGACGGGGTTTCTATTCCCACCTCAACATTCCCCGAAGTGGTTTTCCGTGGTTTCCGATTTCTCCTCCAGGCGAATTCCGGAATGGTACCTAATTAAAGGCCACGGCCGTTTCCTTCCCTCTTCCTTGTCTATCCCTCCCCAATTTTTTCTCCCCCCACTACAAAGTCCCTGTTTAGCATAGCAGTGAGGCCGCCTGGGCGGGGTACTGGTCCTCCTTCCGAGTTGTATCTCACCGACCCAAAGTCTCAAGCTCCAGGATACTGCCCTTGAGGAGGTAGAGGAGAGATCCCCCGCTGCGTCCGAGGGAAAAACCAACCCTGGATTAAGATTAAGAAAGAAAAAAGAAAATATTTTACTATTATTATTATTATTATTATTATTATTATTATTATTATTATTATTATTATTATTATTATTATTATTATTATTATTATTATTATTATTGTAACGGGGGTACACCTTCTCCGTCCCGTTGAACTGCGCGCCTTCTAGATGGACATCTGTGCTATGTATCACAAGATACTGTCGATCCTAGGTTGCTTCTTTCCAAATTACAGTCCTTAAATTTTAGCCAGAAAGTGCTGGAATTTTTCTATTCTTACCTCACAAACCGCCGGCAGTGTGTGGTTGCAAATAATAATAAATCAACGTGGCGAACAAAAAATATTGGTGTTCCACAAGGGTCAGTCCTAGGCCCTCTCCTATTCACTTTATATATAAATATATATCACCAGATCAATTAAGCACTGCAAGTACCATCTTTATGCTGATGATCTGCAAATTTATTACCACACTATAACTAATAATATACAACAAGCAATATGTAATGTAAACGCTGACCTTGAGCAAGTTAATAGCTATGCAATTAAAAACAACCTTAAATTAAACCCCTATAAAACGCAAGCCATTAGCATCGGTACATCAAAGAATCTTCACATTTTAAAACAAAATTGCATTCCTCCTGTAACATTAAATAATACTGTTATACCTTATTGTGAATCAGTTTCTAACCTTGGTGTTATTATAACGAAAAAACTCTAAACTGGTCAGCGCAAGTTAGGAACATCTTCAAAAAGGTTTATTGTGGCTTGCACCCCTTAAAACGTTTCAGAAATGTATTCCCTCGATCACCAAAAATTCAACTTGTTCGGTCATTATTATTTCCCATTTTTGACTACTGTGATGTAATTCTTACGGATATAACAAAAGAATTAAGCTTGAAACTACAACGCACTCAAAATGCTTGTCTTAGATATGCTATGGATTTACGGTATGACGCTCGAGTTTCTCCCTACTATAAACAATTATCTTGGTTACGACTAGACGACAGGCGTAAACTACATGCAAATACTCTTGTGTACCAGGTACTTTCGGACCGGGCGAGTTGGCCGTGCGCGTAGAGGCACGCGGCTGTGAGCTTGCATCCGGGAGATAGTAGGCTCGAATCCCACTATCGGCAGCCCTGAAGATAGTTTTCCGTGGTTTCCCATTTTCACACCAGGCAAATGCTGGGGCTGTACTTTAATTAAGGCCACGGCCGCTTCCTTCCAACTCCTAGGGCTTTCCTATCCCATCGTCGCCATAAGACCTATCTGTGTCGGTGCGACGTAAAGCCCCTAGCAAAAAAAGGTACTTTCGGAAGACATCCCTGCTTATCTCTCTCGCAATTTCCGTCACCTTGGTTCTTTACATCTCCATGATACTCGCTCAGTGTCCCTCCTAGAAATACCTGTCCACCGAACAACCACATACCATCGATCATTTACTATCACCGCTTCGGGATGGTGGAATGCTCTTCCCAAAGACATCAAGGATGCTGCATCAAAAAGGATATATAAAACCTCCTACCAGCAGTTCTCGTTAAGTGCTTCCAGCAAGGTACAGTACCTGTATGAGTGGAGCGAGTGTTGTGTGTGAAAATGATATGAGATTATTGCACAATAAATTAAATATTGGTTTAATATGATAATTTAAATTAAATTAAAAACATCCATATTGTATTTACGAAGTAGAAGTAGTCTAAAAATAGCTAGTAGTAAGTACAGTATTTAACTTAGATCTAGTCTTGCAAGGATACAATTAGTTAAATTTCATTCAGTATTTTTATTAAGCTTACTAGTATTTTTACATTCGTATTTCTTTCGTTGTGTATTGATTTTTTTTTTACCTCAAACCTGTATTATGTATTATGTGGATATTAATATTTTTGTCTTAAAAATTAGTGTTATTTGTAGTTCTTGGTATTTTAAGTTAATCAATGCCATTGTATGGAATAATAACAATATGTGTGTGGTTAAGTGTAAGAAAGGGCCAAGAGCCCTAACTTCGCCACAGAAAATAAAGGCTTTATCTATCTATCTATCTATCTATCGATGGCCTAGATTGAATACCTCGTATCTCAAAAAGTTCTTCCTAGCTATTATTTGCCTTAAGACTGGTCACGCCTCCCAGCCACACATGAATCTGCAGTCCATCAGAACAATGTTCATTGGGTTTATTTTCCTATGCTGATGCGTAAAGGAAAATGAACCTTATAAAATTATACTGTAGGAGTCAGTAAGTACGTCACGCAGACATACTTTCCTATAGTACGGTACGATAAGGTTCATTTTCCTTCACACGTCGGCATAGGAATAAAGAACACAACGAACATTGTTCTGATGGACTGCGTATTCATGTGTGGCTGGGAGGCGTAACCAGTCGTAAGGGAAGTAATGGATAGGAAGAACTTTGTGAGATACGAGGTTTTCATTCTAGGCCATCGCTATCTATCTATCTATCTATCTATACTTGGACTTTTAACCTTTAGACGTCTCTACTATCGGCCTATGTGCCCCCTCTTTCGAGATTACGGACAAGAAACCATTAAGGGAATTTTTAATATGCAATGTTTGTAAACCTTAAATGTTTGTTGATTGTTTTTTTATGAGCTAAGATTATCAGCACTTGGTATGTGGTTGGGTATGTGTACAGGCATTCTGCCTACCTCAAGAGAGGGAACTTTCTCCTCTAAGTTGCTATGAAAGATGGTGCTTTTGGACCGTACTGTCGTATTGTCATCTTCATCGCTCCAGTCTAGTGTGTGTACGGCGTTATAGGAGGCAGGGGCTGTAAGCCCGCTCGCGGTAGGCCTAACAAATCAAGGTAATGGCATACATCTCTTAATACGTGTTAGATCCAGGCAGATAACTTGATGGGAAGGTTTCAAACTCCTTTTATTAGAGTAAAGTTCTAGAATCTCCGTTTAAATGTAAACTTTCGGCAAGTCTGAGGACTTAGTTCAAATTCCTGCTGGGAAACATGTAATTTAGGGAATAAAGAACGTTCGCACTCTCTTAATTCACATTCAGCTTTTACGGGGGCGACTACGTTTTCTAAACCTCTAAATCCTTCACACTGTTTGGTACTCAATATTTCGCATCCAGTCACCCCTCTGTAGTATAGGCTTAGCCTCTGCAATTTTAGAACATAAGCCCATTTAGAATTTTAAGTGTTTTTCAAATGGAGTGCTAGTGTTTAGCATTTTGTTCATGGCTGATCATTTTATACATTAAGGCCATTTAAAACGGGCACTCTTTGTTTCTGTTTAAATTGTCATTACTTATATACGAGTGTGTAACAGCCTGTCGAGCAGAACTAGCAATAAATACAGTTTTTGAAGTTTATAAGGTGTAATTGTATTAGAAGCTTGTGCCTGAGGCTGGGGTGGTATTACCTCTTAGAGCGCAGTCTCCTCGAATGAAAATGAGTGGAGCAAACATGCTCTTGTAAAAGTGCACCTGTTTAGAGGTAGATTGCTCAACCATTGAATGTTATTGTATCAATATAATTTTCTCTATTGTACCTGATTTTTGAATTTAAGTCATTGTTATTGTGGGAGCTAACGACCTCATTGTTAACTGTTATTTGTTGCTGTTTATTCAGAGTATGTATCAAATTGTAAAACTCAGTGAAAAGGAAATAAAATAAAATTTAGTGCATTCACTTATACTCTGATCATTTTACTGTCCACCCATTCACCCCAGCGCCTTTTTACATCTCTGTGAGCCACAGAAATTATTATTATTATTATTATTATTATTATTATTATTATTATTGTTATACTTTCTTTCCATAATAGTCACGTTCATTCTTACGGAATTCGAACTACAGTCTCTTCTTCTTGACCCATTCATTGGGGACGGTACTTAAGACGGATTTGGACCAGTTTTACGGGCGGATGCACTCCCTGATTCCAATTCTAAGTGTTTCCGTGCTCGATGCCAATGTATTTTATGTAAGTGCACAGATATATATTAAGATAATCCCAAAACACCCATTCCCCGATATGAAATAATTAAAAAAATAAATTTAAAATCGCCGATTGGGTTTCGAACCCGGGGTCCTCTTAACCAATAGCCAGTACGCTGTTCATTCAGCCGAAGAAGCGGACGAAATTGTAAATATAGTCCGTATGTTTGCATTTTAGCCTCGTTTCCTGACACGGGGTCGGGGATGAGGTGAGATGAAATTATATGTCATGTTTCTCTACGACCCCCTAACACCAACCTCACTCAAGAACTAAAAGATGAAATAAATGATGGTGAATTAATTGGGTATGAGGTGGAAGAAATCGGCGGTGCCCTATGAGCAGGAACTGTCCCGGCATTTGCTTGGAAGTGAAAATGAGAAACCACAGCTGACGGTGGGGCTCGAACCCACCCGTCTCTCAAATGCAGAGCTAGGCTCCATTGTCGTAGCGCGTTTACTCTCGCGGCCACTGCAGTCGGTAAAATCTTTCTTTCTTTCTAAATCCGTTTTCCCTCCAGAGTTGCTTTTACCCTCGGACTCAGCGAGGGGTCCCACCTCTACCGCCCATAACCCAGTGTCCTGGAGCGTGAGACCTTGG
Organism: Anabrus simplex; assembly: GCF_040414725.1. Taxonomy (NCBI): domain Eukaryota; kingdom Metazoa; phylum Arthropoda; class Insecta; order Orthoptera; family Tettigoniidae; genus Anabrus; species Anabrus simplex. The sequence continues at coordinate 847,378,158 of NC_090265.1, forward strand.
GTCGGGGTATACAAGTGGGCATCAGGAACACTACCTTGCCTAGGCGGCATTACCTGCTATGCTGTACAGATGTCTTGTGGGGAGCTGGGAAGATTGAAAGCGATAGACAAGGAAGAGGGAAGGAAGCGGCAGTGGGGTTAAGTTATTTACCATCCCGACATTTGCCTGGAGGAGAAGTGGGAAACCACGGACAATTACCTCGAAGATGACTGAGGTGTGAATCGAACCCCCTCTAGTCAGTTGACCTCCCGTGGCTCAGTAGATCCCGTTCCAGCCCTCGTGCCACTTTTCAAATTTCGTTACAGAGTCGGGAATTGAACCCGGGCCTCCAAGGGTGGCAGCTAATCTCAGTGAAATCTACATATATAAAACAAGGCTTTTGTCTATACATTGCACATACTTTAAAAAGAATGGTATATTTGTGTCGGTCGTGTCCACAGTAACAAGAAATGCACTTTTTAATTTTTCGTCATCTCTTGTCTGTCTGTCTGTCTGTCTGTCTGTCTGTCTGTCTGTCTGTCTGTCTGTCTGTCTGTCTGTCTGTCTGTCTGTCTGTCTGTCTGTTTGTCTGTCTGTCTGTACGCGCATCACGAGAAAATGGCTGAAGAGGACGTCGGGGAATGAGCCACTACAATCTAGGCTATAAATAATTTTATTCACGCTGAGTGAAATGGTAGTCCAGGAGAAGATCTAAAATTGAATTCTCAAATATCTATGTAATTGGTGGAGCTATAGATAAATACTGCATAACTATAGTCATATCGAATTAAATTTCCGACCGTTTATGTCTTCAACATTTTTATCGTACCGGCCATGATAACATGAATTTCTATTTTTGTTGCTAAGTCCGTATCAACGCCAAACCACGAGAAAATATGTCAACAGAATTTAATGAAAATGGGTATGTAAAGTCAGGGAATAAGGCACTACAGTCTAGTCTATATATACATTTATTCATGCTTGATAAAGTGGTAGTTTAGGGGAAAGCACCTACAATTATTTTTAAAAAACCTGTTTTATTGGTCCTATCGAAAATATTATATAATAAAAGTTTTAGAAATACAATTTCCGATCATTTATGTCTTAGGCCCTATACAGTTTGACCGTACCGACTATGATAACAGAATTCGTGAATTTAGACTTTTGTTGATTAGTTCATTTCAACGCATTGCTAAGATGGAAATATTGTTCAATTGTGTTAACTGGCGACGGTTGTCATGACTGAAGGTGTAAAGCCGTGTAGTCATCCATATCAACTAGGAAAATTATGAAGACGATTATAACAAATTAGGGGGGAAACCCCGTAAAAGATCGATCTTCTGAAGAATAAGACAAGGGGGAGTCGTGAAAGAAGGACAGACTCCCTCTACATTAGATTCGCTTCCGGGATATAGTGGGTTTGAATCCCACTGTCGGCAGCCCTGAAGATGATTTTCCGTGGTTTCAAATTTTCACATCAGGCAAATGCTGGGGTGAACCCATAACAGGGGCTGTACCTTAATTAAGGCCACGGCCGCTTCCTTCCAACTCCTAGGCCTTTCCTATCCCATCGTCGCCATAAGACCTATCTGTGTCGGTGCGACGTAAAGCCACTAGCTAGCTACATTAGATTCCCTAATATGACAGAGGCGGAAGAAAACTAAATGTGAAGCCTACGATATCGAAAGCTCATAAAACTGATCAACAATAACATTATATTCACCAGTGTGATGTGATTTGTCTCTTCTGCTGTCACTCATCTCCGATATATAGGATTACTGCTGCGTCCCAAATTTAAAAAAGCCTGACTGAATGTTGGCGGAAAGTAGCTCGGGAGTTAGATAACTTTGTACATGCTATATGCGTGTCCCGTCAAAGACCGGTACTACAGCTAGTTTGAACTAAATTTGTGTTCTGTATGAAAGTTTTCACTCATTTTCCTTCACCGCCCAGTCGATTTTGACAAGCCTGTGTGATGAAGCCTGGGTCATTAAAGGTGTGTCTCAACCGCGGAGAGTTCACAATGCCTCATTACTACCTGTCCCGTGGAGACTGATGCTTCCTTCTCGCCGGTGTGCTGGCCACATGTTAACGAAGTCGGCCAGAAATATGACCCTCATTACATTTGCGGTGTCCCGGAAACGAACCACTCACATATATTTATTACACGTATCTCGGTGTTCCGCAGGTGGGCGGGGTGCGCTTTACGACAGTCAAATGAGGCCTTTATTGGGGCCGCTTCCGGAACTTTATGTCTTCCGGAAAACAAGCGCTACGGCCGTCACTCAGCGCTATCCCAAGGAGTCCGCCGCTATGGTCTGGCGGTTCGTGTAATGGCTTTCGATTCTGTTCGCCCACATTCGATTACCAGACCTGTTACAAATTAGATCAAGATCAGAAATTGTTCAAACAACAGACAATAACTGCTCCTTACAGTCACATCGACTATCCTACAAGTGGACTACCAGTGCTCTCGGCCTGAAGCGGTGATATTTGTGTCTGTAGCTGTGTCTAACATAGCTTCTTCTTATTCTTCTTATTCTTCTTCTTGTACCGTTTCCTCATTGGATGTCTGTCGGCTGCCATCAGAGCGATCTGGTTCTTGTTCTCAGCAACTCGGAAAAGAGTGGGGGTACTGCCATCAGGGCATTCTGGTTCTTGTTCTCAGCAACTCGGAAAAGAGTCGGGGTACTGCCATCAGGGCGATCTGGTTCTTGTTCTCAGCAACTCGGAAAAGAGTCGGGGTACTGCCATCAGGGCGATCTGGTTCTTGATCTCAGCAACTCGAAAAAGAGTCGGGGTACTGCCATCATCATCGATCTGGTTCTTGTTCTCAGCAACTCGAAAAAGAGTCGGGGTACTGCCATCAGGGCGATCTGGTTCTTGTTCTCAGCAACTCGGAAAAGAGTCGGGGTACTGCCATCAGGGCGATCTGGCTCTTGTTCTCAGCAACTCGAAGAAGAGTCGGGGTACTGCCATCAGGGCGATCTGGTTCTTGTTCTCAGCAACTCGAAGAAGAGTCGGGGTACTGCCATCATCATCGATCTGGTTCTTGTTCTCAGGAACTCGAAAAAGAGTCGGGGTACTGCCATCAGGGCGATCGGGCTCTTGTTCTCAGCAACTCGGAAAAGAGTGAGGGTACTGAGGCCATTCCATTTTCGTAGATTCCGTAGCCAACATTCTTCTTCCCCTACTTCTCCATCCCTCAATTTCACCTTGTGAGATAAGGAGTCTATATTTATCATTTCGAATGATATGGCCAAATTACTCAAGTTCCTTCTTTTTGATACTTTGCATGAACTCTAGCTCTTTGTTCAAGCGTTGGAGTACTTCAGTGTTACGTGTTCTGTCAACATATGATATTCTGAGCAGGAGTCGGTAGCACCGCATCTCAAAGGACATGTTGGTGGTGTTCTCTGTTAGGGTCCAAGTCTCGGCACCATAAAGTAAGCCAGAAAATACATGACACCGAAGTAAATGGAGACGGAGATTGATCTTAAAGTCCCTGTTACAGAGAAGTTTGCTCATTCTCTTGCAAGCAGTCTTTGCCTGTTCAATGTGGGACGCAATTTCAACAGCACTTTTCCAGCTGTGATCAAGTACGCTGCCGAGATACTTAAAATATTGGACTTGTTCCATGGATGTGTCAGCTACTCTCAAGTTGACAGGTTGAAGATATGTTTGCTTATGACCATTACTTTGGTCTTTTTCGTGTTTAAACGCAGACCTGCTGGAGCACTGTGTTCGACCACACAGTTTTAATAATGCCTGCTGATCTTCAGCACTTGTTACAATTAGAACAGTATCATCTGCATATCACTGATTATTTGAAGACTTAGGAGTAAGGAGACGAGATGCTCGACTAGCCCTAAGTGATATATTCCAAGCTGTCAGTGTAGAGATAGCGTGGAATAACATTAGTAGACGAATAAGCTTCAACGGAGCTTTATAAAGTAGGAAAGATAAAGTTGGAATTCAAGAGAAAATGGGGAGAATATTCATTTTCAGGACGAGGAGTAAGGGATTGGAATCATTTATCCAGGGAAATGTTTGATAAATTTCTAAGTTCTTTGAAAATATTTAAGCAAAAGCTAGGTAGACAATTGATAGCGAATCTACCACCTGGGCGACACTCCTATATGCAGGTCACTGATGACTGATTGATAAATAAATAACAACAATTGGCGGTAGGTTGTCACTTTTCTTGTATCGGCCGTAGGCTTTTGAGGGTTTCATAAACTTATTTATTAGAAATAAGAGACAAATGTTACGTGGATAACAAAATAATATTATTGAATATAAGGAGGTACTCTTGGAATGTGAGTAAAAACTCTGTTTAGTATGGGTCTGTGATATGACAAATAAGAGAGTGATATTCAGAGTAAAATCCACGATGACAGCTAACCTTCAACTGAGTGTGGGAGTCAACACAGCGCCATCTCCAACAGAGGTTGCGTGTGACGTCACATATGTGGCCCAAATTTTGCCTTACTTTGAAGCGATATTTCATTAAAAATACCCTACATATCTTCAATTTTATTTTGAAATTTTATTTTTCGTAAGTCACTAGTAAATAAAATTAATTTTAATAACAATAATAATCATAATACAATAATAATACAAAACTGTAATCCTTCCAGCAGCTTTATATACAACAGAGTGTTTGAATGAATACCTTATCACATCAGATAGGAGAATAAGCAAAAGAGTAAAAAGAATCGTAAGAAAAATTATGGGGCATATTTAGGAGAATGGCATTTACAATATTTTTTTTTGCTAGGGGCTTTACGTCGCACCGACACAGATAGGTCTTATGGCGACGATGGGATAGGAAAGGCCTAGGAGTTGGAAGTAAGCGGCCGTGGCCTTAATTACGGTACAGCCCCAGCATTTGTCTGGTGTGAAAATGGGAAACCACGGAAAACCATCTTCAGGGCTGCCGATAGTGGGATTCGAACCGACTATCTCCCGGATGCAAGATCACAATCGCACGCCTCTACGCGCACGGCCAACTCGCCCGGTCATTTACAGATTAAGACTAGAACAAGATTTGTACAAAAAAAAAAAAGGGAAAATATGCCTTTTCAGAAAAAAGAATGGACAAAACCAGTTGAACAAAACAACGTTTTGAAAATATCTCTTTCATCTGTAAATTGAGACATTAAACATTATCGTAAGTTAAATACTGTCGGTGTCCGCCTCTGTGGTGTAGTGGTTAGCGTGATTAGCTGCCACCCCCGGAGGCCCGGGTTCGATTCCCGGTTCTGCCACGAAATTTGAAAAGTGGTACGAGGGCTGGAACGGGGTCCACTCAGCCTCGGAAGGTCAACTGAGTAGAGGTGGGTTCGATTCCCACCTTAGCCATCCTGGAAGTGGTTTTCCGTGGTTTCCCACTTCTCCTCCAGGCAAATGCCGGGATGGTACCTAACTTAAGGCCACGGCCGCTTACTTCCCTCTTCCTTGTCTATCCCTTCCAATCTTCCCATCCCCCACCAAGGCCCCTGTTCAGTATGGCAGGTGAGGCCGCCTGGGCGAGGTACTGATCATTCTCCCCAGTTGTATCCCCCGATCCAATGTCTGAAGCTCCAGGACACTGCCCTTGAGGAGGTAGAGGTGGGATCCCTCGCTAAGTCCGAGGGAAAAGCCAACCCTGGACAATAAACAGATTAAGAAAGAAAGAAAGAAAGAAAGAAAGAAAGAAAGAAAGAAAGAAATACTGTCGGTGATATACTCGTTCTATCCAAACACTTAAACGTACCTAAAAATTTGTCTTTCCATGTACCCATTGTCGAGGAACATAGGTCTACGTTAAACATGAAAACCTCAGAAATTAAATAATGAGCAAATGAATAACAAAAGTATAATTTCGTCTTTCTGCAAGGAGGTATGATCAGGGTGAACATACACATATAACATCCTGGAATATCAGTTCCTTATCGAAATGAATGATAATATTCCACAATATGTATGTATTATTTTTGTTGTTGTCTGCACTGCTGTGTGTCCTTTGTTAAGCTCATCAGCACTCATTGCGTTCTGCGATGTAAACCGATATTACATCCAGTGTTATTTCGTTTATCGTATAATAATGCATGTTTTAATTTGGTGGTCGCAGTTTTAATACTGTAATGCAGCGAGCGGAACGGTCGGTTATCTGCTAAAGCCAGCACTGGCTATGATTGACATCTCACTACTGTTTCCGGCTATCACCTGACCCACGCAGCCACTGTGGAGTTGCATTTGTTAATTCACATATTTTTAGTTTACAGTCGTCTTCTCTGACTGAGGATACTGTGCTTTCAAACTTATTGGCTGAATGCTGAAGTGGCATAAGCTGTCTGACTCGTTGGCTGAACGGTCAGTGTACTGGCCTTGGGTTCAGAGGGTCACGGGTTCGATTCCCGGCAAGGTCGGCGATTTTAACCTTAATTGGTTAATTCCAATGGAATGGGGACTGGGTGTATGTGTTGTATTCATCATCATGTTATCCTTATCACGACGCGTAGGTCGCCTACGGGAACCAAATAGAAAGACCTGCTCCTGGCGAGCCGAACCTGTCCGGGGATATGCCGGCACTAAAAGCCATACGACATTTCATTTTACGTTCAAGCTGTGGTGCCAAGCAGCCAGCCATTAGTTAAGATACTAATATTTCTACCTGTAAATTATAATACTTATGGTATAAAAATGTTGCACGAAGTGAACCTGCTATGTATCGAGCGTGATAATCCTGTTTCATATGAGAGCAACTACTCTGATGCTCTTAATAATATTAGCCGAGACGCCGAGTCGGTAAGCGGAATCGTTACATGAACAGTTCGAACTGAACAAAGTTTTAACTGTTGCAGCATCATTGTTTAAATTTTAATTTGATTTCACTTGGCCATTCTTGACTGGATATGAATTAACTGGTTGTTTCCATAAATTCTATTTTAATATTTATTTATTGACTACTGTGACTTCTGATTACACATTTTTTAATCTGTTCAAAAAAGAGAAAATCTGCCAATCTTTAAGAACACATACAAAAGTGTGGGTGGGGGCGGAGGTGAATAAAAGAGAAGAGGTAGCAAAATCATCACATAAAACGATGCAAAAAGTGCAAACATATTGTGTTTATTTCTCTTCAATTCATGTCCCAAAGTACATGAAAGTACGTGTCTATGAAAACACCTATATTTTTAGAAAGGTTCTGAGCGTTAAAGGACTTTCACTAATAATAAAGATCATAAAAAATGAATGGGTAGTTATTATTTTACAATAACATATTTTCTGAATAAAAATTTCAACTGAATACAGACCTATTTCTGTATATCAAAAATCTAAGTAATGTCAAGAAAATGATAGGCCTTCATGAGAAATTGTCATTTATATCGTACATTTCAGAGTCGCATTCTTATTTCGCAGCATCATTCCGCCGTAATGATTCCTTTCTTTCTTTCTTTCTTTCTTTCTTTCTTTCTTTCTTTCTTTCTTTCTTTCTTTCTTAATCCGTTTACCCTCCAGGGTTGGTCTCTCCCTCGGACTCATCGAGGGATCCCAACTCTACCGCCTCCAGGGCAGTATCCTGGAGCGGGAGACTTTGGGTCTGGGGATACAATTGGGAAGTACCTCGAGCAGGTGCCCTCACATGCTATGTTGAACAGGAGCCTTTTAGGGGGATGGGAAGGAAGGAAAAAACCTTGGCCTTAAGTTAGGTGCCATCCCGGAATTTTCCTGGAGGAGAAGTGGGAAACCACGGAAAACCACTTCGAGGATGGCTGAGGAGGGAACCGAATCGCCCTCTACTCAATTGAATTTCTGAGGTTGAGTGGACCACGTTCCAGCCCTCGTACCACTTTTCAAATTTCGTTTCAGGGCCGGGAACCGAACCCGGGTCTCCAGGGCTGGCAGCCAATCACAGTAACCACTACACCACCGAGGTGGACAACGGTTCCTTTATTTTTAATTTTGTAACTGTTAGTTTCTCCAGTCTGCCGAGACTAATTTTGTGTGACAAATTTATGAAATACCTGAAAAATGAAAGCATATGGTAAAAGTATTATACCTGAAAAGGAGAAACAAATTCATTAAAATAGAATCACTTGTTTCGTTCGTGAAACAACATCATCATCAGATTCTATCAAATCACACTCAAATGTTTAGGAATGTCTAAACATAATATTTCATTAAGTTTTTTTTTATTTTTCAAGTATAATACTGTTACTATTTATGTTTCCTTTTTCAGGAAGTTTATACATTTATTACTCAAAAATAGTTTCGGCAGAGTGAAGAAATAACAGTTGTAAATTAATTGAATCGAAACTGAAAACGGGTGGCTTCAGATGTTAGAAAAACTTTGATATAAATATGTCTAAGGGCATAAAAAACAAGTAACGGAAATAGTGCATATAACAGGCAGTGTGACGGAAATGTAACCATGGCAACCGTGCAGGCTGTGATGGCTAACTGATAAGGATGAATGGCCATACAAAGTTAGTTAGCAGCAGTGCAAGCTATGTCTTAAGGCTGGTGGTCATAAAAATTAGTAACCGTTCATGGATGGCCATGACCGAGCGACATATCTATATAAAAAAAATCCTTAAATCTGTCTGTCATTCACAGCGACATTAAAAAAACGAGAAGGCTTCAACAGATGAAATTGGTACTATTTATAGATTCTTATCGCTTCTTTACAAGGAATATACATTGAACCTCTCACAACCACAACTTCTGTACTTTTTAAAAGAAAAATACGTTGCTATCAGGGGTCTTCTTTCTTTTAATCAGTTTAATGTCCAGAATCGGTTTTTCCCTCGGACTCAGCAAGGGATCCCACCTCTACCGCTTCAAGGTCAGTGTCCTGGAGCGTGAGACGTTGGGTCGGAGTGATAAAACTGGGAAAGAGGACCAGTACCTCGCCCAGGCAGCCTCACCTGCTATGCTGAACAGGGATCTTGTGGAGAGTTGGGAAGTTTTGAAGGGACAGGCAAGGAAGAACGAAGGAAGTGGCCGCGACCTTAATTTAGGTACCATCCTGGCATTTGCCTAGAGGAGAAGTGGGAAATCACGAAAAACCTCTTTGAGGATGGCTGAGGTGAGAATCGAGTCCACCTCTACTCAGTTGACATCCCGAGGCTGAGTGGACCCCCTTCCAGCCCTCGTGCCACTTTTCAAATTTCGTAGCACAGCCGCGAATCGAACCTGGCCTCCGGGGGTGACAGCTAATCACGCTAACCACTACGCCGCAGAGGCGGCACTTTTCATAATTTAATAAGTCCAATAAGAATTTCCAATTAATTTATAAATTGTATTTTCGGCTGTGGAAGGCTTATGTACCAAAGGACATATTTTCTAATCATTTGATTTTCCCATAGGGAAATATGACACCAATTTTCTGGGGTGCTGCAAGACATTTATTATTTTTTACATTCGATTCCATAGTATCGATTGAATTGAATAACTGACACGCGTGCGTACAATACTCTTAAGTTTCTTTACCTAAATACTTTTCTAAGACAATCGAAATTAAAAAACACCCGAACAATATATATTTAGAGGAAGGATACAAAATCAACAATTCTTGGATGTCTAAATATATATATACTTCAAAAGGCATCAGTTCAGAAATCGTGAATGAACACAGGGATCCTGAATTTTTTACAATTTAGACGATGATAACCTACAACATTAAAATTATACATAGAATAAATATGCAGTATTCAATACAATCTACCATGACCATAAAGGATAAATTCTCAAATTACGTAATAGCACCGGTAATACCCAGCTACCTGCCAAGTAATAGGCACGTTTCAGACTTTTCAAGAAGCCCTGCGGGGCTTACGTCAGCCAGAGTGAGAAGTCTATTGAAAGACCAACCACTCTCATAGTTGATTTTCCTGCTTGGGAAGCTGATTACCTCGGATCGTTTAGGGGTATCGCAGTCGCCTTGAAGAATAGTGCAATGTATTCGAAACGTCGGCAAACTGTACGGAATGTACAAAAAAGAACACGCTTCAACACAGAAGTACTAAATACCGGACAGCCTTTTGTCAAGCGCAGTGAGTGGAGAGCGTACAGCGACGGCGGTGTCATCTAGCGGTACGGTGTGGCGAGCCCTGGAACTGCATACTCGTCTTCGCTATAGTTGAGAAAAATGCATCTGCATTCATTGGAGTAAAGTTATTGAACAAATTATGAATGGTATTTGAAAATATACAATTCCTCCCCCATAAACTACAACTAGCATTACGCTAGCCGTGCCTTTCGCTATGTCTTAAAATTAAAAACCGAATTCGTTGGAGGATCCACCCAGCCGCCGGGCGGATACCTAACAAATTTTCTCTTCTCCTTTCTGACCTTTTCCCACTTACCTAGAGCAGGCGCTATGAATGAACTTAGCCTAGTTTTGCGACCCGATGTATTCACTATTGCGTTTTTCTGTGGTGGTTTGGCGTGTGATGTATTGTATGAATATGAACATTGAACATAACAGGCCTTCGCCCAATTACAATTTTTCCCCTATTCCAAATTCCAAATATCCAAAGAAATGAACATTTATAAACAAATAAAATCAAACTACATCTACTATGTGGCCTCTCACACGGGCGGATAGCCAGTCCACATGCGAGACGCCACCACTACATTGTATGCATTTGAAGATGTGTATTACAAAGAACATATACACCCAGCCCCCGAGCTACAAAAATTAACAGACGCGATTAAAATACCCGGCTCAACCACGAATCGCTCGCACCCAGGACTCTCTGAACCGAAGTCCAGTACCCTGACCATCAGTCAAAGCACCGGACGGGGCTGTAACTTAACATCATACAGGCTTTATTCAGATTTCAGGAAAGAGGAGCTGTAAATATGGAACATGTATTTTGGTCCATTACTTTGTTCTCAACTTCCGTCTCATTTATCCTTCGGTACGGTAGATCTTCCCGGACTCTGCAGGTGAACTCACGCCACTTTGCTATTTCACTTTTTCTGTAGTGTGAATTGTTTGTATTACCTCAGAAGACATATGTACATAATACTGTATTTAGCCTACGTAATAAATATAGGAGTTACATGAGGATACTGGCGTCAAGTGAACTACCATGTTCCTGACGAGGAGGAAGTTATAAGGATTTCCTAAATCCTCTTTCATATATTTATGCATAAATATTTCTCATACTCAAGTATTTAATTTGTTGGATTGGTGTTCAGTCCTTTGTCACCAACGCATTGAAATAATTTTCTTTCACTAAAAATAATAAAGAAAAATTATATTGAAGCCAGGTGCATTCGAACCTCATGTCTTTGAAATTTATTGGATATAACATTGCAGACTTTCAAGCTTGAATGCATTTAGCAACGTTTGTTAATATTATTTGTTATACGTACCACTGACACCTCAGTATTTCATTGACTTCTTAATATAAGGGGTATAGTTGATCAGAAGGTAACCTCAACACAGATGTTAAGTCATCCTTATCATTTCCCATATCGTTATCTTGCTGGGTAACATGTTCAGCGCATAACATTTTTTTTGGAATATCACTGCAATGTTAGACTATTTGGTGACACACACTGATAAATTATAAACAACACGCCTTGCGCCAAGAGTCATACATATGGAAATACGCCGTCGCAGACTTCACCACACCGTGCCGTGTAGGTAGCAGCACTATCGACTTCTCCGATGAAAACCGCAGCTGTCCGGTATTGTCATAGTAAAGGATTTGTCGCGACTGATACGTTATGATGTATCACTACAGTGGAAATTATAGAAATCGGAAGCTGGTGCTCGTTAAAATATGTTGAGTAACTCGGTCAATATTGAGTGTCGAGTTCTCGTCATCTTCAATCTGTTACTCGCTTGTAGAAAGTTGGGCACGGTCCGACTCGCTTGTCTCAACTCAGGCAACTGGACTAACATCAACTGTTCACATGGTGCGAGTGGCAGGCCAAACATGCGGACGCATCTTGCGAGTCCACTCGCACTGTGTGAACCCATCTTTAGGGTAGAGAAGAAGAACGTCGATATAGAAAGCGATTATGGGGAGAAAACAGGTCAACCTACAAGGGGTGGAAATTAGATTTCAAATATGTCTAGAGGCAGTTTGATGCAGCCTACAGAGAGATGGTGCACCACGGTAGTGCAGCTGGAAAAATACTTCAAATTTTACAACGGGAATGAACAGAAGGAGTGTTTTAACGTCATAAAAAACCTTACGGATATCCTGAAGAAGAAATTCCCCGAAATGTATGAGTTTGCAAGTTGCTTCGTGAGAAGCCGTTTTTTTATTCGGGTTTCAGTTAACAAAATACCGATAAAGAAAGAAGGAAAGCAAAGAAATCCCACTGATGCTATAGATAAGCGTGTTTGGTAATACTTCTTTTAAATATCAGCGTTATTCTTTGTGTATAACATACCTACCTGTTATTTTTTTATGAAAGGCAGTTTATTATGTTGTATATGAAACCAGTGCTAAGAATGTTAATGTACAGGCTCATTAATTTATATTGCCTGTCTAATGTTAACGTAGAATTTGTCAGTTCCTGGCACTTGAAGGAGAACATTTAATGTACTGTTTGTGTGTGGACTGGAGTTTCATAACATGTGCTCTTTATAATGTTGACAGTGTATATAGTTTCCTAATATTGTTTGTAACAACGGACATACTTTTTGCAGTCATCAAGCTTTAATGTTAGAGTTTGCAACAATTAGAGCCCCCTTGTTATGGTTATCATAGGTGTTGAGAACATGAACATATGGAATGACCATTCCACTGCGATCACAGTCTTAGCACTGTTATAACATTTTATACAGATCGAAATACTTCAGAAACGGTGCTTGATTCACACTGTATTTGATCTCCTATTATTACCCTACTTTAATAGTGAAGTGGAATGCCTTTTCTGAGGTGATGTTAAAATATCAATGAAGTTCTCTTATCTCTAACTTGTGGCTAATACAGAATAGTTCAAAGCTGTGTATTACCTCATACAGAAGACAAGGCGCTGAGGGTTCTCGATGACGTCACCGATGGCCAAGCGTGGTGGGGAGACCAGCGCGTGATCTCTACCTCTTATTCTAACTACCTTGAGCTATTGCATACAGCGAGCCACCTGGCGACGAACGAGCGTACCACTACATTTCTCCAACGGTAAAGCATTCTTGAATTCAAACCCTAATTATTGTAGAAAACCTCCTCGTGAACAGTCGTTATTTTCTTTTCAAGACGCGGAGCAAATTTCTCTGCGAAACATAAAGAGTTTCGCGTTATTTTCTTGACACGGCATAAGCCCAAAAGCCCATATCTTGTCTACAAGTACGGGCCGTGAAAGCATCAATCTTAACAAGTATTTATAACTTAATAGGATTAAATAATTTGTCGTATCAGGTCATACCAGCTATGATTTTATATCAACAGACCAGCTAACTAATAAACAATCCGGTCAAATCTAAATAATCGCTCATGAATTAGCACCCAAGTCCTCAACTAGGCCTACAGGATGTAATTTCTCACAGTTCAGGCCTACCTGAACCAACGAGACGGTGCTAGGGAGACGTCAGTGGATGCAGAGTGGCTCTCGGCCCACAATGAACACGGCTGGTCCGTGGTCCGACAGCTCTGCACTCCGACCGGTCAACCGAGCAGAGGTGGGGTGGCCACGACTCTACAGTGGATCTACGTCTCTTCATTCGGGAGACGGAGAGGGGATGGTTCCCACTGTGGGCTGACCTCAGAATGGTTTTTCCATTCTCCTGCCCTAAGGTGAATGCCGGGACAGCTTCTAGTACAGGCCCCGGCCGCCAACCCTCTCACCACTTCCACACATCTCCTGACCTGAGAGACGGCGTCACTCTCTACGGGTCCGCCTCCCCCTTCAGGGAGAAATGAAAACATTTAGTAGGAGTAGTATCAGATGGACAGTAAAAATCATAAGTTAATGAAAGTTCAGGGAATCATACGGTGATTTTAATTGTCATGTTACGTTAGGCCTATACATGGCATTTTAATATTTTAGTGGGGAGGTTCTGTGCGGATGGAAAAGGTTTGATGATATTTTTATACTATTGGTCAACAGGTTATTATGGTTTAAGACATCGGACTTTTAGGGAGTAATGGATTAAAATGCGAACGAATTTCGTTATGAGGAAGTGCCCTCTAGCCCGTTATTTCGATATGTAGCGAGAGTAACCTAAATTCTAGGGTTCTGATGGGTCGTACACCTAATATGCATGTAAAGTTCATAGCAGAACCATTGTACAGGCTAGACTGTACTTGTTATCGGCTCATTCTAACCTATTCCTGCCGAAAAATCCAATTCTAATCATGATACAGTCAGGTATACGTATGATAATTGTGATACGGTTGACATTACTGCATTCAAGTGCTCAGCGCTCAGGTGTAAGAGACTTGATAGTATAGTTCAATTACTATTCTGACGGATGCTAATTGCGGGAAAGGAGGAGAGTTTGGGGAGTAGTAAGCGTACGGAGAGAGTAACGCCCCTTTTACACCAGGCTCCGGGAGCCAAGTCGCTGTGTAACTGGGAATCTGGGTCTCTCAGCGATTCAACCATCTCTCAGTGTAAAAATGTAGACGGCTCAGACTTCGTAACTCTGTTCTGTTTAATTTTCAGCCTTGACAATTCTTGGAATTCTTTCTTTGGAGCAACATTGATTTCAATATATTATTATTCTCAAAGAGGAGGGGAGGTTGTTAATTGGTTAATTTGGTTGTTTATAGCCTGTTGAAAGCAGACTTAATATTTTTGTTTCTCTCTGTAAGAGGACGGAACATGGACAATGGACTAGTCTATCAAAGATGACAGTGAAAAAATGAAACCACTCTTTCGTTTGCGAAAATCAAATGATTTTAAATAAGCCTCTCGGCCATGCCCATCCGTCAATGGCTGTCAATTTCAGATGATCACCAGTCATAGCGTGCAGTGTTGTCGACCATCCACCCATACCTTACATCACAGCCTGCACGGTTGCTACGGTTACACTTCCGTCACTTTAACGTCCATCACGCTAACTTCCGTAAAGCAAATTTTCAGATGACTCCCAGTCATAAAATACATTTTTGTCAAAATAAATCTCTCAGTAATGTAATTAGAACTTTATGAAATTCAGTAGTGTGTCTGTGTGTTGTAGCAGTAACCACCTCAAGGAGAGACGCGCTATCGATTGTGCGGAGACACAAAGGCCGGACAATGCGGTGTCGTTGGGCACACAATTAGACTGCACACGGAGCAAATAATGCGATTTGTCTCGCGGCTCCTCGCCGGGGATGTGAGAATTCCTTCCCGTGCTCTTCTAATGGCTACACACAATCCTCCTGTTCCCTGGCCTGTAAAATAGAATGACACTGGCCTAGCTAATTCCAGCCCCACTTCAGGTATTGTACTGCACACCCACTCTCAAGTGTCCACTTTGCGAACGACTATCGATCACCAAAGAGCTGAGAACTCGTCGAGAACGGCGCTCCAGGTCTCCGCTAACCTTAGGAAAGAAACAGAAAAAAACGGTTTTATAAAATAACCTTCCATATTAGACAACTTCACCTTATACATATGACACGAAGGAGTATCATAACATGTTTCCTCCAGTTTCTTGAACATTGCTGTTAAGAAATAATTATTTACGTCATTTTATTTCATACTATGACCTATGACTTTGCTAGCGTTTACACTAAAATGAAATGGCTTATGGCTTTTAGTGCCGGGAGATCCCAGGACGGGTTCGGCTCGCCAGGTGAAGGTCTTTTGATTTGACGCCTGTAGGCGACCTTCGAGTCATGAAGAAGATGGAGTGATGATGAAGACAACACACCCAGCCTCCGTGCCAAGAAATTAACCAATGATGGTTAAAATTCCCTACCCTGCCTGGAATGAAACCCGGGACCCCTGCGACCAAGGGCCAGCACGCTAACCATATAGCCATGGAGCGTGACAACCTGCGCGTCTTTATGAGGATGAAATGATGATGAAGACGACACATATACCCAACCCCCGTGCCACCGAAATGAAACAATTATGGTTAAAATTCCAGACCCTGCTGGGAATCGAACGCGGGACCCCTGTGACCAAAAGGCCATGGAGCCGGACGGTGTTTGCAGTTAACCATGTCTTCTGGTGTGAGCTAGAGCAAATTTATTACGTTCATTGACCTGTCGCAGTCTCATCCTTAGCTTTGACAACATGAAAATGACAGCTATGGACGTTGCTAGTATTGTCATCCCTAATGCAGTCACTCCCGGTTATGAATGGTGTGAAAATGCTGCTCGTAAGGTCGTTTGGTGAATGCATTTTAGTGGGCTTGGCAGACTGATATGTAACAGCAACTTCTGGCTCAGTGAGGAAAGCAACGGGACACTATCTTATTCCTCATTTCCCTAGTACGCCTCTTCAGTGACACCTATGCCACCTGTAAAACAGCTGATGGTGGTGCTGTTGAGGTTTAAACCAGCCTTCGGAATGAATACTCAGCATACATACTATGACGTAATTGCCTTCTTTCTGTACTCAAAAAAGGATGGAAAATTACATTTTATTGTGGTGTAATTACTTTCCGCATTATTTCATTAGAAATCGCTTCTGATTGGTTGGACTGCGCTTCACAGTGATATAAACAGATAGTCAGAGAGACTATGAATCAGTGAACACGAAACCTAACCTTTGTGAATTGTTCCTCCGCCTGATTGTAGCTAATCCCCATCTGCAACAAAATGGTTGACATACAGAAAAATAATATATACTTAAAGTTAACCGTGTCCGGCCCTGTGGTGTAGGGGGCAACGAGTCCGCCTGTCACCCGGCTGCCCCGGGTTCGATTCCTGGCTGGGTCAGGGGTTTTTAATTGTAGATGATTAATATCCCTGGCCAGGGGACTGGGTGTTTGTGTCGTCCTTAACATTCCTTTCCTCACATTCAACACTCTACACTTCCTCCATTCCAGTTACACGCAGGTTCATATCACATGGTGCAAGTAGGGGCAAAAGATTAGGTCGAGGCCCCGAACAAAAAGCGTCAAAAAAGGTTTAACTACTGTCAGATCATATCATGGAGTGTCCCTTGTGCCAATCCTCCATTGAAATAATGATGACCGAGGGAGTTGGCCGTGCGGTTAGGAGCGCGCAGCTGTGAACTCGCATCCGGGAGATAGTGGGTTCGAACCCCATTGTCGGCAGCCATAAAAATGGTTTTCCGTGGCTTCCCATTTTCACACCAGTCAAATGCTGGGGCTGTACCTTAATTAAGGCCACGGCCGCTTTCTTCCAATTCGTAGGCCTATCCTATCGTCGCCATAAGACCTATTTGCGTCGGTGCAAAGTGAAGCAACTAGGAAAAAAATGATGAGAAGGTAATTATATTGTCTTCAGACCACTTCAGACTTAGGTTTCCACTCTTAAATAGGGTATGTGGTTAATTTGGGTATATTATCGTTTTGATAATTTTTTCCGAAATTTTGCGTGCTATTTTTACCTTTCAATGTTTTCGCCGCCTACCGCCCGCGAAAGGTTATTTTAGGCGACGGTCACTTCCTTCCCAGTCCTAGCTCCGTCCTCTCCCATCGTCACCATAAAACCTATCACATTCTGAGTGACAACAACAAATAGGAAAAAATTGTACCCTAGAGTCCAACAAAAGTCATATCAATGTATAGTTGAACGTGAGGGAATAACGGTAAACATATGACGTGTTTTCGTTGAGTGCTTGAAAAGGACATGTGATGTAATCTCTGAAGGAGAATTGAATGCGGCGCGCACTGCTGCATCTACCGGCCGGAGAAAAGTTATTTACGGCACCTCTGCGAATATATGAACACAATTCGTGAAATTGCAGTGAAACTTCATTAAAATCACCCCCTACGAATTCTTTGGCATTTATTGTGTTAGTTGATTCGGAGCGACACTCATCATACAGCCCGGTTGATCCTGCCTGTTACGTAACTCAAAGATATTGGAATGTTGTCACATCATGTCCCATTACGGGAGCACTCTGTAAGATGCATGCTGATCGGAGTATTAAAAAATTATGTCCATTGGTATAGGCAATTACAGTATGGTATCCAGGATGACACAAAGCTACACACTCCAGGGAAATGCTTTATAAAGGGCAAGCGATAATAAAGCCGTGAAGGGTTTAGCAGACGGTGCGCAATTACACCCTGCATATCCCTTTCTTTGTCAAAAATAGAATGAAACAGACATCAGGCAGACTGACCACCACAGATAGCAACAGTGACGATGGCTTTACCTGGTGATGAGGAAGGAATTGCGGATGGAATAAATAAAGGAAAAACGATATTATTTGATGTGATAATCAGAATTACGGAAAACTAATGTGGGTAGTGGGAAGTGTAGTTTAATCCATTCTTTCGTATTGTAGCAGAAGTAACATAACTTCTAGGGGTTTTAATAGGGAGGGCCCCTAATGTTTATGCAAATATCATGGCAGAAGTACTGTCCGGCCTGGAGTACACTTATTATTAGTCATGGGATTTTTAGGCAGTAATAGGTTAGAATGTAAACTGTTTTGGTCTGTATGAAGTGTCCTGCAACCCGTTCTTCCACAATGTAGCAAGAGCAACATAAGTTGTAGGAGTTCGAAAGGCCTTCCCGCAAATATCTATGCAAATCTCATAGCATAACCGTTGTACTGGGTAGTGTATACTTTTTGAGGTATTAGCGTCCAGTTGCTTGCTTGAGTTGTCAGCGTGCTGGCGTACAGTTCAGAGAACCACAGTTTCGATACATGTATACATGGGACTGAACTGCCTTTGTGGACCAACGGTACAGTGTCGGCCTCCGGATCCCGAGAACTCGGGCTCAAACCCGAGAGAGGTATTGGGATATTCAGAGCCCGGAAAAGATCGATTCTACACACCGTGTCGTACGCTGTCGGCATATAAAGATCTCTGGTGACACATTTGGATTTTACCAGACACAATTCATTAAATCTCAGCCATTGATGTTCAAGAGAGCTTTGATTTACTCTTCAATCTACTGGGAGTAAAGTAAAACGGAACGTCGAAATTGACGAGCAGGCAGACAGATGGCGTAAAATGAAAATTCCCGCAAACAGTAGATTATTATTATTATTATTATTATTATTATTATTATTATTATTATTATTATTATTATTATTACGGGGTTACTCGTGGAACGCGGATGTGAAAGAAGATGCTGGGATGAATGGGTCTAACTACAATGTTAAGATAATAATTTAAAAACTTAACTGAAGGTTATATTTTTGAAACAACAAATTTAACAACTTTTCATAACAATGAAACGTCAGATGCGATGACAAAGTTTAGACAAGACAAGAAGATCGAAAATTTAGTGACTTAAAAAATTCGGGCTTCAAACCCATCGCTTTCACAATTCTTGAGCCACTGGCTCAAATTTACAAAAGAGCACAAATTTATACAAGGGCAGAAATCTCCTAATACATGGAGCACTTGCTTCCTCGATTCCAATATCAGGCGTCCAAGAGGCATTTTTACAACACTTGAAAAGAGCTAACGTGCTCTCAGTTCTCCCAAGCCTACTCAAGGCAACATTACATGAAAATCTACTAATCACAGGCCTTACAAGGCACTATATACAAATAGAAATCTTATTACACAGAGGTATCTAGTACTCAACCTACAGGGCCTTAGTGAAACAAACAGGTTAAATAAACGCCCCGAGTACAAGTACAAGTCGAAGATTGAGCTCCAAAGAAAAATTTTAAGACCTATAGGGCACTAGGCCGACGAAACAGGGCCTAATCCCAAACTACTGCGGTTGCTCGGATGGGGATAACTTTAATAGCGTACATTGGAGAGACAGAACGTAGCACCTCAAACTAAGATGAAGTGGAGCTCGAGAGGGTATATCACTCTCTATCCCCGGTTTACAGTTAAATATTTATGAAATTATCACATGAGCCGAAAGTACATTTTTAGAAAAGAAGGTTACGTAGTTAATGATTTGGACCTTTCCCTCGGGTTAAACTGCGGAGCTAGCAAGAAATAAAGATGTTATGTGGCCATTACCTGGTCGAAGAACTGCTTCCTGGTGAAAGAGGCCTCCCGCCTCCTGCTTGACACACACACACACACACTTAGTAAGCTGACGATGAATTGGCCAAGAGACGTGAAAATCCGCAGTTTATAAACCCTCAGGGAAGGTTCGAGATCATTCATGAATAATCAAGACATACCTACAGAATTTTATTGGTTGAGCTCAAAAATGACGCTCAGAATCGGAGAAGAAGCCTGTGATAGGTGGAAAATTAATTACAGAAATTATTGATTGGTTGGATTCAAAACTGGCGGAAAGAAGAGATAAATATTGCCAACCCAAAAATAAATGAACATCAAATAGTAAAAAAAACTTATGAATACAAAACTTCTTCAAATTAAAAGTTCTTTCACTTCGCACCAGGGTGCATGATCATAGTTTTTTAGCAGTGTTATCTGTTGAAGAATGTCCAAACTTCTTGATGAAGGGCAAACAAAACAAATAGAAATTCACACAGTATAGGAACTTCACAATAACAAAATTTCAACAGATTTCTGTAGTGACATCTTCTGAGTAAAGGTTTAACTAGGTCTAGTTTCAAGTTCACGGTTCCTCCAGTAGAGGAGTTCTTTTAGGCGCAAGATTTAAATGTGCGGCGTAGAGGTGTACCTCCCGGTACAATTATTATTATTATTATTATTATTATTATTATTATTATTATTATTATTATTATTATTGTACCGGGCGGTGCACCTCCACAATGCCAATTCAAATATTGCGCCAGACGAAACTCCTCTACAGGAGAACGCCTGAACTTTAACAAACTATATTAATTCAATAGTTTCTCGAAAGATCTCACCACAGTAAATTTGGTAATTTTGAAGTGTCTGAACGGTGTCTATTTCGACTTGTGTTTGTTTCCTCCGGATCAAGAAATTTGGACGTTCTCTAACTGATGTCTCTACAAAAACTATAATAACGCACTCTGGTGTAAAGGAATGAACTGTCCTGAAGAAATTTAACATTCATAAGTTTTCTTTTTGCTAAATTTTGTTCTGTGGTTTGAGAGTTGGCAATGTTAATCCTTTCTTTCCGCCAGTTTTGAAATTAGCCAATCCCGAATTTCTTAAATTAATTTTCGGCCAATCGGGGCTTTCTTCCCCAACCTGCTCTGTAACTGTGTTCTGTAACCAATAAACTGCTGTGGGTGTGTCCTATCATTCATGAAAGGTCTCGAATTTTCCGCGAGGATATATAAACTGCTGATTTTCTGGTCTCCTCGCCACTTCAGTAACATCTCTCCTAGTGTGATTATGTAGCAGGGGGCGGGAGGCGCCTCTTTCTTCGGGCAGCAGTTCATCCATAAGGTAATGGCCAGTTAATAACTTCATTTCTCGCTAGCTCAGCAGTTTAACCCTCGGGGCAGGTTCGAAACTTTTCTCATGTAACCTTTAAAATGTAATAGACACTTGGTAAAACTTCGTCTCTTTAACTATAAATTGGGATAGAGAGTGCTAAACCCTCTCGAGCTCCCCACTCCTATTGTTTTGAGGTGACTTTGTTTTCACAACGGTTTCTTCCTTTCTTAATGTAATAAAGTCTTCTTAAACAAGTCACCTCTTTAGTATGGGATTAGCCCTTGTGTATGCGGCCTACCTGCCAAGTAGGTTTTAAAAGTGTATTAGGAGTGCAAGTTACGCCTCCAGTCAAGTTGGTATTTTGGGCCATGTAATTAACCTGCTTCTTTACTGAATAGGCCCAGTAGGTTGGGTATTTATTACCCCTGTTCTTGGTATGCCTTGAGGGCAGTTCGAAGTATAGTTTGTTGTGGCCTTTGATGGGCTTGAATCTTGAGAGCGGGTTTGCTCTTTCTTAAATTTGGTTTCTGTGTGCCTCGAGGAGGCTTGATATGGTAATCAGGAGCCAGTGCTCCTTGGCATGATTGGGGTTTTCTGCCCCTTTGTTTGAACTTGGTATATAGGTAAAGTTGGGCTTATAGCTCAAGGTTCGTTAATTATGATGGGGAAGTGGTCACTTCCTTGTAGAGATGAATAAATGGACCAGTTAAAAATGCAGCTGTGTCTGGCGTACATATAGTTAAATCTATGCTACTGTATGTTCCGTGTGCTATATCAAAATGGGTTGGAGCAGTAGAGTTCAATAACACTAGAGTAAATCCATCTAGTATCTCCTCTATTTCTTTCCCCCTTGCATCAGTATTCCGACTAACCCATAAACTGTTGTGGCTATTAAAATCACCCGTCAAAATTAAGGGTTTGCGGAGTTGGTATATTAAGCTTCTTAAAACATCA
Source organism: Anabrus simplex (assembly GCF_040414725.1). NCBI lineage: Eukaryota > Metazoa > Arthropoda > Insecta > Orthoptera > Tettigoniidae > Anabrus > Anabrus simplex. The sequence continues at coordinate 847,400,443 of NC_090265.1, forward strand.
GCGTGAGATGTACTATTCGTAGGAAAATAAACATTACATACGCATATAGCTTGCGGTAGGTATAATAAAACTGCAACTGCTTCTAAATGAGTAGTTAAAGGAACCCCTTGATGGTGTAAATTATTTTTAACATAGGTAGCTTCGCCTCCACTTGCATGATTTGGATTAATTTGGTTTTTATAATGTACGTTGAACTGTATTAAATGGTAAACAAAGTTGTCTCTAAAGTTAGTTTCTTGTAGACAGACAATTGAAGGCTGATGTTTGTTTGGTAGAAGTAAATACTCTCCCTGTGATCGGAAAATGTTGAGGTTCCATTGAAGTAAATTTATAGTCATAAGAATGACAAACAGGTGTAGAGGGAATTTTATCATCATTATGTGAGGGAAGTAGAGTTATCGCTGGAGTAATCTGGAACTAAACTGTTAATTGCTTCACCTCGGTTTTCACTGCTAGCCTTAAGCAGTTTCTTGACTATTCGAGTACTCCTGTTCTTAATGGATTTTTCAGTGTAGTATGGATATAGTTTTTGAAGGGCTTGGGCTAAACCCTCTAGATCTTGGGTGTAATTGGAAGCTATTTTTTCTATGTCATTAACTCCAATACTGTAATTAACTGAGGAGAAAGGACTTAGGGTTGGCTTCTAGAACTTGCTTAATTGGCTTAAGCATATCACTAATAGTTGTGCTTCCTTTTTCTGTCTTTGGTTTCTTGTTTGCTTTGTCTTGTGTTTCAGTGCCTGTTTACTTGTCTTAGTTTCAGTTGTTAGGTGAGGTTTCTTAAAATCAAGATATTTTCTGCCTGTAGTTTCACTGCTAGATAGTGATATTGGCCTCTTTGATCCAGCAAGATGAACACATGAGGGGTTTTGAGGACATTCCAAAGGAGAGGTTAGAGTCGTTTCGACAGAGGGTAAAGATCCACAGTTTTTATTTTGAGAACACTGAAGAGATGTAGATGTAGCAGTTGTCTGAAGAGTAGTTTGTGAGGGAGTACAGGTAATATTTTCTTGACAGTTTCTTTTCATTTTTGTGTATCCTCCACTAGCTGGGGAAATTCCGTTAGATTGATCTTGCCACGAGAATGACTGTTTTGATTTAATGAGGAGCCTTCATTTATTATTTCATCATTATGAGGACAGTTTCTAGCTAAGTGGCCCTCAGTTTTACAAAGAAAGCAGGTGGGTGTGTCAGAGGATAAATAAATCCAGTAATTGGTACCCTCATATTCGATTTGGAGTGAGTCTGGAAGTTTGTTAAAGCCTTCATTTTGAACATAAATCTGTCTCCGAAAACTGACAATGTGAGAAAATCCAGGGATTGTTAAACCTGCTCTAATAGGCGATATCTTTGACATTGGTTTAATGCCGAGCTTGAGAAATGATTCTTCAATAACAATGTTAGGAATCACAGGGCAAACATTAGATAGAATAAGTCGTTTGTTTTTAGTTAGGAGAGGTCATATTTCCAAGGAAACATTATTTATGAGAATATTAGGATGTTTTGAAATTAATTAATCAACACATTTTTGACTTGCAAGGAAGATACATATTCTTCCATTAGATATCCGTGAGACAAATCGGATGTTGCTAGGGCTAGTCACTTTTCCAATTTCTAGTATATAATCTCGGATACTAATACAATCACTAGATTCAATAACAATAGCTTGATCTTTGGCAGGATAGGTTTGCATTGCTGCAGAGTAAGTTAACCTTGGATTGTTAGGAGATTGATTAAGTGTGGTAGGAACAGTAATAGAGGTTGTCATGAGGTTACCTGGTTCACCGGTGCGGGTGGGAATTATGCTTTCTTTATCGTGTCGATTCATGAGGTTACTTGAGACTTGCTGATTTTCATTATTTAGATTCAGTGAGTTAGAAAAATCTTGCCGACGTCCATCAACAGAGGCGGCCATTATCGGTTAACTAACAGGATGAGGTTATAGTTACGAGATTGATCCTTTAATGAACACTAATCTCCACAACGCAGATTTAAAACCACACTCACTACAAAAGTACTTAGTAGCTTCACTCTGGTGCTTCAGACTGTATATTTTAGCTTAGAATTACCGATTATACAATAGTTCCAAGCGACAATATTACACGCGAACATCATGTAAGTCACTGCCATCTTGATCCTTTTCCAATATACACTGACTGACAGTGACAATGCAACACCAAGGAGGAGTGGTTCGAAAGGGATGAAAGTTGGGGGAAAACAGAGACGGCACGGATGAATAATTGATGTTTATTTCAAACCGATATGCAGGTTACACAATGCGCACGGCATCGACTCAGTAGGATGTAGGACCACCGCGAGCGGCGATGCACGCAAAACACGTCGAGGTACAGAGTCAATAAGAGTGCGGATGGTGTCCTGAGGGATGGTTCTCCATTCTCTGTCAACCATTTGCCACAGTTGGTCGTCCGTACGAGGCTGGGGCAGAGTTTGCAAACGGCGTCCAATGAGATCCCACACGTGTTCGATTGGTGAGAGATCCGGAGAGTACGCTGGCCACGGAAGCATCTGTACACCTCGTAGAGCCTGTTGGGAGATGCGAGCAGTGTGTGGGCGGGCATTATCCTGCTGAAACAGAGCATTGGGCAGCCCCTGAAGGTACGGGAGTGCCACCGGCCGCAGCACATGCTGCACGTAGCGGTGGGCATTTAACGTGCCTTGAATACGCACTAGAGGTGACGTGGAATCATACGCAATAGCGCCCCAAACCATGATGCCGCGTTGTCTAGCGGTAGGGCGCTCCATAGTAACTGCCGGATTTGACCTTTCTCCACGCCGACGCCACACTCGTCTGCGGTGACTATCACTGACAGAACAGAAGCGTGACTCATCGGAGAACACGACGTTCCGCCATTCCCTCATCCAAGTTGCTCTAGCCCGGCACCATGCCAGGCGTGCACGTCTATGCTGTGGAGTCAATGGTAGTCTTCTGAGCGGACGCCGGGAGTGCAGGCCTCCTTCAACCAATCGACGGGAAATTGTTCTTGTCGATATTGGAACAGCCAGGGTGTCTTGCACATGCTGAAGAATGGCGGTTGACGTGGCGTGCGGGGCTGCCACCGCTTGGCGGCGGATGCGCCGATCCTCGCGTGCTTACGTCACTCGGGCTGCGCCTGGACCCCTCACACGTGCCACATGTCCCTGCGCCAACCATCTTCGCCACAGGCGCTGCACCGTGGACACATCCCTATGGGTATCGGCTGCGATTTGACGAAGCGACCAACTTGCCCTTCTCAGCCCGATCACCATACCCCTCGTAAAGTCGTCTGTCTGCTGGAAATGCCTCCGTTGACGGCGGCCTGGCATTCTTAGCTATACACGTGTCCTGTGGCACACGACAACACGTTCTACAATGACTGTCGGCTGAGAAATCACGGTACGAAGTGGGCCATTCGCCAACGCCGTGTCCCATTTATCGTTCGCTACGTGCGCAGCACAGCGGCGCATTTCACATCATGAGCATACCTCAGTGACGTCAGTCTACCCTGCAATTGGCATAAAGTTCTGACCACTCCTTCTTGGTGTTGCATTTGCTGTGTCAGTCAGTGTACATTTCTAGGTCATCTGGTGAGGGATCCTTGAACTAGCTTTAGGGGCACGAAGCTTAATCTCAGAACGAGAAACAACTCACGGTAGATCCTTTGTCTTAGGGCAAGCAGAATAATAATGCTGGAGATGATACACATCACAAGATGTACAATACCACCACAAAGAGGGTGAATTTCCATGTTAACCCAAATCGTATATTTAAAATACTTCAACAATTTCAGGCATAGCACTACAAAGAGAAGCAATTAATAACACTTCACTGCTCTTCAGTATAAATCCACAATCTGTAAGAGATTAGCAAATACAGATTAGGGTTAGGTAAATTATACTGAAAATTTTGAGAATTAACTTATTTTTCCAAAAAGAATTACTCGGGTCTGAAAGAATGTAATAATTGGGACGGTGTGTACAAAAATTCGAATATACAGTATATAACACCAAGTTACAAATCAAATAATAATAATAATAATAATAATAATAATAATAATAATAATAATAATAATAATAATACCATTTGCAAAACATAAGTAATGACTGACATCCAAAACGCACCACCCCAAAACTCCGGATGAAATACAAGGACATCAAGCTAGCAGAAAATTTTAGGTACCTGGGTGAGATAATCATGAAAAATTGACTGGAAGAAGGAAGCACTTAGGGAACGAATACGCAAACTTGAAATAACCTACTAAACGTCACGCAATCTCTACAACAAAAATGGTTTTCCCAAAACACTAAGACACGTCACTATGAAATTCTGTCGAAGGCAGTAGTTAGACCTACGTATGCAGTCTGAATCTTGTGTCTAAATGCCAATGATGGACTCCTCGAAGTATTGGAGAAAATGGAGCGCAGAATCATTACGGGAGTCATGGGATCCAACTACAAGAATGGTATCCACCAAAAAATCCAATAATGAAGTTTATAACAAAATAGAGAAAATTACAGACACGATCCACAAAAGACGGGCACAATTCTACGGTCACCTCAAACGAATGGATGGAAAAAGTTTGCCCTAACTTGTTTGATTCAAAACCTAAAACCACGTTGCCTTGGATTATAAATACCAAAGAAGACCTTCACGTGCTACAGATCAAACATGAATAGCCTTTGCAGGAGATCTCTTCCAAAAGGAGATAGTGATGAACGGGTTAAACCGAGACGAACAACCGAAAAGAAGACACGGTGTCCCTTGGACAGAGGAACGCAAGCAGGCCCACTGGAGGAATTGTTTAATTTGAAAAATGAAACTTTCTAAACTAAATACACATATAATAATTATTAAAATCAGTGGATGGGGTACAGTTATCAGCCTTTGGTTACACTTCATTTCTGTGAAAACAGCACTTCAGTAGCACCTTCCATTTCAGAAATATTTGAGGTGCACGTTCTGGGTGACTTAGCCAGTATACAGGGTATTAGGTGTATACCTGCAGATATTTCTTCTAGCAACAGAGAACGATGTGACGAGCCACTATATATCAAACTTTTAGTAATTCTCGGAAGTTATTTTCGAGAGCAAAGAGATACGATGTTTTTAGAATAGGTAGTATGCCTCGCTCTTGTGAATGAATAGCTTCCCTTTGAGAACAGGCGAGTCACGCGTCATGCGTGCCAAACTGGTTTTTGTTTATGTTTACGCGCAACAGCTGAACGCTACCTATGCAATGCACGAGATGTTACGTAACATACTTGTCAAACTGGTTTTATGTTTAAGAGCAACTGAGCTACGATAACAGCTGAAGGTGGCTACTACAGTAGCGTATGCCTTGTTGCGTTACATTCTCGCCAGACTGGGTTCGTAGTTGTCAGTATTCAGTTTCCGTCTTATGGGCTTCAGACAACCCTGGTCATCGGTTTCAGACCCTGGAGATGTACCGAATTCTCAGCGTTAATACTGGTTCATTTGCTGTTATGTCCTTTAAGGGATTGGGATATGTGTCGTCATCAGCCTCGTGGTCTAGTGAGTATGGAAATGACCTGAAAACCTGAATCAGTGAGGGACCTGTACGAGCGTGTGATATAATTATTGGTTGGGATAGGCGCGCCGGAACGTGAAATACAGTACCCCGCTGTGCATTGCGTAAAGGTAGAAGAAAGATGGCAGGTCCTTACGCCAACGAAAGCAGTCATGGGATGCCCAAATGAGTAGCATCGGAATTGAATTATCGAAACACATTGAACGTTTAGTGTCAAAGGAGTATTGGACATGTTATACAACTAAATAAATTAAACGTACCTACATTTCGTGCCTCCTTCCGGGCTGAGTTGCTCAGACGGTTGAGGTGCCGGCCTTTTGACTCCAACTTTACAGGTTCTAACCTGGCCCAGTCCGGTGGTATTTGAAGGTGCTCAAATACTGTAGGTCAGCCTCGTGTCGGCGGATTTTCTGGTACATAAAAAGAACTCGTGCGGGACTAAATTCGGGCACCTCAGCGTCTCAGAAAACCGTAGAAGTAGTTAGTGGGACGTAAAGCATTTAACGTTATTATTATTATTATTATTATTATTATTATTATTATTATTATTATTATTATTATTATTATTATTATTATTAGGTCATTAAAAACTGAAATACGTGGAAGAAAATAGTAAAATATTCGTGGTTTAAGAGGAAACAAGATGAAATGTATGTCACGTGAGTTAGCATCGGTCGCAGTAGTTACCTACAGATTACTATGCGTAAAACGAGAACCAGGTCAAGCTCGTGGGGATGAGTCAGCTGTAATCTCGTATTGTGTATAAACATCAAACATACACATCAACAAATATAAGAAACATGAACAAGGTTACACGTTAGAGACATGTAGCTATTAACCTGAACGCCAGGCCGACGGTCGCTTTCATGAGTACAGATGAGTTATCAAATTATACACAATCCACAGACGTTGAACATATCTAAGAAGATTCCGCCACAACTATATTACATTTTACTATGATGGTGCTAATAACAAATCGCAGCAGCTATTGGCTTTACGTCGCACCTACACATATAGGCCTTATGGCGATGATGGGACTTGAACGGGCTAGGACAGGGAAGGAAGCGGCCGTGGCCTTAATTAAGGTACAGCACCAGCATTTGTCTGATGTGAGAATGGGAAACCACGGAAAACCATCTTCTGGGCTGCCGAGAGTGGGGTTCGAACCCACTATCTCCCGAATAATGGATACTGGCCACACTGAAATGAAATGTCGTATGGCTTTTAGTGCCGGGAGTGTCCGAGGACAAGTTCGGCTCGCCAGATGCAGGTCTTTTGATTTGACTCCCGTAGGCGACCTGCGCGTCGTGATGAGGATGAAATGATGATGAAGATGGCATATACACCCAGTTCCCGTGCCAGCAAATTTAACCAATTAAGGTTAAATTTCCGACCCTCCCGGGAATCGAACACGGTACCCCTGTGACCAAAGGCTAGCACGCTAACCATTTAGCCACGGAGCCGGACTTAAGCGACTGCAGCTATCGAGCTCGGTAAATCGCAGCAGATTACGCTACTGCGTGTTGAGATGATGTCGGTAGAATACAGTATACCTGTTAAGACATAAGGCTGCAGTAGAAGCAGAGGAAGAAGAATGTAAAGAGAATCACATAGTCAAGCTGAACAAAGTGCACATTAGTGACACAGACATAAGAGTGGCGTGGTCGCGGGAACTACAGTCGCATTCGTAACACTCTGTTGTAGAAAAATACTGAACTAACATACAGTACGGGCTCCGTAATTCCAGGTGGACGGTAACAAGACTATCTCGAATAGAAAAGTACGGATTTACGAACGTACACGCAAACGCCTGTGAACAACATAATGTACCTATGTTAAACATTACAGTGCAACAGTTTAGGAAACAAAAACATACAGATTGCATTAAAAGAAATGTTAAACTTTCTTTTGTAAATTAACAAAACACTCTAGGCAATCTTCTTAAGTTAAATGTTAACTTATAGTTCCTATTTCAGTAATGATGAATATAAAACGATTATTTTATTGAATATTTATACATGATGATGATAATGATGATGATGATGATTGCTGTCTTAATGTCATCGGCCCTTAAAAACGCAAAGTGTCCTCTGTTTTAACTCGTAGGGAATAAGAAACAAAATATAAATTGCTGGAAGCCTTTCCCGATAGATTCATGATGGGCGACCCGTGTTCTGTTCTGCCACACGATACACTAGCAGCATATAATGGTATTCGTGGTATTCATACACTGGCATTATTCAAATACTACTACTACGGACGATAATTCGCATCTCTGACAGCTGTTATTCAGGTCAAGGTCAGACAGACCTGTTTCATGTAGGGGTGGGGAACCCGTCCAGCCACATCCCCGGTCGCTAGGAACAGCAGATAACCGGCACGTGACAGGTCTAATGCTTTTGTCGAACTGCTTACGTGGAATATTCTCCCACAGTGCGATTTCAATATCATGACCTTTTGGGAGTCCAACTCGCCGTACGCAGAAACAACCCGTGTTGACGTGTACGTAAATAAAGTTTATTACGTCAACGAAAGAATGCATGGGATAGAATTTCAAAGTGAGTAGTATCGGAATTGAAATGTCAAAACACATCGAACGTTTTACTTCATACCAGTAAGGGACATGTTATAAACATAAATTAATTAAACGTACCTTCCTTTCGTGCTTCCAACCGAAGAGAACATGTTTAAATGTTAATGAGAACCTTCTAGCTTACTGCTGATTTTGCAGTGCCTATTCAACGTATCAAAATAAACGTTGCCAGGCTGAGTGGCTCAGACGGTTCAAGCACTGGTTTCATGAACTTTGCAGGCTCGATCCTGGCTCAGTCCGCTGGTATTTGAAGGTGCTCAAATACGACCGCTTCTGATCGGTAGATTTACGGGCACCTTAAAGAATACCTGTGGGCAAAATTCTGACACCGCGCGTCTCCATTGGCACGTGAAGATTTACTATTATTATTATTATTATTATTATTATTATTATTATTATTATTATTATTATTATTATTATTATTATTATTGGGCGAGTTGACCGTGCGATTAGCTTGCATCCGTCGAAAAGCCAGTAACAATATTATTATAAAAACTGTGTTAGTCTATTATTACTGACTATTATGAAAATAAAAGTTAATCGTCCCACTCAAACTTCGTAGCTCGTAATCTGTCAGAAAACACTAAAGAAAATAGTGAACTTTTAACAGGTCCGAATTATTATTAATATTATAATTGCAGACATGTCTCCGAAATTGCCGAAGCATGTACTTACAAATTGTTTTACGTCGCACCGACACAAATAGGTCTTACGGCGACGATGGGAAAGAAAAGGGATACAAGTGGGAAGGAAGCGTTCGAAGTCTAATAAGGGTACAGCATTTCCCTGATGTGAAAATGGGAAGCGACGGAAAACCATCTTCCCGGCTACCGGCAGTGGAGTTCGAACCCACTATCACCAGAATACAAGCTCAAAGCTGCGCGCCCCTAACCGCACGATCAACTTACTCTAAGCTCCAATGCCGGTCTGCGTAGCTCGGACGATAGAGCGCTGGTCTTCTGATCCCACCTTGGCAGGTTCGATGGCGGCTCAGTTCAATGGTATTTGAAGGTGCTGAAATACGCCAGTCTCGTGTCTGTGGATTTACTTGCTTTTAAAAAAGTACTGCTTTACAAAATTCTGGCACTTCAGCGTCTTCGAAAACCGTGAAAATTAGTTAGTGGAAAGTAAAGATAGTAGTAGTAGTAGTAGTAGTAGTAATAGTAGTAGTAACATTATTATTACGGACGTTTTAATTAAACGGGTCCGTTACATTACCTATCGGCACTTACTGTCCAGTAATTAGCCTTCTGTCCACCTCTGTGGTATAGTGGTTAGTGTGATTAGCTGCCAACCCCCGGAGGCCCGTGTTCCATCCCCAGCTCCGCCACGAAATTTGAAAAGTGGTACGAGGGCTGGAACGGGGTCCACTAAGCCTCGGGAGGTGAACTGAGTAGAGGTGGTTCGATTCCCACCTCAGCCATCCTGAAAGTGGTTTCCCGTAGTTTCGCATTTCTCCAGGCAAATGCCGGGATGGTACCTAACTTAAGGCCACGGCCGCTTCCTTCCCTCTTCCTTCTCTATCCCTTCCAATCTCCCCATTCTCCCGAAAGGCCTACACAAGACCTCTGTGTTCAGCATAGAAGGTGATGCCGCCTGGGCGAGGTACTAGTCATTCTCCCCAGTTGTATCCCCCGACCCAATGTCTCATGCTCCAGGACACTGCCCTTTAGGCGGTAGAGGTGGGATCCCTCGCTGAGTCCGAGGGAAAACCAACCCTGGAAGGTAAACAGATTAGGAAAAAAAAGAATAAGCCTTCTATTAGAAATGCCCGGCGGCAATTCCACAGTAGACCGAGCTCGATAGCCGCAGTCGCTTAACTGCGGCCAGTATCCAGTATTCGGGAGATAACAGGTTTGAACCCCACTGTCGGCGGCCCTGAAGATGATTTTCCGTGGTTTCCCATTTTCACACCAGGCAAATGCTGGGGCTGTACCTTAATTAAGGCCACGGCCGCTTCCTTCCCACTCCTAGCCCTTTCCTGTCCCATCGTCGCCATAAGACCTATTTGTGTCGGTGCGACGTAAAGCATCTAGCAAAAGAAATCCACAGTAGCTATTTTAGCTATTTTTCCTTCGAGCAATGTTCACGCATGGTTGCAACTACGGTTTTTGAAATCTGTCTCATTAATAACAATATGACTAAATACTTACAGCCTTTTCTTTCAGTGTCCACCGTCCTTTCATTGACCTGAAAAGTTTATGAATAAGCATAGACAACTCGCATTGTCTATTGTCAGAAATTCATCGTAGACTGTCGCAATAACAGCACAGAAATGTTGCGCTCATTTTTCATTTACTTATTAACTATTTCCTTTCATTTTGTCAGCTTGGATCACTGAGTAATGCCATTGACGTCTTATAAATCACACACAACTACACAATACTTTATTCGCACGTATATGCTGTTGCGTATTTTCGAGGTCACTGTAAGGATCCTGTGTACATTTCACACAGAGTAACCTAGACCGGTTTTCGAGTACAGCAAGTGGCCTGGCACGTGAGTCATCCTCTCCTACTTGCCAAGCCTTTAGGGGAAGTGCACAACAACATGTGTTGGCCTGCGATAAGAAACAGGTTCAACAAGCCCTAGACTCTGCTACTGTACTTCCACTACGCGTGGACAGAATGACGTAACCGGCATATCCTGCTACGGCCGTTCAAAACACATCAGGTCCTGAAATATTTGGCTCAGTTATGGGCAAACTAATAGGACAAGATAAAAAGTACATAGCATATATTGTGAGATGTCTTTTTCTTTGCCGACTAGCTTAATATCTGCACGTATACACCTAACACCCTGTATATGCTACTTAATTCTTTGAAGCTGTGCTTCAGCCATAACGGAGAAATGAGAAACATTTTATTGAAGAACATAATTAAATAACTTTCTCTAATATTACTATCCCCAATCCTGTTTCACTGTATATTATTTTATGAAGGCTAAACAGTCTCTTGCAAGCTGCCTAAGTGGATAACTGGTTTACAGGTCTCGGAGTCGACTCCTAATGAGTTACTCGATCTCTGAAGCGCGGTCAAAAATGCTGCCATTCGGTACCATTGTTGTTGGCATGTCAAAAATCTCTGGCAGTGCACTCAATGTAATCCAACAAAATTAAAGCAACTCACCGGGCGAGTTGGCCGTGCGTGTAGAGGCGCGCGGCTGTGAGGTTGCATCCGGGAGATAGTAGGTTCGAATCCCACTATCGGCAGCCCTGAAAATGGTCTTCCGTGGTTTGCGATTTTCACACCAGGCAAATGCTGGGGCTGTACCTTAATTAAGGCCACGGCCAGTTCCTTCCAACTCCTAGGCCTTTCCTATCCCATCGTCGCCATAAGACCTATCTGTGCCGGTGCGACGTAAAGCCCCTAGCAAAATAAACCAACTCAGCTATATGATCCGTCCAGTAGAATTCTATTTCCTTGCTATACAGCGGCACAATCAGAATATCGAAATAGCTAGAGAGATCTCCTAGATGGCATCATTTCAGGAGATTTGTCAAATGGTAGCTGAGACCATCTTATTATTATTATTATTATTATACATACATACATTACATTATCATTATAGACTGTTATGCCTTTCAGCGTTCAGTCTGCAAGCCTCTGAGAATTTACCAAACGTCGCCACAATCCTCGATTTGCAACTAGTGTTGTGGCCTCATTTAGTTCTATACCTCTTATCTTTAAATCGTTAGAAACCGAGTCTAACCATCGTCGTCTTGGTCTCCCTCTACTTCTCTTACCCTCCATAACAGAGTCCATTACTCTCCTAGGTAACCTATCCTCCTCCATTCGCCTCACATGACCCCACCACCGAAGCCGGTTTATGCGTACTGCTTCATCCATCGAGTTCATTCCTAAATTAGCCTTTATCTCCTCATTCCGAGTACCCTCCTGCCATTGTTCCCACCTGTTTGTACCAGCAATCATTCTCGCTACTTTCATGTCTGTTACTTCTAACTTATGAATAAGATATCCTGAGTCCACCCAGCTTTCGCTCCCGTAAAGCAAAGTTGGTCGGAAAACAGACCGATGTAAAGATAGTTTCGTCTGGGAGCTGACTTCCTTCTTACAGAATACTGTTGATCGCAACTGCGAGCTCACTGCATTAGCTTTACGACACCTTGATTCAATCTCACTTACTATATTACCATCCTGGGAGAACACACAACCTAAATACTTGAAATTATCGACCTGTTCTAGCTTTGTATCACCAATCTGACATTCGATTCTGTTGAATTTCTTACTTACTGACATCAATTTAGTCTTCGAGAGGCTAATTTTCATACCATACTCATTGCACCTATTTTCAAGTTCCAAGATATTAGACTGCAGGCTTTCTGCACAGTCTGCCATTAAGACCAATTCTTCAGCATAGGCCAAACTGCTTACTACATTTCCACCTAACTGAATCCCTCCCTGCCATTTTATACCTTTCAGCATATGATCCATGTAAACTACGAACAGCAAAGGTGAAATATTACAGCCTTGTCTAACTCCTGTAAGTACCCTGAACCAAGAACTCATTCTACCATCAATCCTCACTGAAGCCCAATTGTCAACATAAACGCCTTTGATTGATTTTAATAATCTACCTTTAATTCCATAGTCCCCCAGTATGGCGAACATCTTTTCCCTCGGTACCCTGTCATATGCTTTCTCTAAATCTACGAAACATAAACACAACTGCCTATTCCTCTCGTAGCATTTTTCAATTACCTGGCGCATACTGAAAATCTGATCCTGATAGCCTCTCTGTTATCTGAAACCACACTGGTTTTCATCCAACTTCCTCCCAACGACTGATCGCACCCTCCCTTCCAGGATGCCAGTGAATACTTTGCCTGGTATACTAATCAATGAGATACCTCGATAGTTGTTGCAATCCTTCCTGTTCCCTTGCTTATAGATAGGTGCAATTACTGCTTTTGTCCAATCTGAAGGTACCTCACCAACACTCCACGCTAATTTTACTACTCTATGAAGCCATTTCATCCCTGCCTTCCCACTGTACTTCACCATTTCAGGTCTAATTTCATCTATTCCTGCTGCCCTATGACAATGGAGTTTATTTACTATCCTTTCCACTTCCTCAAGCATAATTTCACCAACATCATTTTCCTCCTCCCCATGCGCTTGGCTGTACACAACACCGCCAGGATGATTTCCTTTTACATTGAGAAGATGTTCAAAATATTCCCTCCACCTCTCCAGTGATTCCCTGGGATCTATTATGAGTTCACCTGAATTACTCAAAACACTGTTCATTTCCTTTTTTCCTCCCTTCCTAAGATTCTTTATTACTGTCGAGAAAGGTTTCCCTGCTGCTTGACCTAGCCTTTCCAGGTTATTACCAAAATCTTCCCATGACTTATTTTTGGATTCAACAACTATTTGTTTCGCTCTGTTTCTTTCATCTACGTACAAATCTCTGTCTGCCTCGGCCCTTGTTTGGAGCCATTTCTGATAAGCCTTCTTTTTACGTTTACAGGCTGCTCTCACTTCGTCATTCCACCAAGATGTTCGCCTTTTCCCATCTTTACACACAGTTGTTCCTAGGCATTCCCTTGCTGTTTCTATTACAGCATCCCTGTATGCCACACATTCACTTTCTATATCCTGAACCTGCTTACTGTCTACTGTTCGAAACTTCTCACTAATCATATCCATGTATTTCTGTCTAATTTCCTCGTCCTGGAGACTTTCTACCCTTATTCGTTTGCAGACAGATTTCACTTTCTCGACCCTAGGCCTAGAGATACTTAGTTCACTACAGATCAGATAGTGGTCTGTATCATCGAAAAATCCGCGAAAAACTCGTACATTCCTAACAGATTTCCTGAATTCAAAGTCTGTTGAGATATAGTCTATTATGGATCTGGTACCCCTAGCCTCCCATGTGTAGCGGTGAATTGCTTTATGCTTGAAGAATGTATTCGTAACAGCTAAACCCATACTAGCACAGAAGTCCAGCAAACGCTTCCCATTCCCATTAGCTTCCATATCTTCCACACATTTACCAATCGCCCTTTCGTATCCTTCAGTTCTATTCCCAACTCTCGCATTGAAATCGTCCATTAGCACTATTCTATCCTTGCTGTTGACCCTGATCACGATGTCACTCAATGCTTCATAAAACTTGTCAACTTCATCCTCATCTGCACCCTCACATGGTGAATACACGGACACAATTCTTGTCCTAATTCCTCCCACTGACAAATCTACCCACATCATTCGCTCATTTACGTGCCTAACAGAAACTATGTTTCGTACAATGGTATTCCTGATAAAGAGCCCTACCCCAGACTCTGCCCTTCCCTTTCTAACACCCGTCAAGTATACTTTATAATCTCCTATCTCTTCCTCATTATCTCCCCTTACCCGCATATCACTTAGTCCTAGCACATCCAGATGCATCCTCTTTGCTGACTCAGCCAGTTCTACCTTCTTTCTTCCATAAGCCCCATTAATATTGATAGCTCCCCATCGAATTCCATTTCGTTCGCCAAGTTGTTTCCAAGGAGTCTCTCGCCTGTCAAATGGGAGTGGGACTCCATTACTCCCATAAGTCCGAGGCTTGCTTAACGTGTTCTGAGCTAGGTAAATTCATGAAGCAGGTTGCAGCCCTACTTGCACATAGTCCAAGTGAGGATCTCTCCTCTAACGTGTTATGGACCACCGGTGAGTTGTATAGTCCTAGCCGCCTGAACACAAGGAGGGCCAGGACTCAGAATATGTCCGAGATGCCCACTCCCATTCCATAGCAACTGGTATCCCGACTCTCAGGACCACTTACTAGGCCACTCAGCCGTTGCCCATGGTTCACGAACTAGGACGTGTCTACAGTAACCCACAAACATGAACCATTATTATTATTATTATTATTATTATTATTATTATTATTATTATTATTATTATTATTATTATTATTATTATTATTATTATTAGTATTAGTATTATTATTATTATTATTAGGCCTATAATGGCTCTTGGACTGGATTTTTGTGTCCATCCCAACACTCTCCTCTTCATGTTCATAACGCACACTACAGTACTAATCACCACAGAAACACGCAATAGTGATTACATCCCTCCATATAGGGTTGGCGTTAGGAAGGGCATCCGGCCTGAAACAAGGCCAAATCCATATGTACGACTCAGTTCGCACCAGCGACCCCACAGATGTAGGAAGAGCTGTAGGAAAAGAAGAAAGAAAGACAATTATTATTATTATTATTATTATTATTATTATTATTGTTGTTGTTATTATTATCAATATTTCTTGTGTATTAATTTCCTGATATTAACCGCTTTGAGTGTTAGGGCGTACGATTCATAGTAGTGTTAACAAAAATCCTCTCGGAAAAGTTGTGTTTCACTCAGCCATTCCAATGTCTGCTGTAAACCATCCTCATAGCTGGTTACGCTTGGAGAAGGACGCATCGTGACACCTTACGGGAGACGCTAGAACTCTCTCGTCACGGTACCAAGTGGCAAGGAACAGAGGAGGCTGTGTACCGTATTTGAACCTGAATGTTGCGAAAAGAAATCGATCAACGAACCAAGCATGCTATGCTATTTCATGTGGTTGCTTATCATGCGATCAAAAGCCAGATCATAAACAGTGTTATGCGGAAAAAGAAATAGAGGAATATGATATCCCATGTCGAACATCCCGCATGCAATATAGAGATTTCTAGTGCAGTCACCTTGGTGAGAAGTTATTGCTGTCACTCACCTTCCACGTCCAGTGGAAATGGATATAATGAGCCCGTAATGATCCGATGATCTCCTGCATTGTTAGAGGTTTTTTTACAATTAATTTTACGTCGTACCAACACAGATAGGTCTTATGGTGACGATGGAATAGGAAAAGGCTGGGAGGGATGTAAATCCCCAGAAATAATAAATAATGTTATTGGCTTTACGTCCCACTAACTACTTTTGCGGTTTCCGAAGACGCCGAGGTACCGGAATTTAGTCCCGCAGAAGTTCTTTTACGTGCTAGTAAATCTACCGACACGAGGCTACGTGTTTGAGCACCTTCAAATAACACCGGACTGAGCCAGGATCGAACCTGCCAAGTTGGGATCAGAAGGCCAGCGCCTCAACCGTCTGAGCCACTCAGCCCGGCAACAGCCCCCGCATTTGCCTGGTGTGAAAATGGGAAACCGCGGAATACCATCCTCAGATTTGTCGACAGGGGAGTTCGAGCCTCTTACAGATTCTAAGACAGTTCTGAGTGATGGAATTTTGACCAGAAACGGTATTTCTCCAGCGTGCCAAGAAATATACAAGCAAATATCTTATGCATTTTCTCGAGTGCGTAGTAAGATATTGGTGTTATCTCCCAAACAGGGACGTGCTTCGAATTGTGGTAAAAGCTCGTGGGACATTTGAAATGAATAGCCACGTCCATGTTTACAGATTTGAAGTAAAACTGGATGTCTCGTGCCTGTGATAACTGAGGGTAAGGTTTTGATAAAATGTGTCTCTTTTATCGTAACACAAAAACATCGCTTCTTCAGTAGACTCTATTTACATATTTTAGGATAATTGTAATATTTTAAGATACATTCATCACAACAAGTAGCCTATTGTGTTTCTTTTAATGTAGCGATTTGTGACCAAAAATTCGATATTTCAATTTACACCATAAAAGTCCCCCAATTCTTCGTCTTTCAAATCCAGTTATCAATTTTCCTGAACGGTATTTCTAAAGTTGTATATACCAAATTTAAAGGGTAGAGGTTCGGCGTATAGGCTAGAGAAAGCTCACGTCCCTTTCTCTCATGCTGTCATACAAAATTAGCTTCAAAGTAGCTGCCTCTGTGGATCAGTGGTAGAGTGTCGGACTCCAGATCCCAAGATAGCGGCAGAGGTAGTCGGATTTTTGAAGGGCGGAAAAAAGTCCATTCGACACTCCATGTCGTAAGATGTCGGCATGTAAAAGATCTGTGGTGACACATTCGGTGTTTACCCGACAAAAGTCATTAAATCTCAGCCATAGACACCCAAGAGAGTTTCGGTTTACTCGGTCTGCCATCTAGTGGGCCTAGAGTAAAACGGAACGTCGAAATTGACGAGCAGACAGCCAGATGGTGTCAAATTGAAATGTCTGAACACGGTAGCTGAGGCCATACGATTATTATTATTATTATTATTATTATTATTATTATTATTATTATTATTATTATTATTATTATTATTATTATTATTAGCTTCAAAGTACTTTCGGAATACCATTTCAATAATACCTCTGACATTTGGTTACCTTGTAGTAGTCCTACGTTGAGCGTAAGAGGAGAAAATCCAGGGCAGTTTTAAAGCAAGTAACTTATGTTTCTTAAAACTTTCTGTTGATTTTATTTATCCTCAAAGTTTTCAACTCTTCGCCATGCATGAAATGCTTCTTGCGACGAAGTTCTTATCTGACTCACTTGAAATTTTCATAGGATGTATAAATACGTGCAGGAATTAAAAATATTCTGCATTTTATCAGTTGAATATTACCTTCACATTTTTACTTGTGAAATATCACGGAACTAGATTTTTGCCTATTGGATGAATAAGTTAATTGAAAAAATTATCTCCAATAGTTTAGCCTATACCATTTTTCAAAACCCGGAGTTGTCCTTAAATATATGAATATTTTGGACAGGGCTGGCAACTTAGAGCCAAAACAATTAAAACTGCGCACCAATAGCGTTTTCCGTGCGAGATATAAAATTAAATTATTTGCCAATAACTTCGCAACCAATTAACTAGTCAACTGCAAATTTTGTGTGGGGCTATACATTATCAATATTTGATTGAGGTTCAAATCTGGTTTTGATAAGTGGCAAATTGTAGAACTCCCCTTAAGAGCAGATGTGTTTATTTCTTTCATTTTAGGATCATGGTAGTTCAGTTTCATCCAGAAACCTCGATTAATTTCATGATTTTGTTCTATTTCTCTACTTCCATTGATATTTCATACTTACGCTACACACGTTTACCATTAATTTTTATTTTTATACATATTTGAATAGTGTTTTCTATACATTCAATACTTTTATTTTATCACACATGTAAATGTAATGGACCAGTCTATTTAGTCTTTCAATAAAGATTCGCAGCGATGTGTCGCATGTTCAAGCCTCTCTATCTGAAGAAAAATTATCACTCTATACAGGAGGTGACACTGATTTAGTGACCAGTGATGCTGTGTATTTTAGGTATACTAGATTCTCTAGAGACAAAAATGACATTTTCAACCATAAGGATATGTTCGCCGAAAATCATCAGAGTTTCGGCTTTAAAAACATTTTTTATCGAATTTGAACTATAATTCAAATTCGCGTTTCACCCTTTGCATATTTATTACCGGGTGTTCGTGTCTGAAATATCTCATTGACTTTAAGGTCTGGTGTACTTAGTAGTCCTAAGATCGGAAAGAAGTTTGTACAGCTGAATACTAGGGCTGCCAGTGTAACGTGTGCCTCTTTGCTGCCAGCTATTTGCACTGGTTCAAAAGATGCGTTTCTACTTCAGATGGACATATGAGAGATGTGTCTTTACGGATTCTGTAAATTCTGTTAATACCGAAGGAGTTTCTCATCCTAGATACGGAGTGTGTGAGGATGAATGTGATGTGCTGTCGGCAATAGAATATAGGATATAATGGGAGCTTATCCTGTGTTATGAGGGAAAGGTATTTACCCAAGGTGCAAGTGTCTACTACCCCCACAAAGGTACTGCAGCGAGATTTGCATAACTATTAGCGATCCGAACTATCGGAACCCCTGAAATTTATGCAACTCACCGACCTAACTGTAGTTCGGTTACATGATACTTACGCCTTTTTCAAATACCTTTGCATTCTAACTTATTAGTGACTAAAAATCTTTTCCCTAGCTTAAAATCTTCTGTCTTATATGATCGACTTAAGTTAGAAAATTGGCTCGTTCATTTCCGTAATTTCCGGTGTATCCCTGGGTACAGTGAAGTGTGATTTATTTTTGGCTCGAAGTAGGCTTAGAGAGTGGATATTATTCCTAATCTTAATTATTGCAGGGTTGGTGGGTCACTAGATGAGATAGCTTTTAGCACATAAAGTGTTTATTTTGTACTAAGTGAAATTAACTAGGTCTAATTGGATTAATTTGGTAACGTACTAATCGGTTAAAGTTGTTGAGTGAATGAAGGGTGGACTACCGGCAATATTATGGCATATAATGCAAAGATCTATCCATTTTATGGCCATAATGCAGCCCACGAATCTTGCATCATGAATTGGACACAACGTCTCAATCATTGATTCAGTATTATATTTTAACGAGAAAATCGATGCTTCAAAAATGTTTTTCCTAAAACCGCAACTGAACTTACTTCCTTCTGCTGGTACGGAAGCTGACACTATTCGTTTACTGCAGATTTCTCTTACAGTGGTGTAGGGAGAGTGATGTAAATAGTAGGGGTTATAAATGGCTACTATCTATGCAAATCTCAAAGCAAATGCTTTGAGTGGGCAGGAGGATAAATGAAACTCGTTTGTATTCTAATCTATTACTATGTGAAATTTCTGGCCTTGCTCACTAGGTACAGAGCTACGCCTCTATGAAGAGAATGTTGATAACCCACGATAACTGTTTGCTGCGTCTTGTAACATGGTACTTACAAATAACAACACATCATCTTTGCCTTTATCTACAAACCAGAATGTTTAAAATCCCAAGACGTATTTGAAGGGGTTGCCAGCCACGGTGAAAGTACTCAGCTCTTTAATATTTTGGTGTGGGTAAAGTAAAATTAACAAGGAAACACTGCTCTATTAATTGTTATAGTAAACGTCTTGTACTAGGAGTAGTGGCATGTTACAATTTTTATCATTATAAGTTTATCCTGTACATACCGAATTGGGCAGCAAGTTTCCTCCACAGGTTTCGGTTCTTTTTTGAAACAGTTTCAATATCATCCCATTATAATGAAATGGAGTTGAGGTCCTCCGTCAATGTCTGTCAAAGTCTTCCGTTGATGACCTTGCTTCCTCTTACCACCAAGTGGTGGCCATCCACTAACTGTTTATAGCTGTCGGATGTCAGGCATTCGCAGGATTGAACTCATTGATCTCATTCGAATTTGAGTAACAATTTTCTGACAGCCGTTGTGACTTATATCTTCGTAACATTTATTCATTTGTAACTTGTTCATGATATGAGTTACGAACGACCTACCTGGGAGAAAGCTTCTGGGAAGCATGCAGCCACTTAGTCGTCTCGACAGTGAATTTCCATATCTCATAGCCATATAGTACAGTCGGTATAATAAACCTCAATCATACTTTTTCTCCCAACATTTACACCTGCTGATGACTCGAATAAATACATGCGCTGAAATACTGCCAGCGCCATTCATATATAGCCGTTGAAGTTTTTTTGTATGCCTCCATCATTATAGCAAGTAGAGGAAAATGTACGCTTGTGTTTCTTAATAGGCTGACAGTGCTATTGAACGTTTTTTTTTCAATTCCCTTTACGTCTCACAGACACAGATAGGTATTATGTTGACGATAGGGTAGGAAAAGGCTAGGAGGGAGAAGGAAGCGGCCGTGGCCTTACTCAAGGTACAGCCCCAAGGTGTGAAAATGGGAAACAACAGAAAACCATCTTCAGGGCTGCCAACAGTGGGGTTCTAACCCACTATCTCCCGAACCCAAGCTCACAGCTGGGCGCTCCTAATCGCACTGCCAACTCGCTCGTTGCTATTGAAAAAAGCAGCTCGCCGAGTGTAACTAAAATCTGTTTTCCCAGAAAAAGTTTATATGAATTTTCTTCGTATCTCTAATTGTTTTCGGAAAAAAGGTTTTGCTGTGTGATGGCGCATGCATTTTACTTTGCCTCTTTTGCAATAGTTTCTTTCACATAAAAACTATTTGCTCAAATGTGGAAAGCATACATCTGGAACCTTTGGATAACAACTAAACTCGTTACTATTACAGTGTATCTTAAAGGGACCGTGCGGGGAATTAAAATGTGAAGTAAGTCATAGGAAACTGTAGGTCCGGGACTCTTAAAAGTGAATAACTACATAAGTGATTAGTCCTATTAAATAATGGAGTCAGCGAGTGAACTTAAAGTTCGTTTTCCTAGACAAAGTTCGTAATTGTCGAGCCTATACTAAAGCCTGGCCATGGACTGTTACAGGTGTATTATCCTTATGTTATACGAATGATGCATTATATTACAATAATTACAATAATTTAAATAGCTATTGAAAATAAGTAAAGATTTTGGGTCTTCTGGTGAATTCATTCATCATTGGAATCCATAAATGAATTTAAACATGATATTTCCATAGTATTAATTCATTAATGTGTACAATTCAAGTATAAGGCAGCAAGATATTTATAGCTTTCACTGCATATTGCCGTATTTTAAATTACGACTTGAATGAAATGAATCATCCGTTAAATACTTACAGGCTTTATTTCATCAAATGTTTTCAGGTGGACATGATCCACTGTGATCTGAAACCCTCTTTGTAAATGGTATCCTGTTTTGTGTATTTAAATCGTAGCCTTTGTGATTAGTACATTCCTTCAAAAACCAACTGAACAAGCCTGGGTGTCTTAAGATATGTCTTATCTTTCTACCACTTCATATCGTCAAATTTACCCAAATCGATCTCATCGGGATTTCATCTTCTAATCTCTGCACTTCAAATCTTGAACTAAACGATATATAACTGTAATAATAATAATAATAATAATAATAATAATAATAATAATAGATAAAAGTCCACAAGGAATAGCTGACTTGAACCGTACGGTAACGGCATCAAACTGATAGTAATGCGCTTAATGCCAATCGAAATTTCACACAATTTTTCCTAGCATAACATGAGCATACAATTTTTTTAATTTTGAAATTCCCCCGTTGTACAGCTCTCCCCGAGCAGGAGGACCTTATTTCTCTTTAAATATACCGTAGTCCGGCTCCATGGCTAAATGGTTAGAGTGCTGGCCTTTGGTCACAGGAGTCCCGTGTTCGATTCCCGGCAGGGTCGGGAATTTTAACCGTAATTGGTTAATTTCGCTGGGACGGGGACTGGGTGTATGTGTCGTCTACATCATCATTTCATCCTCATCACGACGCGCAGGTCGCCTACGGGTGTCAAATCGAAATACCTGCTTCTGGTGAGCCGAACATGTCCTCGGATACTCCCGGCACTAAAAACCATACGCCATTTCTTTATATACCGTATAGAGCAAGCGGTTATTCACTATTAAGAATGAAATATATAAAATATCTAAATAAATATCTTTTAAAAATGAAACAGGAATACCTAAACGAAGGAAGAAATTAACTGAAAATGTTGTGCCAGATCCTCGCGCACCGAAGAGTGGCCTAATTACCTCCCAACAACTGGTGGGTATGTGATACTTTTCTTCAAAGTACATAAGGACACCGGGTACTTTTATATGACGAAAAAATCGTTTTTTTTTAAATTTTGGTCCCATGTCAAATGTCTCCACAGATAATCAGCCAGTTTCAGCGTGAAAGAACCAAAAACCAAACCCCACAGCATTTAACGCCCTTGAAAGGGTCTTGGCCTGCCCAGCAACTTCTGCTCAGCCCGAAGGCCTGCAGATTACGAGGATTCATGTGGTCAGCACGACGCATCCTCTGGGTTTTCGAGACCGGGGTTGCCATATCACCGTCAGATAGCACCAGAATTCTAATCACGTAGGCTGAGTGAACCTCGAACCAGCCCTCAGGTCGAGAGAAAAATCCCTGACCTGGCACGCTACCCCTACACCACGGGGCCGGCTTTCTGTGTGAAAGACCCCCTAATTAACCTTCTTAATGTGGAGTTTGTATATATGTATATATATATTAATGTATATAGAGATAATAATTTTGTGCCTGTAAAGAACTTGTACATAGTCGATTGTCAACTGTAGCATCATACACTAAATAAATAATAAATAATAATCAGCCAGTTCATGAACACTGCCCGAAGGGTAGCGACTCGTGGTGTGGTGACCAAAATACACTGGTATCATGAACATTCCCTTCCTGAGGCAGTAATGCTTGTCATTAAACGAATTTACAGGCATCTGAGTGATGTAAAACTCCTAGCCAAATGCTTATATGGGTGCACTCAATATCCCAATGAGAGTTTTAATCACTGTCTTTGCGAGAGGATATTAAACAGTGTTCTTGTAGGAATAAATACCCTCAAGTTAAGTATTTTTGTTGCAGTAATCTGCTTCAATGGTGATGAAACAGCTAGGATCAATGTCTTGAAGAACTTTCTCTCCTTACTATTGACAAGATGCGTGTACGGAAAGCAGAATAGTTCAATAAACTGATGACCAAGGAGGCCAGGAGCAGAAAAAATAACCTGAAGAGGATAAAGAAAAAAGCAGAATCACACAAAGATGTAGATTATGCAGTAAGGATTTTCTAAAGTTAAGGCAAATATGCAAAAAGTGTACTGTTAACTTTGCCAGCTGTTTCCCGTAACCATATATTTTGAATATTTGTGTACCTATAACCCTGAAACCATTTGAGCTAGAGGGCTAATATTTTCTACACGGACTTCTATAATGGTGTTCTTGAATGTTAATCTAATGTAATTTCCAAATTTTAGTAACAGGCTGAGAAAAAAGTATCCATTCACAAAATGTAAAAAAAAAAAAGTTGAGATAGAATAATACTTTTCTTAGGTTCTATTGTAATTCTAACTAAACAAAAAGTTACTAAGCTGATATTATCCATTATCAGTATGTGTAAAAATTTAGAGAGCATTTGGTTGAAAATCAACTGAGATAATGGTTTTTGAATGAACCAAGTTTAATTTTTCTCTGATTTTTTTATTTTCTAATTTGTATTTATTTTCCAGAATTCATTACCCCAAATACCATAATATGGCCGTCATCCACCTCAGCATAAACTGCTTTTTACACGTTGTAAGAATCTTAGTTATAGCCTTACCATAAACCGAGATAATGCTTATTATAATGATGCCTACTAATGTACACAATTCACATGTTAAGGAGTAACCAGTGTCCTTAAAACAGTGTTCGCAGAGGAAGAGAAGAAGCAGATTTAGGTCTAAAGGGAATCCATAAAACAGGAAATTTGTTGTAGAGTAGGGTTATTTTCCTGCACATCTCTCAAATATAAATATACATGAATGTCTTCGGACTCTTCGTACTGTTCTTGGACTCAGTACCACAACCTTCCGAATAGGGGACGAATATTTGATTCAATATAACCCCATTATTATTATTATTATTATTATTATTATTATTATTATTATTATTATTATTATTATTATTATTATTATTATTATTATTATTATTTTAACTTCTTCTGTGGACCACATGTAGAGTGTACAATTCCGGGTCCCTGGGTTTCAGGTACAAATCCACAAATCCTGGAGATTTAGTTGTAGTTTTGAAGGATGGATATCGTCCATTGTCTGTGTATAAATTATCTCTGGTGATACATTCGAAGTTTATCAGACGTAAGTCATTAAAGTCAGGAATTAGTTACCAAATAGACTTCCAATTTCTCTGCTAACTTGTGGAGTAATGATACGACGTCCAAATGAACACGAAGGAAGCCTAATTGGTAAGTGCTACCAAATCAAAATACCTGCGCGCATTCACTGAGGCTATAAGATTATTATTAACATGCATATGTTTGTGGATTTGAGTCTATCTGAAATAAGCACGATTAGTTTTCTGACACAGTTGTAGTCTATGTATACTAGGACAGTAGCGTCATCTTCTCACTGTGTGCTTTCTTCCTGTAACTAAGAGCTTGAGAAAATCTCCTATCAAGTGAACCCCGTTCTACTCCTCAGTCCAGAACTACATTCCTTGACTTTCCGGAAAACGAACCCAAGGCTTCGGGATAAGGGGCAGGCACGCTATCTCTACACCACAGGTTTGGATACTAATAACTGTTTTTTTTTTTTGCAAGCTGCTTTACGTCGCACCGCCACAGATAGGTCTCATAGCGACGATAGGATAGCAAAGGGCTAGGAGTGGGAAGGAACCGTCCGTGGGCTGAATTAAGGTACAGCCCCAGCATTTGCGTGGTGTGAAAATGGGAAACCACGGAAAACCATCTTCAGGGCCGCCGACAGTGGGGTTCGAACCCACTACCTCCCGAATACTGGATACTGGCTGCATTAAACTACTGCAGCTATTGAGCTCGAGTCTTGTATTCACGAAGTCTCAAAATTCATGAGTCTCACCATTCTTCCGTGCGTACACTCATTTTTCTTTCGATTTGTCGGAAATCTTTATCTCCCCTGTGGGTGGAGTCAAATGATGCATTATCTGTACCCCCTGCATGTCGTAAGGGGCTACGATGAAGGAAGGACAAAAGGAATCTGTACTCGCCCGAAAACACATCAATGATTCTATGCATTTCCGTTTAGCCGAAAAAATGTAGGAGTGCGAATTTATTATTGTTATTATTATTATTATTATTATTATTATTAATATTACTATTATTGTTATTATTATTGTTGTTGATTTTGTTGTTGTTGTTATGCCCATTCATAGAGCGCGTTGGAACTTGTTCATTGGCTTGATGACTTTCGCCTTCCTATTCTTTAAAAATTTATTCATGAACTCACTGTGTTACCTCTTCCGTTCTTCTGACCAATGTGTACCAGTCCTGCTGCTAGTTTTCATCATATTGCATGATTTTTTCTGATGTTCAATTCATCAGGTCCACTCTTGCTTCCTCCAACCAAATTATTTTCCCGTTTAGGAAATGTATTGTACTGAAAAATCTTATTATTCATCATAAAAATGTGTCCAAAAAATGTCAAACTCTCCTCGGTACAGTACTGATGAAAGTATCTGTGTGACTATAAAGGTCTTCAGTTCGCCTTTTAATCCAAATTCCATTTTCTTGTGTGGGACCGAAAATTTTCCTTAGAATGTTACATTCTTAATTTTCAATGTCTGCAACTTTAGAATGACCTCCTAAATTAAGGTTTCGGATGCATATATCCTAGAGCTTCTGGTAGGATAACGGTTTTGTAATGATACAGTTTAGCTTTACGTGACGTTACTCGTTTATTGTACTGATCCCATGTTAGTCTAAATGTCCTCTGAAGTTTTGAGGTCCTTTCTCTATTGGCAAAACTGTCTAATCCTGAAGGAAGAATTATTTCTAAAAATTATTTTAAAAACGATACCTCTGAAATTGTCTCTTATTCCATTTCGATTTTATACTTTTTTTTTGCCAATTGACCACTTAGGACCACGCTACAATTTCAGATTTTCTTTGTCTGAAATTTCCTCTCCCTCCAGTACTCCTTCATATGGAAGCTATGTTTCTTCTGTTAATCCGACCAGGCTCTTCCCGTCTCTGCAGTTCTTTCGACTTGAAACTCTTCCACATTTTGAATCATGGTCCGAAATATTCTCCTGTCTAACATCTGAACTTCCTGGGTGTTGGACTTCTCTAGATCTTTACGAACTTTCTTAAACCATACACCGTCGTTTTCCATTCTGCAAAAATGTGCAAAAAATGATAAAAACTCTTTTTCATGGTCTCTGAAATTTTGCCCACTTTTTTGTAGAAGAATCTCCAGCTTCTCTAATTTGTACTTCATCGAGAGTCATTCTATTTTTATTACAGTGTTGTAGTGCCTTATTTTGGTATTCCATGAGATGCATTTCTTGTTCTAGATGTTTTTAGTTAGTCTATAAGATCTCTCCATTTTTGAGATACGATCGTCTACGGAAGGTCTCTCTAGTCCGTTCTCTTGTATGATTTCACCAAGGTATTGTCCGGCTCCATGGCTAAATGGGGTCCCGGGTTCGATTCCCGGCAGCGTCGGGAATTTTAACCTTAATTGGTTAATTTCGCTGGCACTGGGGCTGGGTGTATGTGTCGTCTTCATCATTTCATCCTCATCATGACGCGCAGATCGCCTATGGTAATCAAATCAAAAGACCTGCATCTGGCGAGCCGAACTTGTCCTGGGACACTCCCGGCACTAAAAGCCATATGCCATTTCAATTGCCAAGGTATTTGAACATTTTAACCCTCTGAATCCGTCCAATCTTATTATTATTATTATTATTATTATTATTATTATTATTATTATTATTTCTTAATTTTCAGTGTTTAGTTTCGGCATCGTATTCCGAGAAACCAATACATGTTCATTGTAGTGCAATAGAAGTTTTATTTCCTTGTTTTGCCTCGGACAATCCCGGCACTAAAAGCCATATGCTGTTTCATTTTCCTCGTTTTGCCCACGTGGAGCGGGGTACAGGAATTCTCAAGGTGCGAGGGCGACATGAAATTGATGTGCTTGTACGGCTTCCACATGGGCGACAAGCGTTCTCACACTACACCGCGCTGCCATCTACCGGCATCTCGCCACATTACCCGCCCCAAACGGCCTACTCCCGTAGCGGAATAAGAGGTCGTAAGTGGGATTTGTCAGAATAGACTGGACTTCGTTCTTCTCTGAGGATGATATACCAAGCCGTGAAATTCAGATGTTATCTAGAATAGTTGTGATGATCGCCTTTTCACTGATATATAAATTGAATCTTTTAATTCACATGAAGAACTCAAACCAAACCAAACCCCATGGCACTGCAGGCTTGACGGACCTTGGTTTGCAAAGCGACCGCTATTCAGCTCGAAGGCCTGCAGATTGCGAGGTGTGGTGGTGATTATTGTTTTAAGAGGAAGTACTACTAGAGATGAGCTTAAATTATATTTCAGAATACCTGTGACCGACGTATCTGTGACACAAAAATATATGTGACTTTTATCTGTGATTCGGTCACAGAAAGCACGTGCATATGATTATCGTCACGGTCACTCTCTGGCCGCGGGCGGCCAGTATGTAAATACTTCTACTTGATATGACGAGTAGTATTTTTAGGAAGATTCGGGACATTAGAAGTGGGAAAAGATATTCACCTTTATAATTTTGAAGTTTTAATAAAACATACTGAAAAGGTTGTTAACATGATGTGCAACAAATTATTAACAAACGGAATGTGGTCATCCGTGTCGTGTTTTTCTTCTCTTTCTATCGCTTTTCGCACACCTGTGGGGTCGCGGGTGCGAACTGTGTCGCACATATCGATTTAGCTCTGTTTTACGGCCGGATGCCCTTCCTGACGCCAATCCCATATGGAGGGATGTAGTCACTATCCCGTGTTTCTGTGGTGGTTGATCGTGTAGTGTGTTGTGTGAATATGAAGAAGAAAGTGTTGGGGAAAAACACAAACCCTCAGTCTCCGAGCCAGAATAATTAATCAGAGGCGATTAAAATCCTCGACCCGGCCGGGAATCGAATCCGGGACCCAGTGAACCGAAGGCCTCAACGGCGGCCATTCAGCCAATGAGTCGGACATTAACAGTACTTAATGGAGGTTTAAAAATAAAATGACTAACTCTTCTGACGAGTGTTGTTCATACAATCTCATATAATCCATGTACAACATACAACAAGAGCTGATACTCGACCTGAAGGCCCGTTACAGTAACCATCTTAACATTAGTTATGTAGGCCTACAGTTATACACAACACCTAAGTGCAATGAAGATTGAAGAAAATGGAACTGAAAAACTGAGGCATGTTAAATTCATAGTTCCTCCGCTAACAATAAATAAGAAATTTATGAATTTAATACGGCGATTCCTCCCATATACAGTAAAGTTGTCCACTTCAAATAACTCATGAATGGTTAAAGATGTTGACGTTTCGTTTTCACTTTCAGGAATGATACCAAATGGCTAATAACCGGACTTACAGTACTGTTTCCTGACGTTAAAATTTTCTGAGATCATTGTACTACATTCGCCTTTTTAAACGGACGGCACCACACTATTTTATACTGTACATATAGACTTAAATCTACAAACATAACAAATTCAGCACCTTGATTATTTTAAAAATCGGACAAGTACTTCTAGAAACAATATGTGTTCAAACGTGCTTCATTTGCCAGTTGAGGACTGACCTGTTCGATTCGCGCTACATATGAAATACGAGGTAGCTGTTGACATACACAGTTTCTAGATAGTATAGATATTCTCTCTACCGTGCTGAAAAATACAGTGTGATAAAATGTAGTAATTAACATCTTTAATACCGGGCGAGTTGGCAGTGCGGTTAGGAGCGCGCGGTTCTGAGCTTGCATCCGGGAGATATTGGGTTCGAATCCCACTGTCGACAGCCCTGAAGATTTTTCCCCGTGGTTTCTCATTTTCACACCAGCAATATGCTGCGGCTGTAACTTACTTCAGGCCACGGCCACTTCCTTACCACTCCTAGGCCTTTCCTATCCAATCGTCGAGATAAGACGGTGCAATATTAACCCATTTATGCCCAGGTGGGTCGTTTTCGACCCAACAAATTATGCCATCTTTCTTTAAGCTATCAAATTCTTGATACTTGTAAGATCGATTAAGTTAACCATTATATATTTCGTCATACGTTTGGGCGGGAATTGGATTCATTGTTGACGTTATTCTTCATCTGGAGTTATTAGAAGAAAGATGGATTGTCAGCCCTCTGCACGCGGGTAAAGAATGTAAGTAGAATTGACAACTATTCTCATTGGTAGGTTATTCATTGCAGTATTTACTATTTAAAACTTCAATAATATACATGCATAATTTGATATCCGAATAAGTTGCTTAGAATTTCCGGTATTTTCAATAGAACTTAGTGTGGGTCGCTAACGACCCGCTGAGCAGTTACCCGAGAACTAGCACTGACTTCCACATTCGCTCAATAACGACCATATATTTAGCTTAAATCTTACGTAATTAGTCTTAGGATTCCTAATTGCTCTGTAATATATTGCAGAGTATAGCAACTAACAGTTGCAGAAATTCAGAGTGGGCTCGAAGCGGCCGACCCTTCAGATATTCCCGACTCAGGTGTTGATATCTTTACTGGGCTGCATGAAGACTGAGGAGAAGAAACAGATGCTGACTCTGGTGATGAAGATTGTTCAGATCCTGACAGACTAAATCGTGCTCAGCTTCAAGCTCCAGCAGAGTTAGTGATGCAGGTACCAATAAACAGTAACTTCAATTCATAACGTCCTCCCGAATTCAGTGATGAACCAGAACCGCCACCGGAAAATGAACGAGTTGATGGTAGTGACTTAGACACAAATTGTACTAATGGGACGGCTAAATCTTACTCTTTCAATTGGAAAATAGTTGATATGATATTCCCACCCTCTTCTTCGTCCGATGTTCGTCTTCCAGGTACGATCCGATCGTACCCTATAGATTTCTTGGGTGCATTTCTCGAAGCAGATACAGTTCTTCAAATATTGAAATAGACCGCTGGTCATGCCTCTTTCCTCGGCATAACTTTTCTGAGTGGATATGTACCCCTACCACGAAGAAGAATGTCTCAGTTCGATTGTCAGTTATGGAATCTGAAGTTACGTGTTTTGAGTACTAATATTATAATAACTAAACAGAGCAATGGCAATTATTGCTTTTTGTGTCATTATGAAACTCATTTCTAAAAGGTACGTAAACTGTAAGTCTGTAGACATAAATTGTTGCTAAGGTTGATGTTCAGAATATCGTCTCTCCCTGTTTCCCGATCAAGTGCTTAGCGGGTCGTTAACGACCCATGTGTTTATGTGGGTTCTAAACACGTAAATATGGTTTTGTTCATTTCTACATGAATAATGGGTCATACTAAGTGTTTATATATACAAGTTATTAGAATCGCAAGAAAAAAATAATTTGGGCGTAAATGGGTTAAGCAAATTCTAAAAAATAAAAATAAAAGAAACCCACCTTTAATATTACAGATATAGAACTTTAAGCTACAGTAGAAAACATATCCCTGTGACTTTGA
Organism: Anabrus simplex; assembly: GCF_040414725.1. NCBI lineage: Eukaryota > Metazoa > Arthropoda > Insecta > Orthoptera > Tettigoniidae > Anabrus > Anabrus simplex. The sequence continues at coordinate 847,431,464 of NC_090265.1, forward strand.
TCCAAGTGAAATGAACATGAAAATCCATAGCCTAAATCCAGTCATACGACCGGGTCAGAAATGAAATGAGTGAAGCCCCCATCTAGCGGCGAGGATCGGAACTGTGCCGGCTGCCGAAGCCTGTCGCACTCCTCTAGGGCAATATTATTAATGAATGACAGATGAAATGAAATGATATTGCAGAGTGTTGCCAGAATAAATGATGACAGGGAAAACCGGAGTACCCGAAGAAAATCCTGTCCCGCCTCCGCTTTGTCCAGCACAAATCTCACATGGAGTGAGCGGTATTTGAACCACGGAACCCAGCGGTGAGAGGCCGGTACGCTGTCGCTTGAGCCACAGAGGCTCGTTATATGTACATTATGACATTATGACAGTAAAGTCAATTGGCATGTTTCTTTACGTTTAAAGGAGATTCCGAATACCAATGTTCACGTCTGTTACCTTCAGTTTGCCGTAATCTCTCAGAAAACGAGTCAGATCGCGAATTTTGGCGGATTATATATAAAACGTTAAGCATTCAATTATAAATTTCAGTATAATACCGTCCCGGTCTAGAAAGCCAAGAATAACGGCCGAGAGGATTCGTCGTGCTGACCACACGACACCTCGTAATCTGCAGGCCTTCGGGCTGAGCAGCGGTCGCTTGGTAGGCCAAGGCCCTTCAAGGGCTGTAGTGCTATGGGTTTTTTTTTTATAATACCGTAGCGAAGCACGGGTAACTTGCTAGTAATTTATATAAGGAGATATATCGTACTAAACTTTGTGTAATTTTTCAGTTCTAAAATTTTGGACTTAAAAATCCCTACTACTTGAAAAAATTCTGCAATCAAAAATTCCATAACAGGTTTCTTAATATAGATGTGGTACATATACCATACACATTTTGTTACATTTGGCAGAATATAATGGGGGAAAAATGGGTTTTAATTGTAAAATTACAATTGGCAAAAGTTAATATGCTGTAACTTACTGGGTCGACAAACAATGGATCAATCGAAACAAAGTATGAAGTGAAATGGCGTATGGCTTTTAGTGCCGGGAAGTGTCCGAAGACTTAGGTTCGCCAGGTGCAAGTCTTTTGATTTGACTCCCGTAGACGACCTGCGCGTCGTGATGATGAAAGAATGATAACGACGACATATAAGTTACACCCAGTCCCCATGCCAGGAGATTTAATCAATTGTGGTTAAAATTCCTGACCCTGTCGGGAATCGAACGCGGGACCCCTGTGGTAAAAGGCCAGCACGCTAACCCTTTAGCCATGGATCCGGACAAAACAAAGTATGACACCACGTAATAAGCCAAAATATACCATTTTCCTGTCCTCCTTTGCACTGACTAGTTCAACGGCATCGCCCGCGGAACGTTCACAATTTGGTCTCCAAGAACAGCTAACTAATATTAGTTAAAGATGTAAGTAGGACAGGAATTGCACTTGTATGAATGAATGCGAATTCAAGTGAAATACATGTGTTAGAATAGTTTAATCCGGTAAAACATAAAACTGGGATAAATAAAAAAACTTAAATAAAACAATCTAATACAGCTTGTAGTTGTTTGCCATCAAGTGACATCGGATCTTGCCCGTTTAAAAAAGTTTAAATCACAGACATTCGGAATCCGTGTGCCAATTACATAAACGCAACACTGAAATCTAGATGAGTCCGAATATGTTAAAATACGCGTTTAAATTAAATGTCCATGCGCGTGAGATTAGAATATAGCAACTTCGCATTAAATAAGAGTAATGTTAAAATTATTCCCCAAATCAATAGGGACACAAATATACACGATACGCTGGTTTAGGACTTTTCTCTTACACCCTTCGGGATCCAAGCTTCCTTGCGCGCTTTTGCAGCTTCGACTCCCAGTACATCGTTCATGATACGTTAAATAATAGTTCCGTCACCATGAAACGATATGGTTCAATACCTTGACCCGACCAGGAGTCGATCCGGATCCCCCAAAGACCATAGACCATAGACCGCACATTATGGAGTCGGAGAGAGAATTCAAGTAAAAGTAAAGATCCTTAGGCAACATCAAAAATGTAATGTCCAATTTCGAGGTCCAATCAGCAGTGAATTTTCACTTTCTATGAGGAAGTAACGTCTCTTGTTTTACGTCCACGACACTCGTATGCCTAACACCAGAATATAGTATACATTTTTAACTATATTAAGGCTTGGGAATGTAGCTACCTCTATGGGCAACCGCTGTAAAAGAGGGTCTGATCAATGCTTCTGAGGGCACTGCTTCAAGGGAGAAGCAGGCCTACTTTTAAAAACACCATTCAAACGTATTCGGCTACTGTCATTCTACGCCACGTCTCCATTGACAGCTCGGAACAGCTGGTCTCCTTTCTGTCAAGGCATCCCAGCCCAAACTTGCTCGTAACGCTACTCTTTTGCCGGAAATCATCCAGAATAAATCGACCTGTCTTTCTTTGGAGACACAAGGTTTTCAAAGATGCATTAACACAAAACCTAATAATCTCATCATACAAGATTTTGATGTAAGTTCATTACTTGGACATGCATTTAATAACAAAACCTCATATCTCCAAATGGCCTGACAATGAAATAATGTCGATAGATCGTATATCCATCTATGTGTTTAAAACAATAGGCTGATATTCGTGATCACAAGAGATTGACTGAACCGATTGTCATCGTAAATCATTCTGACGAAAACTCTTGGAATGTAGATTTTCAGAGTGTCCTTAGAAGAAAAAAATATCGGCGTATTTTTTGAAATTATTAAATAAAATGTAGCATTATGATTGGCCAATGCGCCCGCCAATACTTCAAGGCCGCCTGAACAGTGAATGTTCTGAGCAGGTGGCACAATAGGGGAGATGGAAGGAGGTAGGTACGCATGCACAGTCAGATGTCTTCCTGGACCGGAATAGCCTCTGTTTTGCTGCCCAGCGGTTGAACAGTGCATATTAGTTTCAAAATTCTCCTAAACTTACAAAAAATCAGAGTTCGGCGTCTGGGTTAAAATTAAATTCCAAAGCAGCTAACAGTTTTAGATTAGTACGTCCTTGGAATTAATGGTTTTGCCTCCACATGTTCATATTCTAAAAATTGGAACCATAGTTCTGCTCCTTAGTAATCAGAACGTTTCCCGACGTCTCCTGAATGAAACCAGATTAGGACCTAATTATAAGACATATGTAGAAAAATTGTTTAAATTTGGAAATAACAAGTCTATATGAAGCTGGATAGAGAGCTCTAATCCCTCGAATTGAGTTAACAACATCCGATGAACACACCCGTTTTCTTTCAAGAGGCATCAATGTCCGATTCGCTTGGCATTTTATATACCCCAAGGGACGTGAGGTCTCTATTTACCACACCTAGTTTTCAGCCATGGCCAGTTGAATGTTGCAGTGTCAAGAGAGAAAGTTTCAGTAGTGTCAGAAGGTAAACAAGGAATGCACCTATCAATTGGCTGCATAGCTATCAGTTTGCGTTCGGGAGATAGTGGGTTCGAACCACGTTGTTGGCAGCCCTAAGGATGCTTTTCTATGCCTTCCCATTTTCGCACCAGGAAAATACTGGTCGCTTCCTTCCCACTTATTGCCATTTCCTATCCCAAATTCGCCGTAAGACCTACCTTTGTCAGTGTGACGTAATGAAAATTATAATAAATTAAAATACAAGGAATATCGTATTTAAGGAAACACTTGAATACATTTTTACCCCATTGACCGTCATTGCTCGACGGGTTTCAGATATATAACATTCAATACATAAATATTTGCGTCTAAATAGAGCTCTCTATGTGCATGAATATGACAATTATTAGTATTTTCTTTAATTCGTAACTTTCTATCAATATATGGTATCTGTCCCTTAAATGATCAGATTTCTGGAAACACGAGGAATTAACAGCGACGAAATGTGTAATGAAGAGAAAGACGAGAACTATTTTATTCTGAAAGACCATAGCACATGACAACGCTCGACGCTGATTCCTCTGTACAAACGTCCGCTCAGCTTTTGTGTGTCATGTGTAAAAACAATATTCCGAGTTGTAAGGTCGGGACATAACGAGGCTTGAGGAAGGTCTGTCTGATATTAGCAGAGTGCTTGAAGTGCTCGGGCAACACTGGCTGGTAAAACAGCTCGCTGCGGTCTCGGCTCAAGTGGTGTCGACATACTGAGTACAGTAATTGAGAGAGTCAAGGACCACTCACAAAAATATTCACTTGTACAGGTAGAGTTCAAGCCGGGATTGTGGCTAATCTACACCACTCCAGTCCTTCACTCATTAATAACGGACCATAGGAAGTTCCTCTCTGATAAAAACAAACCCGGGTAATCTATAAAAATAAACTCTTAAGTTCATCTGTACACTTTAAGTTCTTGCTTCATACTTCGTAATAATCATAGATTACTCCTCTGTCGCATTTCCCCACATCTGTGGGGTCGTGGGTGCGAACTGTGTCGTACTTATGACTGTGGCCCTGGTTTGCGGCCGGATGCTCTTCCTGACGCTAACCCGATATTGAAGGATATGATCACTACTGCATGTTTATGTGATAGTAGGTAGTCTATTGTCTGAATATGAAGAGGAAACTGATGGAACAAACACAAACACTCAGTCCCCGAGACGGAAGAATTAATCAGACGCGATCAAAATTCCGACCCAGCCTGAAACACTGCTCTACAAAGGTTCTATTTCTGTGACGAAAATATGTAATTGTAAAGGAATTTACATTGCTAAATTCAAAACTGAAAACAGAATTGCGTTACGAGGAATAATTTTCCATTAATCTAAAGATATACAGGGTGTTAGGTGTATACGTGCAGATATTAAGCTAGTCGGCAAAGAAAAAGACATCTCACAATATATGCTATGTACTTTTTATCTTGTCCTATTAGTTTTCCCATAACTGAGCCAAATATTTCAGGACCTAATGTGTTTTGAACGGCCGTAGCAGGATATGCCGGTTACGTCATTCTGTCCACGCGTAGTGGAAGTACAGTAGCAGAGTCTAGGGCTTGTTGAACCTGTTTCTTATCGCAGGCCAACACATGTTGTTGTGCACTTCCCCTAAAGGCTTGGCAAGTAGGAGAGGATGACTCACGTGCCAGGCCACTTGCTGTACTCGAAAACCGGTCTAGGTTACTCTGTGTGAAATGTACACAGGATCCTTACAGTGACCTCGAAAATACGCAACAGCACATACGTGCGAATAAAGTATTGTGTAGTTGTGTGTGATTTATAAGACGTCAATGGCATTACTCAGTGATCCAAGCTGACAAAATGAAAGGAAATAGTTAATAAGTAAATGAAAAATGAGCGCAACATTTCTGTGCTGTTATTGCGACAGTCTACGATGAATTTCTGACAATAGACAATGCGAGTTGTCTATGCTTATTCATAAACTTTTCAGGTCAATGAAAGGACGGTGGACACTGAAAGAAAAGGCTGTAAGTATTTAGTCATATTGTTATTAATGAGACAGATTTCAAAAACCGTAGTTGCAACCATGCGTGAACATTGCTCGAAGGAAAAATAGCTAAAATAGCTACTGTGGATTTCTTTTGCTAGATGCTTTACGTCGCACCGACACAAATAGGTCTTATGGCGACGATGGGACAGGAAAGGGCTAGGAGTGGGAAGGAAGCGGCCGTGGCCTTAATTAAGGTACAGCCCCAGCATTTGCCTGGTGTGAAAATGGGAAACCACGGAAAATCATCTTCAGGGCCGCCGACAGTGGGGTTCGAACCTGCTATCTCCCGAATACTGGATTCTTGCCGCAGTTAAGCGACTACAGCTATCGAGCTCGGTCTACTGTGGAATTGCCGCCGGGTATTTCTAATAGAAGGCTTATTCTTCTTTTTCCTAATCTGTTTACCTTCCAGGGATGGTTTACCCTCGGACTCAGCGAGGGATCCCACCTCTACCGCCTGAAGGGCAGTGTCCTGGAGCGTGAGACATTGGGCCGGAGGATACAACTGGGGAGAATGACCAGTACCTCGCCCAGGCGGCCTCACCTTCTATGCTGAACAGGGGTCTTGTGTAGGCCTTGCGGGGGAATGGGGAGATTGGAAGGGATAGCCAAGGAAGAGGGAAGGAAGCGGCCGTGGCCTTAAGTTAGGTACCATCCCGGCATTTGCCTGGAGAAGTGCGAAACTACGGGAAACCACTTTCAGGATGGCTGAGGTGGGAATCGAATCACCTCTACCCATTTGAGCTCCCGAGGCTTAGTGGACCCCGTTCCAGCCTTCGTACCACTTTTCAAATTTCGTGGCGGAGCTGGGAATGGAACACGGGCCTCCGGGGGTTGGCAGCTATTCACACTAACCACTATACCACAGAGGTGGACAGAAGGCTAATTACTGGATAGTAAGTGCCGATAGGTAATGTAGCGGACCCTTTTAATTAAAACGTCCGTAATAATAATGTTACTACTACTACTACTACTACTACTACTACTACTACTACTATCTTTACGTTCCACTAACTAATTTGCACCGTTTTCGAAGACGCTGAAGTGCCAGAATTTCGTAAGGCAGTACTTTTTTCAATGCAAGTAAATCCACAGACACGAGACTGGCATATTTCAGCACCTTCAAATACCACCGAACAGCCGCCATCGAACCTGCCAAGGTGGGATCAGAAGACCAGCGCTCTATCGTCCGAGCTACGCAGACCGGCATTGGAGCTTAGAGTAAGTTGATCGTGCGGTTCGGGGCGCGCAGCTGTGAGCTTGTATTCTGGTGATAGTGGGTTCGAACTCCACTGTCGGTAGCCGGGAAGATGGTTTTCCGTAGTTTCCCATTTTCACATCAGGGAAATGCTGGAACTGTACCTTTATTAGACTTCGAACGCTTCCTTCCCACTTGTATCCCTTTTCTCTCCCATCGTCGCCGTAAGACCTATTTATGTCGGTGCGACGTAAAACAATTTGTAACCGGGCGAGTTGGCCGTGCGCGTAGAGGCGTGCGGGAGATAGTAGGTTCGAATCCCACTATCGGCAGCCCTGAAGATGGTTTTCTGTGGTTTCCCATTTTCACACCAGGCAAATGCTGGGGCTGTACCTTAATTAAGGCCACGGCTGCTTCCTTCCAACTCCTAGGCCTTTCCTATTCCATCGTCGCCATAAGACCTATCTGTGTCGGTGCGACGTAAAGCCCCTAGCAAAAAAAATTGTAAGTACATGCTTCTGTAATTTCGGAGACATGTCTGCAATTATAATATTAATAATAATTCGGACCTGTTAAAAGTTCACTATTTTCTTTAGTGTTTTCTGACAGATTACGAGCTACGAAGTTTGAGCGGGGCGATTAACTTTTATTTTCATAATAGTCAGTAATAATAGACTAACACAGTTTTTATAATAATATTGTTAGTGGCTTTTCGACGGATGCAAGCTAATCGCACGGCCAACTCGCCCAATAATAATAATAATAATAATAATAATAATAATAATAATAATAATAATAATAATAATAATAATAAATCTTCACGTGCCAATGGAGACGCGCGGTGTCAGAATTTTGCCCACAGGTATTCTTTAACGTGCCCGTAAATCTACCGATCAGAATCGGTCGTATTTGAGCACCTTCAAATACCAGCGGACTGAGCCAGGATCGAGCCTGCTAAGTTCATGAAACCAGTGCTTGAACCGTCTGAGCCACTCAGCCTGGCAACGTTTATTTTGATACGTTGAATAGGCACTGCAAAATCAGCAGTAAGCTAGAAGATTCTCATTTACATTTAAACATGTTCTCTTCGGTTGAAAGCACGAAAGGAAGGTACGTTTAATTAATTTATGTTTATAACATGTCCCTTACTGGTATGAAGTAAAACGTTCGATGTGTTTTGACATTTCAATTCCGATACTACTCACTTTGAAATTCTATCCCATGCATTCTTTCGTTGACGTAATAAACTTTATTTACGTACACGTCAACACGGATTGTTTCTGCACACGGCGAGTTGGACTCCCAAAAGACCATGATATTGAAATCATACTGTGGGAGAATATTCCACGTAAGAAGTTCGAAAAAAGCACTAGCATCAGTAGTATTATTTGAATAATGCCAGTGTATGAATACCACGAATACCATTATATGCTGCTAGTGTATCGTTTGGCAGAACAGAACACGGGTCGCCCTTCGTGAATCTATAGGGAAAGGCTTCCAGCAATTTATATTTTGTTTCTTATTCCCTACGAGTTAATACAGAGGACACTTTGTGTTTTTAAGGGCCGATGACATTAAGACAGCAATCATCATCATCATCATCGTCGTCGTCGTCGTCGTCGTCGTCGTTGTCACGTATAAATATTCAGTAAAATAATCGTTTTATATTCATCATTACTGAAATGGGAACTATAAGTTAACATTTAACTTAAGAAGATGGCCTAGAGTGTTTTGTTAATTTACAAAAGAAAGTTTAACATTTCTTTTAATGCAATCTGTATGTTTTTGTTTTCTAAACTGTTGTACTGTAATGTTTAACATAGGTACATTATGTTGTTCACAGGCGTTTTCGTGTACGTTCGTAAATCCGTACTTTTCTATTCGAGATAGTCTTGTTACCGTCCACCTGGAATTACGGAGCCCGTACTGTATGTTAGTTCATTATTTTTTTACAATAGAGTGTTACGAATGCGACTGTAGTTCCCGCAACCACGCCACTCTTATGTCTGTGTCACTAATGTGCACTTTGTTCAGCTGTGTGCTGCTTGACTATGTGGCTCTCGTTACCTTCTTCTTCCTCTTCATCTACTGCAGCCTTATGTCTTAACAGGTATACTGTATTCTACCGACATCATCTCAACACGCAGTAGCGTAATCTGCTGCGATTTACCGAGCTCGATAGCTGCAGTCGCTTAAGTCCGGCTCCATGGCTAAATGGTTAGCGTACTGGCCTTTGGTCACAGGGGTACCGTGTTCGATTCCCGGGAGGGTCGGAAATTTAACCTTAATTGGTTAAATTTGCTGGCACTGGAACTGGGTGTATGTGCCATCTTCATCATCATTTCATTCTCATCACGACGTGCAGGTCGCCTACGGGAGTCAAATCAAAAGACCTGCATTTGGCGAGCCGAACTTGTCCTCGGACACTCCCGGCACTAAAAGCCATACGACATTTCAGTGTGGCCAGTATCCATTATTCGGGAGATAGTGGGTTCGAACCCCACTCTCGGCAGCCCAGAAGATGGTTTTCCGTGGTTTCCCATTCTCACATCAGGCAAATGCTGGTGCTGTACCTTAATTAAGGCCACGGCCGCTTCCTTCCCTGTCCTAGCCCGTTCCAGTCCCATAGTCGCCATAAGGCCTATCTGTGTAGGTGCGACGTAAAGCCAATTGCTGCTGCGATTTGTTATTAGCACCATCATAGTACAATGTAATATAGTTGTGGCGGAATCTTCTTAGATATGTTCGACATCTGTGGATTGTGTATAATTTGATAACTCATCTGTACTTATGAAAGCGACCGTCGGCCTGGCGTTCAGGTTAATAGCTACATGTCTCTAACGTGTAACCTTGTTTATGTTTCTTATATTTGTTGATGTGAATGTTTGATGTTTATACACAATACGAGATTACAGCTGACTCATCCCCACGAGCTTGACCTGGTTCTCGTTTTACGCATAGTAATCTGTAGATAACTACTGCGACCGATGCTAACTCACGTGACATACATTTCATCTTCTTTCCTCTTAAACCACGCATATTTTACTATTTTCTTCCACGTATTTCAGTTTTTAATGACCTAATAATAATAATAATAATAATAATAATAATATAATAACGTTCAGTGCTTTACGTCCCACTAAGTACTTCTACGGTTTTCTGAGACACTAAGGTGCCCGAATTTAGTCCCGCACGAGTTATTTTTATGTACCAGAAAAAATGCCGACACGAGGCTGACCTACAGTATTTGAGCACCTTCAAATACCACCGGACTGGGCCAGGTTCGAACCTGTAAAGTTGAAGTCAAAAGGCCTGCACCTCAACTGTCTGAGCAACTCAGCCCGGAAGGAGGCACGAAATGTAGGTACGTTTAACTTATTTAGTTGTATGACATGTCCAATATTCCTTTGAAACTAAACATTCGATGTGTTTCGATAATTCAATTCCGATGCTACTCATTTGGGCATCCCATGACTGCTTTCGTTGGCGTAAGGACCTGCCATCTTTCTTCTACCTTTACGCAATGCACAACGGGGATCTACTGTATTTCACGTCCCGGCGCGCCTATCCCAACCAATAATTATATCACACGCTCGTACAGGTCCCGCACCGATTCAGGTTTTCAGGTCATTTCCATACTCACTAGACCACGCGGCTGATGACCACACATATCCCAATCCCTTAAAGGACATAACAGCAAATGAACCGGTATTAACGCTGAGAATTCGGTACATCTCCAGGGTCCGAAACCGATGACCAGGGTTGTCTGAAGCCCCTAAGACGGAAACTGAATACTGACAACTACGAAACCAGTCTGGTGTGAATGTAACGTAACAAGGCATACGCTACTGTAGTAGCCACCTTCAGCTGTTATCGTAGCTCAGTTGCTCTTAAACATAAAACCAGTTTGACAAGTATGTTACGTAACATCTCGTGCATTGCATAGGTAGCGGTCAGCTGTTGCACGTAAACATAAACAGAAACCAGTTTGGCACGCATGGCGCGTGACTCGCCTGTTCTCATAGGGAAGCTATTCATTCACAAGAACAAGGCATACTACCTATTCTAAAAACATCATATATCTTTGCTCTCGAAAATAACTTCCGAGAATTACTAAAAGTTTGATATATAGTGGTTCGTCACATCGTTCTCTATTGCTAGAAGAAATATCTGCAGGTATACACCTAATACCCTGTATATCATATAAGGTATCATTGCTTACGGCAAATAGGGTACGTTTATAAAAATAAAATTAAATAGTTGGCAACATTAACTTTACTATTTCTGATTCTTTTTCAGATATTGATGTTATTGTTCAGATCGTGTGGCATGTTAATCTCAAAATCACAGTGGGAATACAGCGATTCCTACCAATTTAAAATGTATTTATTTGGCCTCTTCAGATACACCAACTGACTATTTCCGTGCATATTCTCTTCTTTTGTATCTCCATTGGATATGTCTATATGTATGATAAAGAAAAGAGAGCCTGGGTAGGTTTCAAGAAAGTAACACAAAACTTCTTCAGAAGTAGAAGAGACCCTAAATATAAAGAGTTTGTGAAAGAAATGATCAACGCTTATAAAGATTTAGGATGCATTATGTCATTGAAAATACGTTTCATGGACTTTCATCTAGATTTTTTTTCCAGAGAGTTGTAGTGTTGTATCAGATGAGCAGAATGAACTTTTCATAAAGACAAGGCTATCATGGAAAAGCGACATGAAGGGAAATGGATACCCACAGTGTTAACTGATTATTTCTGAAGTATAATTGGGGACAAAAAGAATGCTCAATACAAAAGGAAGAAATAATACATGAAACTATGTGGTGGCAAATTTCTGTCCATATTTTCCGTTTTTTCATCATCATCATCATCATCATCATCATCATCATCATCATCTGTTTACCCTCCAGGGTCGGCTTTTCCCTCGGACACATGAGGGATCCCACCTCTACCGCCTCAAGGGCAGTGTCCTGGAGCTTCAGACTCTTGGTCGGGGATACAACTGGGGAGAATGACCAGTACCTCGACCAGACGGCCTCACCTGCTATGCTGAACAGGGGCCTTGTGGACGGATGGGACGATTGGAAGGGATAGGCAACGAAGAGGGAAGGAAGCGGCCGTGGCCTTATGTTAGGTTTCATCCCGGCATTCGCCTGGAGGAGAAGTGGGAAACCACGGAAAACCACTTCCAGGATGGCTGAGGTGGGAATCGAACCCACATCTACTCAGTTGACCTCCCGAGGCTGAGTGGACCCCGTTCCAGCCCTCATACCATTTTTCAAATTTCGTGGCAGAGCCGGGAATCGAACCCGGACCTCCGGGGGTGGCAGCTAATCACGCTAACCACTACACCACAGAGGCGGACTCCGTTTTTTTATAAACATTCTTGTGAATGACTGTTAAAAAGTTAGAACATTATGTGAACACTTCAACTATCATTTTCTGTTACTATTCTAATGTTTATAGACCCCCTTAATTGAATTTATGTCAGTATATTTATGACTCTGCCGGACCCGTGGTGTATGGGTAGCGTGCCTGCCTCGCACTAGGAGGCCCCGGGTTCGATTCCCGGGCAGGTCAGGGAGTTTTACCTGGATCTGATGGCTGGTTCGAGGACCACTCACCCTACGTGATCAGAATTGAGGAGCTATCTGATGGTAAGATAGCGGCCCCAGTCTGGAAAGCCAAGAAAAATGGCCGAGAGAATTCGTCGTGCTGACCACACTACAAGTCTTAATCTGCAGGCCTTCGGGCAGAGGAGTAGTCGCTTGGTAGGCCAAGTCCCTTCAGGGCTGCAGTGCCATGGGGTTAGTTATGTCTATGACTATGACTCTAAGTTCAAGATATATGTTTATATACACTGACTGACAGAGCAAATGCAACACCAAGAAGGAGTGGTCAGAACTTTATGTCAATTGCAGGGTAGACTGACGTCACTGAGGTATGCTCATGATGTGAAATGCGCCGCTGTGCTGCGCACGTAGCGAACGATAAATGGGACACGGCGTTGGCGAATGGCCCACTTCGTACCGTGATTTCTCAGCCGACAGTCATTGTAGAACGTGTTGTCGTGTGCCACAGGACACGTGTATAGCTAAGAATGCCAGGCCGCCGTCAACGGAGGCATTTCCAGCAGACAGACGACTTTACGAGGGGTATGGTGATCGGGCTGAGAAGGGCAGGTTGGTCGCTTCGTCAAATCGCAGCCGATACCCATAGGGATGTGTCCACGGTGCAGCGCCAGTGGCGAAGATGGTTGGCGCAGGGACATGTGGCACGTGCGAGGGGTCCAGGCGCAGCCCGAGTGACGTCAGCACGCGAGGATCGGCGCATCCGCCGCCAAGCGGTGGCAGCCCCGCACGCCACGTCAACCGCCATTCTTCAGCATGTGCAATATCGACCAGAACAATTTCCCGTCGATTGGTTGAAGGAGGCCTGCACTCCCGGTGTCCGCTCAGAAGACTACCATTGACTCCACAGCATAGACGTGCACGCCTGGCATGGTGCCGGGCTAGAGCGACTTGGATGAGGGAATGGCGGAACGTCGTGTTCTCCGATGAGTCACGCTTCTGTTCTGTCAGTGATAGTCACCGCAGACGAGTGTGGCGTCGGTGTGGAGAAAGGTCAAATCCGGCAGTAACTGTGGAGCGCCCTACCGCTAGACAACGCGGCATCATGGTTTGGGGCGCTATTGCGTATGATTCCACGTCACCTCTAGTGCGTATTCAAGGCACGTTAAATGCCCACCGCTACGTGCAGCATGTGCTGCGGCCGGTGGCACTCCCATACCTTCCTGCCCAATGCTCTGTTTCAGCAGGATAATGCCCGCCCACACACTGCTCGCATCTCCCAACAGGCTCTACGAGGTGTACAGATGCTTCCGTGGCCAGCGTACTCTCCGGATCTTTCACCAATCGAACACGTGTGGGATGTCATTGGACGCCGTTCGCAAACTCTGCCCCAGCCTCGTACGGACGACCAACTGTGGCAAATGGTTGACAGAGAATGGAGAACCATCCCTCAGGACACCATCCGCACTCTTATTGACTCTGTACCTCGACGTGTTTCTGCGTGCATCGCCGCTCGCGGTGGTCCTACATCCTACTGAGTCGATGCCGTGCGCATTGTGTAACCTGCATATCGGTTTGAAATAAACATCAATTATTCTTCCGTGCCGACTCTGTTTTTTCCCCAACTTTCATCCCTTTCGAACCACTCCTCCTTGGTGTTGCATTTGCTCTGTCAGTCAGTGTACTTCGGCGTAATCATAGTTATTAAAAGCCACTGTTACATAAGTACAGTTTCAGGGTGTGAAGAATGAGTGTATTTTATGTTACATGTTCTGCTTATCTTCTTCTTCTTCTTATGTGGGGTCCCGGGTGCGAACTACGTCGCACATGTAGATTCGGCCCTCTTTTACGCCCGGATGCCCTGCCTGACACTGACACTATATTGAGGGATGTAATCACTATTGCGTGTTTCTGAGGTGGTTGGTAGTGTGGTATGTTGTCTGAATATGATGAGGAGTGTGTTGGGAGATCCCCGACCCAGAAGAATTAATCAGAACCGATTAAAATCCCCGACCCGGCCGGGAATCGAACGTGGGACTCTCTCAACCGAAGGCTAGTACGTTGTTCAGCCAACGAGTCGAATACATGTTCCGCTTATCTATTCATGCATTTTAAAATTATTATTATTATTATTATTATTATTATTATTATTATTATTATTATTATTATTATTATTATTATTATTATTATTATTATTATGAACTATCTGAAACCCGTCAAGACATGATGGTCAATGGGGTAAATATTTATTGCAGGATTTCCTAATATACGACATTCCTTGTACTTCAATTTTTTACAGTGTCCTTTATGTCGCACCGACGATGTCCTTACGGCGACGATGGGATAGGAAATTGCTAGAAGTTGCAAGGAAGCGACCGTGGTCTTAATTAAGGCACAGCCCCAGCATTTGCCTGGTGTGAAATTAGTAAACCACAGAAAACCGTCTTCAGAGCTGCCGACAGTGGGGTTCGAACAAACTATCTCTCGAATGCAAACTCATAGCTACGTAACCCAAATCAAAGCATTACCGCTTTATCCGATACTGAGCCATGCTTGTCGAATATCGTCAGCTGCTTTGGAATTTAATTTTTATCCAAACACCGAACTCCCATTTAAATTGAGAGGAATTTTGAATGTAATATGCACTGTTCAACTGCTAGGGAGCAAAACAGCGACTACTTCTGTCCACTCCTGTCCACAAATTACAGCTGACCAGTAAGGTGCTTGACTGCGCATGCGTGCCTACCCCCGTCCACCTTCCCTATCGTGCCACCTGCTCAGCGCTCTCATGACTCAGGCGGAGTTGAAAAAGTCACGAGCGTATTGACCAATGACAATGATACATTTTTATTTAATAATTTATAAATACACGGCAAGAAATTCGTGTGTTTTTAAAGACACTCTGGAAATCCAAAGGCCAAGAGTTTTTGTCAGAATG
Organism: Anabrus simplex; assembly: GCF_040414725.1. NCBI lineage: Eukaryota > Metazoa > Arthropoda > Insecta > Orthoptera > Tettigoniidae > Anabrus > Anabrus simplex. The sequence continues at coordinate 847,446,647 of NC_090265.1, forward strand.
CTTTACGATGTCAATCTGTTTAGCTGTTCACTCAAAATCAATGTAACAAAATCAGCTTAGTGTCGAACGGCTCAAGCTATTTGAAAATATGAAGGTCAAATTATCTAAGTTGTGAACAAGACCAATTCGCAGTGATGCGAATTATGGGCTATGAAAAAGAAGCAGCAATCCTGAAAGAAGAGAGGCTAGGCTACATTTTCTGTCCTCTCCTTTTCAGTGTTTATACTGCATAGACCAGGTGGTAAAGGAAATCAAAGAGGAATTCGGAATGGCAATCACAATAAAAGGAGAGGAAATCAAAACTCTGGCATTTGCCGATGATAGTGTTTTTTTATATAGAGCCGCAGGTGGCAGCGCTCCGACCTCTCATCGCTGGGTTCTGTGGTTCAAACCCCGGTCACTCGATGTGAGATTTGCGGTGGCCAAAGCGGAGGCTGGCCAGATTCTTTTTCGGGTACTCCGGTTTTCCCTGTCATCGTTCATTCCAGCAACTCCCCCCATTATCATTTAATTTCATCAGTCAGTCATCAATCATTGCCCTAGAGGACTGCGAAAGGCTTCGACAGCCAGGACAATTCTTATCCTCCTATCCACATTTTCATTGTTACGTTATCTAAGTCTGTAGAAGACCTTCTTCGGACACGGAATTAAACGCTTACTCCCAAACCCCATGATTGAGTTGCCAGTGTCTTGGACCTGGGTTTCGGGATCCAGGGTTCGATTTTCGGCTGGGACATGGGCATGGAACATGGTACAAGAAGTGTTAATTCCATGGCCTGGGGACTGGTTCTTCATTCTATCTCCAACATTCAGGAAACTCACACACCAAACACATACACATGAAATCCTATCCTCCAGCCCAATAATATATAGCTGGCCATACACCCAAACCCCCTTTGGTGTCATGGTATCCCCTTGCTGTATTAATTATGAGGCGACTAAATAGGATAACCTCCAGGGATTCCGAACCTGTGAGCATAGGATGTCAACCACGTGGTTCTAGCTCAGTCTGCCATTGTATACACTTTCTTGAGCCAGTTTCTTCGCTTCATTCCTCCCCATCAGACATCTGCACCACGTGACGTTAATGTATGCATAGTGCTCTTGATGTACCACATAAAAAACAAACGAGCGAACCCCATGGCTCCACAACCCTGATGGGGCCTTGGCCTACCAAGCGACCGCTGCTCGGCCCAAATGCCTTCAGATTACAAGGCGATGCGTGGTTAGTGCGACGAGACCTCACCACCATTATCCTTGGCTTTCAAGACCGGGGCCGCCACCTCACTGTCAGATAGCTCCTCAGTTGTAATCACGTAGGCTGAGTGAACCTTGAACTAGCCCTCAGCTACAAGTAAAAATACTAGATCTGTTAGGGAAACAAACCTGGGGCCTCGGAGTGAGAGGCAGGTACGCAACCCCTAGACCATGGGGCCAGCGATAGAACTCATAGATGGTGAAAATAACGTAAACAAATATGAAGAAACTTCTTACGGCAAAGTAGTAAATTACATTTACATTTTACGTCATATGTAGAGTTGATACTAAAATCTAGTGCCAGGCTGTACAAAAACCATCTAATCAAATACACCAGGTCACACTTGGCCATCTTGTCTGGTGAACTCTTCGCACTGGGCGCACCTCTGCAGCCAATATTGAGGAGTGTGCCCTGTCTTTCTAATGTGGATATTTTCGGAATTTCTTGAATGGTACTACAGAGGTTCAATAATTTAGAAATTTTAGAACTTTGTTTTCAACTCCTTCCTTATGTTGTGTGTTACCAATGTTTACAAAGTCATTCGCTAAATAAATGAAAAATTTTATAACTAATGTGCAAATCACTCATTCACATTCGTAAGAAGAATAGTTTACTCTAGTAAATATGGATTTTTCCCGCAGAGTCCACTGCCGCGGCAATGACAGTAAGCTCTTAAGCCGGGTCCAGCTCATTGGCTCCTTGCTGGCTAATGAACTGAGTTGTGGGCCACCCTGTACCCCGGCCGCACGCCTGTCCTGATAAGTACACCGCTAATCGTATCTGCAAGCCTTCAGTGGTTACGGAGGACTGTGGCTCTCCTAAAAATATCCGATTTTTGTTGTACTTTTTTTCCCCGGGTTGTTGTGTGAGGTTTTTTTTCCCCTACCGTTGTTGTTATGTAGAGAGCTTATTTTTCCCGTGGCCATGTAAACCCTCATTAAACAAGCCCAGGGGGTGCGTGGGCTGCCACGAAACATCCCCCACTCCTGCCCGCCGCGACCTCACACAATGCCCCTACCCAATAATTCAGACCGTTTTACATTAATTTTAAATATTCATTGCCATTTATTTGCTGTTGGTCGCTGATGCAGGCTCCAAACTACATGGTTTTTCAGCTTGTTTTCAATACATTAGTAGTATTCATGATACACATGCATTATTGATGAGCAGGCGTCGCTGACGAGACCCATGATGCCTTGCATTCCACGCCGAGTAGTGCGAATTAGTTTTGTTTCCCCGGATGACGTAGTACAAGCCGTATTATTTATGAATTTGTCATTTTCATAATGGAAGTGGTGGAGTGTAAGCGATAAACTGTGAGTGGTTTGATGGCGACATTAGAGTTCACCGGATTTGCTGATATACCTCATTTACCTTGGAAAATAGCGAGGAAAAAGAAATGTATTAAAAATGTTGTGAATCTAGTATCCGCACTAGAGTTCTGCGCAAGCTGGTTTAGATTTCTTTTGACTGACAAGCCAGCGAACTTAAGGGGACGGCCAAACATTCAATAGAGCAGTGGTATACAAAGTGTGGTACACGTACCACTAGGAATACGCGGGGTCTTCTTTGTCTGAGGAAGTTTTCATTCTCCACCCTGAAGGGGTGACTTAAAGGGACGGCCAAACATTCAATAGAGCAGTGGTGTACAAAGTGTGGTACACGTACCACTAGGAATACGCGGAGTCTTCTCTGTCTGAGTACCCTGAAGGGGTGAGGCGGGCCACCTAGAAAGTTACGCTTTCTCTCTAGCCAGGAGGGGGGTATTCTCAAGGGGTACGCAAATTTATCATAGCTTCTAACTGCTTTCAGTGAGCAGTTCAGAAAAGAGTTGAACCTGCTCATTTTCAATAAAATCTTGTTTAGATTCTGTTTTCTTTTGTCTACCACTATACAGAGTCTCCTTTCCGAACTATTTATTCTAAAATATATGCCAATTTGTACTGCCCATACAGTTGGTTTGTAAAATTGGTTGCTTATGCTGCAGTGCTCTTGTTTTAATATTTTGTTCTGAAATCCACTCATTCCTCTTAAATGTTTTCTCTACCATTGTATATAGTACAATACAAATTGTTACATTAATAACACTCTTTGCTACGCAATAACAACCTGGTAATTTCTCTGACGAGGAAACCAGGTTTCTCCATCTATCTTGTTCGATCCTGGCTCAGTCCTGTGGTATTTGAAGGCACTCAAACACGTCAGCCTCGTTTCGGTAGATTTACAGGCACATTAAAGAACTCCTTCCAGACTAAATTCTGGCACTTCACCGTAAAACCAGTTAGTGAGACATAAAGCCAATAGCCAATTATTATTATTATTATTATTATTATTATTATTATTATTATTATTATTATTATTATTATCATCATTATTATTATTATTTCCTCGTTTCGGCCAATTAGAGACCACGTCAGTTCAACTGTCCACTTTTCCGAGCTTTAACTGCCACCCATTGCTCCTCCATTCTTCTCCAGCGTTCTTCCTTTCTCTCTTGTGTCCACGCCTTCCCTGTCTTCAGCTTAGGCTTTTCCTGGAAACCTTTGTGTGTACGTAGTTTTTCCATAAGCAGAACACGCTCTAGGATATCTTTAGGAGAAATTTCCATTTCTCGTAGATCTTTCTCGACTTCTGTGAACCATGCCCCTTTGGTTTTCTTATCTTGAAAGTATTTATATCCGTTTAGATATCCTGCCTGGGCTCGTTCTTGTCACGTGGCTATAAAAGACAATCCTTTTTAGAATCGTGTCACTTATCTTCTCACGTGTTTGTATAGTTAGTGGTGTGACGCCTTCTGTACTCGCTGTTTTCTTTAATGGGACCCAGAATGTTTCTCAAAATCTTCCTTTCTTTAGCCTCTAGTTTTCTCCATTAGACCTTTCTTGTTCATTGTAAGAGTCTCTGCTACATACAGAGCCTCTGGTCGAATAACAGTGCAGTAATGTCTAATTTTGGCGTTTAAGGATATCGATCTCTTTTGTAGATGTCCTTAGTTAGTTGGTAGGCCATTTCCATTTTGTTAATGCGTGACAGGAAGGCTTCTTTCTCTGATAGGTTAGGCTCTATCCATTCACCGAGGTATCTAAACTTTTCTGCCTGCTTAATTTGTCCTAGTCCGACCTCCGGTTCCCTTGGTGCTGATTTTATGTTTGTCACGAAGTTCATCTTCTCAAATGAGATTTGAAGACCAGCCATCAATGCTTGAGCCTTCAGTTGGTTAAGCTGTTGTTCTGCCGTATCAATGGAGTCTGAAAAGGTCACTAGATCATCTGCAAAGGCTAGACAGTCGATTGTAAGATTCATGTACTTGTAGCCTAGCCTTACCCCATTTTCTACCCCTGAACTTTTCATTTCTTTCCGCCATTCTCGAATGACCTTTTCTAAAGCACAGTTAAAGAGAAGAGGTGATAGCCCGTCTCCTTGTCTCACTCCTGTCCTGTTTTCAGGATAAGCTGAAAAGGTGATTATTATTACTATTATTTTCTGTGATCTATCATCCTGCAACAATCGTTTATTTCTGGTATAAGGGTAATCACAATATATAGGCTACTCGTTCTTCGGGGGTACACAAGTAAAACAATTGGATTTTGGGGGTACACCATCCAAAAATTTTGAATACCACTGCCATAGTGGACCGTTCTTCCCTCTCAGTATACCCTCATTTAGAAACAGCAATACGTAGCACACAGAATACATCCAATATCGTAGAACTAATAAGACCTGATACAATCCGGGTTATTTGATTTCAACGCGTTTGAAAACCTTACCGTTGGACCGCGCTTTTTCTCATATTCATTTCTTCACAAATGAGAGAAACTTAGGGCTAAAATGTAAATAAAAATACAGATTTGCCATTGACGCTTTCACGGCTCGTACTTATAGAGGACATATAGGCTTTTGGGCTTATGCTGTGTCAGAGAGAGTTCGCAGAGAACTTTGTTCTACGTCATCAGAACAGAATCTCGACTGTCCACGAGAAAGGCTTCTAAAACAAGCCTTTCTCGTGGACAGTCAAACAAACCTTTCTAAAAATAAACCTGTCTAAAAATATAACGTTTTTGGACAATATTCGCAGTGGTCCCTAGGGACCATTGTGGTCTCGTCATAAAAATGCAAAGTGGCACCAGCGGTCCCGCTTAGCTGTCAGGCAAATTACCCTCACATTTACAGGAAATATTTTCAGTTAGATATTTTCGAGTCATTCGTGTATCAAGAGTTGACAAGACAGCATCCGTGCTGATATAGGATCATTGTTCCATCATCAATGATCATTTAGGGCTGTCGCCCGGGTGGGAGATTCCTTATCAGTTGTTAACCTGACCTTTCTTTTCATTTTTACAAAGAACTTAGACATTTATTGAACATGCCTCTTGATAAATTTCTCCAATCCCTTATTCCTCATCCTATAAATGAATATTTTCTCCAATTTGTCCTCTTGAATTCCATCTTTATCTTCACATTATGATATTTCCTACTTTTAAAATCACTACGTAAGCTTATTCATGCTATTCCACGCCATCTTTCCACTGACAGATCACTTAGTCGAGCAGCTCGTCATTCCTTTTTTGTGATATGAAATTGCGCTCTTTTCTGTGATCACTAAGAATTGCCTAAGAAATACATATAAAAGACCTAGAAATATTAAAAAAGACCTAAAATCTGGCAAAACTGACGTAAAATGCGATCCAAATTCATTCGTAATTTGTTTTGATTGTTTATGTAATGAGGGAATATCTTTTTTCTTTCTTAATCTGCTTTCCCTCAAGGGTTGGTTTTTCCCTCGGACTCAGCGAGGGATCCCACCTCTACCGTCTCAAGGGCAGTGTCCTGGAGCGTGAGACATTGGGTCGGGCGATACAGCTGGGGAGAATGACCAGTACCTCACCCAGGCGGCCTCACCTGCTATGCTGAACAGGGGTCTTGCGGGGGGATGGGAAGATTTGAAGGGATAGACAAGGAAGAGGGAAGGAAGTGGCCGTGGCCTTAAGTTAGGTACCATCCCGGCATTTGCCTGGAGGAGAAGTGGGAAACCACGGAAAACCACTTCCAGGATGGCTGAGGTGGGAATCGAACCCACCTCTACTCAGTTGACCTCCCGAGGCTGAGTGGACTCTGTTCCAGTCCTCGTACCACTTTTCAAATTTCGTGGCACATCCGGGAATCGAACCCGGGCCTCCGGAGGTGGCAGCTAATCACACTAACCACTACATCACAGAGACGGACAATGAGGGAATATAATGTTTAAAAATTCAAAATTCTGGTGGTATAAAAACATACGTGCAAAAATATATGAGTGAAATACTTCTGCTTTCAGACAATATACACATACACAATATACACTTGCAAAATTTAGAATGAAATCTTTTTTCCACCTACAATGAATTCAGCGAACTCGCAATGGACATCCTCGAGAAAGAAATTGGTAATTTGTATAGGCCTAATTGGAGTCACATTTGTCTTAACCACACTGGGGTTACAGAAATTGAAATTCAGAACCCTTACATCAGTTGGTTTTGCAGTATATCACAATAGTCATCTGCACGTCCTTAGGTATAAAGGATCGGCGGTTTTCGCATAGCACGTCTCAGAAACTTCTCTTCGCATCAATGGGTGTTAAGTGTCCATACTTGAAACAAGTGAGATCTTCCTCTTCAAAAACACTCGCATCATAATTTTCTCCTTTCAGTTTTTCACTTATCTTCGACATAATTTGATACTTTTGGTGTTTTCAAGCACTAGTTTCATTTTTCATTTCATTTTCATCTCACTTCCACTCTTTTTAGATATGGTCCAAATACCCTACATGCAATGGCGGCTGGTGCAGAAAGTCAGTTGTGTGCTGTAACCCATCCCCACTCCAAAAAATAAAAATATTTAGAAGCATACCGGTATGTGGTTTTCAAGAACTCCACTGAGTTTTCCACACTGAACAAACACGCAAACAACCCCAACACATATACACATTCATCATAAGGAAACTATAAAACTATATAATTAAACACACAATAACACATGCAATGGCAAAATATTCACGAACTCAAACACTTGGTGTGAGCGTGCCAAAAATAGAACTTCCCAGTGTTACCAAAATCATTGAAATAAAAGCAGCAATGGCGTAATGCAAAATTACATGTTATGTTTTTATAGTGACATTTATAAACTAGACATTTTTAATTAAAGAAAATCACAATATCATGTCCTTATTTTGACAACATAAAAAGTACAATTTTTATAGTTCATCGATTTACAAATGTGGCTATGCAATAGGCAAGTTGGTAGTATTCTATCCTCTTTGGTAGTAAAAGACCTGGCGGGAACAGCTCTACAGTATTTTGTTTTCCCGTTTGCTTTGAGCGATCCCCTCTTAAATATTACCCCCGAGTCAAGAGGGTGCCATCTGACACCTTCTCATGTCGGTCGCAATGCAAGTGTGACTAGTGCTAGTGCTGCCTCTCTGTGGTCGAACGAAGAATCGCTGTGAAGTGATGTCTTGGCTGTTGTTTCCACAGCCTATCGGAACACATTCTCTTTGTATCGGAAAAGTTGGGCACGCATGCGCAAAAGGCTGAGTTCCTGTTTTCTGGCTAAAAGCTCGCTGAGCTGTGATCGCACAGCACCCGGCTGGAGCGCACAGTAGTTAGTTACCTGGTTGTGAGGGGAGTTGAATAATTTCCTATTCTTTGGCTGACGTCTTTTTCAATGCACTGTATTTGATTGTAGATAATATTTTTAAACTAATTTATTTTTCCAACAGGCAGTGTGCTGCAGCACTTCAGCACATAAGGTACGGCCGGCCCTGCCTATATGTTTAAGAGGTGATGAATGAACTAATGATGATTCGAACTGAGAATGGGCAGTAAAAAGATGGTCAAAAGAAGTCGATGTTACATAAAAAAGACCATTAAGACCTAAACAAAGCCTAAAAAGGGTCAGTTAAGTCAAAACGCTCAAGAAAAGTCAAAACAAGGACAAATAAAACCCACCATTTTCTGACCTGCAATGACCCAGAATGAACATATATTATTCATGTTTTTTTTTTTTGCTATTTTGTTTAACGTCGCACCGACACAGATATGTCTTATGGCGACGATGGGATAGGAAAGGTCTAGGAAGTGGACGGAAGCGGCCGTGGCCTTAATTAAGGCACATCCCCGGCATTTGCCTGGTGTGAAAATGGGAAACCACGGAAAACCATCTTCAGGGCTGCCGACAGTGGGGCTCGAACCCACTATCTCCCGATTACTGGATACTGGCCGCACTTAAGTGACTGCAGCTATCGAGCTCGGTATTATTCATGTTAGACCACGTCTTTGTATACTCGGGGGGGGGGGGGTAGGAGGAAAGGATTTTTCTTCAACCTCCGAGCCCTAGTGATCTCAGTTGTAGGGTGGCATTTCTGTGTATGGCAGGTATTTAATGATATTGTGATCGTAAAAATGTCAGAGTATTTCAAGAAAAAAGTTGAAGTGGCAAGGGAATTGTTACCAGGTATAGATAGGAGCCACCGTAGTTCCGTCAAAAATATCTTCATTTTCATTTAACAGTGGTCCTCTGGTCTCCAGGAAACATAGACTTCAGAGTTTATGCAGCGGTGGCCTGACGCAAAATTCTTCTGGAGGTCCAGCACAACCTGTTAACAGAACAATTCCTGAGACTTTCTGATCATTTTTACAATTTCTATTTATGATTCGAATTTACGTGACAGTCTACCGGTTCTTAAGCAACAATATCGATTGTGTCCATAGGTATTTAAGATTCGCAACTGTATGATTACTATCGTCTAACTTACTGGCTGAATGGTCAGCGTTGAGGCTTTCGATTCAGAGGGTGCCAGGTTCGAATCCCGGCTTGCTCGAGGATTTTAAGTGGGTGTGATTAATTCTTCTGGATCGGGGACTACTTATTTGTGTTTGTCCTAGCACTCTCCTCTTCATATTAAAACTACACACCACACTACCAATCATCACAGAAACACGCAGTAGTGATTACATCCCTCTACATAGGGTTGGCATCTGAAAGGGCAACCGGCCGTAAAACAGGGTTAAATCAACATGTGCTACGCAGTTCACAAATACGACCCCACAAGGTTTGGGAAAGGCGATAGAAAACTGTATTATTATTATTGTTATTATTATTATTATTATTATTATTATTATTATTATTATTATTATTATTATTATTATCTGATGGAAGAGCGAAATTTATTAGACTCTCACCATCATTTTTCTTTTGAATAGGCTCAAATATCCTTACGGAGTTGGTTTGGTAGTAATAATGGTTGGTGCTGTATGACAGACAAACGGTCCCAGTAAAATATATACTTTCTCGACCTCCGTAGCTTAACGGTTAGCATTATTAGCTGCCATCCTCGCGGGCCCTGGTGCGATTCCCGGCACTGCTAGAAATGTAAACATGGCTGGAGGGCTGCTGTATGGTTAAAATGGTTCATGCAGCTCACCTCCACTGTGGGTGTGCCTGAAATGAGCTGTGCCACCTCAGGGAGGAGGACACGAGTATACTAGTATAATATTGACTTACGAATGATTTTTAAATATACATTGTGAAACTTTTCAGTCTTTCAAGAATGATGGTATTTTATACATTTTTTAAAATGTTTGGTTCCATAATCATTATTGGGATGTCTTGAGGTAGTTTTGTCCATAATTCTCAATTCGTCTGCATTCATCATAACTTCATCGCTGTATTTTCTGGAATGATTTTAATGGTTATGAATATATTCGAGGAATGTCACATGGAAGAACGGACAGTTTTTACCAGTACGCGTTTGACGAAACATTTATATTTTCAAAAGTCAAAGCCAATCTGTGGTTTATACCAGCCCTTGACGGACTCGTCAGCGCGGTTACCGGCCGGCTTGCGGCTTACGTATCGCGGGTTAGCCAGCACAGGCAAGCCTTCAGCTGTTAACTTCAGGTTTTCAGCCTGGCTTCTAGATCATAAGCCTCGCAGCTGTCCAATATAGTTTTCCCAAGATTTTTTCCTTTTAATATTTTAAGCCTAGACTAGTTGTTACTTGGAAAATTTGTGAATGAAGATACAGCGAAAAAATGTTCAAAAAATTAATTTTACAGTAGAAATAAAATAAATCTTAAACTCAGATACCTTTGCGTATTTACTAGCGGCAAAATTTTTAATAGTTTTAAAACTGTGACGTACTACTGTATTTTCACCTCAAACAAAAACCATTGTTTTCATTTATATGCGCAATTAATTATTTGGCTAAACAATGTCTAAATTTGGTTAGTTTATCCACTGGATTGTCTGAGAAAAAAACCCACTTTGGAGCTTTAGTGTTGCAGTACGTAATAACACGTAAAACACATTGACTTACGACGACAAAAATTATGTCAAAACGCAGAAGTTTAGGCGTATTATGGTTCATCATTATAATGCATTCTGCGAATTACTGAAGTTTGCTTCTCCGTTCATGATCAAAAGGGCAGAAAAACTGCCGTACAGGTTTTTAAATTTCAGCCTAAATGGATACTTTTTAACGTAGACTTACGTTCCTCGACAACGGGTACGCCGTAAGAAAAAAATTAAGATGCTTTTAGTGTTTGGATATAACGCGTATACTGCCGAGAGTTTTTAAATTACGATTAGAGTAAGTCCGGGAGAGAAGGCGCACCGGGAGATGTGGCGCATGGTAGGCCAGTGCGCAATTCGCCCGCTAGATTGCACGACCTCTGCTTCCCGTTTGTACAGTGTGTACGTGAGAACTAAAACCATTTGTTGGATGTCACATGGTGCAAGTGATTTCGTTTGAAAACATGGATATTTCTGAGAAGTACGTCTTCTCTACCTTCAAAGTTATGCTAATGAATGATATAAAAGCCCGCTGACTGGGTTATTCAAGCAAAATTAACTTTGAATTGCCACAGCCGGGTGGCTAGGTTAGTCAACGACAATGCTGGTATGCTGATATGCGCCATGTTTGTTAATAAAATATATCGTCGTTGCCGGGACAAAATCTCCTATGTGATAATTAGACCTCGGATTTTTAGGTGGTAATAGGTTAGAATGCAAAGTAATTTGGTTTGTAGGAAGTGTCATGCAACCCGTTGTACCATAATGTAGGAAGAGTAGCATCAATTCAAGGAGTTCTATAGCCTGTACTCCTAATATCTATGCAAATCTCATAGCATAACCGTTGTACAGTGTAGGGTATACTTGTTACAGGCTAAAGTATGTTTGCATTCTAACCTATCAGAACCTAATAATCCGGACTCTAGTGATAATATTTTTTGAGATATACTGACCCGCAGCACATACATTATGAAGAGCGAGAATGCCTTGACAATATTCACACAATATTGCACCTTACCTGACAGAACCTTACCGGCCAAAGTTCTAAGCTAAAATATTTCACATAGGAGGTTTTGTCCCGGCAGCGACGATATGTAACCTATATGTATTTTGTGTAATTCTGTGTAAAATTAATTATGGAGAAGAGAACGCAGGAAAGGGCTAGAAGTGGGAAGAAAGCAGCCGTGGCCTTAATTAAGGTACAGCCCCAGCATTAGTCTGGTGTGAAAATGAAACCCTCATTCAAAAGACGCAGCTAAAATGATTCAAGATGGGCAATGTAATGCAATATCTGATGATTGCAACAAGTGACAAATAAAGAAGGACTATTGGATTAAGTGCGCCGTCTGCAACAAGTGGCTGCATGAATCGTGTTGAGTGTATAAGAATTTGTGTGATGATTGTGGACTAGAAGGAGTAAGACAAAACATATCCAAAAAAGACAGAGGGGTAATTACTCAAGGTTAAATAATTATTGATTCATTAATGACCAATGAATAATAGACAAGTAAATGTAAATACAGTAAATAAATGTATTAAAGTTGTAATCATAATTTATTTCAAAATTACTTTCCTCCTTAACATATGAAGTACATAACACCATCTCACCCGGACACTAGGGGAGAGATGGCGCAAGTGGCACACCTTCAAATAAAGGAGATCTTTCAATAATCAACTTACATTAAGACAATTTCCTTCATAAGGCAATGAGGAGACATACAAGCAATAACGTCTAGCATAAAAATAAGTCGAAATCTTGGCGAAGACTTGCTGCACGATCATAGCAAAATCCGCGCCAACTATCCCCGACTTACTCTATGTTTAATGTCCCAATGGAGAGATCAAAGAGGAGGATATCTGTTGCAAAAAAAGAATGACAATCTGAAAAATAGTTTTCATGAAATATCGCCTCAAAGTAAGGCAAAATTTGTGCTAAATATGCGACGTCACACGCATACTCTCTTATCAGATGGCGATCAGTTGGAGGTTAGCTGACGTTGTGAATACATTGTGGTCAGTTGTACATAAGTAAAACAATTTTCTTTCTTTGTTTGTTTGTTTGTTTGTTTGTTTGTTTGTTTGTTTCTTTCTTTCTTTCTTTCTTTCTTTCTTTCTTTCTTAATCCGTTTACCCTCCACGGTTGGTTTTCCCCTCGGACTCAGCGAGGGATCCCACCTCTACCGCCTCAAGAGCAGTGTCCTGGAGCTTGAGACTTTCGGTAAGGGGATAAAGCTGGGAGGGAGAACCAGTACCCCACCCAGGTGGCCGCACCTGCTATGCTGAACGGGGGCCTTGTGGGGGGATGGGAAGATTGGAAGGGATAGACAAGGAAGTGGGAAGGAAGTGGCCTTAGCCTGAAGTTAGTTAGAGGAAGAGTACCAAATATGAAATATGCTCCTGATATGGAAGACTCCAATAGGCCTATCTGTTAATCTAAACTTGGCATCACGGCATGGAACAGGTATAAAGATACACAAGGAAGGGCTCTGTGGTTGAGGAAAGTCGCTTGAGCTGCCTTTTTTTTTTTTTTTTTTTTTTTTTGTCTGTGACAGTCGTTCGAGTGATTTTCAACCTCTAAGAAGTTTTGGGAAGGTAAGAATTGCAGTTCTTTACAATCCAAGGGCTTACCTAAACATTAAAATGCTTGTTAGCTCAGAGAAGAGGATGAATTAACTATAAAAACTATGTATTGGACAAATAAATTCGATGAACGGACACATGTAATTTGTAAGATAGAAATAAAATGCTCCTGGGTACCTAATATGGAATACTGTGGTGCTCCAATTATGGAATAGTATTCCATATTACGGGCCATAGTTTTGCAGTATTAATAGGCAATTCTTCTTTCCTTCAGAACCATGATCGCTCAAAGGGACAGTTCGTAGGGAAAGGTACGAAAAAGTGGAAGGAAGTAGACATGCAACAAGCTATCACTGCATTAAGGGCAGGGAAAATGGGGAACAAAATGGCAGCAAGATCATATCGTCGCTGTTCGGGCAAAAGGTCAGTTCTCACAATGCTCTTCCTATCCATTATTTTCTCTAAGCCTGGTCACGCCTCCCAGCGACATATGGATTTGGCGTCCATCAGAGCAATTTTCGTTGTGTTCATTTACGTATGCTGCTGTGTGAAGGAGAATGAACCTTAAGTACATTATACCTACTGTAGGAGTGCGGAAATAAGTCATGCAAATATACAGTGCATTCCTAAAGTGCGATACGGTAAGGTTCATTTTCCTTTACATAGGGAAATTAACACAACGAATATTTCTGTGATGGACTAAATATCTATATGTGGCTAAGAGGCGTGATCAGTCTTAAGAATAGATAGGAAGAGCATTGGAAGATATGAATTTTCGGCTGAGCAGCGACGATATGTTGTACCAAAAACAACTTGGCAACAAAGAAAGAGACAACAGCGGAAGAAAGATACTCTCATCAAAGAAAATTAGACCTACAACTGCAGCAAAAGTAGTTCTTAAAAAGTTCAGTCAAACTTGCTGCAGTAGTTTGAGCAAAAGGAAATAAGAGAACTAGATATGTCAGTTCGTCTTCACATAAAGAATCAATCACCATAAGTGACGAATCATCTAATTTTGATATTATAGAGGGACATGAAAAAATGGACCCAAGTGATGAAGATGCTACGTGCTTCTACTGTGACGCCAAGTATTCCCGAGATAGAAAGGATTCAGTGCTTCGAGTGCATGTTATGGTGCCGTATCGAGTGTTCAAGTGTAGAAGGTGACATATTTGTGTGTGAATATTGCAAATAATGATAAGTTATTTTAAATTCTATTCACGACTTTCTTATTTCAAATATGTTGACTACGAGGTCTATTTAAGAGGCTTAGGAGTAGAATGATAGTATTCCACTTTAGGAACCCTTTTTTTTTCAGAACAAGAAAAGTGCAATTTCCATTATATGTTGTAATTTACAAAAATATATAATGTGTTAATCAGATTGAAAACAAGTAGCTGAAAAGTAGATAAATTGTAACAACAAGACACGCATTTACAATTTTATAATGTCAAAAAGGAGTTCTTCATGTTTATGGTATTCCATATTTGGTACTCTTCTTCCACCATTCCTGCATTTGCCTGGAGGAAAAGTGGGAAACTACGGAAAACTACTTCGAGGACGGCTGAGGCGGGAATCGAACTCCCCTCTACTCAGTTAACCTCCCGATGCTGAGTGGACCGCGTTGGAGCCGTTGAGCTACTTTTCAAATTTCGTGGCAGAACCGGGAATGGTACCTAGGCCTCCGGGGGTGGCAGCTAATCGCACTAAGGCGTACTAAAAACAAATTTAATAATGGAAAAGAAAGGTCTGATTACGATTCGGCAAAAAACGTGCTAAAGAAACGAGAAACGAGAAAAGTGAATGAAGAATGAATAAAGAAATGAATCGAAAAGAGCGTAGGCCTAATTGAAACAGCGAAAACTATTTACAATAAGTAACTTTTCTGAAGTAAATGAAGGTGCATCTACATCAGTACGACTTTTTTAGAATCCAAGAAAAGTTTACTCGTAATATTACTCCCGAACTATTAAATTATGTTTCTCGTTTCTCATATCACAGACCCATACTACACCGAGTTATTACCCGCATTCCCAGAGTAACACGTTCTATTTAGACTAATAACAATTATTACATGCATAATATTTGTCTTGTATTTCTAATAATAAGTGTACGAAACCCTCAGAACTCTGCGGCCATTATAATAGTGACGGCCTACCACCATTTCTTAGAAATAATTCTATAAAGTTGTACTGAATTTAAAAAATGAATTAATGCTCTGTTTTCCTAAACCAAACAGGCGTGATGTAAAAAAACAAGTAATTTTCGGTTGTTTTTAGAATAATCAAAAAACATAATCTCAGAATGTATCTCTAAAGTCCCTTTGTTCGTCAGAAATATCATCTTGGTGTTCAGATGGCAAAAATAACTGTGTTAACTTTTACCTTGGTCAAGATAGACTCTGCTTTATAACACGCTATTTCTTAAGCATCCATATCCTAGAGCAGGGCCTCTCAGGGTGCATGCGCGTGGTGCATGCACTGTGCACGGTGCAAGAGACGACTTGGCTTGGTTGACCAGAGTGCAGACCCCCCACTCCTCGATTTGGAGCAATAGCGCTTACTCTCTCTTTCCTCACGCCTCTCTCGCTCGCTCCGCCTGTCTCCCTCTGACCCACTTGCGCCGTAGCGCTCCAAATCCAAGCTGACTCGAGCCGAGCATAGGCGAGTTGAGCCGAGCTTAGCCGAGTAGCCCAGTGACGAAGCGTTGATCCGAGCCATGCCGAGCGGCAGCGATGCACAGTGCACGGAGCTCTTGCGCCTCTATCTGCACGCGTGAGATTTTGGGCGTTTGAGAGGCTCTGTCCTAGAGTGTCCTAGCCCATGAATTCTCTGAGGTAAACAACATTTTATTTGTTTTACCTTAACTGATAATAGTTTACACTTCACTCCAGCTGATTAGCAAGGAAAACCATAAAATACAAGATTGATCACTTTTTGCCACAGTAGCGACAGATACCGAGTACGTCTGCAAGGTACACTTGTAAACTCGTCAGATATAAAAAGCAATTACATTCTCCTTTGCACATATGTAATGTTGTGCATTTAAGACTTAATTGTCCGACTCGTTGGCTGAATGGTAAGCGTACTGGCCTTTGGTTCAGAGGGTCCGGGTTCGATTCCCGGGCGGGTTGGGGATTTTAACCTTCATTGGTTAATTCCAAAGGCTCGGGAACTGGGGGTTTGTTCTGTTCCCAACATCTCTGCAACTCACACACCACACAATCACTATCCTCCACCACAATAACACGCAGTTACCTACACATGGCAGATACCATTCTCCTTCATGGGAGAGTCTGCCTTACAAGGGCTGCACTCGGTTAGAAATAGCCACACGAAATTATTATTAAGTGTTAATTTTAACAACTTCGGGATACAAATTACTTATTTCTTTTTTTTTTTGCTAGAGGCTTTACGTCGCACCGACGCAGATAGGTCTTATGGCGACGATGGGATAGGAAAGGCCTAGGAGTTGGAAAGAAGCGGCCGTGGCCTTAATTAAGGTACAGCCCCAGCATTTGCCTGGTGTGAAAATGGGAAACCACGGAAAACCATCTTCAGGACTGCCGATAGTGGGATTCGAACCTACTATCTCCCGGATGCAAGCTCACAGCCGCGCGCCTCTACGCGCACGGCCAACTCGCCCGGTGCAAATTACTTAAATGCGGAATCACAGCTTAGTACTGCGTTAATAATAACATAATGAAGTAGGAGAAGAAGAAGAAGAAAATTAAAATAAGAGGAAGACGTCATGCTGTCGCTCTCCGAGTTCATCCCATGGAGATATTTTGAGCACTCTCCCTTAAAACTTCCGCGGTTTGATAACCCCCCTGACCTCTAGCTGAAGGAGGTTCCATTCACGGAGTTGTTGTAGGTTGAGGATTTGTAGTTAAGAATAGTGAACAGTATCATCCTCTATCAGTCATTCCTTGTCTTGACTAGTGACAGTTAAAGGCCTGATCTCATGCAACGGATCCAGATTTGTATAAATGGTAAAAGACTTTCAAGGATTAGGATCGCCAAATCCAAAGGTCCAAAATGCAGTCAGAAACCTTACACAAAAGCGGAGTTTCGAAGAAGAATAAGAAGAAGAAGAAGAAGACCTGACATAAATGGTCGGAGCACATTCACACGTGCGAATAATGTGCTAAACGAAAAGCCAAGTAGTGATGATTCAGCGTGATCCTAAGCGACCCCTTTGAGAAGAAGAAAATCCATCTTCATGTTGGATTAATTATTAGATTGTTTTTTTCCCGAGAAATTCCACACTATCCAGGAAAATGGTGGAATAGTACTTTAATTCAAACCTGACGCACTTTATCAGCCCTAATATAAAAAACGTTTCGACACACGAGTGAGATGTCCTGCTATGTCCAAAAACCCTCGAAATTAGACTGACTAAATATTGTTGAGGTGTACTCTGCCCTTTCTACTGCCAGTCGTCTGTACTAATGGCATTGCTATCAATGTAGGCTTACTGTTCTGGATAGCTACCACAAACCTCTGCTAATTTTGAGGGATGTTTGGCGATCATTGGATTGTTCCAATTATTATTATTATTATTATTATTATTATTATTATGTCCGACTCGTTGGCTGAATGGTCAGCGTACTGGCCTTCGGTTCAGAGGTCGCGGGTTCGATTCCCGGCCGGGTCGGGGATCTTAACCTTCATTGGTTAATTCCAATGGCCCGGGGGCTGGGTGTTTGTGCTGTCCCCAACATCCCTGCAACTCACACACCACACATAACACTATCCTCCACCACAATAACACGCAGTTACCTACACATGGCAGTTGTCGTCCACCCTCATCGGAGGGTCTGCATTGCACTCGGCTAGAAATAGCCACACGAAATTATTATTATTATTATTATTATTATTATTATTATTATTATTATTATTATTATTATTATTATTATTATTATTATTATTATTATTATTCGTAATAATGGCGTGTGTCCTCCTTTTCGATTTGTCACCGTATAGACGACCTTGCGCGTCTATGAGAAGGGGCCCTACCTGTGAAAAATTATAATGATGAAGACGTCACGCACATCCAGTCCCAAGCTAACACAACTAATGAAGGTTAACATCTCCGACGCGGCCGGGAATCGAACCCGGGAGCCCCTGAACCAAAGGCCAGCACGCTAATCATTTGACCATAGAACTGGATATTATTATTATTATTATTATGATTATTATTATTATTATTATTATTATTATTATTATTATTATTATTATTATTATTATTATTATTATTATTATTAATACGTTATGTCAACATACATAACAATCGAAAGGTGCAGAAATCTCCTATTTGATCAGGTTGCATTCTACTGAAGAAATTACGAGGATATATTTTCACTGAATGTACAAAAGTACATATTAGTACACAAACTCCTATATAATAACTCGCCTCAGTACATTTCCTTTGTATTTAACTTTCTTTCCTCCGTTCGTTACTGTAAGACTAGCGTTGGCTCTACCGTTGCAATTTCTCTTCATCATTCGTCTACGTATAACAATTATCTTTTATGACCGGTTCTAGACTTTGGAATTCCTTGCCAGTCAGTGTGAGGGACAGTGATTCATTAGCTAAATTCAAGAAATATTGTCGAGATTACCTGTGAATTTAAAGTTGAGTGTGTGAATGGCGGTAGACTGAATGCTTCTCTTCTACGAAATTATACCTCTAGTTCATAACTGTGTACGATGTTTATTTATTTTGTGTGTGTAAGTGTGTGTGTGTGTTTTATCAATATTATTTAATTAAAATCGAGAACCTTCCACCTTTCAATGCATGTATTTAGTAAATTGTCAAAGAATGACACTTGATTATAAGGATAGGTTTCGTCTTTTAATATGAGACATCTTCAGTTTAGTAATACATAAAATGATAAGAGACAGATTAATTCAAACATATATAATGATTTGATAAAAAAACGTAAGTCAGTCAATCAACAGCAAGGCGAGGCAACACACATTCGAAAGGGACAATCTGGGGAAACTCCGATAACATCTAATACACCGGAGATACAAGAGCTACAAATTCCGTATTGACATACGGTTTATAATCGAGAGGAATTTCTTGCTTTGTTTCTACTTTTCACGACGGAAAATACACACAATTCCTGGCTTAATGTTGCTTTCAAAGACTTTTAATCACTTGCCAATGAAAAAATGATATAACATAATATACAGACCAGCGTTTTCCTCACGAAGATAAAGAAGACAACCGCGGAATATCACATTTATTAAAGACTTTATATCAATTCATTGCATGTGTTTTTATTAATGTGTCTCTAGTAATTTTATGTATTACGAAGCTTAAGGTGTTTCATATTTAGAGACGAAACATACCCTCGTGTGTAATGTTGTCCTATTGTAGGCCTATTTGTGTCAATTGCGCTTTTATCCCATTGACTTCATTTCAGTTTGTGTTGCGCATTTTAATGTGTTATTTCCACGTCTAACGTAAATTATGTATATATATATATCTGTATTACCAGGCCTTATTCCTTTTTTCCTGTATTTTCTTTTATTAGAAAATAAGGCATTGCGAATTAGATACACTGATGATTTTAGTCTCATACTCATTTTGTTCATCTCCATTTTTTAACTCTAGTCAATGGTTATATTTTAAAATTTTAACTATCATAGTTCATGTCGCCCATCTCGTTCCATTAGGGCCGGGTGACCTTCGATGTGTAGGACCCTTAAAACAACAAGCAGCAAGCAAGCAATAAACATACCCTTACAATCAAGCGTCATTCTTTGACAACATAATAAATACATGCATTGAAAGCTGGAAGGTTCTCGATTGTAATTAGATAGCGTCAATGCGGATCCTTAATAATGAAGTTCATCAGTTGCAATATTATTTCATATTGTTTAATGTACAATAGGCCTATATTATATTAATTATTTTATACATGTGAATTGGCATACTGCAAATCAGCTAAATTATAAGTTAATATATCTGCAGAAAACTTGAAAATTTGGTTAAGTGTAAGAGAGGGCCAGGCACCCTAAGTCGACCACTTGGGAAAAGACAATTAAATAAATAAATAAATAAATAAATAAATAAATAAATAAATAAATAAATAAATAAATAAATAAATAATAAACCATCAAAAATTGGTCCGACGAAGTATTAGACAAAATTTCGTCCTTCACTGAGAGAATGTTAACTTTATTTAGGTAGGTATAATGAGACAATGAGACAATTCCTAGTATTCTTTTGCCATAGGGATGACGTGCAGCACTAATTATTATCGAATTTATCAGTTAAAGTGGTCAGTAACCAATTACTCTGTGTTATTAGAGTCAATTTAGTCTGTAAATATTCGGAATGTAATGAATTTGTGAAAATAATTGGATATAGAGCTTAACTGATGTAATAATATACGTAATATATTTTATAGTTGCACTCAGCTCGAATAACATTATTTACTGCCGCAGACGATCATCATGTTGTTTGAATATGTGAAGGGCAAAACCTGTTTTAATGAACGTTCAGTTGATCCAGTATTCCTTCATGCATGTAGTTCTGTTTCCAGAAATTCAATAAATTAAGTCACTATGAACATTCTTCAACAGCAAAGAAGGAATGTTATTTAATATCTCTATCGGAAGCAAACTGAAATATGTATGCACACTGTGGAAATTGCGCATTGAGTAGCGTTAAGAAATGTTGCATAGTTTCGACTGGAAAGACTTGGGAGAAAGGAGACAAGCTGTCCGACTAAGTGGTACGTTCCGAGCTGTCAGCGGAGAGATAGTGTGAAATGATATTAGTAGACGAATAAGTTTGAGTGTGTTTTTAAAATTAGGAAGGATCCCATATGAAGATAATTTTGGAATTCAATGGGACAAACTGGGGAAAATATTCGTTTTTTAGGAAGAGGATTAAGGAATTGGAATAATTTACCAAGGGAGATGTTGAATTAGTTTCCAAATTTATTGGAATGAATTAAGAAAAGGCTAGGAAAACAACAGATAGGGAATCTGCCACCTGGGTAACTGTCCCAAATGTAGATCAGTGGTGATTAATTGATTCTTGAATTCAATTAATGAAACAAACTGTAAAATTCTTGGAAGAGTAAACAGATCCAAATACTTCGGTTGCTGGCACTAACTAAATATGGAGTTAGAAATCCGGACTAGGGCCGGAGTGAAGTTTATGCGAATGACATAATTACTTTTCTTTTACTTTCAGCTCAATTCAAATCCACGAATTGGATTTGTTAAGATGTTTAAAGAAAAATTATTCTTAAATCATACCGTAGGAGTGCATAAATACGTTGTGCAGACATACAATCCTACAGTGTGGTACAGTAAGGTTCATTTTCCTTTACATGTTTTCATAGGAAAATAAACACAGCGAAAATTGTTCTGATGGATTATGTGTCGATATGTTGCTGGGAGGCGTGACCAGTCTTAAGCAGAATAATGGATAGGGAGCGCATTGTCAGATACGCGTACTGCTCTCGCAGCGACGATATGGTGGAGTGTTGCGGGAGACACTGTAAAACGTCTTGATTTTAAATGGCCATGGTTGTTTTGTAATTGATCAATTTAAACAATTAATCAATTAAAACAAAGAAGAAAACCACTCGTTAGGTACTTGGAACATTGCTTAAATCAATCTTCTGCCTGAAATAGAAAAGCCCAATTAATTATTTTTATGTGGCCAACACTCATATGTTATTGCCTGTTAACAAATCACTAACTTGTTTTAGTACAAAAGATTGCTCGACAGATAGAGGTGTCACTCCAGGCCCCTACTTAAGAATATGTGCCCCCGCCGTTTCATGAATACAAACGTTCCTCTACGTTAAGGTCAGCTCTTTCCTTCGTCACCAATATATCATGTATTGGGGACTTCACAAGGCGAAGAGGTCATCGTGCTAGCCGAAACTTCAGGGTCATTCCGACAAGTGCGCTTTGTCAACACAATGTTTACACAAGAGAGTACTTGAACCTGTGAAATGAATAGACAGTATTTATGAGTAGGCTGTAGCAGGTGAATAAGACGCATAGATTTTAACTCTCCATACAATTGAAATTGTCTTAGCATTCACTTCCAAACGGAATGCAAACGAGGGAGCGAAACTTTTTATCTAGTGCTCAAATACGTCAGCCTGGAATCGGTGGATTTACTGGCATGTGAAAGAACTCTTGCGCGATTAAATTCCGGCATCTCGGCGTGTCCGAAAACCGTAAAAATTAGTTAGTGGAACGTACAAATAATAACATTATTATAAACCTTTGTCCGTCTCCATAACTAAATGGTTAGCGTGCTGGCCTTTGGTCCAGAGGGTCCCGGGTTCGATTCCCGGCCGGGTCGGGGATTTTAACCTTAATTGGTTACCTAATTCCAACGGCTCGGGGGCGGGTGTGTGTGTCGTCTTCATCATCATCCCATCCTCATCACGACGCGCAGGTCGCCTACGGAAATCAAATCAAAAGACCTGCACCCGGCTAGCCGAACTTGTCCTCGAACACTCCCGGCACTAAAAGCCATGCGCCATTTCATTTCATTTTCATAAACTTTTATCTAACATTCTCTCATCAAAGAGAGCAAAATTACACAGCATAGCAACAGTATTTAACAAAAAATCGAATTGTCTAGTTGGAAATACAGAAGTGAAACAGACAGGTTATTTCAAGTACCCTACTTATATGCGAAATTAAATCAAAGTGTATTTAACCTAATGTAATGAGTTCGTAGTGGAGATCAATAAGGCCCGGATTCTTACCTAAAGTAATTACAGATTCCATTCTCTTACTTGTAGATAATTGAAAATAAAAAATGTCGTAGTTTTGAAGTCCTGACATGGTTACATCTGTGTTTAATTTTACACAAATTTATACATGTGAATAATGTTACATTTTGTACATATCTAGGTAAAAATTAAGAAAATTGTGTCAGCTCGCTTAATTTTAATACTATAGTAAAATAATTGGCGAATTTCATCTCATATGGAATATATTTCTATTGCTAAAGTTGGATTTAAAATTCCTTTAATGTTGAGATTTATAACCATCACTTTACAAATATAAAGTATTATCCTCCTTTCAATACAAAACAACCATCCAGATTATATGGGACGATATCTATACAAGTTGCAGCCTATCTAAAAGCTATCCTCAATAGAAGCATTTATGCAAACAAATAAAAACACTGATGAAGTGTGTGGAATTAAAATACAATGATCAAGATTGACATATTAAAAACATGTCGAGGTAGAAAAATCATCTCGTCTAAAACTCTTTTGGTTAACATAGAACTTGCTAATCATTTTAAAAAGTGGATCACTGTGTTGCGCAGCATAGTGAGACCGACAATAAAGGGAATAATAAGTGTGCATCATCTGTAATGGGAACAAAAAGAAAAGGTATTGCGTGAAAGGAAAAGGTTCAATTAATTCCACACACTTCATCAGTGTTTTTATTTGTTTGCATAAATGCAGTGTTTGAGCTTCTACTGAGGATGGCCTTTAGATAAGCTGAAACATGTATAGATATCGTCCCATCTAATATAGATGGTTGTTTTGTGTTGTAAAGGAGGATTATATAAGCCTTTTTATTTGTAAAGTGATAACCGTCAATATGAAATAAGATTTATAACATGCGATTATAACCCTCTGTCTGTGAAATACTGTAGGCCCGAATAGGATAGAATACAATTGAATGTATTGTCATTACGTAATGTACATTGTAACAGACAGGTCCAACAATCCATAAAATATATCGTCGTTGCCGGGACAAAACCTCCTATGTGAAAATATTTTCGGAGATATACTGACCCGCAGCACATACATTATGAAGAGCGAGAATGCCTTGACAATATTCACACAATCTTGCACCTTAGATGACAGAACCTTACCTGTCAAAGTTCTAAGCTAAAATATTTCACATAGGAGGTTTTTTCCCGGCAGCGACGATATGCTCTTAAAAATCGTGACTATAGATTTACTATACTGTATTATTAAACATAGTTGACTCCCTAGAATTATATGCTGTAGTACCGTAAATATTTTATACTATATCAACAAGTAATATATCTCCATACTTATGTATTTACACATTTTTACTATTTTATATGGAAGTGCACTAACTTTTCTTCAAATTCGTGTATACTGTAAATGCTGTTTCCCATCAGTCAGCTTTTTAGAGTGTTTGAATGGATTAAACAGCCAGATCTCTTAATTGCAGTGTAAGCTTGTTAAATAGTATCATTCTTATATAGTTATGATATTTTTGTGTTTGCTTCGATCTAACATTATGAGTGTCTATATCATTTCTTCTTCTTCTTATATTATGTTGATGTACCTCCTTCCTTAATGGGTAATTAATCAGGTTTTCTTTAATGTCCATTACGCACTGGCAAGTTCCTCAAATGCATACGAGAGTACTAAATCTTTC
The DNA here is from genome assembly GCF_040414725.1 of Anabrus simplex. Lineage (NCBI taxonomy): Eukaryota > Metazoa > Arthropoda > Insecta > Orthoptera > Tettigoniidae > Anabrus > Anabrus simplex. The sequence goes on from NC_090265.1 coordinate 847,471,241, forward strand.
TCAGAATATGGGATGGCTACGTGCCTTTCATTGGTCAGAATTTCCAAAAAGCAACATGCAGTCTTAAAACGATATATAGATCATTCAGTCTCTCTATCTGTTTGTAAGATCATGAGTGGCGATCAAGAAGAGCCCCCGGAAGATAATTCACTCAGCTAGTTTTATCTTTTAGCATATGCACCGGTGGCTCCTGCGATGTTGAACGGTTCTTCTCGGTCTACAAGATAATTTTATCGGATGAGTGCCTAAACATCACAATGGAAAACATGGATAAGTACGTGCTGACACACTGCGGATCATGATATAAAGTTAACGTATTATTTGTATTAATCAAAAAGGATTAAGGACAGTTCTATATTAGTTTTATTTAGTAAATTTGTTTGTTTCAGTTTCAGGGCATGAGAGCAACAGGGATAGGGTTGATCATGGGAGACAACTGGTAAAAATGAGTGCAATTGGACTAGACAAAAGAGTGACTGAATGGGTTGCTATATTTCTAGAAAACTGAACTCACAGAATTAGAGTAGGTGAAGCTTTATCTGACCCTGTAATAAGAGGAGAATTCCTCAAGGCAGTATTATTGGACTTTCATGTTTTCTTATATATATAAGTGATTAGAGTAAAGAAGTGGAATCAGAGATAAGGCATTTTGCATATGCTGTTATTCTATACAGAGTAAGTAAGTTACAAGGTTGTGAGCAACTGTAAAATGACCTCGATAATGTTGTGATATGGACAACAGGCAATGGTATGATGATAAACGAGGTTAAAAGTCAGGTTGTGAGTTTCACAAATACCGGGTGAGTTGACCGTGCGGTTAGGAGCGCGCAGCTGTGAGCTCGCAACCGGGAGGTAGTGGGTTCGAACCCCACTGTCGGCAGCCCTGAAGATGGTTTTCCGTGATTTTCCATTTTCACACAAGGCAAATGCTGGGGCTGCACCTTAATTAAGGCCACGTCCGCTTCCTTCCCATTCCTATGCATTTCCTGTCCCATCGTCGCACATAAAACCTGTCTGTGTCGGTGCGACGTAAAGCAAAATTGCAAAAAAAAAAATTCACAAATAGGAAAAGTCCCTTCAGTTTTAATTACTGCGTTGATGGACAGAAAGTTCCTTCTGGGAATGTTTCTAAGTACCTAGGTGTTAATAAGGAAAGATCTTCATTGGGGTAATCACATAAATTGGATTGTAAATAAAGGGTACAGATCTCTGTACATTGTTATGAATTATGAGGGTGTTTAGGGATTGTAGTAAAGTTGTAAAAGAGAGGGCATATAAATCTCTGGTAAGACCCAAACTCGAGTATGGTTCCAGGGTATGGGACCCTCACCAGGATTACTTCATTCAATAACTGGAAAAATCCAAAGGAAAGCAGCTCGATTTATTCAGGGTGATTTCGGACAAAAGAGTGGCGTTGCAAAAATGTTGCAAAGTTTGGGCTGGGAAGAATTGGGAGAAAGAAGACGAACTGCTCGTCTAAGTGGTATGTTCCGTGCTGTCAGTGGAGATATGGCGTGGAATGACATCAGTAGACGAATAAGTTTTAGTGGTGTCTTTAAAAGTAGGAAAGATAAAGTATGAAGATAAAGTTGGAATTCAAGAGGACAAATTGGGGCAAATATTCATTTATAGGAAGGGGAGTTAGGGATTGGAACAAATTACCAAGGAAGATGTTCAATAAGTTTCAAATTTCTTTCAATCGTTTAAGAAAAGGCAAGGGAAACAACAGATAGGTAATCTGCCACCTGGGCGACATTGTGACACTTTGTTTTTCTGTTATGATTGTCACGTTGTTATAGCCTATATTTGTCTTTTGGTTGTACAGTTTATATGTATATATTAGTGGTTCTGCTGTGATAAATAAACAAACTACAGAGAATAACATTATTTTTAAATATTTGAAATATTTTTGATTATGCCTTTGATTTGATTATTAAATATGCCGATGACCTAGCTGTTAGGCCCCTTTAAAAACACCAAGCAACAAGATTGTTAAATACCTTCAAAATTTGAAAGCAGTAGACTGCGCAATTTACCAAAAGCAACGTCTGACCCCATGACTAAATTGTTAGCACGTTAGCCTTTGGTCACAGGGGTCCCGGGTTTGATTCCCGGCAGGGTCGGGAATTTGAACCATCATTGGTTAATTTCGCTGGCATGCGGCTGGGTGTATGTATCGTCTTAATCAGCATTTCATACTAATCACGACGCGCAGGTCGCCTACGGGTGTCAAATCAAAAGACCTGCACCTCGCGAGCCGAACATGTCCTCGGACACTCCCGGCACTAAAAACCATCCACCATTTCATTTCGTCTAAAGCGACAACTATGACTTTACCATAAATATGGAGGTATTTAAAACAATTTTACTGTCTCATATCATAACCTAAGTCGTGATGAAAGGAATACACGAATATTTTTTTAATTTAATACATTGACACTACCACGTTTGTTACGAATATCACATATTTCACTGATATTTACTATATGTTTATGTACATTTTCTGCACTTTGGTATCACAAAACAAAACTCCGGGCTCTAATGATCAGTGGCATTCTGTAAGAACGAAGTAAAGGCTGGACGGGATCAGGATAATTATCTTGTTCATAAGCTAGAAGCAACAGATTTGAATGTACTGAAAACAATTGCTGGTAGAATCAGGTGAAAATGATGGCAGGAGAATCCTCACCTTGAAGAGAAAGAGGATGTTTGAAATGAACTTCCTATATCGATGAATGAAGCTTCGAAGATATTTATAAGTAGAGGATTTTGAAGGCACAGAGTCTTTCAGAGTGAACGCTGAACGTCATATCAGTTTATAAGAAAACAAAGCTAAGCCAAGTCATCTTGTAAGCCATGAAAACGCTGAAAGGGGTCGAAGCTAAACGCATCTATCATCAGTAACCTTGGCACTTCGTGGGTTAGAGTGGTTAGCTCTATGCCAGGCCGCCTTTACCTCCATGAATTAACCTTGTACTTACTTTTGGTGTAGGCTGAGTGAACCTTGTAAGATCTTAGATGTTACTAGTATATTAAAAAGGACTTAAACTGGTCAGAGCAAATGGAAAATGTATTTAAGAAATCCTGAAGGTCATTACACTTTATTATGCGGAATCTCAAGAAAGCTAATTCTTGTGCCAAAAGCAAAGCTTATAAATGTTTCGTAAGACCGATTCTCGAATATGGATCTGCGTGCTGGGATCCGTACAGGTTAGGTTTAATAAATTCCCTAGAGAAAGTTCGAAGAAGAAAGGAGCGTTTTGTAAACGGGAATAGGAGGAATACAATTAATTGAGAAAATCTTGAATCTAGAAAAACTAGAGCTCGCTGGTAGAGTACACGTTGTGAGTAAGACTGTATTAAATCGCTTAGCTCTTAACGTTACCCTAGAAACGCGACGGAGAAATCACCAAACGTCTTTTCTCATATGACGACTGCATTAGGGAATTTTCATTGTAATGGTAGGCCCGCTTCCCTACCATCAGTCTCAATCAGGTTGGGGAACTGCATTGTAATGACAGACACTCACTCTCCACCTGCCTTCTTACATCCTCAGAAAGATTGTCTTAGTGGGTTTTCCCAACTGAAATGAACATAGGGCATTACAACTGCGCGAGTAAAGGCAATGATTTCACATTAAATACTCAATCAAATGAAAAACCACACATTTTCTCACTTTTAACGAACAGTACTATGCTGCCAATATAACAGTCCTAACTTCCAGAGCTGGAATGATCAGGCCTCAGCCAGCCATGATCCGTGAACACTCTTAGTCTTTTTTCGGGGAGGGGGGTTAATTCTAGACCAGGTCATACTACTACTACTACTACTACTAATGTTACTACTACTACTAAGTAATCCTCTGCCTTGAGAGAGCACACTGATAATTCAAAACAGCGCGTCAGAGTAGGGATCGAATAGCTGGAATACTATGATGAACCAGTGTGTTACGTACCAGCAGTACGGTATCAGAAATTGTATGAAACAGAGGAATGACATGCTAAAGAAGAAAGTTTTCTAACTCCCCGGCTATTTCCCCCAATATTCAGTCACGTTGTTATACTCGGTACGCAGCAGTAATCCCATCTACCGGAGTTGAGCGGCACCATAGGAGACAAAGAACATCACCACAAACAATGGTCAATGTAATGTTATTGTTGATCAATGTTATGCGCTTTCAATATTGTACGCCTTCACATTTAGTTTCCTTCCGACTCTAAAATACCACTCTTATCATAGTCGGTACGGTAAAATTGAATAAAACATAAATGGTCCGAAATTGTATTCTCTATAACTTTTGTTAAGTAGCACTTTTCGATAAGACCAATAACATAGGTACTTAAAAATTAAGTTTTAGGCGGCTTCCCCTAAACTACAATTTCATGCCGGGCGAATAAAATTGTTTTTAACTTAGACTGTAGTTTCTTAATCCCCGACTCTATATACCGACTTTCATTAAATTCTGTTAACCCATATTCTCGTGGCTCGGCGTTGATATGGACATGGCAACAAAAATACAAATTCATGAATATCTGTGTTATCATAGCCGGTATGGTAACAATGTATGGCATAAATGATCTGAAATTTAATTCTATATAACTTTAGTTATGTAATATTTATCGATAGTACCACTAATAATATTTAAGAATTAAATTTAAGGCGTTCCCCTAAACTACCATTTCACTCAGCGTGAGTAAAATGATTTATAGCCTAGATTGTAGCGGCTAATACCCGGACTTCACATACCGATTTTCATTAAATTCTCTTCGCCGTATTCTCGTGATGCGTGTACAGACAGACAGACAGACAGACAGACAGACAGACAGACAGACAGACAGACAGACAGACAGACAGACAGACAGACAGACAGACAGACAGACAGACAGACAGACAGACAGACAGACAGACAGACATTACGGAAAAGTAAAAAATGCATTTCCTTGTTACTATGGACATGACTGATACAGAAATATCATTATTTTCAAATTCTGAGCAATGTACAGACAAAACTCTTATTTTATATATAGATGGATGATAACACTGACAAAACAGATATTCAAGTGCCTTTGGGAGAAGAAGTCAACAACAAGCTGTATAGAAGAAAGATTTAGAAAGAAATAAAATAAGAGGATATGAAACTATGGGAAGATTTTTAAAAAGAAGGGTTGTTCGCGTTGAGTGCCGTGAGCTAATAATATCGAGTTACGCTCTGGTGCCAAAAACATTCACAGGCTTCAAACCGAGCAAGTTATTGCTGGATTGAGGGTAGTCTATATTTATGATATTTTAGGTTAATATATTATGAATATTAAGTGAAATATTGCGACCACTTACGGGGTTGTGTTGGTCATTTCAAATTGTATGCGTACACGCGCCCCAGTTTGCGGGTGGGCTTATACAGTAGTTAATGTCCCGACACTCGGCCATACTTACATTTTCCTTTGCAGGGACGTGTTATATTTCATTGATTATGAGAGGTGTGTCACCTTATTCATACTGTAGTCGTACAAAAGTACGATCTCCGATTTGAGGTTTGGAAATATTTGTAAATGGTGATCTCCCTATTTTAGGTTAGGACATTTTCGTATGAAATTGTATTATATAAACTAGTGCAAATCATGTAATCGTAATTCATCAATGTGAATAAACGTGCCAGATCGCTATTTGCTCTGTACTGAGTTCAAAATCACTGTTACTATATTCTTCCTCTACATCATTATTATCCGACTTGCTCAATAAATCATCCTGACTGTCTGTACTAAGTCTTTTAGTGTTCGATTTAAAGATAGTAATGAACAAACTAACTCACACAAAATGAAACTTCTGGGCCGATGATCTTCGATGTTAGGCCCCTTTAAACAACACGCATCAAGAACAAGCAGAATGAAACTCACAGCACCGCACATTTACATAACAGTCCGTGCCCGAGATATACAATGACTTTGTCACCCTAAAAAGCACTCCTGACGTACCGATATGGGGTAGCGCCAAAACAGGAATTGACGAAGTTTTTACAAATTGTAAAATTGTACTTGATTATCTTCCTAGTAAATACATGATACACATGTAGCTAAGCTTAGGTTTCAATTAATTAGACAAGTTTCAATACAACATTGGGTCACCCTCAGTAAAATACATTAAACTAATCTAAAAAATCATCATCAGACACACGATCTTATACAGTGTTTGTTAAAACGTTTCTCATTAAAAATCACGATGAAATTAGAATATGAGGTCTTAGAGTATAGGTTTACTGAATGTAAGGTTTAATTTTCTTTATTCACAGGCATACCACAATGAACGCAACGGAAATAGTCCTCTTAGTATTATTGTTATTGGCTTTACTTCCCTCTAACTACCCTTTTACGGTTTTCGGAGACACCGAGATGCCGGAATTTAGTCCAGCAGGAAATTGTTTTGATGGACAGCATATCCATACGGCGCTGGGAGGCGTGACCAGTCTGAAGAAAAATAATGGACAGGAAGAGCATTCAGAGGTACGAAGTATTCCATATTAGGCGTCGAAATTCTATTAATAGTGCGATTTCTTACATGACGCTTATCAGAAAAATCGCGACCAAGTTAACCATAGTTTAGGCAATAGAGATGCTTGGTTATTAACACAATTGGAATGTACTGAACAAACCTTATTAGCTCCTTATGCATCAATGAATGCCACGAGGTATTCCAATAATTCTAAAATATTTTTGTAAGCAGTATTTTTTCCAAGAAGTGAACGAATTATTTTGGGCACAATAAATATAGACCATATAGAAATACATATGGGATCTTATCAGATGGTCATTAGATTCAATATAAATTGTATTTGGTCCACTGTGTTAGAAGTAATCCCTAACGATCCATAACTAAGCCAACTAAGCTATGTTCGGCTGAAGTCTGCTGCGCCTGATATTACTAGCCGGCAAAAGGGGCCGATTCGATTACTCTAAGGTGGGTGTTGGATAGTACACCTCAAAACGACACAAAATGTTCTATGAACATATAATAATAATAATAATAATAATAATAATAATAATAATAATAATAATAATAATAATAATAATAATAATAATAATAATAATAATAATAATAGTACGTCCCTATAACTACTTTTAAAACAGGCCCTGCGGTTTAGAGGTAGCGTGCCTGCATCTTACCTGAAGGCCTTGGGCTGGATACCAGGCTAGGTCAGGGAATTTTCCTGGATCTGAGGGCTGATTCGAGGTCCACTCCGGCTACGTGTTTACAATTGAGGAGTTATCTAACGGTAAGGTACAGGCCGCAGTCTAGAGAGCCAGCAATAACAGCCGAGAGGATTCGTCGTGCTGACCACACGACACCTCGTACTCTACAGGCCTTTGGGCTGAGCAGCAGTCGCTTGGTAGGCCAAGGCCCTTGCGCCCTGGATTTTAAACTACTTTTAAAGCTTTTGAGGACTCCGAGGTGTGGGAATTTTGTCCCCCAGGTTTTCTTGCGTGATAGGAAATCTACCGACACGAGGCTTGCGTATGTAAATGCCACTGGTCTGGGTCGGATTGAACCCGCAAACTTTAGCTCAGAAGGCCAGCGCTCTGCCACCACAGCTATGAAGCCCGGCCAACGGGCATACATCTTCCATTCGATCGTTTAGAGGTTAGAGATCTCCCATGTTTGTACGAGAAGCAGTTCCTGGCACATCCTATATCCAGTAGCTGTCGCCAGCTGGGATACTGCATACTCAGAATGTCCACCACACACCTGACCATATGTTCAAACACTCCAGGTATCGATAGCAACCTTGTTTTAGACACTGGCGAAGTTCTGCAATGTCCGTACCGATATGCCTGACTAAACCTAATCCTAAATGCGAACTCCCCCCCCCCTCCCCACACCCACCCACACTGAGACAGGCATAGGTTGTAAATGATCAACCATAGGGCACATGCTCATTGGGACTTGTGTTGTTTTGAACTGAACTATCACTCCCCTGATTACTCTCCTCATGCTTGAGAACATTCTGTATAATACTGCTTTTATTTCAATTGGTATTTCAAAAATGCTACGAGAGGAATAATTAGACAGTTATGTTTATGTTTCGTAGACCTAGAGAAGGTATATGGTAGAGTACCGAGGGAAAAGTTGTTCGCCGTACTGGAAACTACGGGTTAAAGTGTAGATTATTAAAATTAATTGACATTTGGGCTGCAGTGAGAATTGATAGTAAAATGAGTTCTTGGTTCAAGGTAGTTACAGGGGTGGAAAAGGCTGTAATCTCTCCCCTTTATTGGTCATAGTTTACATGGATCACCTGCTAGAAGATATTATGTGGCAGGGAGGGATGCAGTTAGGTGGAAATATAGTAAGCCGTCTGGCCTATGCTGACGACTTAGTCTTAATGGCAGATTGATTCGGGAGATAGTGGGTTCGAAACCCAATGTCGGCAGCACTGAAAAGAGTTTTCCGTGGTTTCTCATTTTCAAACCAGTCAAATGCTGGGGGTACCTTAATTAAGGCCATGGCCGCTTCCTTCCCACTCCTAGCCCTTTCCTATCCCATCGTCGCCATAAGACCTATGTGTCGTAAAACAACGTTAAAAAATGGCAGATTGTGCCGAAATCCTGCAGTCCAATATCTTGGAACTTGAAGATAAGTGCAATGAGTATGGTATGAAAATTTAACCTTTCTAGGGCTAAATTGATGTCAGTGGGTCAGAAATCCAAGATAATTGAATGTCCGATTGGGTATACGAAGCTGAAACAGGCAGTGAATTTCAGGTGTGTGTTCTCCCAGGATGGTGGTGTAGTAAGAGACACTGAATCAAGGTGCAGTAAAGCTAATGTAGTGAGCTTGCAGTTGCGATCAACAGTTTTCTGTAAGAAGGAAGTCAGCTTTCGGACGAAACTGTCTTCACACCGGTCTGTTTTAAGACTAACTTTGCTTTACGGGAGTAAAAGCTGGATGGCTTCAGGATATCTTATTCATAAGTTAGAAGTAACAGGCATGAAAATAGCACGAATGATTGTCCGTACAAACGTTTGGAAAAATGGCAGGACGGTACTCGGAATGAGGAGATAAAGGCTATGTTAGGAATGAACTCGATGAAAGAAGTTGTACGCGTGAAGCTGCTTCGGTGGTTGGGTCATGTGAGGCGAAAAGAGGAAGAAAGGTTACCTAGGAGAATAATTGACTCTGCTATCGTGGGTAAGAGAAGTAGAGGGAGACTAAAACAACAATGGTTATACTCAGTTGATAACGATTTAAAGACAAGAGGTATAGAACTAAACGAGACCTCAGAACTAGCTATAAATGGAGGATTGTGGCGGGGTTTAGTAAATTCACAGAGGCTAGCAGACTGAACGCTGAAAGGCATAAATGTCTATAACGAAGATGTATGTATGATTTATTTTTTGGTACTACGGAAGAAGCCCACTCAGCCAGTCAATTATGTGAGGAAGTGATTTATTTATTTTATGCGCTGTTCGGATACAGGAGAGATGGATTTATCTTCTCGTCGCAAGGCCCTTTATAACTCCAGTGGTAGACGCGAGTAGGCCATGGTATAATAGTGGTTGAATTGTGTATACTGTGTAATGTGACTAGGGCTACGAAGTTTGTATGTAACTGGACTTAGAACCGTAAAAGCAATAGCTTGGGTTGTAAATATGTCGACAGAGGTCCGTTGTCGGGTGGCCTTGCAGCAATTCATTGAAATAGAAAGTCAACTGCGAAGGAGGTGGCTGAAAACATTCTGGAGGTTTGAGGGTGCCACAAGGCCAGGAGGTCATCGTGCAAAGCAGAAGCTCCAGACCAAGTATTTGTTATCATCGTCATTTCCCTTGTAGCTCGTAGGATATCTTCACTTTCTTCGTGAATATAAAATTATCGTGTTTGGGGTAAACCTGGATTTCTTAAAAACTTATCTCTCTTTATCATGCACTAGTCATATGTAAGTTAGAAAGAAGTTTATAGGCATTTCCTCTTAAGAAAATCAAATGATCATAAATATGACTTTCTGTAAAATGTGTGATGCGATGTCACCTAAGAACCGCGCAGGCTGTGAAGAACTGATGGATCGCCATGGTATACAGGTCCACGGCTTATGCAGCTCTCAAGGTACTGTTGCTAGATAACATCCCATCACACATTTTGTAAAACAAATGTTTGGATGACTCCCACCTTTAAGACATATTTATGTCAAAAAGTTTATTTACAACTTAACATGGAATTCGCGTCATAATTTTTCCGACACTATTGCTACCATGGCAACCAGTGTTCTTCTATGTATAGTAGGTCAGTAGCGCCATCTTCTCACTGTGCGCATTCTTCCTGTAACTAAGAGCTTGAGAAAATCTCGTATCAAGTGAACCCTCTTCTACTCCTCAGTCCAGAATTAAACTCCCGGGGCCTTGGAATAAGAGACACCACAGCGCTCGCTAATAATAATAATAGTAATAATAATAATAATAATAATAATAATAATAATAATAATAATAATAATAATAATAAGCTTAGAATTATAGAATGTCTTTAATTTTCTTACAATTCACGACCCTTATCATTCTTTCGCGAATATACTCTTTTTCTTTCGATTTATCGGAGCCCGTTACCTTCCTTGAGGGTAGAGTCAAAGGATACATTATCTGTACTCCCTGCACATCGTAAGAGACTACTAGGAGGGAAACAACCAATGAATCTGTACTCCCTTTCTCGTCTTCTAAGTCCAAAAACATATCCATGATTCAATGCTTACCGGGTGAGTTGGCCGTGCGGTTAAGTGCGCGCGGCTGTGAGCTTGCATCCGGGAGATAGTAGGTTCGAAACCCCATTGTAGGCAGCCCTATAGATGGTTTCCGTGGTTTTCCATTTTCACACCAAGAAAATGCTGGGTCTGTACCTTAATTGAGGCCACGGCCGCTTCCTTCCTATTAATAGGCCTTTCCTGTCCCATCGTCGCCATAAGACCTATCTGTGTCGGTGGGACGTAAATCAAATAGCAAAAAGAAAAGTGTTATACATTTTATATTCAAATAGTACTGTAGATTTACTCCTTTAAGAGGTTGCTGTGGGAAATTTATTGATATTAAAGTGCATTTTGTTGCTTTTTGTTGCATTGGTAGTAGATCAAGTAAGCCTACGTGGCTCAAGCGGCACAGCGCCAGCCTCTCACTGCTGGGTTCCGTGGTTCAAATCCCGGTCACTCCATGTGAGATTTGTGCTGGACAAAGCGGGGGAGGAACAGGTTTTTCTCCAGGTACTCCGGTTTCTCTTGTCATATTTCATTCCAGCAACACTCTCCAATATAATGTTGATTTCATTTCATCTGTCAGTCAGTAATCATTGCCCCAGAGCAATGCAACAGGCCTCGTCAGCCGGCTCAATTCCTATCCTCGCCGCTAGATGGGGGCTTCATTCATTCCATTCCTGACCCGGTGGAATGACTGGAAACAGGCTGTGGATTATCATTCCAGTAGTAGATGAAGACTCAAGATATTACAGAAGTACAACTTTTCATGAGTTTCCAAAAGTGACTTTTGGATACCAAATAGTCCTGTTTGGTGTGTAAGCTGGCGAAACAAAACTGAAGTAGAAGGCCACTCGGTCATCGCCTGCAGTCCCCTACTGCGACTAGGGTACAAGGCTAGGAGGTCATCGTGCTAGGCCCACACAAAGACCAACATTGGGTCATCGGACCACCGTTTACAACCCCAAGCCGTCCTTGGAGTAGCCACTGGAACACAACCGAGATTTATTGTTTGTCAGTTAAATACTTCGTATCCTCCCTCAGAACAGAGGTTCGTAAACTCATACACGCATTATGCTTCCAAGCCCACCTACAAATCGAATTTCATGGACTTTTGTGTCATAAAACAAAATATAAGCTATAAGAAAGAAACCGAACGAGGATCCTTGCCAGAGTAGAATGTATAGGCCACAAGGTGTATTGACAAAATATTTCTCCATGGTTTGCGGTTCGTATATCGCATTATTAGGACTCACAGGACTGAAGATAAAGATATCCAAAATATGCACGTAGAGCAATAGCAACAATGCACATTAATAATAATAATAATAATAATAATAATAATAATAATAATAATAACCGAATTCGTAATGGTATCAATATTGCTTGCCTTGCTTTTGAAGATGACCTCGCTCTCACCATTTCAATCACCTGCATGAATGCGCTGTTAAGATTGACCTCAAAATCTCCTACACCAAAACCCACTTCCTTTCTAACATCATACATGCTCCACGACATCTTCTGACTACCCACAGTAGAATCTTGAAAGTGGAAAGATTCAAATACATTGGTGAATGCGTTGAATCCAACAATTCTGAAACGTTCGCCGTCTTAGCACGTGTCAACATGTGTGAAACAACCTTCCGACTCACATTTATTAAAAAGGTATATCTCTCGAAATAGAAGAGGCATTATCAATCTGTAATTAGACCTGAAACATTATATGCAGTAGAATGTTTAACACTTCCAACATATAGCCTGCTTGAAACACTGGAAATTAAGGAAAACAGGATTATTCGAAAAATTCTTGATCCCAACCTCAAAGATGGTGGTTACAGACTTCGAAGCAACTTAGAAATATACATCCACACAGATATGATATCAAGCGTAATCCGGAAAAGAATGATAACTTTTTACGGTCATCTCTTCATGTTGCCAGCTCAAAGAATCTGTAAACGTTTGTTACGCTACTTCAGTTGCCTGCTGCCATTTCTTGATGGATACAGTACTTTTGTATCCATCCCTTGGCACAGGCCAGAGTAAAGTGTAGCTTTCACCGAAGTCCCAGTCAACATCCGTGGCAGTGACAATATGAAAGCTGCTGGGGTATGGGTGGTGCTGAGTAATGACATTCAGAGCACAAATAGTGCATCTGAGTGTTATGAAAGGTGTTACTCATAGGGTCAGTCGTGTTGCAATAGCACTTTCTGGCCCAGTGAGAAAGCAATGGCAAACTACCTCACTCCTCATCTTGCCTAGTACGCCTCATTTTGGTGCTGCCATTGGTTTTTGCGGTTTCCTTATAACCGCATAACCTTTGGTGGTGCTATTTGAGGATCCAACCAGCCTCTGGGCTCATGACCTAACAGACAGACAGATGCTACTTCAGAAGCCTCGTGTCGGTAGATTTACTGGCACGTAAAAGAACTCCCGCGGGACTAAATTCCGGCACCTCGGCGTCTCCGAAGACCGTAAAAAGAAGTTAGTGGGACGTAAAGCAAATAACAGTAGTAGTAGTAGTAGTAGTCAGTTGGTAAAGAAAGCATGATTAGGGACATTCCATTTCATCAAGAATTACTTGGCGGATTTTGAAAATAATCACACCTCTGTATTGTACCCGCTCAAAGCCTGAGTCCCAACCAGCATTTATCTCAGGGAGTGTTACGGTCCGAATCTATCGCAACTAATAAACAAAAAAAATATATATATTTTGAGATATAAGATCTCAAACTAAATGTAAGGGCGCCATCCAATCAGTACTACTGGGTTGAACGGGACACTCTAATCTTTAACGTTAAGGCTCATCATAAAACACACAAATTATATATCTATTCAGATCAAAGGGAAATTATGAAGGCTCCGTCCTTGGAATGCGGACGGATATTTAAACGGTCACCAAGGGTTTACTATTCTACAAGAACAAGAACCTGGAACTGTTTCCTTGCAAATGCTAAAGGAGCATTTTATTTAAGTAAACAAAATAATTTTTACACACAATCAAAATCTGTTGACCCTTGATTTGCCGGTAATTTGGCAAATTATTCCTGAAAAATGATTACATAATATTTATCACTTTTGACCACCCTTCCATTTGGGTGGTAGAACCGTTGATATCTGAAGGTATCAAATTTACCTTCGTTAACACCATGACCATATTTGGTCGTGGACCAATTACCTGTTGGCTAAGTGGGCGCGATCACATGGACTATGTTATCGCCTCCACTTTGATTGAGATGAGACCAACCCGGGAAACTACAAACTCTCCCCGGGTTCCTAACCAAGATATGCTAATCGTTAGTTGAAGGAAACGGCAAAGGGACTCTAACCTAATGGCCCAGATGTAGGGATTTGCCTTCATTTTACAATTAACTTATTATTCACAACACTTGACATTATTACGTAAATTCGCCAGCTGACTTCCCTAGTATCATTCATCATCAGCATCCGAAATAATAAAATAAAATTTTAAAAAATATAAAAATATTCTTCTTCTTCTTATTATTATTATCAACATTATTATAAATAGTGGAGATCGGGATTATCGTAACCCGTAATCATCCTCGCTATAATACTTCAACTTCTCGCTCTAATTATTCTCATAAAAAACATAAAAATAAAAAAGTAGCTTCCTTTTTTATTCTTCTCCTTCTTCAAATATTCTCATTATTATTATTATTATTATTATTATTATTATTATTATTATTATTATTATTATTATTATTATTAGTTAAAAATCTCAAATTTTTCATTTCAACTCCCAACATCATCATTATGTCCAAAATATAAAAAAGTAAATTCTTCTTCAAAAAAAAGTAGCTACTTTTTTAAAAATATTATCATTATTAATGTGGTTTGAAAATTTCAATATTTTCAATTCAATTCCCACCATCATTACCGTTCTCATAAATTTACAAAATTCTTATTCTTCTTCAAATATATATAATTATTATTATTATTATTATTATTATTATTATTATTATTATTATTATTATTATTATTATTATTATTATTATTATTGTACCGGGCGGTACACCTCCATTCCGCTAATTTAAAAATTGCGCCAGGTGAAACTCCTCTGCTGGAGGAAGTCTGAACTTTATTGACAGTATTAATTTTCTACCTTCTCAGAAGATGTCACCACGTGGAAAATTCTGAGTTTTTGAACTGTGTCATTTTTGATGTGTTTTTGTTTCGCTTGAAGTAAGAAGTGTGAACTTTCTCTTCTAGAGGACACTACTGAAGATCTACAATAGTGCAACCTAGTGCGGAGTCAAAGAACTATTTTTTTGGAGAAAATTTAATTTCAAGAGTTTGTTCTTTGTTAAATTTCTTTCTATCATTGTTTAAGTTGGCAATATTTACCCCTTTCTTCCCCTTGTTATGAATGTATCCAATCCCGAATTTCTTCAATTAATTTCTATCCAATCAGATGTATCTTCCCCCAACTTGAATCTGTTGCGGGGTCCTATCCAATAAAGAGTTTGTGGGAGGGTGTTTTCTTTCCCCTAACGCCTAGAAACTTCCGCGAGAGTATTTAAACTGCTGATTTTTGGGTCTCTCGGCCACTTCTGTTCCATCTTTCTGTGTGTTAAGTACATAGCAGGGGGCGGGAAGCGCCTCTTTCTTCTCCAGCCGTTCAACACAAGGTAATGGCCGATTAATAACTTCTTTCTTTGCTAGCTCAGCAGTTTAACTTTCGGGGCGGGTTCTAAGCGTTCAACCATGTAACCTTTTCCTAAAATGTAACTTCTCTTTTCATCTATTCTCTTGTAAAACGACATATTGGGATAGAGAGTGCTAACCCTCTCGAGCTCCCACTCACATTGCCTTGAGGTGAACTTATTTTCTCAACCTATTCTTCGTTAATGTAAAACAAATTGTTCTTTTCTTAAGTAACCTCTTTAGCATGGGATTAGCCCTTGTATTAACGGCCTAGTGCCAAGTAGGTCTTAATCAAAGTGTATTAGGAGTGCAAGTTCGCCTCCTCTCAAATTGTTATTTTAGAGGTCATTTAATTAACCTGGTTTTCTTTTAATAGACCTCAGTAGATTGGGTATTTTACCCCTGTGTTTATGTCCGTTGAGGACAACTTGAAGGTGGAGTTTGGTGTGGCCTGGGAGAGGCTTAAATTTTGAGAGCGAGTGGCTCTTTTGAAAATTCTGGGTTGTATGCTTCATGGAGGTTTTTCAGTGTAATTTGGAGCAAGGGCTCCTAGGTATAAATGGGGTTTTCTCCCCCTCTGTTAAAACTTGTGTTTGGGGTAAAACTGAGCTGATTGCCCAAGCATTGTGAAGTCAGGGCGCGAAGCCCAAATTCTGTAAATATTGTACCTAACCCCTTTTGAATTGCTACTTTGTACCTGCCATGCTTGTTATTTCTTTGTTTTCGAAAAGAAAATATAACCTTGTTGAATTTTAAATTAATTTTACGTCGCACTATAATTTCGTAGCTTGAAACCCATTCACACCCGCACCTTCTTTCACCTCTACCTACCACGGAAAAGTCCGTAACAAGTGGTAGCAGAGCGTGGTTGAATGGGTCTCAATTTAGCCCCTTTTGACGGCTAAATATTGTTTGTTCCGAACTCTAACTATTTTCCCAGTTGCTGGAATTTTTTGAGTTTTTCAAAATTGGTCTGTCATCATGCCCGGCCCTCGCGATGTTCTCCTTCTTAACTATTTGCGTAAGGAGGAGTTGATCTATGAATTAACTATCAGAAATGTGCAATCTGGAGGCACGGTTGCAATAGACACTAACAAGCTTAGAGAGTCCTTTGATTTGCCCATTTCCATCCCCAATTTGGGAGAGAAAGAAATTGACGACTCTCTTTCCACGATCACGGAGAATATTACTGGGCTAGCTTCTGTAGTTAGTTTTTTTGATGAAAATGATCCGTCTCCTAATCAAATTAAGCGTGTGCAAGGCAGGCTATATCATTTTTCGAATAGGGTTAACGATCTGTTGTCTCTAAAACTGAATGATGTTCAGAGGAAGGAAGCTAGTACGCTCCTGGAAAATATTTCCGAATCATCTAGTAAGGTCACTCAATTGTTAACTGGGGAAGTTCCTCCCAAATCTGATCAACCCACCATAGTAAATGCAGGTAGTGAGGAAGCGCCTCCCAAGGGAGAAGTTAATAGAATAACCGTTGCTGCTCAAACTATCCCTGCCCCATTGGACAACGAATCCGAACGTCGTGCATCATTGAGTAACATCCGTTCTGAATTAACTTCCTTACCATTGAAACCTTTACCTACTATGTCACCCGGGTTTAGCAGCTTGCCTCATCCATTGGCAATGTTGCTCAGAGGTATCTCTAAGTTTTCCGTTAATACCACCAGTGATGTAATTTCATTTTTAAGATTTCTAGTGGAATTCCAGGATCATGCCCTTGTTTTTTCTCTTTCTCCATGTCAAATCTTGCAAATTATCTATCCGTATGCTATTGGTATTCTCTCTGATAAAATCGTAAGAGCCATTGCCGAGCAATCATCTATTGAGGATTTCCATGCCCATTTGCTAGCTAACTTCATCCCTGCTAGGGCCAGGTCCTCCCTTATTCAGAAGTACTATTATCGTGTACAGCGTTTGGATGAAAACTTGGCTGATTTCATACAGGACATTAAGTTTTATACTAGGGTGTTTGCCCTTCATTTTCCTGAAGATCAGATTGTACAGGCTATTGTAGAGGGAATTTCACCATCTTATAGGTCATACTTGTGTTTCGCGGCGTGCCCGCAAACTTTCTCTGAACTTGAAGCGTTGGCCGTCTCAGCGGAAGGAGTTAGATACGCCGATTCTTTGCGTGTAGCGAAAGAACCCCCGCCTTCCTTTAGTAACACTCGGCCTCCACCTCGCCGACCAGTCACACCCCGTAAATGTTATGCTTGCGGGTCGCCTGACCATCTTCGCAATAAATGTCCATTGGTCAAAACTAGTAGGGCAAATAATGGAGCTGGTTCAGCACAAGGCTGTTTTAAATGTGGGGCTTTCTCACATATCGCCAAGAATTGCCCAAACTCGAATAGCACCCCCTCCTGCTCAACTTCTGGTGCAAATTCTACCTATGCCAATAATAAAAAGTGACTAGTGGCTTCGGCTGAGTCAACTAATCCATCTTCCCGAGACTCAGCCCCTGGTAAACAGGTTGTAAATTTAGAGAACGAGCAATTTTCAAATTTATCTTTTGAAGGTCCCAAAGAGTGTCTTAGGATTGCGGCGGATTCCCCCGCACCGGTTCCTTTTCTTAAGATTGAGTTAAATAACGAGCCTATTACAGCTCTCTTAGATTCAGGCAGTGTTTGTTCGATTATTTCGGCTGAATGGAATTCTAAATTGAAATCGGTTTGTAAACTTCCTGACTATGTCTCTTCTCCTGTTCAATACGTTTCGGCTAATTCATCTCCATTAGAAATTCTAGGTTCCTTACTGGTCAAAATTCGTATTTTTAAGTTTACTTGGAAAATTAAATTGTTTGTGGCTAAGCACCTGTCTTGCCCCATCATACTGGGAGCGGACTTTATTTCTCACACTGGTCTTGTGCTCGATCTTCAGAGTAAGTCGTGCACATTCAAATTTGCGTCCAATTGTAAAATTCCCTTGTTAAAGTGTAATTCTGTGTCATGTTCATCTATTTCGCCTACCCAGGATGAGATGTTGTTAGACCTTAGACATCTACCTGAGAAGCAGGCTGATAGTATTCGTAAATTATGTCAGTCATTTCCAGAGGTGTTCTCTGATACTCTTGGTGTTACTGACCTTATTGAATACAAAATTGAGGTCACGGATTCGATTCCTGTCCGTTTTCCACCTTATAGGCTATCTCCACCTAAAATGAAGGCTCTGAAAGAAATTATCGATCAGATGTTGAAGGATGGTATTATTAGGCCCTCTAAGTCGGCGTATTCATCGCCTATTTTTCTAGTCCCGAAACCCCAAGGAGGCTTCAGGCCTGTCATTGATTACAGGGCTCTCAATCGGAAGGTGGTGTTGCAATCTGTGCCCCTTCCTGACCTTCATTCTTGCTTTTCATGGTTTCGCAAGGCCAAGTTCTTCACTATCTTGGACTTGAATCAGGCCTATAATCAAATTCCCCTTGCCGAAGAGTCTAAACACCTTACAACGTTTGCCACGGACTGGAATTTATACGAATACAACCGCGTGCCTTTCGGGCTCCCCACGGGGGCAGCTGTGCTCACTAGGCTACTAGATAGGGTCTTCTCCGACATCAAATTCGAGTACTTATATCACTATTTAGATGATGTCGTCGTATTTTCAGAGACTTTTGAAGAGCATCTAGATCATCTGCGAGAAGTTCTCGATCGCCTTCGTAAAGCTGGGTTAACTGTTAAGTTGTCCGAGGTTGCCTTTGCTAAGCCCTCTATGTCATTCCTAGGGCATATTGTGTCACCCGATGGTGTAGCAGTCGATCATTCTAGAACACAGGCCATCCGTGATTTTAAACCTCCCAAGGACATCAAAGGTATCGCCAGGTTCATTGGTATGGTGAATTTCTTCAGGAAGTTCATTCCTAACTTTGCTAATAGAGCGGCGCCCTTAAACCTTCTTCGTAGGAAAGGCATCAAATTCGAGTGGGGACCTTCTCAACAAGCCGCTTTTGAAGATCTTAAATTAGCACTTTGTAATGCCCCTGTACTTGCTATGCCTGATTTCTCGAAGAAATTCATCGTCCAAACCGACGCGTCGTCGTCAGCAGTAGCTGCAGTCCTTCTTCAAGAGACTGAACTAGGGAGGCGACCTATCGCCTATGCCTCTAGGACCTTGTCGGCTCAAGAAGCCAAGTATTCCATCTATGAGCTCGAAGGTTTGGCAGTCTTATTCGCCTTAGAAAAGTTCCGTCTATATCTGGAACACGTCAAATTCGACCTGGAGACAGATAATCAAGCATTAAGCTGGGTCTTAGGTAGGCCGCGTCGTACTGGTCGTATAGCCCGCTGGGCTATTCGTATTTCCGCCTTCCAGTTTGATGTTAGACATATCAGAGGTACCGAAAATGTTGTTGCTGATGGACTCAGCCGTATGTTTTCAGAAGACGTTGAGAACCATGAACAGGTCGACAGTTCATCACCTCCCGAGTCCATACTATCTGGTGTTAATGCCATCTTAACAGATGCTCCCATGCTTTTTAGGGATATTGAGAAATACCAACGTGAAGATCCGACGCTGGCTCCGATAATGGAAACCCTTTCTTCTGGGGAACATGTTGTCCCTTATGTTCTGAGGAATGGTGTTCTATGTTGCCCATCGAGGCATGATAGGATGATGAAAGTTGTCGTTCCAGCTGTTCTTGTACCTATGATCTTCAAGTATTATCATGAGACCCCATTAGGAGGGCATCTTGGAATCTTTAAAACTCGTGAGAAGATTCGTGAAATGTTCATCTGGAAAGGTATGGACGGTGAAATCCGGGAACTTGTAAAAGCTTGTAAATTTTGTTTGCTCAGTAAACCCACCATGTCCACCAAGGTAGGCCTTTTGTCTTCGCATCAAGCGTCGCGCCCCATGGAACGCCTGTACATTGATTATGTAGGACCCTTCCCCCAGTCAAAGGGTAATGCTAACAAGTTCATCTTTGTGTGCGTAGATGGTTTTACCAGATTTTCTTGGTTATTTCCGACTAAGCTGGCTACCGCTCAGTCTACCTTTACCTGCTTAAATTCTATTTTTGCTTCTTTTGGTCCGTGTCAATATATTGTATCTGATAATGCTAAGGCTTTTACATCTAATTTATTTCGTAAATTCTGTTTTGACTTATCAATCTCTCATGTAACTACTTCTGCTTATTACCCTCAACCATCTCTGGCTGAAAGGGTTAACCGTAATCTCAGGTCAGCACTTATTGCCTATCATCATGAAGATCATTCCAGGTGGGACACGTCCCTGCATTGGATAGCTTTTGCTTTGAATTCGGCGGTTCATGAATCTCACAAGTTTACTCCAGCTTCTTTGATGTTCAAGTTTGTTCCCAACTCGCCGCTCTCTAACCTCTGGTCTCTGAATGACATTCTACCCGAGACAATAGATCCGGATAACATTAAAGATCTTTGGAAGAAGGCTAAAGCCAATCTTAAAGTGTCTCATGAAAAGGTTAGGGAAAGGTATGATCGTGGACGGAGACCCACCCCTTTGAAGGTAGGTGACCAGGTTATGGTCAAAAATTTTGTTCCCGCGGGCAAGCTTGCCCCCAGATTTCATGGGCCAGGTGAAACCGGTGTAAATTTGGTGTCAACTTGCTTCATATAATTTGATAGGAATATGAAGGTTATATTTTTTTTTTTTGAGTTCCACTCTTAAGGCATTCTGCTCCTTCTATTTTATTTTACATGTAAGCATTTCTTGTAAACCTCCCCGATTGTTAAACTGCCATCCTGTCCTTACCTCGGCCATTACCACGCTCCCGTCTCCTGCTTCAATTCACACAGTGGCATAACTTATGCCATGGATATTTGCACGCCGCTGGCCCCTCAACCTCTCCACAAGCTTGTACCCTCAAAAAAGATGATGGTCCAACACAATTCTGCCGCCAAGCTTTAATGTTTCAGTGCCCCCGCAGCCGCGCGGCGCCGTGCAGCAACTGGAGCTGAGGACGGGCCCCCTCGGCCCCAGCGAGGAAGACGTGTGCACGGCGAGCCGGAGCTCTCCTCCCGGCCAAGGCTGATGTGCGGCGCACAACCTGCTACTTGCCCGCAGCCTGTTTATGTTCACCGCGGGCGCGGCGTGCTTCAACACCTCTGCTCCCCTCATAGTGCGGGCGAGCGGTATCTCAGGGTACTTGAGGGGTCCGAGCGGCCTCCTTTGGACGCAAGCCGCAACGGCCGGTCTGGCCATCCCACTTCATCACCATCTACTACATGAACAGATACTATAAGTAATGACTACACTTGGGAATTCAACTGCAATA
This sequence comes from Anabrus simplex, assembly GCF_040414725.1. Taxonomy (NCBI): domain Eukaryota; kingdom Metazoa; phylum Arthropoda; class Insecta; order Orthoptera; family Tettigoniidae; genus Anabrus; species Anabrus simplex. Next base: position 847,492,882 of record NC_090265.1, read on the forward strand.
TTTGGTGGACTTTGAAAATTTTTTTTTCCTTCACTTTCAAGTATAAAAAGTTATCTTCAGAAATTCAACTTCTACAAATATAAAGACTTTACTTCATCTGCAACAACAAAATTATGAAACTCTATCAAACCAAATTAAAAAATCTTATAAATGCTTCTGCAATCAATCTTCATATCCACAGCATAACTTGGACCTTGTTTCAAACTGATTTCATGTGTCATCCCTGGAGGAACTTTTGGGGGGGGAGGTCTGTACCGGGCGGTACACCTCCACTCCGCTAATTTAAAAATTGCGCCAGGTGAAACTCCTCTGCTGGAGGAAGTCTGAACTTTATTGACAGTATTAATTTTCTACCTTCTCAGAAGATGTCACCACGTGGAAAATTCTGAGTTTTTGAACTGTGTCATTTTTGATGTGTTTTTGTTTCGCTTGAAGTAAGAAGTGTGAACTTTCTCTTCTAGAGGACACTACTGAAGATCTACAATAGTGCAACCTAGTGCGGAGTCAAAGAACTATTTTTTTGGAGAAAATTTAATTTCAAGAGTTTGTTCTTTGTTAAATTTCTTTCTATCATTGTTTAAGTTGGTAATATTTACCCCTTTCTTCCCCTTGTTATGAATGTATCCAATCCCGAATTTCTTCAATTAATTTCTATCCAATCAGATGTATCTTCCCCCAACTTGAATCTGTTGCGGGGTCCTATCCAATAAAGAGTTTGTGGGAGGGTGTTTTCTTTCCCCTAACGCCTAGAAACTTCCGCGAGAGTATTTAAACTGCTGATTTTTGGGTCTCTCGGCCACTTCTGTTCCATCTTTCTGTGTGTTAAGTACATAGCAGGGGGCGGGAAGCGCCTCTTTCTTCTCCAGCCGTTCAACACAAGGTAATGGCCGATTAATAACTTCTTTCTTTGCTAGCTCAGCAGTTTAACTTTCGGGGCGGGTTCTAAGCGTTCAACCATGTAACCTTTTCCTAAAATGTAACTTATCTTTTCATCTATTCTCTTGTAAAACGACATATTGGGATAGAGAGTGCTAACCCTCTCGAGCTCCCACTCACATTGTCTTGAGATGAACTTATTTTCTCAACCTATTCTTCGTTAATGTAAAACAAATTGTTCTTTTCTTAAGTAACCTCTTTAGCATGGGATTAGCCCTTGTATTAACGGCCTAGTGCCAAGTAGGTCTTAATCAAAGTGTATTAGGAGTGCAAGTTCGCCTCCTCTCAAATTGTTATTTTAGAGGTCATTTAATTAACCTGCTTTTCTTTTAATAGACCTCAGTAGATTGGGTATTTTACCCCTGTGTTTATGTCCGTTGAGGACAACTTGAAGGTGGAGTTTGGTGTGGCCTGGGAGAGGCTTAAATTTTGAGAGCGAGTGGCTCTTTTGAAAATTCTGGGTTGTATGCTTCATGGAGGTTTTTCAGTGTAATTTGGAGCAAGGGCTCCTAGGTATAAATGGGGTTTTCTCCCCCTCTGTTAAAACTTGTGTTTGGGGTAAAACTGAGCTGATTGCCCAAGCATTGTGAAGTCAGGGCGCGAAGCCCAAATTCTGTAAATATTGTACCTAACCCCTTTTGAATTGCTACTTTGTACCTGCCATGCTTGTTATTTCTTTGTTTTCGAAAAGAAAATATAACCTTGTTGAATTTTAAATTAATTTTACGTCGCACTATAATTTCGTAGCTTGAAACCCATTCACACCCGCACCTTCTTTCACCTCTACCTACCACGGAAAAGTCCGTAACAAGTGGTAGCAGAGCGTGGTTGAATGGGTCTCAATTTAGCCCCTTTTGACGGCTAAATATTGTTTGTTCCGAACTCTAACTATTTTCCCAGTTGCTGGAATTTTTTGAGTTTTTCAAAATTGGTCTGTCATCATGCCCGGCCCTCGCGATGTTCTCCTTCTTAACTATTTGCGTAAGGAGGAGTTGATCTATGAATTAACTATCAGAAATGTGCAATCTGGAGGCACGGTTGCAATAGACACTAACAAGCTTAGAGAGTCCTTTGATTTGCCCATTTCCATCCCCAATTTGGGAGAGAAAGAAATTGACGACTCTCTTTCCACGATCACGGAGAATATTACTGGGCTAGCTTCTGTAGTTAGTTTTTTTGATGAAAATGATCCGTCTCCTAATCAAATTAAGCGTGTGCAAGGCAGGCTATATCATTTTTCGAATAGGGTTAACGATCTGTTGTCTCTAAAACTGAATGATGTTCAGAGGAAGGAAGCTAGTACGCTCCTGGAAAATATTTCCGAATCATCTAGTAAGGTCACTCAATTGTTAACTGGGGAAGTTCCTCCCAAATCTGATCAACCCACCATAGTAAATGCAGGTAGTGAGGAAGCGCCTCCCAAGGGAGAAGTTAATAGAATAACCGTTGCTGCTCAAACTATCCCTGCCCCATTGGACAACGAATCCGAACGTCGTGCATCATTGAGTAACATCCGTTCTGAATTAACTTCCTTACCATTGAAACCTTTACCTACTATGTCACCCGGGTTTAGCAGCTTGCCTCATCCATTGGCAATGTTGCTCAGAGGTATCTCTAAGTTTTCCGTTAATACCACCAGTGATGTAATTTCATTTTTAAGATTTCTAGTGGAATTCCAGGATCATGCCCTTGTTTTTTCTCTTTCTCCATGTCAAATCTTGCAAATTATCTATCCGTATGCTATTGGTATTCTCTCTGATAAAATCGTAAGAGCCATTGCCGAGCAATCATCTATTGAGGATTTCCATGCCCATTTGCTAGCTAACTTCATCCCTGCTAGGGCCAGGTCCTCCCTTATTCAGAAGTACTATTATCGTGTACAGCGTTTGGATGAAAACTTGGCTGATTTCATACAGGACATTAAGTTTTATACTAGGGTGTTTGCCCTTCATTTTCCTGAAGATCAGATTGTACAGGCTATTGTAGAGGGAATTTCACCATCTTATAGGTCATACTTGTGTTTCGCGGCGTGCCCGCAAACTTTCTCTGAACTTGAAGCGTTGGCCGTCTCAGCGGAAGGAGTTAGATACGCCGATTCTTTGCGTGTAGCGAAAGAACCCCCGCCTTCCTTTAGTAACACTCGGCCTCCACCTCGCCGACCAGTCACACCCCGTAAATGTTATGCTTGCGGGTCGCCTGACCATCTTCGCAATAAATGTCCATTGGTCAAAACTAGTAGGGCAAATAATGGAGCTGGTTCAGCACAAGGCTGTTTTAAATGTGGGGCTTTCTCACATATCGCCAAGAATTGCCCAAACTCGAATAGCACCCCCTCCTGCTCAACTTCTGGTGCAAATTCTACCTATGCCAATAATAAAAAGTGACTAGTGGCTTCGGCTGAGTCAACTAATCCATCTTCCCGAGACTCAGCCCCTGGTAAACAGGTTGTAAATTTAGAGAACGAGCAATTTTCAAATTTATCTTTTGAAGGTCCCAAAGAGTGTCTTAGGATTGCGGCGGATTCCCCCGCACCGGTTCCTTTTCTTAAGATTGAGTTAAATAACGAGCCTATTACAGCTCTCTTAGATTCAGGCAGTGTTTGTTCGATTATTTCGGCTGAATGGAATTCTAAATTGAAATCGGTTTGTAAACTTCCTGACTATGTCTCTTCTCCTGTTCAATACGTTTCGGCTAATTCATCTCCATTAGAAATTCTAGGTTCCTTACTGGTCAAAATTCGTATTTTTAAGTTTACTTGGAAAATTAAATTGTTTGTGGCTAAGCACCTGTCTTGCCCCATCATACTGGGAGCGGACTTTATTTCTCACACTGGTCTTGTGCTCGATCTTCAGAGTAAGTCGTGCACATTCAAATTTGCGTCCAATTGTAAAATTCCCTTGTTAAAGTGTAATTCTGTGTCATGTTCATCTATTTCGCCTACCCAGGATGAGATGTTGTTAGACCTTAGACATCTACCTGAGAAGCAGGCTGATAGTATTCGTAAATTATGTCAGTCATTTCCAGAGGTGTTCTCTGATACTCTTGGTGTTACTGACCTTATTGAATACAAAATTGAGGTCACGGATTCGATTCCTGTCCGTTTTCCACCTTATAGGCTATCTCCACCTAAAATGAAGGCTCTGAAAGAAATTATCGATCAGATGTTGAAGGATGGTATTATTAGGCCCTCTAAGTCGGCGTATTCATCGCCTATTTTTCTAGTCCCGAAACCCCAAGGAGGCTTCAGGCCTGTCATTGATTACAGGGCTCTCAATCGGAAGGTGGTGTTGCAATCTGTGCCCCTTCCTGACCTTCATTCTTGCTTTTCATGGTTTCGCAAGGCCAAGTTCTTCACTATCTTGGACTTGAATCAGGCCTATAATCAAATTCCCCTTGCCGAAGAGTCTAAACACCTTACAACGTTTGCCACGGACTGGAATTTATACGAATACAACCGCGTGCCTTTCGGGCTCCCCACGGGGGCAGCTGTGCTCACTAGGCTACTAGATAGGGTCTTCTCCGACATCAAATTCGAGTACTTATATCACTATTTAGATGATGTCGTCGTATTTTCAGAGACTTTTGAAGAGCATCTAGATCATCTGCGAGAAGTTCTCGATCGCCTTCGTAAAGCTGGGTTAACTGTTAAGTTGTCCGAGGTTGCCTTTGCTAAGCCCTCTATGTCATTCCTAGGGCATATTGTGTCACCCGATGGTGTAGCAGTCGATCATTCTAGAACACAGGCCATCCGTGATTTTAAACCTCCCAAGGACATCAAAGGTATCGCCAGGTTCATTGGTATGGTGAATTTCTTCAGGAAGTTCATTCCTAACTTTGCTAATAGAGCGGCGCCCTTAAACCTTCTTCGTAGGAAAGGCATCAAATTCGAGTGGGGACCTTCTCAACAAGCCGCTTTTGAAGATCTTAAATTAGCACTTTGTAATGCCCCTGTACTTGCTATGCCTGATTTCTCGAAGAAATTCATCGTCCAAACCGACGCGTCGTCGTCAGCAGTAGCTGCAGTCCTTCTTCAAGAGACTGAACTAGGGAGGCGACCTATCGCCTATGCCTCTAGGACCTTGTCGGCTCAAGAAGCCAAGTATTCCATCTATGAGCTCGAAGGTTTGGCAGTCTTATTCGCCTTAGAAAAGTTCCGTCTATATCTGGAACACGTCAAATTCGACCTGGAGACAGATAATCAAGCATTAAGCTGGGTCTTAGGTAGGCCGCGTCGTACTGGTCGTATAGCCCGCTGGGCTATTCGTATTTCCGCCTTCCAGTTTGATGTTAGACATATCAGAGGTACCGAAAATGTTGTTGCTGATGGACTCAGCCGTATGTTTTCAGAAGACGTTGAGAACCATGAACAGGTCGACAGTTCATCACCTCCCGAGTCCATACTATCTGGTGTTAATGCCATCTTAACAGATGCTCCCATGCTTTTTAGGGATATTGAGAAATACCAACGTGAAGATCCGACGCTGGCTCCGATAATGGAAACCCTTTCTTCTGGGGAACATGTTGTCCCTTATGTTCTGAGGAATGGTGTTCTATGTTGCCCATCGAGGCATGATAGGATGATGAAAGTTGTCGTTCCAGCTGTTCTTGTACCTATGATCTTCAAGTATTATCATGAGACCCCATTAGGAGGGCATCTTGGAATCTTTAAAACTCGTGAGAAGATTCGTGAAATGTTCATCTGGAAAGGTATGGACGGTGAAATCCGGGAACTTGTAAAAGCTTGTAAATTTTGTTTGCTCAGTAAACCCACCATGTCCACCAAGGTAGGCCTTTTGTCTTCGCATCAAGCGTCGCGCCCCATGGAACGCCTGTACATTGATTATGTAGGACCCTTCCCCCAGTCAAAGGGTAATGCTAACAAGTTCATCTTTGTGTGCGTAGATGGTTTTACCAGATTTTCTTGGTTATTTCCGACTAAGCTGGCTACCGCTCAGTCTACCTTTACCTGCTTAAATTCTATTTTTGCTTCTTTTGGTCCGTGTCAATATATTGTATCTGATAATGCTAAGGCTTTTACATCTAATTTATTTCGTAAATTCTGTTTTGACTTATCAATCTCTCATGTAACTACTTCTGCTTATTACCCTCAACCATCTCTGGCTGAAAGGGTTAACCGTAATCTCAGGTCAGCACTTATTGCCTATCATCATGAAGATCATTCCAGGTGGGACACGTCCCTGCATTGGATAGCTTTTGCTTTGAATTCGGCGGTTCATGAATCTCACAAGTTTACTCCAGCTTCTTTGATGTTCAAGTTTGTTCCCAACTCGCCGCTCTCTAACCTCTGGTCTCTGAATGACATTCTACCCGAGACAATAGATCCGGATAACATTAAAGATCTTTGGAAGAAGGCTAAAGCCAATCTTAAAGTGTCTCATGAAAAGGTTAGGGAAAGGTATGATCGTGGACGGAGACCCACCCCTTTGAAGGTAGGTGACCAGGTTATGGTCAAAAATTTTGTTCCCGCGGGCAAGCTTGCCCCCAGATTTCATGGGCCAGGTGAAACCGGTGTAAATTTGGTGTCAACTTGCTTCATATAATTTGATAGGAATATGAAGGTTATATTTTTTTTTTTTGAGTTCCACTCTTAAGGCATTCTGCTCCTTCTATTTTATTTTACATGTAAGCATTTCTTGTAAACCTCCCCGATTGTTAAACTGCCATCCTGTCCTTACCTCGGCCATTACCACGCTCCCGTCTCCTGCTTCAATTCACACAGTGGCATAACTTATGCCATGGATATTTGCACGCCGCTGGCCCCTCAACCTCTCCACAAGCTTGTACCCTCAAAAAAGATGATGGTCCAACACAATTCTGCCGCCAAGCTTTAATGTTTCAGTGCCCCCGCAGCCGCGCGGCGCCGTGCAGCAACTGGAGCTGAGGACGGGCCCCCTCGGCCCCAGCGAGGAAGACGTGTGCACGGCGAGCCGGAGCTCTCCTCCCGGCCAAGGCTGATGTGCGGCGCACAACCTGCTACTTGCCCGCAGCCTGTTTATGTTCACCGCGGGCGCGGCGTGCTTCAACACCTCTGCTCCCCTCATAGTGCGGGCGAGCGGTATCTCAGGGTACTTGAGGGGTCCGAGCGGCCTCCTTTGGACGCAAGCCGCAACGGCCGGTCTGGCCATCCCACTTCATCACCATCTACTACATGAACAGATACTATAAGTAATGACTACACTTGGGAATTCAACTGCAATATTTGGTGGACTTTGAAAATTTTTTTTTCCTTCACTTTCAAGTATAAAAAGTTATCTTCAGAAATTCAACTTCTACAAATATAAAGACTTTACTTCATCTGCAACAACAAAATTATGAAACTCTATCAAACCAAATTAAAAAATCTTATAAATGCTTCTGCAATCAATCTTCATATCCACAGCATAACTTGGACCTTGTTTCAAACTGATTTCATGTGTCATCCCTGGAGGAACTTTTGGGGGGGGAGGTCTGTACCGGGCGGTACACCTCCACTCCGCTAATTTAAAAATTGCGCCAGGTGAAACTCCTCTGCTGGAGGAAGTCTGAACTTTATTGACAGTATTAATTTTCTACCTTCTCAGAAGATGTCACCACGTGGAAAATTCTGAGTTTTTGAACTGTGTCATTTTTGATGTGTTTTTGTTTCGCTTGAAGTAAGAAGTGTGAACTTTCTCTTCTAGAGGACACTACTGAAGATCTACAATAGTGCAACCTAGTGCGGAGTCAAAGAACTATTTTTTTGGAGAAAATTTAATTTCAAGAGTTTGTTCTTTGTTAAATTTCTTTCTATCATTGTTTAAGTTGGTAATATTTACCCCTTTCTTCCCCTTGTTATGAATGTATCCAATCCCGAATTTCTTCAATTAATTTCTATCCAATCAGATGTATCTTCCCCCAACTTGAATCTGTTGCGGGGTCCTATCCAATAAAGAGTTTGTGGGAGGGTGTTTTCTTTCCCCTAACGCCTAGAAACTTCCGCGAGAGTATTTAAACTGCTGATTTTTGGGTCTCTCGGCCACTTCTGTTCCATCTTTCTGTGTGTTAAGTACATAGCAGGGGGCGGGAAGCGCCTCTTTCTTCTCCAGCCGTTCAACACAAGGTAATGGCCGATTAATAACTTCTTTCTTTGCTAGCTCAGCAGTTTAACTTTCGGGGCGGGTTCTAAGCGTTCAACCATGTAACCTTTTCCTAAAATGTAACTTCTCTTTTCATCTATTCTCTTGTAAAACGACATATTGGGATAGAGAGTGCTAACCCTCTCGAGCTCCCACTCACATTGTCTTGAGATGAACTTATTTTCTCAACCTATTCTTCGTTAATGTAAAACAAATTGTTCTTTTCTTAAGTAACCTCTTTAGCATGGGATTAGCCCTTGTATTAACGGCCTAGTGCCAAGTAGGTCTTAATCAAAGTGTATTAGGAGTGCAAGTTCGCCTCCTCTCAAATTGTTATTTTAGAGGTCATTTAATTAACCTGCTTTTCTCTTAATAGACCTCAGTAGATTGGGTATTTTACCCCTGTGTTTATGTCCGTTGAGGACAACTTGAAGGTGGAGTTTGGTGTGGCCTGGGAGAGGCTTAAATTTTGAGAGCGAGTGGCTCTTTTGAAAATTCTGGGTTGTATGCTTCATGGAGGTTTTTCAGTGTAATTTGGAGCAAGGGCTCCTAGGTATAAATGGGGTTTTCTCCCCCTCTGTTAAAACTTGTGTTTGGGGTAAAACTGAGCTGATTGCCCAAGCATTGTGAAGTCAGGGCGCGAAGCCCAAATTCTGTAAATATTGTACCTAACCCCTTTTGAATTGCTACTTTGTACCTGCCATGCTTGTTATTTCTTTGTTTTCGAAAAGAAAATATAACCTTGTTGAATTTTAAATTAATTTTACGTCGCACTATAATTTCGTAGCTTGAAACCCATTCACACCCGCACCTTCTTTCACCTCTACCTACCACGGAAAAGTCCGTAACAAGTGGTAGCAGAGCGTGGTTGAATGGGTCTCAATTTAGCCCCTTTTGACGGCTAAATATTGTTTGTTCCAAACTCTAACTATTTTCCCAGTTGCTGGAATTTTTTGAGTTTTTCAAAATTGGTCTGTCATCATGCCCGGCCCTCGCGATGTTCTCCTTCTTAACTATTTGCGTAAGGAGGAGTTGATCTATGAATTAACTATCAGAAATGTGCAATCTGGAGGCACGGTTGCAATAGACACTAACAAGCTTAGAGAGTCCTTTGATTTGCCCATTTCCATCCCCAATTTGGGAGAGAAAGAAATTGACGACTCTCTTTCCACGATCACGGAGAATATTACTGGGCTAGCTTCTGTAGTTAGTTTTTTTGATGAAAATGATCCGTCTCCTAATCAAATTAAGCGTGTGCAAGGCAGGCTATATCATTTTTCGAATAGGGTTAACGATCTGTTGTCTCTAAAACTGAATGATGTTCAGAGGAAGGAAGCTAGTACGCTCCTGGAAAATATTTCCGAATCATCTAGTAAGGTCACTCAATTGTTAACTGGGGAAGTTCCTCCCAAATCTGATCAACCCACCATAGTAAATGCAGGTAGTGAGGAAGCGCCTCCCAAGGGAGAAGTTAATAGAATAACCGTTGCTGCTCAAACTATCCCTGCCCCATTGGACAACGAATCCGAACGTCGTGCATCATTGAGTAACATCCGTTCTGAATTAACTTCCTTACCATTGAAACCTTTACCTACTATGTCACCCGGGTTTAGCAGCTTGCCTCATCCATTGGCAATGTTGCTCAGAGGTATCTCTAAGTTTTCCGTTAATACCACCAGTGATGTAATTTCATTTTTAAGATTTCTAGTGGAATTCCAGGATCATGCCCTTGTTTTTTCTCTTTCTCCATGTCAAATCTTGCAAATTATCTATCCGTATGCTATTGGTATTCTCTCTGATAAAATCGTAAGAGCCATTGCCGAGCAATCATCTATTGAGGATTTCCATGCCCATTTGCTAGCTAACTTCATCCCTGCTAGGGCCAGGTCCTCCCTTATTCAGAAGTACTATTATCGTGTACAGCGTTTGGATGAAAACTTGGCTGATTTCATACAGGACATTAAGTTTTATACTAGGGTGTTTGCCCTTCATTTTCCTGAAGATCAGATTGTACAGGCTATTGTAGAGGGAATTTCACCATCTTATAGGTCATACTTGTGTTTCGCGGCGTGCCCGCAAACTTTCTCTGAACTTGAAGCGTTGGCCGTCTCAGCGGAAGGAGTTAGATACGCCGATTCTTTGCGTGTAGCGAAAGAACCCCCGCCTTCCTTTAGTAACACTCGGCCTCCACCTCGCCGACCAGTCACACCCCGTAAATGTTATGCTTGCGGGTCGCCTGACCATCTTCGCAATAAATGTCCATTGGTCAAAACTAGTAGGGCAAATAATGGAGCTGGTTCAGCACAAGGCTGTTTTAAATGTGGGGCTTTCTCACATATCGCCAAGAATTGCCCAAACTCGAATAGCACCCCCTCCTGCTCAACTTCTGGTGCAAATTCTACCTATGCCAATAATAAAAAGTGACTAGTGGCTTCGGCTGAGTCAACTAATCCATCTTCCCGAGACTCAGCCCCTGGTAAACAGGTTGTAAATTTAGAGAACGAGCAATTTTCAAATTTATCTTTTGAAGGTCCCAAAGAGTGTCTTAGGATTGCGGCGGATTCCCCCGCACCGGTTCCTTTTCTTAAGATTGAGTTAAATAACGAGCCTATTACAGCTCTCTTAGATTCAGGCAGTGTTTGTTCGATTATTTCGGCTGAATGGAATTCTAAATTGAAATCGGTTTGTAAACTTCCTGACTATGTCTCTTCTCCTGTTCAATACGTTTCGGCTAATTCATCTCCATTAGAAATTCTAGGTTCCTTACTGGTCAAAATTCGTATTTTTAAGTTTACTTGGAAAATTAAATTGTTTGTGGCTAAGCACCTGTCTTGCCCCATCATACTGGGAGCGGACTTTATTTCTCACACTGGTCTTGTGCTCGATCTTCAGAGTAAGTCGTGCACATTCAAATTTGCGTCCAATTGTAAAATTCCCTTGTTAAAGTGTAATTCTGTGTCATGTTCATCTATTTCGCCTACCCAGGATGAGATGTTGTTAGACCTTAGACATCTACCTGAGAAGCAGGCTGATAGTATTCGTAAATTATGTCAGTCATTTCCAGAGGTGTTCTCTGATACTCTTGGTGTTACTGACCTTATTGAATACAAAATTGAGGTCACGGATTCGATTCCTGTCCGTTTTCCACCTTATAGGCTATCTCCACCTAAAATGAAGGCTCTGAAAGAAATTATCGATCAGATGTTGAAGGATGGTATTATTAGGCCCTCTAAGTCGGCGTATTCATCGCCTATTTTTCTAGTCCCGAAACCCCAAGGAGGCTTCAGGCCTGTCATTGATTACAGGGCTCTCAATCGGAAGGTGGTGTTGCAATCTGTGCCCCTTCCTGACCTTCATTCTTGCTTTTCATGGTTTCGCAAGGCCAAGTTCTTCACTATCTTGGACTTGAATCAGGCCTATAATCAAATTCCCCTTGCCGAAGAGTCTAAACACCTTACAACGTTTGCCACGGACTGGAATTTATACGAATACAACCGCGTGCCTTTCGGGCTCCCCACGGGGGCAGCTGTGCTCACTAGGCTACTAGATAGGGTCTTCTCCGACATCAAATTCGAGTACTTATATCACTATTTAGATGATGTCGTCGTATTTTCAGAGACTTTTGAAGAGCATCTAGATCATCTGCGAGAAGTTCTCGATCGCCTTCGTAAAGCTGGGTTAACTGTTAAGTTGTCCGAGGTTGCCTTTGCTAAGCCCTCTATGTCATTCCTAGGGCATATTGTGTCACCCGATGGTGTAGCAGTCGATCATTCTAGAACACAGGCCATCCGTGATTTTAAACCTCCCAAGGACATCAAAGGTATCGCCAGGTTCATTGGTATGGTGAATTTCTTCAGGAAGTTCATTCCTAACTTTGCTAATAGAGCGGCGCCCTTAAACCTTCTTCGTAGGAAAGGCATCAAATTCGAGTGGGGACCTTCTCAACAAGCCGCTTTTGAAGATCTTAAATTAGCACTTTGTAATGCCCCTGTACTTGCTATGCCTGATTTCTCGAAGAAATTCATCGTCCAAACCGACGCGTCGTCGTCAGCAGTAGCTGCAGTCCTTCTTCAAGAGACTGAACTAGGGAGGCGACCTATCGCCTATGCCTCTAGGACCTTGTCGGCTCAAGAAGCCAAGTATTCCATCTATGAGCTCGAAGGTTTGGCAGTCTTATTCGCCTTAGAAAAGTTCCGTCTCTATCTGGAACACGTCAAATTCGACCTGGAGACAGATAATCAAGCATTAAGCTGGGTCTTAGGTAGGCCGCGTCGTACTGGTCGTATAGCCCGCTGGGCTATTCGTATTTCCGCCTTCCAGTTTGATGTTAGACATATCAGAGGTACCGAAAATGTTGTTGCTGATGGACTCAGCCGTATGTTTTCAGAAGACGTTGAGAACCATGAACAGGTCGACAGTTCATCACCTCCCGAGTCCATACTATCTGGTGTTAATGCCATCTTAACAGATGCTCCCATGCTTTTTAGGGATATTGAGAAATACCAACGTGAAGATCCGACGCTGGCTCCGATAATGGAAACCCTTTCTTCTGGGGAACATGTTGTCCCTTATGTTCTGAGGAATGGTGTTCTATGTTGCCCATCGAGGCATGATAGGATGATGAAAGTTGTCGTTCCAGCTGTTCTTGTACCTATGATCTTCAAGTATTATCATGAGACCCCATTAGGAGGGCATCTTGGAATCTTTAAAACTCGTGAGAAGATTCGTGAAATGTTCATCTGGAAAGGTATGGACGGTGAAATCCGGGAACTTGTAAAAGCTTGTAAATTTTGTTTGCTCAGTAAACCCACCATGTCCACCAAGGTAGGCCTTTTGTCTTCGCATCAAGCGTCGCGCCCCATGGAACGCCTGTACATTGATTATGTAGGACCCTTCCCCCAGTCAAAGGGTAATGCTAACAAGTTCATCTTTGTGTGCGTAGATGGTTTTACCAGATTTTCTTGGTTATTTCCGACTAAGCTGGCTACCGCTCAGTCTACCTTTACCTGCTTAAATTCTATTTTTGCTTCTTTTGGTCCGTGTCAATATATTGTATCTGATAATGCTAAGGCTTTTACATCTAATTTATTTCGTAAATTCTGTTTTGACTTATCAATCTCTCATGTAACTACTTCTGCTTATTACCCTCAACCATCTCTGGCTGAAAGGGTTAACCGTAATCTCAGGTCAGCACTTATTGCCTATCATCATGAAGATCATTCCAGGTGGGACACGTCCCTGCATTGGATAGCTTTTGCTTTGAATTCGGCGGTTCATGAATCTCACAAGTTTACTCCAGCTTCTTTGATGTTCAAGTTTGTTCCCAACTCGCCGCTCTCTAACCTCTGGTCTCTGAATGACATTCTACCCGAGACAATAGATCCGGATAACATTAAAGATCTTTGGAAGAAGGCTAAAGCCAATCTTAAAGTGTCTCATGAAAAGGTTAGGGAAAGGTATGATCGTGGACGGAGACCCACCCCTTTGAAGGTAGGTGACCAGGTTATGGTCAAAAATTTTGTTCCCGCGGGCAAGCTTGCCCCCAGATTTCATGGGCCAGGTGAAACCGGTGTAAATTTGGTGTCAACTTGCTTCATATAATTTGATAGGAATATGAAGGTTATATTTTTTTTTTTGAGTTCCACTCTTAAGGCATTCTGCTCCTTCTATTTTATTTTACATGTAAGCATTTCTTGTAAACCTCCCCGATTGTTAAACTGCCATCCTGTCCTTACCTCGGCCATTACCACGCTCCCGTCTCCTGCTTCAATTCACACAGTGGCATAACTTATGCCATGGATATTTGCACGCCGCTGGCCCCTCAACCTCTCCACAAGCTTGTACCCTCAAAAAAGATGATGGTCCAACACAATTCTGCCGCCAAGCTTTAATGTTTCAGTGCCCCCGCAGCCGCGCGGCGCCGTGCAGCAACTGGAGCTGAGGACGGGCCCCCTCGGCCCCAGCGAGGAAGACGTGTGCACGGCGAGCCGGAGCTCTCCTCCCGGCCAAGGCTGATGTGCGGCGCACAACCTGCTACTTGCCCGCAGCCTGTTTATGTTCACCGCGGGCGCGGCGTGCTTCAACACCTCTGCTCCCCTCATAGTGCGGGCGAGCGGTATCTCAGGGTACTTGAGGGGTCCGAGCGGCCTCCTTTGGACGCAAGCCGCAACGGCCGGTCTGGCCATCCCACTTCATCACCATCTACTACATGAACAGATACTATAAGTAATGACTACACTTGGGAATTCAACTGCAATATTTGGTGGACTTTGAAAATTTTTTTTTCCTTCACTTTCAAGTATAAAAAGTTATCTTCAGAAATTCAACTTCTACAAATATAAAGACTTTACTTCATCTGCAACAACAAAATTATGAAACTCTATCAAACCAAATTAAAAAATCTTATAAATGCTTCTGCAATCAATCTTCATATCCACAGCATAACTTGGACCTTGTTTCAAACTGATTTCATGTGTCATCCCTGGAGGAACTTTTGGGGGGGGGAGGTCTGTACCGGGCGGTACACCTCCACTCCGCTAATTTAAAAATTGCGCCAGGTGAAACTCCTCTGCTGGAGGAAGTCTGAACTTTATTGACAGTATTAATTTTCTACCTTCTCAGAAGATGTCACCACGTGGAAAATTCTGAGTTTTTGAACTGTGTCATTTTTGATGTGTTTTTGTTTCGCTTGAAGTAAGAAGTGTGAACTTTCTCTTCTAGAGGACACTACTGAAGATCTACAATAGTGCAACCTAGTGCGGAGTCAAAGAACTATTTTTTTGGAGAAAATTTAATTTCAAGAGTTTGTTCTTTGTTAAATTTCTTTCTATCATTGTTTAAGTTGGTAATATTTACCCCTTTCTTCCCCTTGTTATGAATGTATCCAATCCCGAATTTCTTCAATTAATTTCTATCCAATCAGATGTATCTTCCCCCAACTTGAATCTGTTGCGGGGTCCTATCCAATAAAGAGTTTGTGGGAGGGTGTTTTCTTTCCCCTAACGCCTAGAAACTTCCGCGAGAGTATTTAAACTGCTGATTTTTGGGTCTCTCGGCCACTTCTGTTCCATCTTTCTGTGTGTTAAGTACATAGTAGGGGGCGGGAAGCGCCTCTTTCTTCTCCAGCCGTTCAACACAAGGTAATGGCCGATTAATAACTTCTTTCTTTGCTAGCTCAGCAGTTTAACTTTCGGGGCGGGTTCTAAGCGTTCAACCATGTAACCTTTTCCTAAAATGTAACTTCTCTTTTCATCTATTCTCTTGTAAAACGACATATTGGGATAGAGAGTGCTAACCCTCTCGAGCTCCCACTCACATTGTCTTGAGATGAACTTATTTTCTCAACCTATTCTTCGTTAATGTAAAACAAATTGTTCTTTTCTTAAGTAACCTCTTTAGCATGGGATTAGCCCTTGTATTAACGGCCTAGTGCCAAGTAGGTCTTAATCAAAGTGTATTAGGAGTGCAAGTTCGCCTCCTCTCAAATTGTTATTTTAGAGGTCATTTAATTAACCTGCTTTTCTTTTAATAGACCTCAGTAGATTGGGTATTTTACCCCTGTGTTTATGTCCGTTGAGGACAACTTGAAGGTGGAGTTTGGTGTGGCCTGGGAGAGGCTTAAATTTTGAGAGCGAGTGGCTCTTTTGAAAATTCTGGGTTGTATGCTTCATGGAGGTTTTTCAGTGTAATTTGGAGCAAGGGCTCCTAGGTATAAATGGGGTTTTCTCCCCCTCTGTTAAAACTTGTGTTTGGGGTAAAACTGAGCTGATTGCCCAAGCATTGTGAAGTCAGGGCGCGAAGCCCAAATTCTGTAAATATTGTACCTAACCCCTTTTGAATTGCTACTTTGTACCTGCCATGCTTGTTATTTCTTTGTTTTCGAAAAGAAAATATAACCTTGTTGAATTTTAAATTAATTTTACGTCGCACTATAATTTCGTAGCTTGAAACCCATTCACACCCGCACCTTCTTTCACCTCTACCTACCACGGAAAAGTCCGTAACAAGTGGTAGCAGAGCGTGGTTGAATGGGTCTCAATTTAGCCCCTTTTGACGGCTAAATATTGTTTGTTCCAAACTCTAACTATTTTCCCAGTTGCTGGAATTTTTTGAGTTTTTCAAAATTGGTCTGTCATCATGCCCGGCCCTCGCGATGTTCTCCTTCTTAACTATTTGCGTAAGGAGGAGTTGATCTATGAATTAACTATCAGAAATGTGCAATCTGGAGGCACGGTTGCAATAGACACTAACAAGCTTAGAGAGTCCTTTGATTTGCCCATTTCCATCCCCAATTTGGGAGAGAAAGAAATTGACGACTCTCTTTCCACGATCACGGAGAATATTACTGGGCTAGCTTCTGTAGTTAGTTTTTTTGATGAAAATGATCCGTCTCCTAATCAAATTAAGCGTGTGCAAGGCAGGCTATATCATTTTTCGAATAGGGTTAACGATCTGTTGTCTCTAAAACTGAATGATGTTCAGAGGAAGGAAGCTAGTACGCTCCTGGAAAATATTTCCGAATCATCTAGTAAGGTCACTCAATTGTTAACTGGGGAAGTTCCTCCCAAATCTGATCAACCCACCATAGTAAATGCAGGTAGTGAGGAAGCGCCTCCCAAGGGAGAAGTTAATAGAATAACCGTTGCTGCTCAAACTATCCCTGCCCCATTGGACAACGAATCCGAACGTCGTGCATCATTGAGTAACATCCGTTCTGAATTAACTTCCTTACCATTGAAACCTTTACCTACTATGTCACCCGGGTTTAGCAGCTTGCCTCATCCATTGGCAATGTTGCTCAG
Organism: Anabrus simplex; assembly: GCF_040414725.1. Taxonomy (NCBI): domain Eukaryota; kingdom Metazoa; phylum Arthropoda; class Insecta; order Orthoptera; family Tettigoniidae; genus Anabrus; species Anabrus simplex. Next base: position 847,509,734 of record NC_090265.1, read on the forward strand.
AGGTATCTCTAAGTTTTCCGTTAATACCACCAGTGATGTAATTTCATTTTTAAGATTTCTAGTGGAATTCCAGGATCATGCCCTTGTTTTTTCTCTTTCTCCATGTCAAATCTTGCAAATTATCTATCCGTATGCTATTGGTATTCTCTCTGATAAAATCGTAAGAGCCATTGCCGAGCAATCATCTATTGAGGATTTCCATGCCCATTTGCTAGCTAACTTCATCCCTGCTAGGGCCAGGTCCTCCCTTATTCAGAAGTACTATTATCGTGTACAGCGTTTGGATGAAAACTTGGCTGATTTCATACAGGACATTAAGTTTTATACTAGGGTGTTTGCCCTTCATTTTCCTGAAGATCAGATTGTACAGGCTATTGTAGAGGGAATTTCACCATCTTATAGGTCATACTTGTGTTTCGCGGCGTGCCCGCAAACTTTCTCTGAACTTGAAGCGTTGGCCGTCTCAGCGGAAGGAGTTAGATACGCCGATTCTTTGCGTGTAGCGAAAGAACCCCCGCCTTCCTTTAGTAACACTCGGCCTCCACCTCGCCGACCAGTCACACCCCGTAAATGTTATGCTTGCGGGTCGCCTGACCATCTTCGCAATAAATGTCCATTGGTCAAAACTAGTAGGGCAAATAATGGAGCTGGTTCAGCACAAGGCTGTTTTAAATGTGGGGCTTTCTCACATATCGCCAAGAATTGCCCAAACTCGAATAGCACCCCCTCCTGCTCAACTTCTGGTGCAAATTCTACCTATGCCAATAATAAAAAGTGACTAGTGGCTTCGGCTGAGTCAACTAATCCATCTTCCCGAGACTCAGCCCCTGGTAAACAGGTTGTAAATTTAGAGAACGAGCAATTTTCAAATTTATCTTTTGAAGGTCCCAAAGAGTGTCTTAGGATTGCGGCGGATTCCCCCGCACCGGTTCCTTTTCTTAAGATTGAGTTAAATAACGAGCCTATTACAGCTCTCTTAGATTCAGGCAGTGTTTGTTCGATTATTTCGGCTGAATGGAATTCTAAATTGAAATCGGTTTGTAAACTTCCTGACTATGTCTCTTCTCCTGTTCAATACGTTTCGGCTAATTCATCTCCATTAGAAATTCTAGGTTCCTTACTGGTCAAAATTCGTATTTTTAAGTTTACTTGGAAAATTAAATTGTTTGTGGCTAAGCACCTGTCTTGCCCCATCATACTGGGAGCGGACTTTATTTCTCACACTGGTCTTGTGCTCGATCTTCAGAGTAAGTCGTGCACATTCAAATTTGCGTCCAATTGTAAAATTCCCTTGTTAAAGTGTAATTCTGTGTCATGTTCATCTATTTCGCCTACCCAGGATGAGATGTTGTTAGACCTTAGACATCTACCTGAGAAGCAGGCTGATAGTATTCGTAAATTATGTCAGTCATTTCCAGAGGTGTTCTCTGATACTCTTGGTGTTACTGACCTTATTGAATACAAAATTGAGGTCACGGATTCGATTCCTGTCCGTTTTCCACCTTATAGGCTATCTCCACCTAAAATGAAGGCTCTGAAAGAAATTATCGATCAGATGTTGAAGGATGGTATTATTAGGCCCTCTAAGTCGGCGTATTCATCGCCTATTTTTCTAGTCCCGAAACCCCAAGGAGGCTTCAGGCCTGTCATTGATTACAGGGCTCTCAATCGGAAGGTGGTGTTGCAATCTGTGCCCCTTCCTGACCTTCATTCTTGCTTTTCATGGTTTCGCAAGGCCAAGTTCTTCACTATCTTGGACTTGAATCAGGCCTATAATCAAATTCCCCTTGCCGAAGAGTCTAAACACCTTACAACGTTTGCCACGGACTGGAATTTATACGAATACAACCGCGTGCCTTTCGGGCTCCCCACGGGGGCAGCTGTGCTCACTAGGCTACTAGATAGGGTCTTCTCCGACATCAAATTCGAGTACTTATATCACTATTTAGATGATGTCGTCGTATTTTCAGAGACTTTTGAAGAGCATCTAGATCATCTGCGAGAAGTTCTCGATCGCCTTCGTAAAGCTGGGTTAACTGTTAAGTTGTCCGAGGTTGCCTTTGCTAAGCCCTCTATGTCATTCCTAGGGCATATTGTGTCACCCGATGGTGTAGCAGTCGATCATTCTAGAACACAGGCCATCCGTGATTTTAAACCTCCCAAGGACATCAAAGGTATCGCCAGGTTCATTGGTATGGTGAATTTCTTCAGGAAGTTCATTCCTAACTTTGCTAATAGAGCGGCGCCCTTAAACCTTCTTCGTAGGAAAGGCATCAAATTCGAGTGGGGACCTTCTCAACAAGCCGCTTTTGAAGATCTTAAATTAGCACTTTGTAATGCCCCTGTACTTGCTATGCCTGATTTCTCGAAGAAATTCATCGTCCAAACCGACGCGTCGTCGTCAGCAGTAGCTGCAGTCCTTCTTCAAGAGACTGAACTAGGGAGGCGACCTATCGCCTATGCCTCTAGGACCTTGTCGGCTCAAGAAGCCAAGTATTCCATCTATGAGCTCGAAGGTTTGGCAGTCTTATTCGCCTTAGAAAAGTTCCGTCTCTATCTGGAACACGTCAAATTCGACCTGGAGACAGATAATCAAGCATTAAGCTGGGTCTTAGGTAGGCCGCGTCGTACTGGTCGTATAGCCCGCTGGGCTATTCGTATTTCCGCCTTCCAGTTTGATGTTAGACATATCAGAGGTACCGAAAATGTTGTTGCTGATGGACTCAGCCGTATGTTTTCAGAAGACGTTGAGAACCATGAACAGGTCGACAGTTCATCACCTCCCGAGTCCATACTATCTGGTGTTAATGCCATCTTAACAGATGCTCCCATGCTTTTTAGGGATATTGAGAAATACCAACGTGAAGATCCGACGCTGGCTCCGATAATGGAAACCCTTTCTTCTGGGGAACATGTTGTCCCTTATGTTCTGAGGAATGGTGTTCTATGTTGCCCATCGAGGCATGATAGGATGATGAAAGTTGTCGTTCCAGCTGTTCTTGTACCTATGATCTTCAAGTATTATCATGAGACCCCATTAGGAGGGCATCTTGGAATCTTTAAAACTCGTGAGAAGATTCGTGAAATGTTCATCTGGAAAGGTATGGACGGTGAAATCCGGGAACTTGTAAAAGCTTGTAAATTTTGTTTGCTCAGTAAACCCACCATGTCCACCAAGGTAGGCCTTTTGTCTTCGCATCAAGCGTCGCGCCCCATGGAACGCCTGTACATTGATTATGTAGGACCCTTCCCCCAGTCAAAGGGTAATGCTAACAAGTTCATCTTTGTGTGCGTAGATGGTTTTACCAGATTTTCTTGGTTATTTCCGACTAAGCTGGCTACCGCTCAGTCTACCTTTACCTGCTTAAATTCTATTTTTGCTTCTTTTGGTCCGTGTCAATATATTGTATCTGATAATGCTAAGGCTTTTACATCTAATTTATTTCGTAAATTCTGTTTTGACTTATCAATCTCTCATGTAACTACTTCTGCTTATTACCCTCAACCATCTCTGGCTGAAAGGGTTAACCGTAATCTCAGGTCAGCACTTATTGCCTATCATCATGAAGATCATTCCAGGTGGGACACGTCCCTGCATTGGATAGCTTTTGCTTTGAATTCGGCGGTTCATGAATCTCACAAGTTTACTCCAGCTTCTTTGATGTTCAAGTTTGTTCCCAACTCGCCGCTCTCTAACCTCTGGTCTCTGAATGACATTCTACCCGAGACAATAGATCCGGATAACATTAAAGATCTTTGGAAGAAGGCTAAAGCCAATCTTAAAGTGTCTCATGAAAAGGTTAGGGAAAGGTATGATCGTGGACGGAGACCCACCCCTTTGAAGGTAGGTGACCAGGTTATGGTCAAAAATTTTGTTCCCGCGGGCAAGCTTGCCCCCAGATTTCATGGGCCAGGTGAAACCGGTGTAAATTTGGTGTCAACTTGCTTCATATAATTTGATAGGAATATGAAGGTTATATTTTTTTTTTTGAGTTCCACTCTTAAGGCATTCTGCTCCTTCTATTTTATTTTACATGTAAGCATTTCTTGTAAACCTCCCCGATTGTTAAACTGCCATCCTGTCCTTACCTCGGCCATTACCACGCTCCCGTCTCCTGCTTCAATTCACACAGTGGCATAACTTATGCCATGGATATTTGCACGCCGCTGGCCCCTCAACCTCTCCACAAGCTTGTACCCTCAAAAAAGATGATGGTCCAACACAATTCTGCCGCCAAGCTTTAATGTTTCAGTGCCCCCGCAGCCGCGCGGCGCCGTGCAGCAACTGGAGCTGAGGACGGGCCCCCTCGGCCCCAGCGAGGAAGACGTGTGCACGGCGAGCCGGAGCTCTCCTCCCGGCCAAGGCTGATGTGCGGCGCACAACCTGCTACTTGCCCGCAGCCTGTTTATGTTCACCGCGGGCGCGGCGTGCTTCAACACCTCTGCTCCCCTCATAGTGCGGGCGAGCGGTATCTCAGGGTACTTGAGGGGTCCGAGCGGCCTCCTTTGGACGCAAGCCGCAACGGCCGGTCTGGCCATCCCACTTCATCACCATCTACTACATGAACAGATACTATAAGTAATGACTACACTTGGGAATTCAACTGCAATATTTGGTGGACTTTGAAAATTTTTTTTTCCTTCACTTTCAAGTATAAAAAGTTATCTTCAGAAATTCAACTTCTACAAATATAAAGACTTTACTTCATCTGCAACAACAAAATTATGAAACTCTATCAAACCAAATTAAAAAATCTTATAAATGCTTCTGCAATCAATCTTCATATCCACAGCATAACTTGGACCTTGTTTCAAACTGATTTCATGTGTCATCCCTGGAGGAACTTTTGGGGGGGGAGGTCTGTACCGGGCGGTACACCTCCACTCCGCTAATTTAAAAATTGCGCCAGGTGAAACTCCTCTGCTGGAGGAAGTCTGAACTTTATTGACAGTATTAATTTTCTACCTTCTCAGAAGATGTCACCACGTGGAAAATTCTGAGTTTTTGAACTGTGTCATTTTTGATGTGTTTTTGTTTCGCTTGAAGTAAGAAGTGTGAACTTTCTCTTCTAGAGGACACTACTGAAGATCTACAATAGTGCAACCTAGTGCGGAGTCAAAGAACTATTTTTTTGGAGAAAATTTAATTTCAAGAGTTTGTTCTTTGTTAAATTTCTTTCTATCATTGTTTAAGTTGGTAATATTTACCCCTTTCTTCCCCTTGTTATGAATGTATCCAATCCCGAATTTCTTCAATTAATTTCTATCCAATCAGATGTATCTTCCCCCAACTTGAATCTGTTGCGGGGTCCTATCCAATAAAGAGTTTGTGGGAGGGTGTTTTCTTTCCCCTAACGCCTAGAAACTTCCGCGAGAGTATTTAAACTGCTGATTTTTGGGTCTCTCGGCCACTTCTGTTCCATCTTTCTGTGTGTTAAGTACATAGCAGGGGGCGGGAAGCGCCTCTTTCTTCTCCAGCCGTTCAACACAAGGTAATGGCCGATTAATAACTTCTTTCTTTGCTAGCTCAGCAGTTTAACTTTCGGGGCGGGTTCTAAGCGTTCAACCATGTAACCTTTTCCTAAAATGTAACTTCTCTTTTCATCTATTCTCTTGTAAAACGACATATTGGGATAGAGAGTGCTAACCCTCTCGAGCTCCCACTCACATTGTCTTGAGATGAACTTATTTTCTCAACCTATTCTTCGTTAATGTAAAACAAATTGTTCTTTTCTTAAGTAACCTCTTTAGCATGGGATTAGCCCTTGTATTAACGGCCTAGTGCCAAGTAGGTCTTAATCAAAGTGTATTAGGAGTGCAAGTTCGCCTCCTCTCAAATTGTTATTTTAGAGGTCATTTAATTAACCTGCTTTTCTTTTAATAGACCTCAGTAGATTGGGTATTTTACCCCTGTGTTTATGTCCGTTGAGGACAACTTGAAGGTGGAGTTTGGTGTGGCCTGGGAGAGGCTTAAATTTTGAGAGCGAGTGGCTCTTTTGAAAATTCTGGGTTGTATGCTTCATGGAGGTTTTTCAGTGTAATTTGGAGCAAGGGCTCCTAGGTATAAATGGGGTTTTCTCCCCCTCTGTTAAAACTTGTGTTTGGGGTAAAACTGAGCTGATTGCCCAAGCATTGTGAAGTCAGGGCGCGAAGCCCAAATTCTGTAAATATTGTAACTAACCCCTTTTGAATTGCTACTTTGTACCTGCCATGCTTGTTATTTCTTTGTTTTCGAAAAGAAAATATAACCTTGTTGAATTTTAAATTAATTTTACGTCGCACTATAATTTCGTAGCTTGAAACCCATTCACACCCGCACCTTCTTTCACCTCTACCTACCACGGAAAAGTCCGTAACAATTATTATTATTATTATTATTATTATTATTATTATTATTATTATTATTATTATTATTATTATTATTATTATTATTATTATTATTATTATTATTATTATTATTATTCATTTTTAAAAATAATTTCGCTTGTTACACGGTAGTCCACTCTTAATATGTTTAACGCATAACCCCTTTTACAATTTCGATTTATTTTGGCACTAATCAATCCAGATATGATTTACTTGGAATATTATTATATATATATAATTCGCTGGGGCCATCAAGGACCACGTTAAGTCTTGTTGCATTTGACACTGAACTTGGCCTTCTTTAGAGCCCAAATTTCCCTCATTCTTTGTGAGTGGGCCTGCTTACGCTCCTCTGTCCAAGGGGCACCGTGACTTCTCTTCGGTTGCTCGTCTCGGTTTAGCCCGTTCGTCAATATTTTCTTGCGGAAGAGATCACTGTTAAAGGCGTCTTCAGCTGAAATATGTAGCGTTTGCAGGTCTTCTTTCGTATTTCTAAACCAGGGAATTTTGGTTTTGGGGTTTGAATCAAAAAAGTGAAAGATTTCTTTAGTTAACTTTCTTCCGTCCATTCTTTTCAGATGACCGTAAAATCGTGCCCGTCTTTTTCTGATTGTGTCGGTAATTTTCTCTATTTTGCTGTAGACTTCCTTGTTGGATCTCTTTTGATGGATTCCATTTCTGTACTTTGATCCCAAGATTCCTCTCACAATTTTGCGTTCTCTTTTCTCCAGTTCTTCAAGGAGTCCTTTGTTGGCATTTAGAGACAGGGTTTCGGCTGCATATAGAACTACTGGCTTCCGAACTGTTTCATAGTGACGTATCTTGGTGTTTTGGGAAAGGCATTTTTTGTTGTAGATTGTGCGCGATGTTTGGTAGGCTATTTCCAGTTTGCGTACTCGCTCCTGAAGTGCTTCTTTGTCCAGTCCATTTTTCATGATGATCTCACCCAGGTATTTGAATTTGTCTACTCGGGTGATGTCCCCGTATTTTGTATGGAGTTTTGGTGGAGCCTCTTTGATGTTAGTCATTACTTCTGTTTTCTCAAACGATATCTGCAAACCAGTTTGTTCGGCAATTTCCTTTAAAATTTCAACTTGAGCTCTAGCGGTTTCTATGTCGGTTGAGAGAACAGCAATATCATCGGCAAATGCTAAGCAGTCTGTTGCGATCCCCTTGGATTTGGTTCCTATTCTCAATGGACTGTAGTTGGTTTCCTGTAATCTCACCCGCCAGGTTCTGATGATCTTTTCAAGAACACAGTTGAAGAGTATCGGGGATAGCCCATCACCTTGTCGGACTCCTGTTTTGATGTCAAAGGAATGCGAGAGACATCCGTGGAACTTCACCTTGGATTTTGTATCGGTCAGGGTGGCTCTAATTAATGCCAGCAGTTTCAAATCAACTCCAAATTCATTTAAGATGTTTAGCAGGACTTCCCGGTCAATGGAGTCGTACGCTTTCTTAAAGTCCACAAAGACAGACACATACTGCTTGGACCTTAGTGTACAATATCTGATGATCGTTTTCAGATTTTGGATCTGTTCAGCTGTTGAGCGACCTTTTCTGAACCCTCCTTGTTATTCACCTATTTGATGTTCGACTTGTGCTTCCAAACGCTCCAGGATGGCAAGTGATAGAATTTTGTAAGTCACGGGTAGCAAAGATATTCCTCTGTAGTTGTTGATGTTCTTCATGCTGCATTTTTTGTGTAATGGATGGATCAAAGCTATTTTCCAATCTTCGGGTAGGGTCTCCTTGTTCCAAATTTCTTCTATTTGCTTTTGCAAGATATCAAGTGATTCTTCTGGGGCATATTTCCATAGTTCTGCTACTACTGAGTCTTCCCCCGGCGCTTTGTTATTTTTGAGACGGGCAATGTGGCGCTTGATTTCATCTCTGTCGGGTGGTCTGGAATCTGGGTACCTGAGTAAGGGTTCCTTGGTCTCAATGGCGCTTTGCGGTTTAGAGCAATTAAGTAAATTCAGGAAGTAATGTGCCAGAATGCTGCATCATTTGACGTCGCCAGTGTGCCGTCCGTTCGCTCAAAGCATAGAGATGGTGGTTTATACCCAGTGAGTTTGTGTTTGAAGGCTCTGTAGTACTCTCTGCTTTCATTCTTCCTAAAGTTTTGTTCTATCTTTTCAATGAGAGATTTTTCGTATTTACGATTCTCAGTTCTGAACACCCTAGCTGCTTGGGTACGTTGGGTTTTGTAGGTTTCCCAATCATTTTCTGATTTAGTAGAGTTGTACTGTTTCCACGCATTGAGTCTTTCTTGAAGGACTGATTCGCAAGTACTATTCCACCAGGCATGCTTTTTGCTTCTCTTGATTTCTGCAACGTCTTTGGCGGCCTCAACAAGGAGACATTTGGCGTTGTTAAAATCACAGTCATTTGGTCTAGCCTTCTCCTGGAACACCTCTACCCTTTGCCGAAGTTTATCATTGTCGAAGCGTGTGATCTGTTTGGTTGTCTTCCTTGTGTTTGCGGGAATTGGTTTGAATTTGATAAGAGACATATAATGATCTGAGGCCACATTGATGCCTTTCCTTACCTTGACATTCATAATCTCAGGGCTGTTTCTCCTGGAGATCACAACATGATCAATTTGGAACTCTCCGAGAGCTTGGACGGGAGAACGCCAAGTCATTTGCTTTCTGGGTAGATGACGAAAGTGGGTCGACATGACCTGCAGGTTGTGATTTTCACAAATGGTCACCAGTCTTTTGCCGTTGGGATTGGTTCTTTTGTGAGCAGGGTAAATTCCTATAACTTTCTTGTACTTCTGCTCACAACCTAGTTGGGCATTGAAGTCACCCAAAAGAAGCTAAACATGGTGTTTGGAGATTTTGTTCAATTTTACAACCAGTAGGTCCCAGAAATTATCAACTTCGTCTGGATCAGACTTGTTCTTATCGTTTGTAGGAGCATGTGCGTTAAATAGGGCGTAGGTTTTGTTCGCGCATTTAATTGTGAGTATAGACAATCTGTCATTCACAGGTTCGAAATTTGCAACCGATTTAAGTATCTTGGTTCTAACAGCAAACGCGGTTCCAAGCATCACAGCTCCATTGAGGATTCCTCTTTGCGCTTTGCTCTTGAAAAATCGGTAGCCTTCAGATTCAAAAATCTCTTCATCTGGGTACCTTGTTTCCTGTAGGGCCACTATGGATATCTGATTTTCGTGAAGAGCTTTGGTGAGGGTTTTCAGCTTGCCAGTTTATGTAAGTGAATTTATGTTGAAAGTTGCTAGAAAGGTTTTAGATTTTGGCCTGAGTTATTGACTCTTCGGGGTACACCGAGACGCTCCGACTCGTCTCTTGCATGATGTCGAGTCTCCCCCAGAATCCGAACGAGACTCGTGCGCCGTGGCGTTCACGACGAGGGATTTATCCGAAGATTTACCCCCTGGGGTATGTTTCTTGAAATGTTGTGCCATCATGCTTTTTGACTTGACTTTGCTTTGGACGGGTACACATCCTTTTACAACTAGGGTTGTTAGCCCTAGAGGTTGCCTCAAGATGTTTTCTGGCTTCTAGTCATTTACCAGTCTTCGCCGTAACCCTGGCAAGGGACCAGTTTTTTTTCACGGTGGTATTTTATTTCCCTACTACCCTCTGACTCTGCTGGCAGCAGAGCCAGCGAGCTTCCCCAATTCCAATGGGACGCGCCCGATGGAGGTAACCGGTAAATTTCCACACGGTGGAATATTATTATTCTTTCGAGAATTTTTATGTTTATGCCCCATCTTTATAATTTAGTCACATACGTTCTCTCCCAAACAGAAATCACCAAGATCCGAATTCACATCGGGCGGGACATAATAGTGTTCGAACCCGCAACCTTGTTTTCGTACTGTCGTTAATTCATGGAGACCATATGCTCCTAAGACAATTCTCAAATCCCATAACACCTCGCAGTTGGGCAAATAATTCCAATCTCTGCAAGTGTTAAATTATTCCTTCCTTTTCCATTTTGAAGTCCATTTATCCATCGGAACTCTTCAAAACATTTTCACTAATTAACCCTCGGTGTGTGGACTCTATTCTGCCACTCAATACACCGGTATATAAATACAACCTCTATGTGGGCCTTAAGATCCATCTATTTCTTCATCAACATCAGTACAATTCACTTTCATTTCGGGCCGGATTTCTGTCCCACAAACTCCATATTTCAACTTTTGGCTCAAATCACTCTGGGCCTCAAACATAGCGTGACCATATTATCAAAATGCCTATCTCGTTTGTACCAAAATTATTTATGTTTATTATGGAGTCCAAAAACGTTAAATCAACAATTAGTGTTAAAATCGGATTCACTGCCCAAATAAAATATTCATGCCACATAATATCTCCACATTTAAATTACTTTGATTTGCAATCATTCTATCCAACTAGGCCCGTGCCTTTATTCTCAAAGATTATTATTAAACACGCCTTTACACATTACCCAATATTAATGTTACTTCGACACTTGTACAGATTATTATTATTTTGGCCACTGGCGAACTTCGTGATATTTACAAACAAATCAATGGACTTCATTCCGTCTCACAATAATTTAAATCACTTGGCAACCCTACCTCTGGATTATCTTAGCCACATGCCTTAATATCTATAAAAGTTCCGATACTGGAAAAACACTTTGGAAGCACTTCTAAATGAATATTAACATTATCTTTACGTGAATCGTGCTCCATATCATATCAAACAACTCAAGCACTTGAATGAACAACTCAACCCTACTATACTCTATTTAATAATCAAAATTATGATGAGTGCTCGATCTAATCATGTACATATTAATTCGTCCCTTTATCTATCTATCTTTGAATTTATACGAGCCGGAAACGGCTCGTTTCACAATCAAGTTACCATGATAAAATAATATGATTTCCTCCCCCTAACGATAGCAATCTACAAATATTTGAAAAGGTTACTCATCTCTTTTTTTGTAGTCTCCTAAGCCGGACGAGAAGCAAATAAAATAACTGTTGCACTTTGGAATAATTTCCACCTTAAATTCTACTCACAAATTTTACACTCTCGGCCTTGTATCTAGCCCACTTAATGTAGATATACTTTCTTCATTCCTTTCCCGGACACTAGGAACATGGGATACCTCGGGATCCCCTTTACAACGGCCCGTGCGCGCACTTGAATTTCCCGTCTCACGTGCGTGTAGCTGACTAGGTATCAGTTTAAAATCGACTGTTTACTAGGTGACATAAACACTCGTGACCGTTCTCACGTAACGCACTTCCTAATCTGTTGGTAGAATTTCACACTCCGTAAGTTATGCTTTACTGAGTCCTGTCTATTTGAAACACTTCATACTAGTAAACTGCTCGAGACTGTAATATGAGCTACATCACGTCATGAATCGCTGTACTATGTAACAATATAATACTTCGAACCCTACTCCACGAGTAAGTACACACACGCACGCCTGGCTTAATCACTGCTCGAACAAAATATCAGAAGTTGTCACGCACCCCAGGCGTGGTATCAGCTCCGACCGCTTTGTCAAAAGTAGTTGTCAGTCCTTGTCCACGACCTCATATTTATACTCGTATCCCCTCTCTTCCGAGTTCAAGTTAGGTTATCTTAGGACGCGCAGTCCCGATATCCTCATATGACTATTTGCGCCTTTGCCAGTGGCTTAAATATGATATCCAATGATGTAATTATGTTCTCAAATGCTCTATACCAATCCTCAACTATTATCGTTCGCTGGTAATGGATATATTTGCGAATTTAGCTGCTGTATCCCGGCCTGGGATTTCGCGCTCTATTGTGGCGTCCTTTGCCTCCAGCCAATCATCGGATAGCATTCATGAATTCTCAGAATTACACCATGCAATCTCCCGCAATTATTAACTTTTTATAAGTTTTATAATATAGTAAGGCTCCTAAATTCCACCTTATTCTAAATTGATAACTCACTCCCTTCTATCAGTTTAATCCGCAGAGTTAGCCTCGCTAGTGCTTCTTACAATACGAAGTTGTCGCCTTGCTTTGGTCAAGTGAATTCTTCCATTGGTCCACCTAAACCACGTGACCGGGAAGGCTCAAATTTTTTTTTTCCAGTGCCAACCCCGCGTTCAACTCCCACTAGTACATGGAGATACCCTGCCTCATTTCTTAGAAATCTGCACCCGGCACTCTGCGCTGGGGCCACTACCTATTCTGCCCGGGGCTATGAAAACTTTCCGCAACTTGTCAACAACTCGTGCCTTTCTCTTTCCCCCTTCGTCACAATTTCTGAGAATTCTAATTCTGCTGTTCATTGTGTTTGTTAATCTCAGTGGAGACAATAGTCTGTGCATGTTTCACCATACCATCTCGGCCTGGCCTGCTCTTACTGTATGTACAGTACGATCTTCTCGCTTCTGAAAATGAAATATATATTCCTCCATAAATAATTACAATTGCATGACGCTTATCACACGCCCACCAGGGCGCAGTATTAAAATTTTTGCTATTCAGATTCTGGGTATAGTGAACAGTATAGTTCCATTTAAAACAATCAAAGTTACTTTCATTATCTAAACAGATATTTTTTACTCTCTATAAAAATACTGCAAGTTCGATTATAAGCCCCGTGGTAACATACCTAAAAGTGAAAACAAATTCTTGATATCTTTAACGGTTTGTAAATTATTTGAGTGAAACTCTCAGCTGTCTAACTGTGTGTATATTGTCGTTGAGCCTAGAAAAACAGCTACCTGTATGTGATAATATTTCACCTTAGAACTCCGGCCAGAAAAGTTCTGTCGTATAAGGTTCAGTAATGCATGAATTCTATCAATGAAATTTCATTGAGATACATGTGCTGCGGGTCAGTATTCCTGCCCTCAACACTGTCACATAGAGGTATTTCGAGACTCCTCGATGATATATGGAAATGAAAAATTCTGTAGTTTGCAAAGTCAGAAGGTAATAAAGGTGATAATATATCGATGTACTAGTTCTAATACCACGTATCTGAAGATGCTGTTCCTAAACATCACTTCCCTTAAGACTGGTCACGCCTTCCAGCTACTTATGTATATGCAGTCCATCACACATTCGTTGTGTTCATTTTCCTATGCTAATGTGTATAGGAAAATGGACCTTATCGTACCGTACTGTAGGAATAGTTTGTATAACGTATTTACTCACTCCTACACAGTAATGCATTTAAGGTTGATTTTGCTTTATACATTAGCATAGGAAAATGAACACGACGAAGATTTTTCTGACGGACTGCATATCCATATGTGGCTGGGAGGCGTGACTGGTCTTAAGGATAATAGTCTGATGGATAGGAATAGCATTGTCAGAACTAGGCCGTCGATATATTAGTCTGCCTGTCTACTGAAATGCGCACAGTAACTGACTCTATGAGCTACAATTTCACATCATTCCCAAGATGGGCTGGCTACATAAAAAATTATGTTACCACAGTGAACCCCTCACACCTCAGTATTTTTAATTAGTGAAATGAGAGGATGAGTCTCAGACGGGTCAACGGAAATAACACATTTGTTCTAGCTCATACTAGAAGACAGAGTGCAATGTAAATACTATATCTCATCTCTAATGCAACTGGACATTTTCATATATAATTCAAAGTTTTATGCTCTTGACAAATTCACAACACATTTATCATTCTTATACGCGTTTCAGAATGTTTGAAGACTAGTATGTGAAAATGTAATTACTATACTTTTCCAGTGTATGTGGTTGGTGCGTGTCTGTCAGTTTGTACGATTATCAAGGAAAACCATAGGTGGCATTCTAACTGATGAGCTCGCAGGTTATTTCACGATTAAAAAGCCTAACATTCCTGAATATTGATATGATATTCTCAATCCATGGAAGTGAATTATGGATCTTTACTGGGATCTAAAAATTTGATACATATTTCTTGTCTTTTCTTTAGGAAGAGACTTGTACTGTTCGCAATATCGATCCTACGTTCCAAGTATCTGCTGCCCTTGCGACAGAGCCCTGGTATTAAAACTTGTAAACAGTAAAGGCCACGCAAAGCCCAAGTATTAAGACTTCCTGATGGAACTCCCTCCATATTTCATTGTTAACCCAGCTCGAGGGGTCAGCATAAGCAGGTAATACTCATAAGCTCGTAAATACCACATCGCAAGAACAAGTCCTTAATCCACTGCTTTACCGTGATTACGAATATTTTATACTGTGAGAAAAGATTGTAGAGGATAGGTTAGTCGCTTAGAAACATATTTTGTGAGCAAGAACTGAAGATGTTCAAATCTCGAAGCTGAATTATTTCAACACTCTTTGGCACTTTTAGCAGAATATCGTCGTTGAAGAAACAATACTTCATATCGATGACTTACTTCGTATCTCCCAATGCACTTCCTATCCATTTTCTTCCTTAAGACTGGCCATGCCTACATATGGATGTACAGTCCATCAGAACAATTTTCTTTGTGTTCATTTTCCTATGGTAGTGTGTAAAGGAAAATTAACCTTAAATACATTAAACTGTAGAAGTGCTTAAATTCGACATGAAAACAACATACCTACAATACGGTGTGGTAAGGTCCATTTTCCTTTACACATTAGCATAGGAAAATGAACACTACGAGACAGGTTCTGATAGATTGCATATAAATATGTGGCTGGGAGGCTTGATCAGTCTTAAGGAATATAATGGGTAGGAAGAACATTATAACATACGTAGTTTTAGAAGTAAACCGACGATATGTAACAACGCTCTTCCTATCCATTATTTTCCTTAAGACTGGTCACGCCTCCCAGCCACAAATGTACAGTATATGCAGTCCAGCAGAACAATTTTTGTTGTGTTCATTTTCGTATGATATTGTTTAAAGGGGAATGAACTATAAATGCATTATAATGTAGAAGTGCGTAAATACGTCATGCAAACATACATTCCTACAGTATGGTACAGTATCATTTTCCTTCACACATTAGCTTAGGAAAATTAATACAACAAAAATTGTTCTGGTGGACTGCATATCCATATGTGGCTGAGAGGTGTGACCTTCATTAAGGAAAATAATGCATAGGAAGAGCTTTGTGAGTTACGAAGTTTTGTTTCTTTAATGGCGTAATGTTACTATGCATATTTTGTTATTGATTTCATAGATATAGGTGGATAGTTAATGTTAAGAAAGAACTTAATTGGGTGTAAAATCTGTGTACTTCCACGTACATAAATAAATAAATAAATAAATAAATAAATAAATAAATAAATAAATAAATAAATAAATAAATAAATACATACATACATACATACATACATACATACATTACTTAATTTTCCAAATAGAACGGAAAAACGATCACATCACACACTCGTTGGATACATGTATAAGGCTGTCTGAAATATATTATTAAAATGCGATGTGGAATAAATTGTTTATGGAGAAATCTCTTTTAACTTCGTTAAGAGTGTATATACTTGCAACTTGGCCTCTGGAAGCAATAAAATCACCGCCAATTCGCCCCTGAAATGTCAGTTGTGGTCGGCACGCCGAGCCCCCAACTACTTTAAATTGAATTAAAATCAATTTAATTGTTGTTAGTTAGTTCGGATTATGAATGAATGAGGCAACTGGTAGGGTGGGAGAGGGTGCATTGCGATTATAATCCTATGATGAAGGGCCACGTACGAGTCCCAGGCGGCCGATATTGCTCACTTACTAGTGTACTACTGATGCTATGTTCTCCTGGTCGACTAATGCGGTGGTACTACCATCGCTTTATGAGATAGAAGAAGAATTTGGTTGGAAAATAGCTGCAAGTCTCATCACTGAATCATTTTTCGCAAGGAATGTAACGTCTTTAAATATAAGTTATTTTTATGTACATTTAAGCCACGTAAGAGCTTCAGCACATGTCACCTTTTTCATACTTTGACGTAAGTTTCCCTCTTCCCATACTCGAAAGAGTACGGAGTACTGTAAATCGTCGCTGCCGGGACGATATTTTTGGAGATATACTGACCCGCAGCACATACATTATGAAGAGCGAGAATGCCTAGACAATATTCACACAATATTGCACTTTAGATGACAGAACCTTTCCAGCCAAAGTTCTAAGCTAAAATATTTCACATAGGAGGTTTTGTCCCGGCAGCGACGAAATACTTTCCCCACTGTTAGAGGCGCGCAGAGTGGGTTTGCATTCGGGGCATAATGGATTCGAACCCCACGGCCGACAGCCCTGAAGATGTTTCCCGTGGTTTCCCATTTACATACATGGCATATTTTGGGGCTGTACCTTAATTAAGGCCACGGTCATTTCGTTCCCACTCCTAGCCCTCTCCTACCCAATCGTCGCCTAATACCCATCTTTGTCGGTGCTACGTAAAGTAGATTGTTAACAAAAATATTTTTGCACTGATTTATTAGCCTCTCAGTGTGGGACTACTTTCACTACCTGGCTATCCTGTGCTGTGGGAGGAGTATAGCACCAAGCATGCTATGAGTGCAGGCCTTTAATTAATCGGACGTGAATGACAAGCGGTTCAATAAATTTTACCAAAATGTTCAGTTTGTTATTCGTGCATAAACACAGAAACAGTATAATTTACTGGAAGTACCTAAGATCAGTTAAGTGGAGGAATGTTCTGATGCTTTCAAATCGAACAAGGGATAATGCTGAACCAACTACTGTATGGGAGTAGCTAGTGCCCGTTTTATGTTTTGAGAAAAAAGAAAGGATCTCAGTACGCGTTTCTAAACTATGCTCATTAACATACACAATGCAAAAACTACATAAATATCCTCCACAGTAACCAGTACACATTCGTTCAACGTTGATCAGAATGGAAATAACATACCGTGTGACCACATATGATGTTGAGCATAAATATCTGCCTATCGTCGCTGCCGGGAAAAAACCTCCTATGTGAAATATTTTAGCTTAGAACTTTGGCCGGTAACGTTCTGTCATCTAAGGTGCAATATTGTGTGAATATTGTCTAGGCATTCTCGCTCTTAATAATGTAGAATATGTGCTGCGGGTCAGTATATCTCCAAAAATATTATCACATAGGAGGTTTTGTCCCGGCAACAACGCTATTCTACTGTCATCTTTACGAAATGGACAAGAGAAAACAACTTAAAATTTCCACACAGGATACAAGCAGCACTTTGCAGAATACTGAGACTCATAATCTGCCATAAACATTCCCTTTGCCCTCTGTACTTATCCATGTCTCCTCACACATACCCACCACCAATAACATTACGGCCGATATTTTCCCGTGTGTCGAAAGCAACATCAATATCACGATTACCACTTTCACTTTCAAATTCTATATCCTAGTAATTGTTTAATGAAACTAAACTTTCTGTATCAACATTGGGTAAAATATCGTTAATTTTAGAATCGCGATTACAAGAAAACGTTTAGTTGCAATGATATCAACAACAGAAATGGTTGGTTTTCCAGATGCGATATACCATATGTTATCGATAAACAATCGATAGATATACGCATCAAAGAAAGATCAATGTTTCGTATATAGATATATCTTATTTTATTTGTTATAATTCAAGAAATATTTGCTAGATTGAAGCACAAAGCAGAAGCTGCTACGCGCATGTAATGTACCTCACTCCGCGGCAGGGAGCGCTAGAGAGTCTGCGTACAGTGTACGACACTCGACGTTGAGTAGTTAGAACTCGTCTGTGATTAGTTGAACTCCACTTCACATCAATGTAAACATTGATAGTCAGAGAAATCATGAACCAAGAAACACCAAACTTAACTTGATTGAATTGTTTCTCCACCTGATTGCAGCACCGTGATTCTGCACACATCTACACAAAAAATGGCGTCTCTACATTCCCAGCTCACAATACTGAATCATGTATAGGTTATCCATTTCCAACAGTTCAATATAGCATATCGCATTATATATCATAAAGTTCGTATTACTTTCATTAATCCAGGATCAGAGGGTCATGTTTACGACTCTGGTATCTTAGTGGACTGTTCGCTGTTTCATATAACATTAATTTTTATATTTTGTTACTATAGAACGGCATGTACACTCATGCACAGAAATGGTGTCCCGATGTAAACAAAGCATGGCGAGGACTCAACTCCTTGCTTAACGCATTGCTGCAGGTAGATAGCCCACTACATGACTGTTGTGATTGAAATGGGCACAGTGGTGGATGTATAGCAATACACACACTGTGCCTTCAGCACTACCCGTTCATTCCCTTCTCCTCCTTTTCGGTACTGGTGTAGCCTTCAACACTACCCCCTTCACTCTCTCCCCACCTGTTCGGTACTGGAGTAGCCTTCAACACCGCCCCTTCACTCCCTTCCCTCCTTTACAGTACTGGAGTAGCCTTCAACACTACCCCTTCACTCCCTCCCCTCCTTTTCAGTACTGAAGTGGTCTTCAACATTACCCCTTCTCTCCCTCCCCTCGGTTTTGGTACTAGAGTGGTTTTCAACACAACCCCTTCACTCCCTCATCTCCTTTTCAGTACTGGAGTGGTCTTCAACACTACCCCTTCACTCCCCCCCCCCCCCCTCCTTTTCGATACTGGAGTAACTTTCAACCCTCTCCTTTCCGGTACTGGAGTGGCCTTCAACACTACATCCCCACCTTTTCGGTACTGGAGTGGCCTTCAACACTACACCTTCACTCCACCCCTCCTCTTTTTCGGTACTGAAGTGACCTTCAGTACTAGACATTCACTCCTTCCCCTTCGTTTTGGTACTGGAGTGGCCTTCAACACTCCCATTCATTTCTCCCCTTCTTTTCAGTACTGGAGGTGGGCAGTGCTGAGTGTTTATGCCGGGACACCATTTCTATGCATGCGTGTACACACCTCTTACAGCTTTCATAACAAGAAACAAACAACGAAACAAGAAACCGTCTATGAATGGACGAACATGGACGATTTTCGTAGCGAGGAACCAGAATGATTCATCATTTAAATCATTTCATTCAAAATAGCATGAAATAAAATATTGTGCACAAAAGCCACTAAAGTGATACATTTACGTTACTCGTTTTGAAATTCCACCCTCGGCTGCGACATGGACCTAAACACCTTCCTCGTAGCGTAAGTTAAGTGTAAGAGAGGGCCATGTCCCTATACTTCATCACTTGAAAGAAAATAAATAAATAAATAAATAAATAAATAAATAAATAAATAAATAAATAAATTAAATAAATAAATACATAAATAAATAAATAAATAAATAAATAAAAGACTTTCAGTTACAGTTATGTAAATAACTACTGTATAATCAGCCGTGCTAAATTCACGATGTAACATAATGTGTATTACACAGTTCTTGAGTTACGCCCCACTAACATAGATAGGTATTATGGCGACCATGGGAGAGTACGAGCCTACCTCTGTGAAGGAAATGACCCTGCGCTTAATTAAATTACACCCTAGCATTTGCCAGGTGTGAAAATGTGAAATCACCTTTAAGGATTCGAAGTGCTTGCTGACATTTTTCCTTGTGAGTGGGGGCGGCAGGGACGATTGAAAGAGGGACGAGGGTCTCTGAACTGTGGAGCGTGAGTTGATGACTACGGTTCTCCTAGCTGAGTCTGGCATTGCTTCCACTTGTGTTAAATGTTCATCTTTCCTGTCCGATCTCCATTGCTTATTTCTTGTTCTCTTCCAACCCGCACAGTATTAGGCTAACGAGGCACCGAGAGTCTTTCATTTTCGTACTCTTCACGGCCCTTGCCTTTATTTTGTCAATTTTCCAAATATCGGACCCCTTTACAATTTTCCCCCTGATTAGTGTTTTTACGTATTAATTTATGTAGGATCAGCAACAGCGCAACGCCGAATTACAATAATCGTAGATATATACAATAGTTATTAATCTAAAATGAAAGACATACAATCATTTACAAAGGGCACAGATAAACACAATAAAACTGTACAATCCTACGTATTACATATTTATATAAACTACGACAAAAATACACTCAAATACAAGAGAAGAAAGAGGAAGGAAGACGAAGGAAAATTAGGTTATATAAGAAATATCGTGACAGAAGGAAGGATACGATATGAAAATAGTTACGTTTATTTCTTTAATTTTATAGAGAAATTGACAGAGCAAGGCTGCTCAGTTGTACTTCTTCTTAAAACAGTTATCACTACCACCCAAACGGCGTTGCCAACTCGCACCGTAAGTTTATAAGTCTGTAAGAACATCGGAAAGTAATTAAATACAGTTGTTCAATTATGTATTGGCAAGGATTTAAATTTAAGGCAAGTTAGGCCAATACTAAATTATAGCCAACCTCCTGGTGTAGAGGTAACGTGCCTTCTCTTTATCTGGATGTCTTGGGGTAATAATAATAATAATAATAATAATAATAATAATAATAATAATAATAATAATAATATTAATAATAATAATAATAATAATAATAATAATAATAATAATAATAATAACGAAAATCCACAGCCTGTTTCAAGTCATTCAACCGGGTCAGGAATGGAGTGAATGAAGCCCCATCTAATAACGAGGATAGGAATTGTGCCGGCTGCCGAAGCCTGTCGCAGTCCTCCGGGAGAATGATTAATGACTTACAGATGAAATGATAAATGTTCAAATATTTAGGCTCAATAATAACTGCAGGCAATAAAACTTCTGCTGAAATTCAGGAAAGGATAACAAGTGGGAACCGATGCTTTCACGCCTTGCAAAATATTTTTAAATCCAAGAATGCCAAGTTTACGACTTCCTGACGGAGATTCGAACCACGTCCTTCCGGGCGAACCGAGCACGCTTTTACCGCCCCCGCCAGGCTGCCCCTTGTGAAAATTATGCATGGAAGAATTAGGTGGACCGGTCATGTTCAAAGAATGACAGAAACCAGTACTGTCAAAAAGTCTTTATGGAAAACCGGAAAGAGAAAGGAAGAGCGGAAGGCCCAGGAAAAGTTGGATTGATGATGTTGAGGACGACCTTAGAAAGATGGGAATTAAATGCTGGAGAAGAAAAGCCGAGGACCGGAATGAATTGATGCAGGGAATTAAGGAGGACAAGGGCCTACATGGACAGTAGCGCCGAGCAGTAATTAAGTAAGATGGAAAGATACTGGACAACGTCTCTGGAATGAAAGATGACACGGAAAATCGGAGTACCCGGAGAAAACTCTGTCCCATCTCCGCTTTGTCCAGCACAAATCTCACATGGAGTAACCGGGATTTCAACCACAGAACCTAGAGATGAGAGGCCGGCGTGCTACCGCCTGAGCCGTGGAGGCTCATCTAAGTAAAGTTTAGCCTACTTAATTTTGGTTTCAACCTCTTCATTTTCTCTTTCACCTTCTGTGCGCATGCACTGTTACTTTTTAAATATTCTTTTAGTCTCGCAATAGCATTTCACGACTGTTTGATATTAATAATGTCCGTGTAACGAAGGTGGAAGCTGCAGGGCATGCTTCTGAAGGGCTGCCGTCTATCGACCCTGCTAATGTGCTAATCAAGTGTCCTCAGCTAAAGGACCCTCATAACGTAGATGGCCCCAGGGAAACGTCTCACGATATGGAATTTGTTAATTAATTATATTGAAAATGGGGAATTAACCGGAACTAAATCTCAAACTCATCTTAAGTCTGAAACAAAGCCTCACTCATGTTGAAGTTATAACAATCCCGTAACCCCTATCACGTAAATCATTAACACTTTGCAAGTACATTCGCTCTGCAAGAGGAGAACAAAACAGATATAGACACACGTATTTCTTGATAAATTTTCGTGTATTTATACGTGTTCATGAAAAGAGGTGAATACTCCGTTCCTTTAGTTTCGGATCACCAGATTCTTTCAATGTACTCCAAATTCATTGATCACTTTTTCTTAGGACGCCGTCTCCCTACAAACGTTGGTAATCCAACTGATTATGATAATTCAAGAAACGGTGGTTCAAAAGATTTGAATAGAAGTTCGTCCATACCAGCGGTGCAGGACTTTCTCTGCCTCATCACAGCTCGTTTGCCTTCTATTTTCCCCTCTATGATGAGTTTCAGAAGTTCATATCGTTCACATATCATGATGGGATAGCAATGCTCAGTCACTATATTGATCTCTATCTGCCTTTTATACTCTTAACTGGGTGTGGTGATACGTCAGCAGTGATTGACGATTTTTCGCCATCCCATCCGATCCTGAGCCAGACTCGTAGATGGATTTCTTAACAAACATCCTGACTCATTTGGTCAATCCATCTGGCAGGTGTTAGTCGTTGGATTCTTTTTTCTGGCACCTTTCCTTCTACTGCCAGTTGTGAAGACTCGGGTATGGATTTCCCAACAAGCATCCTCACTCATCTGGTCAATCCATCTGGCAGGCGTTCGTCGTCGGATTCTTTTTTTTTCTGGCACCTTTCTTTCTACTGCCAGCGGTGAAGACTCGTAGATGGATTTCCCAACAAGCATCTTCACTCATTTGGTCAATCCATCTGGCAGGTGTTCGTCGTTGGATTCTTTTTTCTGGCACCTTTCCTTCTACTGCCAGCTGTGAAGACTCGGGTATGGATTTCCCAACAAGCATCTTCACTCATTTGGTCAATCCATCTGGCAGATGATCGTCGTTGGATTCGTTTTGCTGGCACTTTTCCTTCTACAGCCAGTTTCTTGATGGATTCAGTTCTTCTTGAAATAGAGACAGAGTATCAATGGAAGGCTCCATTGATCATCATTATGAGCCAGCAGTTCACTCCAAGCTCCTAGAGAACCGAAACTGTAGGTCCGATGTTCCGTCTAAGGTATTCGTAGAATTCGTTGGTAGACCCACATTTCAAACGCCTCTATCTTTGTTGTCAGCTGTCTTAATGGTCCATATCTCAGCAGTATACGAGGCGGTCTGAAATACATTGACCAAATTACGTTTTCTGCCCTTGATGATACTCCTATCCTTCCATATCTTGGTGTGTTTGGATCTCTTGATTGATACATCAATTTAAAATGATGACAATTGGGCTGCAGTGAGAATTGGTGGTAGAATTAGTTTTTGGTTTAAGGTATTTATAGGGGTTAGACAAGGCTGTAATCTTTCACCTTTGTTGTTTAGAGTTTACGTGGATCTGCTGAAAGGTATTGAGTGTCAGGGAGGGATTGTGTTGGAAGAAAAGTAGTAAGCAGTCTGGCCTATGGTGACGACTTGCGCCAAAAGTCTGCAGTCTAATGCCATGGAACTTGAACATAGGTGCAGTAAGTATGGTATGAAAATTAGCAGGTAATAAATCCAGGAGAATTGAATGTTAGATTGGGGTTTAAATCTGGAACAGGTAGATAATTTCAAATATTTCGGAATGTGTTCTCCCAGGATGGTAGCGTGGTTAGTGAAATTGAATCAAGTTGTAGTAAGGCTAATGCACTGAGCTCGCAGTTGCGATCAGCAGTATTCTGTAAGAAAGACGTCAGCTTCCGGACGAAACTGAAAACAGACCTATAAAAATATAGGTCTGTTTTCAGACTAACATTGCTTTACGTGAGTGAAAGCTGGGTGGACTCAGGACATCTTATTCATAAGTTAGAAGTACGCATAAACCGCTTCGGTGGTAGGGTCATGTGAGGCGAATGGAGGAGGATAGGTTACCTAGGACAAAAAGAGGATTGTGGCGACATTTAGTAATCTCACAGAGGCTTGCAGACCGAACAGCGGAATACATAAGTCTATAATGAAGATGCATGTTATTACAGTTAGTTTGCCTATTATTATATTAAACATCATGGTTAGTGTTTTATGCCCTTCTTCTTCTTCTTCTTCTTCTTCTCCTTGTCTCTTCCTTAATTTATTGGGTGCCGCACTTTATTACGCACAGTTTTACGCCCGGATGCCCTCCCAGATACTAACCCTATGCGGAGTAAGGTAATCGCTATTACCAGTTTCTGTCGTCGGTTGTGTGGTAAGATGGGCTGTGAGTAGATGGAGAAGTGTATTAAGGCAAACACAAACACTCAATCCACGAGTCAAAATAATTAACCATATGCAGTTAAAAAATTGTCAACCCAGTCAGTAATTGAAACTGGGTCCCTCGAAACTATTCATCCAAATAGTCGAACCGTACTCACTTGGTGCAAAAACAAAGCACAGTTTGAAAC
The DNA here is from genome assembly GCF_040414725.1 of Anabrus simplex. Classification (NCBI taxonomy): domain Eukaryota; kingdom Metazoa; phylum Arthropoda; class Insecta; order Orthoptera; family Tettigoniidae; genus Anabrus; species Anabrus simplex. The sequence continues at coordinate 847,534,208 of NC_090265.1, forward strand.
TACTGTAATATTGTCTCCATATGCCACCAAAATCTGGCTTTGCTCCGACTTTTTTTCAGTATCTCGGGTGTGACCGGTTCCCGTCACCCTACATGTGGTTAACTAAGTATACTAGGCTGAGGTTTTGGAAACATATACTTCCAATGAAAGACGTGAATAAGGTTGGAGCTAAGCTAAAATAATGGCAACATTTGGTAAATGTAGTCTAATTTATTCAAAGAAAACCAAAGAAAGTTGATTTGACAAACACATCATAGGCCTACAACAATTACGACAAAATCATGACATAAACACGAATATAAACATACATATATTCCTCATCCAAATGTCTGGAATTCCAAGTCTGTGCACTCGAGTCTACGAACATCATTAACCGTCGAATATTTGATCACTTTGCCAAAGGATTAAATTATTTCTTATCATGATCTGCCTATCATCGATGAGTCCCTACCCGCCTCGCGCAGATGTTTTAAGGGAATATTACACACGCAACATTAATTAAGCATGAATTTCAACCCTCGCGTGGATTTCATTTACCACACACAATTATTCACAAAGCAATAAATCACAACGCAAATTAAAAACAAATCAGCACACACAGGTCCTTAAGAATATAATGCCACTCCGTTACCTCAAATACACTTTCACGTACACTCTCATTCAACATTAAGCAAATATCCATTCATGCCGATAAAATCTGATAAACACGGCAGAAACTAATCAAATCTACTTAAATCTTATATTCTGGAAGTTATTTCCTGGTCTAAATACTCCCTTGTGAAAATCCGTAAATTATACTCGTGAGTACTGCGGTGCTAACATATAGGCCTCTGAAAATCTCGCACTCTCTGGGATCCGTATAAATATCCAATAGTACTTATTGAAAAAAAAACATAATCGTTAGGTAGACCTCTTTGCGTACACATACCTTAACATACCATTTTAATATATTTATTACTTTAAAGCATGAAGACTGAGTGTATTATGATTGTGCCGTGCCGGCAGGACATACCTGTTATCACCGTTATAGCGGAGCACAGCTTCATGTGGAGAGCATTTCAAGTATCTGTCAAGCAAAAACCAGTTAGAGAATGAAGTATGTCAAAATAACAGCAAATGCAACATGAGTGGTTTAGTTACGCTCCCAAATCAGCATTTATTATTTATTTAATCCGTATACACTCCAGGATTGGCTTTTCCCCTTCCCAGACTCAGCGAGGGATCCCACCTCTACCGCCTCAAGAGTGTGAGATTTTCATTCTAGGGGATACAACTGGGAAGTAGAACCAGTAACTCGACCAGGCGTCCTCACCTGATTTGTTGAACATGGATCTTGTGAGTGATGGGAAGACTGGAAGAGAGAGGTACGAAAGGGGAAAGGAAGCGGCCGTAGTCATAAGTTATGTGCTACCCTGGTATTTGCCTGGTGAAGAAGTGAGAAACCACGGATGAGGTGGGAATCGAACCCCCCTCTACTCACTTGACACCCCGAAGCTGAGTGAACACCGTTCCAGCCTTCGTACAACTTTCAAATTTTGTGGCTGAGCCGGGAATCGAACCCGGATATCCGGGGGTGGCAGGTAATCACACTAACCACTTCATCTATATATGACCCTAGTAAGATCAATTAGATAGCCATTTTTATATACTGACAGGCTCTGGTTCTATATGTTAAGCACTGTGAAGCTTAAATGTTCTAGGTTCTAGGTTAGGCCTAAACGTTTGTCCTCCACTTTATTATTTATTTTAAAGTTCTGTGTGGGGATATACCGGTAATCACAAAAATAACTCGACTGAAACGGTAATGGTCCACCTCAGTGGTGTAATTGTTAGTCTGATTAGCCGCCATGCCTAGAGGTCCAGGTTCGATTCCTGGCTCTGCTACGAAATTTGAAAAGTTGTTCGAGGACTGGAAGGGAGTCCACTCAGCCTAGGGAGGTCAAGTAAGTAGAGGGGTTCGATTTTCGCTTCAGTCATCCTCGAAGTGGTTTACCATGGTTTTCCACTTCTTCTCCAGGCAAATGCCGGTATGGTATCTATCTTAAGGCCACGGCCGTTATCTTCCCTCATCCTTGCCTGTCCCTTCCAATCTTTACATCCCCCACAAGAGTCCTGTTCAGCACAGCAGGTAAGGCCGCCTGGGCGAGGGAATGGTCATCTTCCCCAGTTGTATCCCCGACCAAATATCTCACGCTCCAGGACACTTGCCTTGCGGTGGTAGAAGTGGAAACCTTGGAGCAAAAACCAACCCTGGAGGGTAAACGGATGAAATAAATAATAAAAGTGTAATCAAATATTAGTTAAAATTATAGAGGGGGAAATCGGAGGTAAATGCTGCGTTTACTTTACTAACAACAGGTGGAACATTTACACGAAAATGACTGATAAAGGAGGGGCACAAATGCAAGAACGGGGAGGAACGGGAGACTACTGAGAAAAATACATACATAGTGAATAACATATGCTGAGGAAGAAAGTGATACGTCGGAATATAAGACCAATAGAAGATTAAGGGACTTCTGCGAAGTTAACTGAATGTTGACAATGAAGAAAGGAAGACAAACAGAGAAGTAAGAGGTGGTTAATGTCTGTGCAAAAGAATAAAGGTCAAAGAAGGAAGATGACGAAAGTGGTGTTTTGTTGTGCGAGATATAATATTAAAAAACCCTACATCTGTTGGTTTTTTTTAGAGAGACATATTAACTTACAGTTGATAGTGAAATAGAGAAGTAATTCAAAAGTAAATCAAAACAAGATGTTATTGAAAATGAGTAGGATCGGCCCTTTTCTGAACTGCTCACTGTAAACTGTTGCTTACGCTATTTTACAAGGCTGGGAAATACAAGGTCTCGCTGGTTGTGAAACTGGTTCCCGCTCGGGCTCGTGAAACGCATCATTTTGCCGCTAGGTGCGCTCTTCTTAGTCATAAAATTGTGCGGGCGAAGTACTCATTCAAACATCCACGAACGTTTAAGGACGTATTTTTGTACTTTATGAGTTTCTTGTGCTAGTGCGGGTGAATATAATTTAGTGACTGAAATTAATGACGAATTTACGCAATGCGAACATCTGACAAACTTTAAAAAATCATGGTATACCGTAGTTTTCCTTACTGTAAATCAAAGACCTCAAATGAATGTGTATTTCATTTCACAGATTTACGAAAGACGAGGAACTTAAAACTAAATGGTGATTGGCAATTTCCCGCCAAGGAAATAGGCTGGGATCTCTGTGGAAACGTAGTGAACATTCCAGTGTTTGCAGCAGACATTTTAAGGACTCAGATTATAGTGTAATCACAGCACTAAAAATCCTACTTCCGAACGTCATTCCATCCGTATTTCAAGATTTTCCCGGACACAAACAAACACAATCACATACAGGAAGAACACTTAAGAGGAAGGCTACGAAATTGGGAAATGAAGCTAAACCCTACAAGAAAATTGAACTTCATGTGGAACCAACCATATCTACCGCCAGTGAAGAGAATGTCCCTCCCCCTGTAATTATCAGTGAACCATTATATAAAACCACAGGTACACAGTATTCTATTAAAAACTCTATTGCATTAAAGTAGGTTTGAAACTGAAAAGAATAGTCAGAAAATTTAGGGAAAAAAGAGCACTTGTAAGAAGCAGAAAAATATTATTACCACTTTCAAGGAAAGGATGCATCAACTCAAAAATGAAAAAAATCAATATGGACTTAACAGTTTACTAAATAAAATTACAGGACTAGCTGAACAAGGTTATTTGAAAGCAAATTTCCTGATTGAGCAGATTCATGCTTTTTGTAAACAAAAGTGTAAATTCAGAGAGAATACAATAACGGTCTGCATATTACTGTCCAACAGGTCATCCACAGGCTATAGGTTCCTAAGATATCTTAATATCTTGCACCTACCACACCAAAAAGCTTTTAAAATTTACATTGATCATTCCAGAAGGGAGAAATGAATTACTTCTTTGGTGTACGAACTCATCTGAATACAGAAAAGAAATCCTTACAGCACGATCATGAAAAGGTAGGTTCTCTCATCATAGAGTAGATGGCAAATAAATCAAGGCTGGTCTATGATAGGAATATCGATATGTTTCTTGGAATGACATGTAGAGAGAAATGTTTAAGACAAGCTTGCTAATAAATTGCTCTGCAGTCTGTTCAAAGGTCTTTCCATATATTACAGGATTCCTGTGTCGTATTATTTTACACACAGCCTGACAGGAGATCAACTAACCAGGTTGTTGAAGACTGTGGATTCCAAGTCGTCCGAATTAAGTAAATGTGGCCAAGTTTCACTTCTTGTGTCGAACGGAAGCAGACTTTGTACATCAAATTCAGCTCCTATTAGAACCCAGAAGGCCTATATTTTTGAGTTTTGACTCTAGCCATATATTAAAAAATCTAAGATCACAACACTTAAGTAGGAATGTCAAAGTAAATGGTAACGTGCTAACTGCAGAACATGTGAAAGAGCTGTATCACCTGCAAAAACGATTGGTAGTGAAACCTGTGCGGAAATTAAATAAGAAAGTACAAATTTGGAAAAGATGAATGTTGCAAGGGCTAAAGTAATATTCTCGACAGACACTATTGCTGGCCTAAGAAGTTTGGAGAAAGTAAGCCCAGAAGAAATCGGTAACAGGGTAATTAGCTATACATAAGCGAATTTTCACAAGCACTTGTCATAAAATCCATGCTGAACATAAGAAGATATTCAAAACTTATGTCTAAGAAAGACGATCCTAGCGGGAGAACTAAATTCGGTGACCGTAAGCAACGCTGAAAACAGTACATTTGCCCCACCCCTTGAGACGATCCTGAGTACCACTAGTGGTACGCGTACCACACTTTGAATACCACTGTTCTAGAGGGCTGAGAAGTACAGTATTATTTGAAGAGATCCACTTTGAATACCACTATTCTAGAGGGCTGAGAAGTATTCTTTGAAGAGATCACCAATTATTATTATCATTTACCTTGACCTGACGGCCGGTTCGAGGTCCACTCGGCCGACGTAAAAAATAATTTCATTTCGTGTGGCTATTTCTATCCGAATGCAGCCCTTGTAAGGCAGACCCTCCGATGAGGCTGGGCGCCATCTGCCATGTGTAGGTAACTGCGTGTTATTGTGGTGGAGGATAGTGTTATGTGTGGTGTGTGAGTTGCAGGGATGTTGGGGACAGCACAAAACACCAGTCCCCGAGCCAAGGGAACCATTTAAGTTTAAAATTTCCGTCCCGGCCAGGAATCGAACCCGGGACCCTCTGTACCCAAGGCCAACACGCTAACCATTTAGCCATGGAGTGGGACTCGGCCGACATGATTAATAAATTGAAGAGTTATCTGTCGGCGAGATGGTGGCCCCGGGCTAGAAAGCCAAGAATATGGCCGAGAGGATTCATCACGCTGACCACGCTCTACCTCATAATCTGTAGGTCTTCGGACTGACCCAAAGGTCCTTCAGGGCCTATAACGCCAGTATATTCATTTATGATAATAATTAAAATAATGAGTAAAGATGGTATGACAGAGATTGGAATAACAGACGATAAAATGAAAGACGGAACAACTTTCAGAAGGTTGGTACAGAATGTTAAGGGTATCCAGGAGAAGGAGAAGAGGAAAGGACACAAGAGAGGAGGAAACAACAAAATGAAAGGAATGAAGAACTAGAGGAAGTCAAGGAAAGAAGGATCAGGATGAATGCACAGGGTTTCTTCCGTGGTCCATTGAGAAAATAAATAAATAAATAAATAAATAAATAAATAAATAAATAAATAAATAAATAAATTAATTAAATAAATAAATAAATAAATATGCTTGGAAAGAACTTAAAAGGTATAACATCTCGGATGTTCAAATGTTGCCATAGAGTACGTTTCGGACAGTGTATAAATATTGGTAGGAATTTTTTAAGTCGAAAGTACTGCAAAGTCTTGTAGAGCGTGGATGGAAGAGCAGAGCCATGTCAGTGAACGTTTGGAAGAGTACCGGAGACAGAGGGAACTCCAGACAAAGAAGTCAAATTAATACAGTCTTGTTAAGATTTCACGGTCCGTGTGGACATTATAAGAAGCTTTTGGACTTTCAAAAGAAAATCTCGACTGTTCACGAGTAAGACTTCTCCAGTAATGAAGTTTTGAATTTAAGAATGCTTTACCATTGATCTATAGTAAGTGGTACTCTCATTCGTCACCAGATGGCTCACTGTTAGCTGTCGTGACCCTAAGGGATGTACAACAGGCTGAGGACTTGGGTTCGGAGTTCTGGGAGCGTATAGTCAGATTGGCAAAGTTTAAACACTAATTATATTCTACACCCAGGATATTCACACATCAATATATACAATAATACATACAATATAAAATCTCTGACACCATTTACTCTCAATCCCTTCTCAACTTCAGATCTATGAGAATGTCTGTAAGTCTTGTTCCTAGTACACACAAGAATACTTATAATGCATATATTTACTGTTGAATACTTAACTACGGAGTATAGCTGATTCTTGTACAGCTGACGTCTTCACTCTTCTCTTCTTGTCTTCTCCTCTTCTGCGTAGGTATCCCTGGAACTCGTTAATCTTCGCGGCGACGTGAATTATCCCAATTACAATTAAGCTGCTAGTCTATAAGCTGATATTCCAACACCTACTTTGACAATCGGTGTGGAGAATCGTTGTGATTGTTCAGCAACAAGTCACACTCAGTTCAAGAGCCTGATACCCCTCTATCTTACTATCACTTTACTGCGTCTGCGACTGAATGCTAAGTCTACCAGTACTCCAACAGTTCTCCCTAATTAACTATTCACTCTTCTGCGCGATACTGCCTACTGTCGAAAAGCCTCCTTCCAGTGTCGTGAGTCAAAAAGCCTTCTTCGAGGGATCACAGTCAAAAAGCCCTGTTGTTGACAAGTTACCAAGTCTTATAGTTTCTTCTATTCTTTCTCGAATAATCCTACTGATTCATATACCACCACCACAAGTCACTAGTTCACGTCACAACTGCACTGTTCTCCGATTGGTTGTTGCGCGCGGAACCACCCTGTCACGTTGCATTACACACATTGTTCTAGAACATTTGGAAGCTGTTTCTACGTCTCTTACACGTGACTCTGTATATTTCTAACCCAAAAGAAGTGCGTATTTTAACTTACACAATGTTTCACAATATTAAGACACAAAGCTCTTGGCTTACGAGCTCCCAAAGCAACATCGAATATTCTAAATCCTTCTTTGAAATATTCTGTTTTTTCTCTTATTATTATTATTACTGTCATTTATGAATTATGAGTTATGAATATACACAAACTCTCCTATCATTTCCCTTCATATATACATGCGCTCATATGCCTGCTACTTTTAAATCACAGGCTTTCTACCCTGGAGTTCGCGGATTCGAATCCCATTCGAACCCGTTCGCTCTCTCGTTAATACGCGGAAGGCGCGTCGTGAGCCGCCGTTCACGACACCTCCCCCGCCTGGGAAGAAGTGCTTTGCGTCCTCTTGACGCAAACACTTCTGTCAGACACTCGTGTTTGCTTACAATTTCCCTGGATGTGGAATATCTCCCCTGTGTGGCATTATTATCTTTAAACTCTACCTTTCTCTTTATATTTCAAGCTACTGGGTGTTTGTACTGTTGCTGTGTCTTCAACTGCAACTACATTGACTTCTGAACCATGTATACTGGCGCGACTACTCGCTAACCTTGGTCTCTCAAAATGGACCACTAAGTCATCATCTGATGACCTTTCTTTAACCCTATTCTCATTAATGATTTTCTGCTTAAAGCAAATTTGAGTGCAGCAAGCAGTAGCATGATCCCAGTGCTTTTTCTTAAAAATTCCCGAAAAGCAAGGACAACACTTGCAACATGTTAACAAAAGTATTAGAGCCACAATAGCCATTATCGTCCACACTATGATTTTATACACATTGATATCAGCATGCAATTGCTTTGTATACAACTCTTTTTTCCTTTTCCAATATTAAATTTTCCACATCTTCAACTTTTACTCCTGAATTTTTAACATCGCGTATATGTGTTAGTGGTACCTCTTTTAACTCAGGTAAGTCATTTAGTTTTATATCACTATTAAGATATTCACAACATTCATATTCTAATAAAATGTCAGGAATTATATCCTTCGTATAAGTTGTGTTAACACTACCTGTGGACCGTATCTTACTATCTGGTCCGTAAATTGTACAAGGTTGATACATTGTAATTATACCCACATTTACTAAATTTACATTATGTGTTTCCTCACAAACTACTGTTATCCTTGTAAGTGATGGAGTCAAATATAAATATTTATTGTCACTTACAGGTAACCATACAAGCTGACTAACTTTGATTATGTTTTTATTACACTCACTTGGCATTATTGTTGTCCCTTTCAATAAAGTTAAAATGCAGTCTTTCTGTCCATGTACCAATTTTAACACAATACTAGATGTACACACTCTGTGAATGTCATCTACTTGTTTGCAGTCTTTCACTTGTTCTTTACTTAAATATGCATATAACTGCTGCTCTGAATCAATAATAACAAAGTCTTTTTCTACCCTGATATGAACATATTCTTTTACAATATTTACATTATCATGATTTGCATTATCATCACTGTCTTTCATTAGCGTAGGGAAAGGAATTATCTTATATAACTGAAAGTTTTTCTTGTCACTTAGAGGCATTTCAATTACATACACCAACATATTCTTATTTACGAATGCATTTACAGTTGCAATCCTGTAAATTAAATAATCTCGAGCCATATCCAACTCTAAAGGGAGGGTCATCCCTTGTGGAAACTGATCTTGGGATTTCCTATAAGCTTTTAAAATCTCAGAAGGGCTCAAAATTTGCATATTAATAATCCCTAATTGTGCATACATTATTCCATCTGATATTACCTTATATTGATCATACACCTGTGAAATGAGGTCCTCTATCTCTATCAAATGTCGGTTAATGGCAATCTCAATATCTAATTGAGTGAACTCGCGTTTTAATTGACTTGTTTCATTTCCCAAAAACTCTTTTATCTGTTCTAAATTTTTGTTTAATTTTAGCTCATTAGCTGTTACATCATATAAAGTATTGTTCAATGATTGTAATGTAGATCATGTGACCGTAAGTTGTTCCTTCGCAAGTTTAAGTGTTGAAAGCTGTTCTTTCTCTAATTCTGAAATTTTATTCTGGTACATCTCAGCATCATCGCTATCCAGCGTCCCGAACAATGTTTTCGATAATGTGCCTATAAAATTAAATAAACCTCTTTTTTCACGTTTCACTGTATTCTTAGTAAATTGTTTCAAAGTGTCCCTTAATTCCTGTACTCTCTGTAAACGATTAATCTCCATCTGCACTTCGTGTTGGCAGGTAAAATTCAATTCACTCTGTAATTGATAACATAACACTTGTGTTCTCTGTATGTTCTTCCTAATTACTGTGTATGCCTCTGCTAATTTACTTAAATTGACATAAGTGATCAATCTCCATTCTGTAGTAGACAATTGTACGTTTCCCTCATCTTTAAAATATATCCCTGGGGTTTTCTCATATGGAGTTATCTGAAAATCTATCCCATTTCCAACTACTTTTCCCTGAAAGTATACTACAAGCACTACATAAATTATCCAATACATCTTGAATGTAGTGTGTGTCTTCTTGTTTCCTTACGGGTGACCTGCAAAGAAAAGTCTCTGTTGTACTGTACTGTAGGAGTACTACATTTATGCAAAAATTTGCAATTACATATGTTTCAAACACTTTTTAATAATTCATAGTAACTCATTTCTAATGCAAGTTATGTTCATCATGTCATGTGGTATGCACATGGTATCACCCTAATGAATGTTTCCCGTGTTGGGGTTCGTATCCCGTATGTGGTTTTGTTAAGTGTAGCCACCACCATATTTCGTATAGCTCTCCCAATTTGTGTACCCCTGTTTAGTTATTAGATCATTTTTACTTCCGTATATGCAACTACTGAAGGACACTTTCGCTCAAGGTTCATTAGACTCACTTTTCTGTTATCTGTAGCGGCCTGGCTGCCGTGTTTCTAACAGTGTCCCTTGCTAAGTGCTTTGTTATCTGATGAGTGCCGTGAAGTAAGCTTGAGCTGGTCAAGTCCAAACATCCCTTCGCTCTACTCAACACTGTATTCTGTTATTATTATTATTATTATTATTATTATTATTATTATTATTATTATTATTATACTTTTCACTTTTAGTTAAACTGGATCTCTCTGTTCACGTTGTCGCATGCACATATTATATCAATATATCTCCTCGTTTATCTCTAACGTCACTCTATAAGATCGGACTCTCGGTTCGAATCCCGATGTGTGAGATGACAACTAGGTTAGGCTCTCACGGACCATAACCTTTCTGAAGGGTTTCACGATAACACACAATGTGTTCCGCTCCACCAATTATTTCTTAGCCCCTGGGTAATCTAGGTTTGAATCTCTAAAGAACTTCTCATGAAATTTAGGACGTGATTTGGCAGGATATTTCAAACTAATCCTACCAGCAATCATCGATACTTTCAAAGCGCCGTCGGAGTAAGGAGAAGTGTCATCTTACCGCGGCCTAAATCGGGGCAATTCTCCATCCTGTGGTCTGTGCTTCGACCCTCTACACATAAAGTTTTAGGCGATTTTTGTGTATTTTAATTAGCTTACCTTTCTTGTTGATTTTCAACAAGCAGTTTACACCATCAATTCGCTCTATTTCGTAAGGTCCTCTGTATGGTGGTTCAAATTTTGATGACCTCCCTCGTCTCAAAGCTTCATCTCTTAATAATACCTTATCGCCTACCTGAAAATCTATTTCCCGTTGTTTTCTGTCATAATTTTGTTTCTCCCGCTCCTTGCTCTGAATCAGAGTTTTGCGTGCGATCTCATGGTTTTCCTGTAATCTACGGGTTAGGCCTTCGATTACATTCTGATACTCATTATAAGTAGGCTCCGGTTTTCTCTGCAAAATTCCCGGTATATTAGCCTTTCGCCCGAATATCAATTCATATGGTGTGAACCCTGTGTTACTGTGTTTAGAAGTGTTATACACAAAAGTAGCTGTTGGTAGATAATCATCCCAGTCATTCTGCTCTTTACATACGTAATGACGCAAATATTCTATGACCACGCGGTGTGATCGCTCAATACTCCCGTTTGATTGCGGCCTGAATGCCGTTGTATGGATCTTTTCGATTCTCAAAATTTTACATAATCTCTTAAAAGTCTGACTCATGAAATTACTTCCCATGTCTGTCAGAATTTTACTTGGAATCCCGAATATGGCAATTACATTCATTACTAGTGTTTTTGCTACCGTCTCAGCTTCTTGATTGACCATTGGACTGGCAATTAAATATTTTGACAGCTGGTCTTGACAGGTAAGTATATATCTGTGTTGTCTCTCTGTAACCGGCAGGGGTCCTACGACGTCGATTGCTACTTTCTCAAATACTTGGCTCGGTGTGTCTGTTAAAATCATGGGCATTCTAACCTCTGGACCCGTAATTTTGTTTTTCTGACACGAAGGACAAGAGCGTACAAATGTTTCTACATCTTTCTTCATATTTGGCCACCGTATAACATCTTTAATACGTGCTAGTGTTCTTGTGATCCCTTGGTGTCCGCCTACAAGGGACGTATGGGCATCACGCAATATTGCTAACTTTTCCTCCTCAGTTAAGTCTTTTCGCTCTTTAACAGGTGTTTCGCCTTCATCTTCGGACTCACTCTCCTCTGCTATTGCGTCCTCGGAGTGGGAGTCTTCGATCCGTACCTCTTTTCCTGACCTCTCTGCTTTCGCGTCCACGAGATCATTTCGCTCCTTATCTACTCTTTCGGTTTCACCTGTTTCACCTGTTTCACCTGTCCCTTGGGGAATAGTTCCCTCTGAACTCACCACTTGTACCGTTCTCTCAGGTACAATGGGAATTCTACTCAATGCATCAGCATTCTTATTTGTTTTGCCCGTCTTGTACACTATCGTGAAATCATATTCGGCTAACTTTAATCTGAATTTTATTAACCTGGATGATGGGTCTTGCACATTAAATACCCACTTCAGTGGCTTGTGATCTGTTACTACTGTGAAGTGTTTCCCGAATAAGTATGGCCTGAAATACTTTACACCCCATACAATTGCAAGTAATTCTTTCTCTGTGACTGAGTAGTTTCTCTCCGCTTTATTCAGAGTTCTGCTTGCATATGCCACTGGTAAATCTTTCCCTAATTCTCCCTGTGATAATATAGCGCCTAAGGCTTCGCCACTTGCATCCGTAGTGAGAATGAATGGCTTCTCAAAATCTGGGTACTGTAATATGGGTTTCTCCGTTAACTTCTGCTTCAAAATATTGAAAGCTGCCTCCTGCTTGTCTGTCCATACATAAGGGACATTATTCTTCAGGAGTTCATACAAAGGTTTTGCGATTTTACTGTATTCAGGAATAAATCTCCGATAGTACCCGCTTAAGCCTAGAAATCCTTTCAATTGTTTTGTGGTTTGAGGCCTAGGAAAATTCTTTACCGCCTCAATCTTTCGCTCATCTGGTTGCACTCCATGCTCGGTAATGATATGACCTAGGAATGCTACCTCTGTTCGCAAAAATTCGCACTTATCTGGCTGTAATTTTAGCCTGTGTTCCCTGAGTCTTTGAAATACTTCTCGTAGTCTCTGATTATGGTCTTCTATGGAACTAGCATAGACCAAAATGTCGTCCATATAAATGAGACATTTAACACCATTTAGGCCCGACATGGCGGTTGTCATGAGCCTCATAAAAGTACTCGGTGAGTCCTTCAATCCCATGGGCAAACGTAAATACTCGTAATGTTTCCCTAAAGCTGAGAATGCCGTCTTCTCACGGTCCTCTGGCCTTATTAGCACCTGATGATACCCTGACGCCAAATCCATGGTAGAAAAATACCGTGCTTTCCCTAAAGCATCTAAGAGCTCTGATATGAGAGGTATTGGGAATACTGTCCCTATTGTCACCTTGTTTAAAGCACGAAAATCAATGCACACCCTGTATTTCTGTTTCCCTGAAGCGTCCAATTTCTTGGGGACGAGAAGTAATGGCGCTGACCATGCACTTTTACTAGGTACGATTATTTCATTCGCCAACATGTCGTCAATTTGCCTTTGAATTTCCTCCTTTTGAGCCTCAGGTAACCTGTAAGGTCTCACGTTAATTGGAGGTTGGTCTTCCCTGACTCTAATCTCGTGTTGTAACAGATCGGTGTACGTTAGTTTATCCCCTTCTAAATGAAAAATATCATTATATGCTGCACAGATAGCATACAACTCTTCTCGGTCTTTAGGTGCCAAATGGTCGACCCTTAATTGTTCTATCACTCTCTGTTCTCGAGATTTCGTGTTTCCCTGTTCTACTTGTGTTACCTGGTTCACTCTCTTTCGTTCGATACATTCTGAGATTGTCATAGGTTCAAGCTCTTGTATAGGGAGTATGGGGCTTTCGAAGTTTACTTCGGTTTCCCTCGTATTAAGCACACTCACTATTGCTTTGTGATTGCGTGCCTTTGTTAAGCAACTCGCTATGTATACTCCTGGCAAAATTTCCTTTTTGTCAATCACACCTTCTGCTACTTTTTTGTCCGTTCTCACTTCAATAATCGTCTCTGTTCTAGGCTTGAGACAGATTGTGTGGAGCTGGGCAGTTTTCATCGTTATGTGATGTTGCTCACCCTTTAATATGACATAACCTTCTCTGAAATTTATTATACTATCTTTGAGTATGTTTCTGCCTATAATCCCGTCATACTTGAGTTGTATGTCATCATCCACTATATGAAAATCTGCGTTTGACTCCCCTATTGGAAGTCGTACGGTGCCCTTGGTTCGGATTCTCTCTGAATCTACGTCTTTTAATTCAACGGCAGGCTCCCTAGCGATCATGGCTTCCTTTGGCACTACCTGTCTCTTTATAAGGGATACTTCACTCCCAGTATCTAATAAGAATCGAAGCAGGTTCCCCTGACCTCGTATTCCAATTTCGACTGTGCCTTCTAATGCACTCAAATTATCCCGGTTGGTGACACTTATTTGGCATATTTCATGTACACTTAAACCCATTGGGTACCTTCGATCGAAAATTTCTACATATCCATCCCTGTAATTAATTATACTCTGTTGTAAAAGGTCTCTCCCTATGAGGCCATCTGACGAAAGTCGAAATTCATCTCCGACAACATGAAATTCAGGGGACGAATCCCCTATGTGCAGTATAACACATCCCCGAGTGCGTGAAGTCTTCCCAGTTACGCCTGAGAGCTCTACTACCGGTTTACGATAGTGAATCTCTTTCTTTGGTATACTCTTTTCCCGGATTAGGCTAATGTCAGCCCCTGTATCTATCAAAAATTTGAAAGGTCTATCCCGTTCTTTAGCGTGCACGAGTATCGAACCTGATCTATCATGTTCCCTTCGTGATTGATCCCTTTCTGTAGTGGACTGGTTTCTACTAATCTGTCGCGGAGAATTGCGCGACTTATCTGCGCATTTCTGAGTTGCGCTCCTACATGGGCCTCTACTTCGCTGGGACTCATCCTTAGGCCCGTTGTGGTGGTCCCTGTTTAGTTTAAATTTTTATTATGAAAACTTTTTCCTTTCGCATACTGTTTCGGCCCGTCTACGTACTGTTTATCCCTTTCATGTCCCCTTCTCGCATAGTCCCGAGGTTTGGATTCTGTACTATTCTCTTTTTGGTCTTTGAACCAACAGACTCTTTGCAAATGACCCTTTCGTCCGCAAATGAAACATTTTCTTTCCCTGAGTTGCTTTGGCCTTTCGCGACAATGGGACTGTTTGTGTCCCGTCCTGCCACAATTATAACATCGGATTATTGCACAAATGTGTATTTCTCGTGACTTATCCTCATCTTTTTCCCTAGTTTTCTTTCTACAGTCTTTTTCTATATGGCCTACCTTCTGACAATATTGGCAGGTAGGTGGACCTTTCTTGGTGGCTTTCTGTCTTCTACAGTCCCTAGCTATATGCCCCTCACAATTACAATTATAGCATATCACTCTAATGTTCGCCCTCTTATTTGTTAATTTACGGGGTGTTTGCCCGGTCATTCGCGGTGACTGTCTGTCTGAGTACGTGTATGATTTCACTCTCATTTCGGCTGGTTTCCTTATTTGACCCATAAGCTGTTGCTTAGCTTGAGCGGAAACTATCGCTGTTTCCTCTTCTGTGGCAATGTTGACCGCCTGTTCTAATGTTTGTGCGTCCCGGCTCTTAATGAGAGATTGTATTCTCTCGTCTCTGATACCCTGTACAAAGCTAGCCTTTACTAACTTACGTACCGCCCGTATTTGGTATTCTCTGGCAACTAATGGTTCACCCTGGACCATTGCGTTCCGGAGTTCGGTTCCCATGCGGTCAACTCGATGGGCCCACTCTGCGATACTTTCGTTCTTACCCTGTCTGGCGGCAAACAACTGACATGCATAGAAGTCTACAGTTCGTCTCTCGGAATAGTATTCGTGTAAAGCTCCCTTTATATCGTTCCACGTTTCAATATCGGCCCTCACGAGTAGTTTGCTACGCGCATCTTTCGTGATTTTAGTGAGTATTAATTTGTCAAATAATTCGCGCTCTTCTGGCTTAACTAACCCTATTGCCATTTCAACATTTTCACAAAATTCTTGCAATCTTTCTTTGTGTAAGCCGTCAAATTCAGCCCCTATGAGTTTTAGAGCCTCTGTTACTGATAAAAAGTGGCCATGCAACACTCCACTTGCATCATGCATTATTTCTGCATTACTAGGGGTAGGACTAGCATTTCTATCTGAACCCTCCATTATGAGTTGGCTTTTGACTCACCCTCTCTGGTTAATCACTTGACTCCGAGCTGGATTGACTGTTCCCGAATAACTGCTACTGTCTGCTTTCTGCCTCCAAGCGACTCGAACGACTTGAATTCCTTTCCCGTTGCCTTCCTCTTAATGTACCTGAAACAGTGATTAAATACAATTACAAATTTATTCACCTTTATTCCCGATCACTAAGCAGCGCTTAAAGTGATCGTAATTATAGTTATATACATTCACTGCAAATCAACACCCGAATTTTCTATTAATTTCCCGTAAATTAATTGTTACCCCTCATCTGCACACCAAATATTCTAAGTCCACCTGTCGTGACCCTAAGGGATGTACAACAGGCTGAGGACTTGGGTTCGGAGTTCTGGGAGCGTATAGTCAGATTGGCAAAGTTTAAACACTAATTATATTCTACACCCAGGATATTCACACATCAATATATACAATAATACATACAATATAAAATCTCTGACACCATTTACTCTCAATCCCTTCTCAACTTCAGATCTATGAGAATGTCTGTAAGTCTTGTTCCTAGTACACACAAGAATACTTATAATGCATATATTTACTGTTGAATACTTAACTACGGAGTATAGCTGATTCTTGTACAGCTGACGTCTTCACTCTTCTCTTCTTGTCTTCTCCTCTTCTGCGTAGGTATCCCTGGAACTCGTTAATCTTCGCGGCGACGTGAATTATCCCAATTACAATTAAGCTGCTAGTCTATAAGCTGATATTCCAACACCTACTTTGACAATCGGTGTGGAGAATCGTTGTGATTGTTCAGCAACAAGTCACACTCAGTTCAAGAGCCTGATACCCCTCTATCTTACTATCACTTTACTGCGTCTGCGACTGAATGCTAAGTCTACCAGTACTCCAACAGTTCTCCCTAATTAACTATTCACTCTTCTGCGCGATACTGCCTACTGTCGAAAAGCCTCCTTCCAGTGTCGTGAGTCAAAAAGCCTTCTTCGAGGGATCACAGTCAAAAAGCCCTGTTGTTGACAAGTTACCAAGTCTTATAGTTTCTTCTATTCTTTCTCGAATAATCCTACTGATTCATATACCACCACCACAAGTCACTAGTTCACGTCACAACTGCACTGTTCTCCGATTGGTTGTTGCGCGCGGAACCACCCTGTCACGTTGCATTACACACATTGTTCTAGAACATTTGGAAGCTGTTTCTACGTCTCTTACACGTGACTCTGTATATTTCTAACCCAAAAGAAGTGCGTATTTTAACTTACACAATGTTTCACAATATTAAGACACAAAGCTCTTGGCTTACGAGCTCCCAAAGCAACATCGAATATTCTAAATCCTTCTTTGAAATATTCTGTTTTTTCTCTTATTATTATTATTACTGTCATTTATGAATTATGAGTTATGAATATACACAAACTCTCCTATCATTTCCCTTCATATATACATGCGCTCATATGCCTGCTACTTTTAAATCACAGGCTTTCTACCCTGGAGTTCGCGGATTCGAATCCCATTCGAACCCGTTCGCTCTCTCGTTAATACGCGGAAGGCGCGTCGTGAGCCGCCGTTCACGACATAGCATTCCAAGTGGGAGATGACGACACCATCTAAGCTCTAATTAAGATGATACACAGTATGTGTGTTGCGGAGTAAAAGCAAGGTACTCCGACGAATCAGGGACGAATATGGTAGAAAAAATAAGTAGAAATAAAAAATAATCAAATAAAATCAAGTGCAACGAAAGACATATAGGACAAAAAAATAGAACAGAGCTGAAGAATGGAAAGAAAGTGTGGGGAAAAACAGATTGTTGGAAATGTATTCCTCGTGAACAGTCTATACTTTCTTCTGAAGACGTGGAGCCAAGTTCTATGCGGAACGTAGACTTTCATTTTGTTTTCTTGATACGGCAAAAGCCCAACAAATTATTATCATGTCCACAATACAGCCCTGACAAGAGTCTGGATATCGACGGTGCGCGAGCAATACCCCGTATCCCACAATGCTCTTCCTATCCATAATTTTCGTTAAGACTGGTCATGCTCCCAGCTACACATGGATATGCAGTCCATCAAAACAATGTTCGTTGCATTCATTTTCCTGTGCCGTTGTGTAAAGGAAAATGAACCGTATTATACCATACTGTTGGAATGTATATTTTCAGTAAGTATTTACGCAATCCTACATTATAAAGTTAATTTTCCTTTACACGTTAGCACTGGAAAATGACCACAACGAACTTTGTTCTGATGGACTGCATATCCATGTGTGGCTGTGAGACGTGACCAGTCTTAAGAGGATAAGAGATAGCAAGAGCATTGTCAGACACGTGGTATCACTCGCGCATCCTCGATATGTATTTCTATCTAGGCCAAGACGGACGTACAGATGAGCACAACCATCTGAATTCTCCTGTCTGACAGATGCCACCGTCGTGCCACTGAGAAGTCTGGTTGCCCTCACTGACCGATATAATAATGAAGGCAGGCCAGGCTCTCAGCGGGTGTCAACTTGTCCCTAGACGTCATAAAGTCATTAGTCCCTAGACCGGAGCAGGTGCACGCCTTAGCACGTGGACCCAGGCCATTGTTCAGCTTTAGGAAGGAATGCTCTCGATCCACCCGGATGGATGAAATATGTCTTACAAATAATAGAGAAGAATTGTTGGAGATTCAATTTTACACTCTGAGGCTAACCGTAAAATATTCTATCGTTGACTATTTCATACTTCTTTTTAACATATATCTAACCGATGTTCCAATATACAGTAGTTGCTGTCGATTATCTTAAGTTAATAATAATAATAATAATAATAATAATAATAATAATAATAATAATAATAGTAATAATAGTATTAATAATAATAATAATAATAATATTAATAATAATAATAAGAATAATAATAATAATAACAAGCGAATTCTGGAATACATGGAGAACAGGAAGACACAAACTAGCTGGCTTAAAGGGGTCAAGGACGATATGGAGGAAAATAATATATCACAGCAGGCAGTATACAACAGACAGGAATACAGAAAAATCATCAACAAAATTAAGGGATTCCAAGATCAAAGTAGCAAAAAACGGACCGGCAACAACTGGTCACGAGAACGTAAAGAAGCCCACTCCGAAAGGATGAAGAAGTACTGGGCCGATCGAAAGAGAAAGAACCGTAAATGAATGATGCTTAACGTGGTCCATAGTAGACCTATTCGAAAACAAGAAGAATAATAATAACAACATTCATTCATGTATCGGCCAACTTAGAATCAAGTCATTAAATCTGGCTACTTCTGGCTTTGATGTCTGCCCAGTAGACCTACTTCTGCATGCATGCATTCTCAGTGTCGTTATTTCCTCTCCAGCGTCCATGCCTTTCCTGTTTTTAATTTTGGCTTGTCTCGGAAACCCTGGAAAGCTTGATGTTTCTTCTTAATTGGGATAATGATGAGGCTGGTCAGTCTTGTTTGGTGCATTCGTGTCACATTCCCGTGAAAGGTAATTCTTCTTTTCCGCATGGTATCGGTGATATTTTCTGCGTGGGTGTATATTTCGTCGTCATGTCGTCTTCTGTACTCCCCATTGTCTTTGACGGAACCTAAGTTCTTTCTCAAAATCTTCCTTATTTCGCCTCCAGTTTCTCGATCAGGACTTTTTTTGTTCGTTGCAATACATTTTGACGCATTCTGAAGACCTCTGGACGAATGAAAGAGCAGTAATGCCTCGGCTTTTCTTTGAACGATATGGACTTTAGTTGAACACGCTCCTGGTTAAATGGTACACCATTTCCGTTTCATTCATCCGTAATTTAATGGCTTCTTTCCCTGACAAGTTTGGTGTTATCAGTTCTCCCAGAGACTACATCTTATCTACTCGTATAATTTTGTCTTATTCCATTGTAAGGTCTCTGAGTCACGTCTGTAGAATGGACAACAATAGATTTAAAAAAACTACTATAATTAATTTAAAGAAGGTTAAGATTAATTGGTGAAAGAAATTAAGCATGATTTACAAGAAATAAACGCTACAGACGACACCATAAAAAATCGCAAAGACTTCGGAATTTTGGTTGCAAATCACACATTCGTGGAAAAAGCTAAGATGACCACTGGAAAACAGTGTACAGGAGAACGGAAAAACACCACAGCGAATTCGTGAAGAGATTTTTTTTTGCTAGGGGCTTTACATCGCACCGACACAGATAGGTCTTATGGCGACGATGGGATAGGAAAGGCCTAGGAGTTGGAAGGAAGCTTTTTTTTTTTTGCAAGGGGCTTTACGTCGCACCGACACAGATAGGTCTTATGGCGACGATGGGATAGGAAAGGCTTAGGAGTTGGAAGGAATCGGCCGTGGCCTTAATTAAGGTACAGCCCCAGCATTTGCCTGGTGTGAAAATGGGAAACCACGGAAAACCATTTTCAGGGCTGCCGATAGTGGGATTCGAACCTACTATCTCCCGGATGCAAGCTCACAGCCGCGCGCCTCTACGCGCACGGCCAACTCGCCCGGTTGGAAGGAAGCGGCCGTGGCCTTAATTAAGGTACAGTCCCAGCATTTGCCTGGTGTGAAAATGGGAAACCACGGAAAACCATCTTCAGGGCTGCCGATAGTGGGATTCGAATCTACTATCTCCCGGATGCAAGCTCACAGCCGCGCGCCTCTACGCGCACGGCCAACTCGCCCGGTAAAGTGAAGAGATTTAGGAGGAGAATTAGAATAAGAAGCGGAAGCAGTTATCCCGAACTTCAAGTTCGAATGCGCTCTTTATTTAGACGTAACGAAGAAAGAAAGGGAGGGAGAAAGAAAGAAAAAAAGAAAGAAAAAAGGAAAGAAGGAATAATAAAAATACGAAGGAATCTCAAGAACTAGATTTGTAAATGTTCATTGAAAGCAATTTTGAACAATGCCTTATATGTTGTATTAAGAAATAGAATAGTTCATTAATTAGTTAATTAATTAATAATTAATTCGTTCATTCATTCATTCATTCATTCATTCATTCATCGATACGGCTATCTGTGGGCCACGTTTACAAAATCTACCAGCCATTCTATCACGCAGACTAATGACTAATGCCCGTTTCTTTGAATTCTCAACAAACAACGTGAAGTCTTTGGTTCCCCCCACCCCCACCCCCACACATTTTTTTTTCTCTTCCGTCGAGACGTTCCAGAGTGATCCACCAGCCACTTAAGGTACGGAACCCACCTAACAGTGTCAGTCATTACCGTCGATATTGCTCTGAATGCTACTTGTATGTTAGCCAGTAAAATGAACCAACCCAACACAGGAGAAAGGACTATGTGAAATCCCAGGCTAAACAGGAAAGGATCACTCCATAAATATGCTGTTTATTGCGTGCTGTTATAACATTATGTACCGGTAACATTGTCCAGGTAAAAAGATTGTGCAACGTGATTCTACTGTAGTAGAAAGCTAAATGATTGCTGTAATCCATGAATCATAGATGAAAATGAAATGAAAACCCACAGCCTGTTTTCCGTCGTTCGACTGGGTAAGGAATCTAATTTATGAAGCTCCCAACTAGCGGCGAGGTAGCGGCGGTGGTGGAACTTGTTGTGGTGGTGATTATTGTTTTAAGAGGAAGTACAAACTAGGCAACCATCCTCTATATAGCAATAATCAGAGAGAAAAATGGAAGAGATCCGACACTTCGAAAATTGAAGGTATCAGCCAAAGAAAGACAAGAGCGTGAAAATGAAAGACTCCCTAGGTCTCGAATGTTCTAATGATGTCGGAGTCGGAAAAGAACAACTGTTGACCAAGGAAGGTCGAATAGAATAAATGGAAGTGGGGGGCTTGCCACAAGTGAGCAATGCAAACTCAGCTCAGGGCCCCGTGGTCGCCAATCCACGCTTCCAAGTTAAGATCCCCCATTTTAGTCCTCTCTTACGACATTCAGGGGATACCGGGGTGTTGTTCCACCACCCCCACACACAGGGGGACAAGCGGCAAGGAGAGGAATTGTGCCGGCTGCCGAAGCCTGTCGCACTCCTCCGGGCCAATGAGTAATGACTGATAGATGAAATGAAATTGGAGAGTGTTAATTAAATAAAAAATGACGGGGAAAACCGGAGTGCCCGGAGAAAAACCTGTTCCGCCTCTTCTTCGTCCAGCACAAATCTCACATGGAGTGACCACGGTTTGAACCACGGAACCGAGCGGAGAGAGACCTGCGCGTTGCCCCCTGAGCCACGGAGGCTTTCTCAGAACCATACATATGACATAGAAATGTTGCAGTGGAGGAGGCATGCATCATTAGTGCGCTTCTGGTTGTGGTTGTGAATATTATTTTAAGAGGAATTACAACCACTAATCAGAGGGGAAGAAACAAGGAAGGGATCCGATACTTCGAACAAATTAAGGTATCAGCCAAATAAAGACAAGGACCACGGAGGGCTTGAACATGAAAGACTCCCTAGCCCTCGATTGCCCTAATAATGTTCGGGTCGGAAAAGAGCAAGTGCTGAACAAGGGAGGTCGGGTAGGGCTAGATGAAAGCGAGGAGCGTGGTAAAAATAAATGAAAGAGATGCCAGGACTCAGCTAAGGGCCACTGAGGCCCATTTTAGTCGCCTCTTACCACTGGCAGAGGACACCACGAATGTTATTCTACCGCCCCCACTCACAGTGTGCGAGAAGAAGAAGTTATGTAGCCGAAATCCTACCCTATACAGAACGTTTTGAACTTTTTCATTGCTTCTCAGTGCAGATGTATAGCAGAGCGTGCACAATATGAGCAATCTACTGAAAGGTATAGAGTGGCAGGGAGGGATTCAATTAGATGGACATGGAGTAGGGACTAAGCAGATTGGCCTACGCCGATGACGTGGTCCTAATTGTAGACTGCGCTGAAAGCTTGCAACCTAATATTTTGGGACTTGAAAATAGGTGCAATGAATATAATATGATAATTATCCTTTCCAAGACTAAAGCAGGCCTAATGCCAGTAGCTAGGAAACCTAAGAGAATTGAATGTCAGGTTGGGAATAAAACGCTTGAACCGGTAGATAATTTAAAGGATTTAGGGTGTGCATTCTCCCAGGATGGTAGTATTGTAAATTATATTGAATCAAGGTGCAGCCATGCTAACGCAGTGATTCTGCAGCTAAGATCAACATTACACTGAGCGAAATAAGTCATTTCCCAGACGAGACTATCTTTACAACGAACGACCTGTTAACAGACCTACCTTACTTTAGGGGAATGAAAGCTACTTGGACTGAGGATGTCTTATTCATAAGTTACAGGTACCAGGCATGCGACCTGGCGTTTTTTTTTTAAGTTATATCGAAATTGTATTACGGTAGCTACCGTTCTGCAGATTTTTCTACATTACGTTTTGCCCTTTAGATTGCTTGCGTGTCAATTTTTATGCTCTCTACCGATTGATGAAGCACTCTCGTGAGTGTACAGTACTTTGGCTGAGTCTTAATTAATTTAACCGCGTTGACACCAAATGTGTTTACCTGAGGAAAGTTACATGCCAACATAGTACCAGGTGGAGAGTCTACTGGATTTTCATTCCATCCTTTAAACATCCGACTACTTCTATCGGGACCGACATGATAGCTGCAGTTGCTTAAGTGCGGCCAGTATCCAGTATTCGGGAGATAGTGGGTACGAACCTCACTCTCGTCAGTCCTGAAGATGTTTTTTCCGTGGTTTCCCATGTTCACACCAGGAAAATGCTGGGGCTGTACCTTCATTAAGGCCACGGCCGCTTCCTTCCCAATCCTAGCCTTTTACTGTCCAATCGTCGCCATAAGACCTATCTGTGTCGGTGCGACGCAAAGCAACTTGCAAAAAAAAAAAAAAAAAAAAATTATGTCGGGTGAACTTAGGATCCAAATCCGATGACCACACTCTACTACTAATCCGCAGAGGAATCTAGTATTAACGTAATAATATTAATAATAATAATAATAATAATAATAATAATAATAATAATAATAATAATAATGAGGTGTGGCCTCCGAAGTGGCCTTATGCAGATCTTTTCGAGTTGACGCCGTAGAGGCAACCTGCGTGTCAATGAGTATGGCGTCCCTCCCCCAGATGAATTCTAATGTTGATGGCGGCGCACACACCAAAGCTATTGTAATTAACCAATGAAGGTTAAAACACCGACTCAATCGGGTATCAATCCCGGGACCCTCTGGACCAAAGCCAATTAGCCACGGAGCAAGGCAAACTCGTGTCCTCATCCTGAGATGATGGAGCTCTTTTCAGGTACACCCTCAATGGAGGTGAGCTGCATGTAACATTTTAACCACATACCAGCCATTCTTAAATTTCTGGCAGTATCGTGAATCGAACACGGGCTCCCAAGGATGGCAGGTGGTAACACTAACCGTAAAGGTTCGGAGGCGGACTGTGTTAACATGAAAACATGAATTAAGTAACCCTCAATATTTCAATTTTTCATCTGTTAACATGGTAATCCGAATAGAATTTACTAAATTTTGATTCTGAAAGTTTGAAATGCCCTCCCAGAGCTTTTCCAACAGCAGAATTCTTAATATAGTTGAACACCTACTGTAGGTGTGCTAGGGGATACAGTTCATCTTCTCTGGTCACCATAATTAAACTCGGGAGTGTTGACAAATCATGTTTGGTGCCGCTATTGACAATGCTATGCTCGCCACTCATCCGGGCGGTCCGCTGATTGATTGCGTGCTGAACGACTGTGTTGTGTCAGCTAATATAGTAGCGGACTTAGTCATGATCAAGTTCGTGATTGTCGGCCGTCTTAATATAGACTGCTGTGTTGAATCACTGCACATCTGAAGATATCAAACGGAGAAAACACTACATTTACTCATCGAACAATTATCTAACTCGAATACTAGGGTCCGGGTTCTTATGTGATTATTAGAGCCCGGATTATATGTAAATGCATATTCTGTTCCAATATATGCAGCTACATGAAAAGCTAAAATGTCGATGAATCACACTAAAAAGACCATTATTCCAGGAGTTTAAAGTTACATATTTTTACATATTTCGATACATAATAAATATTTTTATAAATATTACATATTTTAAATATATTGAAGGATATAGCACATTTAAAAAAACACATTTTTCCACTAATCTTACATCGATTTTATGTTTTTTAATTAAACACTGTCGCCTCTGTGGTGTAGTGGTTAGCGTGATTAGCTGCCACCCCCGGACGTCCGGGTTCGATTTCCGGCTCTGAGACGAAATTTGAAAAGTGGTATGAGGGCTGGAACGGGGGCCACTCAGCCTCGGGAGGTCAACTGAGTAGAGGTGGGTTCGATTCCCACTTCAGCCATCCTGGAAGTGGTTTTCCGTGGTTTCCCACTTCTCCTCCAGGCAATTGCCGGGATGGTACCTCACTTAACGCCACGGCCGCTTCCTTCCCTCTTCCTTGCCTGTCCCATCCAATCTCCCCATCCCTCTACAAGGCCCCTGTTCAGCATAGCAGGTGAGGCCGCCTGGGCGAGGTACTGGTCATTCTCCCCAGTTGTATCCCCGACCCAAAGTCTGAATCTCCAGGACACTGCCCTTGAGGCGGTAGAGGTAGGATCCCTCGCTGAGTCTGAGGGAAAAGCCAACCCTGGAGGGTAAACAGATTAAGATAATTAAACACTTGAAAATAGTTCTAAAAGCCTGTACGTCTCTTACATCTAAAAATAATTCAATAATTTCAAGTGGGGTAGTCTATTAAAGAATATCATCCCTTAACTGTGTTGACGTTGCAATTCTCGGGCGTCTCGAGCTGTGTCTATCAATATTGCCTTGCACAAATTTGTCAAATTGGTCTCCTCTCAGATTTAGTGACTCTTCTTTTGTGACCCTTCGCCAGTCCTCGGTTTAATGCCATATGTCAAAAGGCCCTTTTCTTTTTCTTTCTTTCTTTCTTCTTCTCTTATTGCCCATGCTTCACTTCCATGAAGGGCTACACTCTACACAAAAGTCTTCAGGAACATTTTTCTAATACGCATATTTGTGTTTGATGAAATCAAATTTCTTCTCTCGTAATAAAGACCTTCCTAGTTTGAGCAAGTCTATAATTAAATATTTCTTAGCCGGGCAATTTGAATTACGTGTCAGTGACCTCATGTGAAGTTGAGGTCATTTTCTATATATAAGAACATCCTAACGACAGAAGGCATTCGATGACCGCAGAAAATTTGGAAAACTATTCAGTTATTAATTATGCCTCCAAATGAAATTTAGTGGTTGAATAACATCTGTACTTTTAACTACTTTTGGTTTCGTTTCCTTTTCTGTGTACAAGAATACTGTACTAAAACTTTCTTCCTTTCTTAATCTGTTTACCCTCCAGGGTTGGTTATTCCCTCGGACTCAGCAAGGGATCCCACCTCTACCGCCTCAAGGGCAATGTCCTGGAGCTTCAGACTCTGAGTCGGGGAATACAACTGGGGAGGCCCAGTACCTCGCCCAGGCGGCCTCACCTACTATGCTGGACAGGGGCCTTGCGGGGGGATGGGAAGATTGGAAGGGATAGACAAGGAAGAGGGAAGGAAGCTGCCGTGGCCTTAAGTTAGGTACGATCTCGGCATTTTCATGGAGGAGAAGTGGGAAACCACGGAAAACCACTTCCAGGATGGCAGAGGTGGAAATCTAACCCACTTCTACTCATGACCTCCTGAGGCTGAGTGGACCCTGTTCCATGTCTCGTACTACTTTTCACATTTCGTGGCAGGGCCGGGAATCGAACCCGGGCCACCGGGGGTGACAGCTAATCACACTAACCACTACACCACAGAGGTGGACCTGTACTGAAACTTAGATATTAAATTACATATTTTATTACATATTTAACTATACACTTTGTCAATTTTAGCTACATATTTCTCATATTATATATATATTATATATAATTCGGGCTCTAGTGATTATATATTCCATTCCTTTACTTGTAGAAAACTGAAAATGAGACATTTCCATGAGTTGGGGTTGTGATATGCTTATACCTGCGTTCCATTTTACCTATTTTTACATATGTGAAGAAAGTAACATTTTTGTACATATCTAGGTAACTATTCAAGAAATGCCAACTCGGTTAGTTTTCAGACTGTAGTAAAATAATTGGCGAATGTCATCTCCTATAGTATGTAGGAATCCGGCCCCGTGGTGTAGGGGTATCATGTCTGCGTCTTACCCGGAAGCCCCGGGTTCGATTACCGTCCAGGTCATGGGAATTTTTTACCTGGACCTGAGGCTGGTTCGAGGTCAACTCAGCCTACGTGATTAGAAATGAGGAGCTATCTGACGGTGAGATAGCGGCCCCGGTCTAGAAAGCCAAGAATAACAGCCGAGAGGATACGGTTGCTGACCACACAGCACCTCGTAATTTGCAGGACTTCGGGCTGAGCAGCGTTAGCTTGGTAGGCCAAGGCCCTTCAAGAGCTGTAATGAAATGGGGTTTGGTTTGGTTTATAGTACATACGTAGTCCTATGTCCGCCTCTGTGGTGTAGTGGTTAGCGTGATTAGCTGCCACCCCCGGAGGCCCGGGTTCGATTCCCGGCTCTGCCACGAAATTTGAAAAGTGGTACGAGGGCTGGAACGGGGTCCACTCAGCCTCGGAGGTCAACTGAGTAGAGGTGGGTTCGATTCCCACCTCAGCCATCCTGGAAGTGGTTTTCCGTGGTTTCCCACTTCTCCTCCAGGCGAATGCCGGGATGGTACCTAACTTAAGGCCACGGCCGCTTCCTTCCCTCTTCCTTGCCTATCCCTTCCAATCTTCCCATCCCTCCACAAGGCCCCTGTTCAGCATAGTAGGTGAGGCCGCCTGGGCGAGGTACTGGTCATACTCCCCAGTTGTATCCCCCGACCAAGAGTCTGAAGCTCCAGGACACTGCCCTTGAGGCGGTAGAGGTGGGATCCCTCGCTAAGTCCGAGGGAAAAACCGAACCTGGAGGGTAAACAGATGATGATGATGATGATGATGACGTAGTCCTATTCTAATTGCTAAAGTTGGCTTTAACATTCCTTTAAAATTGGGAATTCCAACTCTTTGTGGTGAAGTACAGTAGGTCCGAGTGCATCAACTGCATACAACAGCACTAATCTTTTCTCAGAATCTGGTGCCTTTCATTGGTCAGAGTTTCTAACAAACTCCATGCAATCTTGAAAGGGAATTTAGATTTTGCAAGATCATTAGCGGTGAACTAAAACAGCCCCCGGAAGATATTTAACCCATCTAGTTTTATCTTTTAAAATATGAAGAAATAATAATAATTTCGTGTGGCTATTTCTATCCGGGTGCAGCCCTTGTAACGCAGACCCACCGATGAGGGTGGACGGCATCTGCCATGTGTAGGTAACTGCGTGTTTTTATGGTGGAGGATAGTGTCAGATGTGGTGGGGTGAGTTGCAGGGATGTTGGAGATAGCACAAAAACCCAGTCCCCGAGACAAGGGAATTAACCATTTAAGGTTAAAATTTCCGGCATGCCCGGTAATCCAACCTGGGAACCTCTTGGCCAAAGGTCACTACGCTAACCATCTAACCATGGAGCCGGAGAGAAAATGAAGTATGCACCGGTGACTCCTGCAACGTTGAACCGTCCTTCTCAGCGTACAAGATAATTTTATCGGATTAGCGCCAAAACATCACAACGGGATACATGGAGAAGAAGATGGTGACACACTGCGAATCACAATAACAAATTTACCGTATTATTTGTGTTATTTAATAGAGATTTAAAGACATATTCTTCTTCTTCTTCTTCTGTTCACCCTCCAGGGTCGATTTTTCCCTCGGGCTCAGCGAGGGATCCCACCTCTACCCCCTAAAGGGCAGTGTCTTGGAGCTTCAGACTCTGGGTCGGGGATACAACTGGGAAGGATGACGAGTACCTCGCCCAGGCGGCCTCACCTGCTATGCTGAACAGGGGCCTTGCATGAGGATTGGAAGATTGGAAGGGATAGATAAGGATGAGGGAAAGAAGCGGCCGTATCCTTAAATTAGGTACCATCCCGGCATTTGCCTGGAGAAGTGGGAAACCACGGAAAACCACTACCAGGATGGATGAGGTGGGAATCGAACCCACCTCTACTCAGTTGACCTCCCGAGGCTGAGTGGACCCTGTTCCAGTCATGGTATCACTTTTCAAATTTCGCGGCAGAGCCGGGAATCGAACCCGGGCCTCTGGGAGTGGTAGCTAATCACACTAACCACTGCACCACAGAGGCGGACAGATTCTATATTACATTTATTTAGTATAATTTCTTTGTTTCATTTTCAGGGCATGAGAGCAACAGGAAATTATTTACAACAGTGCACTGCGTAATATACCCCACGATTAACAGTGCATAACATTATTTTTAAATAGTTTACGTATTTTGATTAAGCATTTAATTTGATAAGAGGCTGCCTGGCCGAGGCGGTAAAAGCGTACTCGGTTCGTCTGGAAGGACGTGGGTTTGAATCCCCGTC
This sequence comes from Anabrus simplex, assembly GCF_040414725.1. Classification (NCBI taxonomy): domain Eukaryota; kingdom Metazoa; phylum Arthropoda; class Insecta; order Orthoptera; family Tettigoniidae; genus Anabrus; species Anabrus simplex. Next base: position 847,563,539 of record NC_090265.1, read on the forward strand.
AGGAAGTCTAAAAATTTAAGAAACGAGATCTTCACTTCCGGAGGTGCACATTGCCCTGAGGTCCATTCAGCCTACACCAAGAATGAGTACCAGGTTAATTCCTGGGGGCAAAGGTGGCCGGGTGTAGAGCTAACCCCTCTACCCAAATCAAGTGCCGAGGTTACGGATAGTAGAAGCCTTTACTTTCCACCCCTCCAAGGGCCTTCATGGCCTGTACGGAGATTACTTTGCCTTTTTCTTTGTTATTTAATTTGATGATTCTGTCAAAATTAGAAAACAGTGGACTATATTAATTATCTAACACAAAAATGATGACGTTTTCATAAAATGCGGATGTATTTAGAACAATTGTATTGTCTCATATCACAACCGTAAGTCATAATAAAAGGAATGTACGGATATTTTTGTAAATTTAGGGCATTAATAGTATTGTATATTTAATTTCATACTTCACTGATATTTGCTACATTTTTTTGTACATGTTTCCCACTTCGATATTACATAGCCATGCAGGCTCTATAGTTTAGGATAGAAAATAATTGGTTATTTACGTTAGAAGGACCAAAACTCATATATAAAATGTTGGTTTGTGATTCCAATGATGTAGGTATCTACTTTAAACCATTTTATAATTGTCTATCCGTTTTTTGAGTTTTTGTTTCTATTTATTGTGGCGATAATTTTAGTTATTGTAGGATTTTATTTTATTATGTATGATTTAGTGATTTTTATTGAGTGAGAAGTATTAAATTTGAATAGAAGTTCAGTTGTTATGACCTTTTTATGTACATGATTAGAGGGGCGAGGCTGAATTTTTAGAATAAGTTAATCTCCATCCTTGTAACATACAATATTTTTATAAATAATGCATTTGTGGTTTTAAACCGTAATTAGGCAAGTGAGTGTTAAAAGATAAATATTTTAAAACTAAAATGTTTTTAGTCGTCAACTGCCAAGGCAATGTTGATTACATCATTTTAATGAAAAAGGACAAATGTATCTTGTAATGGTGTGGTCATCTTGATGTACTATATCGGCGCGCCGTGCGGCAACAATAGCAAATTATATGATGCACCCGTCCACCTCCCGAGTCCCAGACTAGCATTTATCTCAGGGGTGTCGGTTCATTATTTAAATCATCAAATATAAATATAACGGCATAATAGAACACGGGGATGAACGGAGCAACTTAAAATTAAAAGGGGGAAGGCTCGATTGTAACTTGAATTTAAGGACTCCATGATAGGACTAGGAAATGACTGTTACTTTAAAAAGGGCATAATCTAACTACAATAAAAAGATTATGAGAGTGGTTTCCTTTGAAATAATTTGCCAGAAGGAGCGGTTTATTACGCCTTTTGACGTATAAAACTTTGATACACGTGGCAACAATATTTGAGTTTACACACATGTTACATATATAAATCACTTGCCATACCGCAAGTGGTATCAATATCTTGCTGCGTTGCTTCTGAAATAAAATGACATTTTGGAGGTATAATTTACGGATCGATTCCATTTGAATCGAACCGTCACTCAAAGATATAGCTTCCTTCTATCGGGAGCCCGAGCATAACCCATGTTACGGTCGGCTTCCCGATTTAACTAAGATGATGTACTCCGGCTATATACATTTTTCCGAGACCGGTACTCGGACTGGGTAATGTTTCTCGTGAAATGCGAAAACTGGATTCCACGGACAGTTCCTATCTTACGATATCCAGCTGATGCCATACCAATGAATTAGCATATACATATTATTTACATGTGATCTGAATTGTTACCAGTTAGCCTCAGTAGACTACTGACACAGATGAGATAACGAGAAGCGGTGGGAAATACCGTGGCCATGGCCCCCCTCGCATCGCGAGCGAAGTAAACAAACACGCAAGTATGACTGTCACATCGTCCCATACGGAAACCGTACAATAAAAAGATACCAAAAGACTCTAATATTATCATTCTCATTATTCAACATACGAATAGAGGGATATCGTCACCAAATAATTTAATTCACGATATTATCATCCTCGAAATTATTATTATTATTATTATTATTATTATTATTATTATTATTATTATTATTATTATTCAACGGTTCCTGGCACTGTCACGTTTGATTAATATCATCATTATTATGCGGGATGCAAACACAAATGGTTATTACTGTTATTATTATTATATCCCTCTCGTGGTTATTATTATTATTAATTAATAGGTGACTCAAGATATTATTATTGTTATTCACGTCACTTAAGAGGTTATTATCATTAATAGACCGGTCACTTCCGCCAAATTATATATTAAGATATCGGTCGCAATTACAAATTAATTCACTGATCAACCAACGACATCATTACAGTTATTATTATGACAATTATTATTAATCCGACCGCGGTGATTTAACATCGTCCCACATTGTTATTATTATTATCGGTTGCACATTATCATTTAGATTCCCGTTTAACATCTTTATCAACGCTCAATTAATTAAGGCGGTCCAATCCTTTATCTGCAATATTTATTATTATCATTATCACGACATCATGATTGTCCTCACTCGTTATTACAATGAATACAATATACGACCATTTCTGTGGAATCTGAACTCTCATTATCCTTAGATCCGTTGTATCTCAACGAATAACTGTGCAGTCTATTTATTTCGTACATGCTGTCACGGGTTCGAATTCTACCCGCTGCGTAACTCAGTATTTCTCTGTGACACTGCCCGTACATTTTACACTCATATCAATATCCTAAGTGTCTCTCGTACGGAATTTATTTTCCTCTCTATCTCAATATTCCTCGATTCATTTATTTATTCCTCACAGAATTATCAACTGACTTATTTATTCATTTCGGACATCGTACGACCTTTTATTATCTGACTGCAAATTCTTTCACATTTTCTATCTCATTTGGATCTATGCCTTAGTTCATTCTCCACAAATAATCGTAACATCTTGAAATTATATTTACCAAAATTTGACAATCATGGTCTCGTAATATTAGCACTACATGTTCCGGCTAATGAATCGCAACTTCAAAACGCGACATTTATACGTAAAAAAAAATTGGACCGTAATTTAAACCACACGTTCATTAACATGTACGGATTATTAACACCGATCTACATTTCAATATTATTAATCGATCAAATTAAGTTATCACGCACTTTAATTCCAAATTAAAACGACCTCCCGTCATTAAATGATTCCCAATAAACTCAACACTTGATCACATGAATTATTATTATCTCCAAATCATATTAAAAAAAAAGAAATATCTTCTTTAAAAAAAATAGTTATATTATTTATTTATTATTATTATTATTTAAAAAAAAATATTTTCGCCTGTAATACGGTAGTCCACTCTTATTATGTTTAACGCATAACCCCTTGTACAAAGTCGATTTATTCTGGCACTAAACACTCCAGATATGATTTACTTGGAAATATTATATTAATCGCATCTCACAAATTTAACAACTTCACTTTGAAAATATGACCATATTAATTTCAACAAAACACACTTGGTATGGCGAAGCTGGATTTTCCTTCCATGTCATTAAATGGCTCGTTAAAATGACAAAACATAAAAGCACATATCGGGTCTTATTTAACTAGCATAATCAAAATCAAATGTAAAGAAAATTATCGACTACAAAGAAAATATGAATGCATGCATGACTTAACGTACTACACTATATATACAAATTTACATCTCCAACAAACTGAATACATAAAAGACCCGATTATTTACATTATTATGATTTACTACTGTCCGTGCTACAAATTTAGGATGGGGTCGTTAAGCGACCCATCTTGTTACGGAAGGTAACCAAGTATAATCAAATTATTCCCATTTTTCCCATCACGATAACATTTCCCAAATATATTTTACAGTTTAGTACTCATCTTAGTTATCGGTATTCCATTGCAGCTTTGCAGACGAGAGGCCTCATCCAGCCCCTCTCTGCGTTTTACTCCTCCATCCTTGATGGCGTAGTTTCACAAAAGATTTCCTGGCACATTATTATTTTACACTCATATCTTGATTACCACAAACCTTCACCATTTACTACGTTAACACTGTATACTTTAATTTGGATACAACAAATTTCTATCCTAGACCCAAGAATTTAATATATTTACACTATTTAATCTTCGTCCACCTATCGCACAATGGACCTGGACACGTACGACGAGGTGTCAACTATTTCGCCCGTCGCGATACGCCCGATTTATACGGCATTCTTGACGTGTTCATTACATCGGTTCGGTATAGCTAAGTACAGGCTACTACTTCCTTAAAGTACTGTTCGTCACACAGTCTATTATGTACGTACTTATGGTGATATATTTTATACTACTCTCTTGCAAGGTAATTACTTTACGTCACTGATTATTCATAAATAACAAACACTATCCTACGTTAACTATTTCCAGATTTAACATGTTGCTTGAGCGCGATCACACTTTACAAACACTGGCGGATGCTCGCGCCATTAAATGACTGTACGTCCGTAGAATTCTAAGTTACCGGCGACCAACAGTTCAGCTCCCGATATTCAATTCACGTGTGCTGGCGACCGTCAATTCAGCTCCAACGATTCAAGACAAGTGGCTGGCGACCGTCAATTCAGCTCCGTATATATGGATGAAGCCTTTTTCCCGCGGATTTGTTGACGTCATGCCCCTTAGGGAGGGGGTGGATTTTTAATATCGGTACTTGCACTCCGAATTGGAAGTTAAAATTTACATCAAATTAATCCACTCCGCTAGCATATCTGCTGGATAAAATATGAACTCCAGGTGATCACAGATTTAGGAGATATGGGTGGATTTCGCTCCTCACATTTCGCGCCTTCGTAAGCGTCCCTGACAACGTGGTCTCCTTTCAGCCAATGAGATTCAAGCTGTCCGGTTTCCAAGAAATCCAGCCTTCAATTTAATTAATTTGCCAATAAGTATTGATTATTTTTCCATGCGTGACATCTAATAAATTCATTACATCCATCCGCGTACTCATATTAATTTATTACTGATTACTTTTGTAGTTACGAAAATATCTCATCCCTCATTCCTTAAGATGGTATCACTGAGTCTCCCATCAAATTTTTACTATTGGCCGGCAAGCGGTCACGTGATTTAAATCTCCACCTGCTCGAACTTAGGCTAGCGAACGTACACTCAGCCGCTGTAATTTTCCATGAGGTCATGGAATTTCCGTCCTACCAAAAATATCCCAAGGTCTTACTCATGTGGTGAGTTTTCTTTGTATGATTCTCCCCCTTCCTCTTTCTGACCAAGACTTATTTGTGGACTCTGTATTTCCTTGTACGCCAACTAATGATATTCCCTGCTGTGAAGTAGCTAAAAGTTGTCGGGTTGAGCTAATCCGTCAGGCTCCAGTCTGTCGTCCTTCCTTCGCTCCGATTTCGACATTACCTAAACGAAATATTTTCAAATACACTCCTCTGTATTTCAATAAATGTATCATATTATTTTACCGATCAAATCATGATTGATTATGGGCCTAAGTCACTCGGGTTCATCTTCCTCTTGCCCAGGTAAAAAAAATCTAGTGAGCATCATGAGATTTTTTTTTATGATGTGTCCATATCATCACTATCATGATTTGACATTGGATCCTCTGTTCTGCGACGGCTGTTGATTTCGTCTCTCAACATCTGGTTCCTGAACCTTAACTCCTCGTTCTGTCTTTCGATATCATGGATCGCATTGACAAATTCCTGCACGTCTCTGTCTATCTCTCCACACTCTGGACATGGCCTTGCTTCAATTGGTGTCTGGATTACTTGGACTTCTTCTTCCCTTCCGTCATCTTCTTCATCCTCTTCTTCGACATCATCTTCTTCCGGCTCGTCATCTGCTTCCTCTCGTTCATCCTCTGCTTCTAGTCACATCTCTTTGTTTCCTTGTCCCGAATCGAACGTCGGTGCATTCGGGTTCAAGTTGCTGCCCCCTTTCCTTGCTCTTTGGAATTGCAAGCTCTCCGCTCCTGTCGCTTCCTCATCACGGCCTCGATCATGGATCGCCTCCTTCCATTTTCTCTTGTTCAGCTCTTCTATATACCGCCTAGACTCTTGGTATCTGTCATCCTTCTCCTGACGAGATCCTCCCTGGTAATATCTCGGGTTCCCTTGATTCCTAGCTGGATACGGCCTATAATTACTTCTCTGGAATCCACGGTATCCCCTGTCAGCTCGAAAGTTCCCTTGGTTGTTTTGCCGGTTGCCTTCCGCAAAATTCCTTGGTCTCGTCCATTGTCGCGGCTTCCACTCCGTATTATATGCTCGACGAGGTTCTGGATCAGTACTAGTTCCCTGGTTCTTCGTACTAGTGGTCTTCGGTTCGATTGTCCGTTCGACATTATTCACCTGTTGGTCCCTGCTCCTAATTTGTCTTGGGTTCGAATGATGCGTTGTGAGGTCTAATTGACGTAATAAAACCTCCGCATCGACAGCTGTCTGGACATTTGACGCTATCATCATTCGTTGGACCTCGAATGGCAATTGTTTTCCAATGGCGCTAATTAATTCTGTTTCGCTCATTGGATTATCAAGCTCCCGTAGCTTGTGAAATTGTGCCACAAAGTAATCTGAGAATTTCGTGGGTGAAGATGTTGAATATCGTCTGGAGTATACTTCCAGCCTTAACTCCTGCTGTTCCTGAATACTCCAGAACTTTTGGAGAAAAGCCCGCCGAAATCCTTCAAAATCTTCAAAAGTATACAAGAAAGCCCTGAACCATACAGCTGGTGCTCCGTCTAGGAATTTCTCTACCGTTCGCAGTTGTCGCTCTACTGGTATTTTATTCTCATTTATATAACCGGCGATTTCCCGGATGAAACCTTTCGGGGTAATATGCCCACGGGCATCGAACTTTGGTGGCTTGTCATCAGACATCTTAATGACGTGTACCACCGATGTCGGGATAGCACTTGATGACGTAGACGACCCATCTCTGTTTTCAAACTTGAAACCGTGTGTATCAGCATGGGATAGGCCTCCTTTCTTATGAATCCCCTGGTTATCATGGGGTTCGTATTCGCGATATTGGAGGTTAAAATCTTGGCTAGACGCTGATGGTTCCAACCTAGCCTTCAACATCTCCAAGTCTTTTCGGATGTCATCCATTCCGTCGGGATTACAACTGGCTATTTCTTTTGTGCCGGAATTTTGCCCATTATACGCCTTGCATTGTTCTAATAGGCGAACTTCCGTGTCGGCGAATGATTGGCCCTGTTCAATTAAGTCTTCCGTCCGCTGGAATAACGCTAAGTTTGCGTCTTCGCACTTAGTTATTCTCTGGCTACGGTCTTCTAAATTTACAGTTAGTTCTTCAACTTTGTTTTTCAGTCCTGCTACGATGACAAGTGTACGTGCGGCTTCCCCACGTAACTCGTTCATGCCCTTGTCATGCTTGTCCAAGGTGCCAGCTATCTGTGCGCATTTTTCTTCTACTTGTCCCCGGACGATGTCATTCTCCTTCCTACACTCATCCCGAATTTCCTCTATGTGTGATTCTATGTCTTTTTTATCAGTTAATCGCAGAGCGGCGAGTTCCTTGACACTAGCGTTCAATTTTTCCTTAATTTCTGCGCGTTCCATTTGAGCCTCATCTCTAACGCGGTCAACCTTTTCATTAACGATGGTAATGTACGCATCCATGTGCACTTTTAATTCGTCTTTCGCGAAGTGACATGCTTCCTGGACTTGAGTTAATTGGTCCCTAAGTTCCTGTCCCATCGCTACGCTCGCGGCCTGAACTGCATCTATTTGTGCCTTGAGTTCTGATTTATTTATTTCACACGCAGCCTGTACTCGGTCGATCTTATTCTCTAGTGAAACACTCGCAGCCTGTACCTGGTCTATTTTGTTCTCTAATGAAACACTATTAACCTTCATTTGTTGAATAATTTCCTGTCTATCAGAAACACTATCGGCCTGTACTTGATCTATTTTATTCTCTACCGAAACACTATTAGTCTGTAATTGGTCTATCTTCAGAGTTAAATTTCGTATTAAGTCCTCTAACGCGAGAGCTTTCATCTCTCCCTGTCCTCCTACCACCATGTCCTGGGATCGCTCCCCACCGTCGTCAGACATTATAACTTTTCTTGAGAAAGCAAAAGGGCCGATCGGCCTCTCACCTTGCTGCACACGAAGGAATACGCTATTGGGTCTAGGCCCTATCCTATGACATTATACCCCTACACTAACTTTCATTTAACAAAAAAAAATTTTGACTATAAAACTTGTTTACATTTGCAGGTCATTCACCTTGAATGCTGGCTTGCGCCTAAGATTTCACAATAAACCGCTCCAATATAACAACAACAACAACATTAAAAACAACGATGAAGTTGGAAATCTCCTGCCCTGAAATACGTTAATTTTAATTTATACCATCTCAACCTCTTTTTAACTAATAACTTGAACTGGTGCTCAGTAATATTTTTACCATTTCAAGCCTTCCTAAACAGCTGTTTATAATATTCATCTCATGTCCAATGACATTTAAATGGAGTCCTGAATTACCAAAATAATATTAAATTCCATATGGGAAAAGAGAAACATCAAATCTTCGAGCTTATTGAATTTTGAATCATTGCCAAACTTGAAGAGATTAGCAATGGATTATATTAATAACTAGCCAAATCTAGCTCCGTTCGAAACTAACCTTATTCTAGCATGATACTACGTTACAAGTGAACACACACTTGACCGTGATGCGGTCATCAATTAATAAAAATCAAAAATTAAAAATATAAAATTTTGAAAAAAAAGTATAAAAATATAAAAATTGATTAGCAATAAAATTGGCCTCTCTGCCGTTCTTAAAGCAACACTTTGCCGTTCTTAAAGCCCCACTTTGGGCCAGCCATTTTGCACCCGTCCACCTCCCGAGTCCCAGACTAGCATTTATCTCAGGGGTGTCGGTTCATTATTTAAATCATCAAATATAAATATAACGGCATAATAGAACACGGGGATGAACGGAGCAACTTAAAATTAAAAGGGGGAAGGCTCGATTGTAGCTTGAATTTAAGGACTCCATGATAGGACTAGGAAATGACTGTTACTTTAAAAAGGGCATAATCTAACTACAATAAAAAGATTATGAGAGTGGTTTCCTTTGAAATAATTTGCCAGAAGGAGCGGTTTATTACGCCTTTTGACGTATAAAACTTTGATACACGTGGCAACAATATTTGAGTTTACACACATGTTACATATATAAATCACTTGCCATACCGCAAGTGGTATCAATATCTTGCTGCGTTGCTTCTGAAATAAAATGACATTTTGGAGGTATAATTTACGGATCGATTCCATTTGAATCGAACCGTCACTCAAAGATATAGCTTCCTTCTATCGGGAGCCCGAGCATAACCCATGTTACGGTCGGCTTCCCGATTTAACTAAGATGATGTACTCCGGCTATATACATTTTTCCGAGACCGGTACTCGGACTGGGTAATGTTTCTCGTGAAATGCGAAAACTGGATTCCACGGACAGTTCCTATCTTACGATATCCAGCTGATGCCATACCAATGAATTAGCATATACATATTATTTACATGTGATCTGAATTGTTACCAGTTAGCCTCAGTAGACTACTGACACAGATGAGATAACGAGAAGCGGTGGGAAATACCGTGGCCATGGCCCCCCTCGCATCGCGAGCGAAGTAAACAAACACGCAAGTATGACTGTCACATCGTCCCATACGGAAACCGTACAATAAAAAGATACCAAAAGACTCTAATATTATCATTCTCATTATTCAACATACGAATAGAGGGATATCGTCACCAAATAATTTAATTCACGATATTATCATCCTCGAAATTATTATTATTATTATTATTATTATTATTATTATTATTATTATTATTATTATTATTCAACGGTTCCTGGCACTGTCACGTTTGATTAATATCATCATTATTATGCGGGATGCAAACACAAATGGTTATTACTGTTATTATTATTATATCCCTCTCGTGGTTATTATTATTATTAATTAATAGGTGACTCAAGATATTATTATTGTTATTCACGTCACTTAAGAGGTTATTATCATTAATAGACCGGTCACTTCCGCCAAATTATATATTAAGATATCGGTCGCAATTACAAATTAATTCACTGATCAACCAACGACATCATTACAGTTATTATTATGACAATTATTATTAATCCGACCGCGGTGATTTAACATCGTCCCACATTGTTATTATTATTATCGGTTGCACATTATCATTTAGATTCCCGTTTAACATCTTTATCAACGCTCAATTAATTAAGGCGGTCCAATCCTTTATCTGCAATATTTATTATTATCATTATCACGACATCATGATTGTCCTCACTCGTTATTACAATGAATACAATATACGACCATTTCTGTGGAATCAGAACTCTCATTATCCTTAGATCCGTTGTATCTCAACGAATAACTGTGCAGTCTATTTATTTCGTACATGCTGTCACGGGTTCGAATTCTACCCGCTGCGTAACTCAGTATTTCTCTGTGACACTGCCCGTACATTTTACACTCATATCAATATCCTAAGTGTCTCTCGTACGGAATTTATTTTCCTCTCTATCTCAATATTCCTCGATTCATTTATTTATTCCTCACAGAATTATCAACTGACTTATTTATTCATTTCGGACATCGTACGACCTTTTATTATCTGACTGCAAATTCTTTCACATTTTCTATCTCATTTGGATCTATGCCTTAGTTCATTCTCCACAAATAATCGTAACATCTTGAAATTATATTTACCAAAATTTGACAATCATGGTCTCGTAATATTAGCACTACATGTTCCGGCTAATGAATCGCAACTTCAAAACGCGACATTTATACGTAAAAAAAAATTGGACCGTAATTTAAACCACACGTTCATTAACATGTACGGATTATTAACACCGATCTACATTTCAATATTATTAATCGATCAAATTAAGTTATCACGCACTTTAATTCCAAATTAAAACGACCTCCCGTCATTAAATGATTCCCAATAAACTCAACACTTGATCACATGAATTATTATTATCTCCAAATCATATTAAAAAAAAAGAAATATCTTCTTTAAAAAAAATAGTTATATTATTTATTTATTATTATTATTATTTAAAAAAAAAATATTTTCGCCTGTAATACGGTAGTCCACTCTTATTATGTTTAACGCATAACCCCTTGTACAAAGTCGATTTATTCTGGCACTAAACACTCCAGATATGATTTACTTGGAAATATTATATTAATCGCATCTCACAAATTTAACAACTTCACTTTGAAAATATGACCATATTAATTTCAACAAAACACACTTGGTATGGCGAAGCTGGATTTTCCTTCCATGTCATTAAATGGCTCGTTAAAATGACAAAACATAAAAGCACATATCGGGTCTTATTTAACTAGCATAATCAAAATCAAATGTAAAGAAAATTATCGACTACAAAGAAAATATGAATGCATGCATGACTTAACGTACTACACTATATATACAAATTTACATCTCCAACAAACTGAATACATAAAAGACCCGATTATTTACATTATTATGATTTACTACTGTCCGTGCTACAAATTTAGGATGGGGTCGTTAAGCGACCCATCTTGTTACGGAAGGTAACCAAGTATAATCAAATTATTCCCATTTTTCCCATCACGATAACATTTCCCAAATATATTTTACAGTTTAGTACTCATCTTAGTTATCGGTATTCCATTGCAGCTTTGCAGACGAGAGGCCTCATCCAGCCCCTCTCTGCGTTTTACTCCTCCATCCTTGATGGCGTAGTTTCACAAAAGATTTCCTGGCACATTATTATTTTACACTCATATCTTGATTACCACAAACCTTCACCATTTACTACGTTAACACTGTATACTTTAATTTGGATACAACAAATTTCTATCCTAGACCCAAGAATTTAATATATTTACACTATTTAATCTTCGTCCACCTATCGCACAATGGACCTGGACACGTACGACGAGGTGTCAACTATTTCGCCCGTCGCGATACGCCCGATTTATACGGCATTCTTGACGTGTTCATTACATCGGTTCGGTATAGCTAAGTACAGGCTACTACTTCCTTAAAGTACTGTTCGTCACACAGTCTATTATGTACGTACTTATGGTGATATATTTTATACTACTCTCTTGCAAGGTAATTACTTTACGTCACTGATTATTCATAAATAACAAACACTATCCTACGTTAACTATTTCCAGATTTAACATGTTGCTTGAGCGCGATCACACTTTACAAACACTGGCGGATGCTCGCGCCATTAAATGACTGTACGTCCGTAGAATTCTAAGTTACCGGCGACCAACAGTTCAGCTCCCGATATTCAATTCACGTGTGCTGGCGACCGTCAATTCAGCTCCAACGATTCAAGACAAGTGGCTGGCGACCGTCAATTCAGCTCCGTATATATGGATGAAGCCTTTTTCCCGCGGATTTGTTGACGTCATGCCCCTTAGGGAGGGGGTGGATTTTTAATATCGGTACTTGCACTCCGAATTGGAAGTTAAAATTTACATCAAATTAATCCACTCCGCTAGCATATCTGCTGGATAAAATATGAACTCCAGGTGATCACAGATTTAGGAGATATGGGTGGATTTCGCTCCTCACATTTCGCGCCTTCGTAAGCGTCCCTGACAACGTGGTCTCCTTTCAGCCAATGAGATTCAAGCTGTCCGGTTTCCAAGAAATCCAGCCTTCAATTTAATTAATTTGCCAATAAGTATTGATTATTTTTCCATGCGTGACATCTAATAAATTCATTACATCCATCCGCGTACTCATATTAATTTATTACTGATTACTTTTGTAGTTACGAAAATATCTCATCCCTCATTCCTTAAGATGGTATCACTGAGTCTCCCATCAAATTTTTACTATTGGCCGGCAAGCGGTCACGTGATTTAAATCTCCACCTGCTCGAACTTAGGCTAGCGAACGTACACTCAGCCGCTGTAATTTTCCATGAGGTCATGGAATTTCCGTCCTACCAAAAATATCCCAAGGTCTTACTCATGTGGTGAGTTTTCTTTGTATGATTCTCCCCCTTCCTCTTTCTGACCAAGACTTATTTGTGGACTCTGTATTTCCTTGTACGCCAACTAATGATATTCCCTGCTGTGAAGTAGCTAAAAGTTGTCGGGTTGAGCTAATCCGTCAGGCTCCAGTCTGTCGTCCTTCCTTCGCTCCGATTTCGACATTACCTAAACGAAATATTTTCAAATACACTCCTCTGTATTTCAATAAATGTATCATATTATTTTACCGATCAAATCATGATTGATTATGGGCCTAAGTCACTCGGGTTCAATGAATATATCGATTTAGTGAGAGGCTAAACATTCCGATTCATTTGGTGCAGAAAACGGCAAATGCACATTTGTGTATATAGTATCTAGGTCTATTGATATATACGTATATTAGTAACAAAATTTCTGATAAGTATTTCTCCCCAAATCTTCATATTTAAATTGTTTTTCTTTCCTTATCCGTTTACGTCCGGGTTTGGTTTTTCCCTCGGACTCAGCAAGGGATCCCACCTCTACCGCTTTGAGGGCAGTGTCCTGGATTGTGAGATATTTGGTCGGGAAAAAACTGGGGAAGAGGACCAATACCTCATCCAGACGGGTTCACCTGCTATGAAGAAGAGGGGCCTTGTGGGGATGGGAATATTTGAAGGGGTATGCAATGAAGGGGGAAGGAAGCGGCCGTGGCCATAAGTTGTTTATCAGCCCGGCATTTGCCTGGAGAATCGCTAAACCACGGAAAACAAGTTCGAGGACGACTGAGGTGGGAATCGAACTCCCTCTATTTAGTTGACCTCCCGAGGCTGAGTGGAGGCCGTTCAAGCCATGTACCACTTTTCAATTTTCGCGGCAGAGCCGGAAATTGAACCAGGGCCTCCGGGGCTGGCAGCTAATTACACCATCAACTACAACGCAGAGGCGGTCTAAAGCTGTTCTACGGCACAGGAATTTATAATCAAGGTTTCCTAAGAAGAAGTTATCCATCTAAGGTTTTAAATAGGTTAAAGAAAGAAAGAAAGAAAGAAAGAAAGAAGGAAAGAAAGAAAAAATATACCATTGTGTGTTGCAAAAATCTGAGGACTACGTGTATAATTCAGCCTATGCTGTGAAAGTAAGTCTGACATAAGAGGGCCAGAAAATTTCAATGTGGTAACTATACCACTTCCTATAATAAAAATCATCATTGTTTAATCCAAATTTTGAAATCGGATTTTTAATTAAGTCTTTTGGAACGATATCATTAGATAGCCTGAATCGTGTTTTAGGCAACTTTTCATTCAAAATTTACCGAGCAAGCGGCCGGCGTGTGTCACGTAGCTATCAGCTTGCGTTCGGGAGATAGTGGGTTCGAACCCCACTATCGGTATCCCTGTAGATATTTTTCCATGGTTTCCCATTTCACACAGACACTGTACCTTAACTAAGGCCACGGCCACTTCCTTCCCGCTCCTACCACTTTCCTATCCTATCGTCGCCAAAAGACCTATCTTCGTCGCTGCGACGTAAAGCAAATTCGAAGAAAAATCAAAATTTTTTGGGATGGCACTCCCGAGTACCACTTTCCTGGAGGGGGGGGGGAGAAGGTATGCCAGCCCCCGAACGCCCCAGAGTAGTGGATGTGAGGTGCCATTTGAGTCGTCTCAGTGGAATTTACACGTACAATGCAAAGAGCATTCAAGTAGTGAACATCTGAGAAAATTATGGCATGAAAAATATATTTCTAGGGCAAAACGTCGTAACTGAAGGGCATCAAATTAAAAATTTGCTATAAACATTACATAGAATAGTGACTTGTCGTAATTTAAAAAAGACAAAATCACCAATGTTGAACTTAAAGCGGTGAGTTTTACTTGAGCAAAAGCCGATCAGTTTTGTAGACCTATGGTGGGAAAGTCTTAGAACCCACGATCTTCATGGTGTGTGTATATGTTTTGGAATTTAATAAAATGAGAACAATTAAAAATTTTCTAACCCATGCTGACTCTATGCCTTTGCTGGTGAAGCCTCGTTTTTACACTGCACTATGTCTTCTGATGTGAACTACAGCAATTGTGTTACGTTCATTGATTAATCTCAGTCTCATCTTTGGATGTGAGAATATGAAAGTGACTGAGGTATGAACGGTGCTAGTAACGCCATTACCTGGTATGAATGGAGTGAAAATGTTGCTCATAGGGTCGGTTGGTGCATGCATTTCAGTGGGCTTGGCAGATTGATATGTAATAGCAACTTCTGGTTCAGTGAGGAAAGCAATGGGAATCTAGTTCACTCCTCATTTCCATAGTACGCCTCTTCAGTGATGCCTACGCCATCTATGACACCTAATGGTGGAGCTGTTGAGGATCCAACCAGTCTTCGGGCTGAGGACTGAACATACATACATGCATACATACATACATACATACATACATACATACATACATACATACATACATACATACATACATACATACATACATGTCGACTCTTGCACGGGGGCTTGATGTACGTGCTCAGATTCATTCATATCACCACAAAGCACCGCAGAAACGCACGCTGTAGTGAATGCATCCCTCCACACAGGCTTGGCGTCAGGAAGGGCATCCGGCCGTAAAACTGAAATGAATAAACACAATGTGCCAAACTCAGGTAATTGGGAAAAAGTGCAGTTAGAGGTAGCACTGACAGGGTACCTTCCTTGTGCCATCTACCGATAGCAAGTTAGAAGAAAGTGACGCAGAGTTGCCGACCTAAGCATTAACATTAAAAACTACAGTAATTGCCGTAGAAATGACTCAAGTGTGCAGTTCGCTGCCCTGTAAATGGTGTTCCGTGGTTTCCCATTTTCACTGCATTTTAATGCTTGGCTGTACCTTAATTAAGGCCACGGTCGCTACTTTCGCATCCCAGTATCACTGGCAATCCTTCATGCGTTACTGTGTCGTGAAACCACTAGGAAATGTTACGAAAATAAACAATTTCTTTCGCAGTAATTGCAATTTAATTTTTGTGGAATTGAATGTTATTCTTCTTCTTTTTCTTGTTTTCGTACAATTGGATGTCGGCTGTCATCAGGGCGATCTGGTATTTGTTTTCAGCAACTCGAAAAAGAGTGTCAGTACTGAGCCAGTACCATTTTTGTAGATTCCGTAGCAGAGATATTCTCTTCCTTTCCCTACTTCTCCTTCCTTCAATTATATCTTGTACGACAATATTAATGAGTCTACATTTATAATTTATAAAAATATATATAATTTATAATTTGTGCATGACGTCTAGCTCTTTGTTCAGCACCGAGATTGATAGCTGCAGTCGCTTAAGTGCGGCCAGTATCCAGTAATCGGGAGATAGTGGGTTCGAACCCCACTGTCGGCAGCCCTGAAGATGGTTTTCCGTGGTTTCCCATTTTCACACCAGGCAAATGCTGGGGCTGTACCTTAATTAAGGCCACGGCCGCTTCCTTCCCATTCCTAGGCCTTTCCTATCCCATTGTCGCCATAAGACATATCTGTGTCGGAGCGACGTAAAGCAAATAGCAAAAAAAAAAAAAAAAAAAAAGAGATCCTTGTTCAGCCGTTGGAGTAGGCTACTTCCGTGTTTCACATTCTGTCAACCCGTGATATTCTGAGCAGGCTTCGGTAGCACTACATCTCCAAGGATCGAAGTGTTTGGTGGTGTTTGGAGGTGTTCTCTGTTAGGGCCTAGTTCTCGGCACCCTATGTTGGGACAGAAAACATCTAACACCGAAATAAACGAAGTAAATGTATGTTAGCCTGGCGTTTTAGCGCATACCCTGTCAACCCAATTGGTGTCAGTGTCAATATTATCAATACCGTAGTTGATTTGGAAAAAAATAATACAAAAATATGTTCACTTTACAGTAATTGGACAATTACATAAGTTTAACCAGTAGTACAGCTTTTTTATGCAACTGTGAATTTAATATGCCATCATTGCGCCTGAGAAGTGCGACAGGCTTCGGCAGCCGGCACAATTCATATCCTCGCCGTAAGCTGGGTGTTTCATTCATTCCATTCCGGACCCGGTCGAATTACTGGAAACAGGCTGTGGATTTTCAGTATTACGTATTAGTACGAATGTATACCTCATTTTCACATCAAGATACTTTAAAGAACACTGTAAGAATAGTCACGATATTTACCAAGCAAAATTTCATGAACCCAGAGTAATTTGTGAGAACTGTATTAAAACCACTATTCCACTCGTTTTATAACAAGTAAAGGCGTATTTCACTTCCCTCCTTCTCACGAATAGCAACATGCTACCACACAGAACAAGCATGAAGTACGTCCTATTGTGTCCACATTCTGCCCACACTCATTGCTAAGATTACGTTACTGGAAAATGTTTTGTTATTCTTTATTTCTACGAAAGACCTTTGTGATGAAGCCGTCTGGCGTGCAAAATTTGATTATCGATGTTTTGTCCTGCGCCCAGACTCTCCACAAGATTACCCCTTCCTTTCTGGCTTCTTCACCCCTTTCCCCCTCTCTAGTTACCCCCTTTCCATTATTGAACCCCTACAGAGGGTGTAATTAAAGTAACTACTACCACCCTCTCCTCCCAGATCCAGCATGGCGGTCGGTCGTAGGGAGGAGGGAGTGAGGGCTGGTGTTAGCTGTAGTGGACAGAACGCAAGGTCGCGCCTGACGGCTTTTGTGTAGACTACCGGTCTCTCCTAACCATTCTGCTGGCTGCGTATATTTAAGGCGAGCTTTTAAGACAGTGACGACATGAATTACGCGGACTGAAAAGTAATCTCTTCCCTTTGTCCATTTAGCCATTGAAAAATTGGAAGTATCTTCATTGTCAGTCATTTACTTAAAGCTGACATAATCGACACTCCCAGCAAGAGTTACTGATTACTCATGTTCATTAGAGCTACGGGCTAAATGTCTTTACTCGTACGTACCTGTGACACTTCGAACCTTGTAAACAGAGCAAATATTGGGGAGATCCAAAAATAACATTTCTTCATTGATAGAAATCATGTAAGGCATTGTTTCCCATTTGATGGTCTAAAAAGCCCTGAAATACGACGCAACCAATTTAACAATTAAATTCACAGCATTGCATATGTGCAAAAGAGAATTTAGTTGCGTGTTTCATCTGCTTTATGATTTTACAAGGGTGTAAGGTGATTTCTCTTGCTAATCAGCAGGAGTGGTGTAAAGTTTAAACTAAGGTAAAAGCAACAAAAATGTTGTTTACCTCAGAGAATTCGTGAGCCACGACATCCCTAAGATTGAAGTGTGGCAGAGTAGCTACAGTAATTTTACCGCTTTGTATATACCGGTACGTAAAACATACATAACTTTAAACATTTTACAGGTCCAAATGAAGAAAACATATTTATTTCGACAAATAACATTTAAAATACTTTTCCTGATAATATTGTACAGTATTACTTTTGGAATGAAAAACATCACAGTTAAAAGAAATAATAAATTGCGCATTTAAGGGTAAAGAGGTCAATTTCAACTGAAAGCGTGCCAAAAGGACCTGGTGGTAGTAGGAGAATTCGTATTCATGGGTCTTCATGGCAAGGGAAACTGTGAAAATGAGATAAGGGGCGTATAGTCGCTAAGACCTGGCAGAACTGGGAAGTACCAAAAGCTACGAAAATACACATGGTTGAATCACCAGTGTTCTCCTTCTTTACGTAGGGCTGTGAGACCTGGATTTTGAGAGTTAATGACAAAATAATTTCAATTCCTTTGAGATGTGGTATTGGCGGAAAATGCTAAGTATACGCTGAAAAGAAATAAGAGTAAATGTTTCCATTGCAGATGAACTGAGCATCCATATACGTTTAACCTTCCGTGTAAGCGAGTGTTATCTCCAGTTCCAGGCCATATTTTCAGAAGAGAATTCGGAAAGAATTTGGCAAGGTAATGTAGAAGGCCGTAGTCCACGAGGATTAAAATCAAGTAGATTGGTAGATCAAGGAAAGAAGATCACTGGCCTACCTCTTTAGATCATATTATGGAACGTTGAAGACCGAGCTGTGAGCTTGCATTCAGGAGATAGTGGGTTCGAATCTCACCGACGGCAGCCCTGAAGACAGTTTTCGGTGGTTCCCTACTTCTCCTCGAGGCAACCGCCAGGATAGTACATAACTTAATGTCACGAGTGCTTCCTTCTCTCATCCTTGCCTATCCCTAACAACCTTCTCATCACCCACAAGGCCCCTGTTCAGCATAGCAGGTGAGGCTGCCTGGGCGAGGTACTGGTCCTCTTTCCCAATTATATCCACGATCAAATGTCTCACACTCCAGGACACTACCCTTGAGGCGGTAGAACTGGGTTCCCTCGCTGAGTACGGGGAGAAACCAACCCAACCAAATTGATTAAATAAACAAATTAAAAATACTTATCCCTTTCGTAGATTATATATTGTCGATATAGACATTATTTTTTTCGATATCCACTGTGAAAGCCATGTATGAATGAAAGAAGGGCCTCTACAACACCCTATATCCAATTAGATTTAAACCCTTTATATACCATGCCTCTTACTTGTACGTACAGTGAGTTTCTCTCAGCGGTTGACCGGTAGGCGCAGCCAGCTTATCTGCCTCCCGTTGACTCATCACTCTCCGCTCTGTGGCTTTACAACAAGGACAACACTTCGCTCACTTTATCCGCACATACCATGCGATAACAATTAAAATTACGAAAATAAGATAGAGTTACCTTGTATGCTTTCAATTTTAACATTTTTCTTAGCTCGCCATGCTGAGTTCTTCGAAACCCCGCATTCTTGTCCAAGTCGTCTTAGGGATTTTGTAGGCGTACGTTCTAATCTTTCTGCGATTTTATTTACTTTTCCATTATTAAGTACATGTTTTGTAACACTTCGCTTCTTATCGAGTAAATAACCAGTTCTTCTCAATTTGTTTACGTGTCTCTCTATGTGGAGGGAGTACACTTGGAGATTGTGTTACAAATCGCCTAACAACTTCCCTGCAAGAATTTGTTTTCACATAATTATGGTACATAAATACCCTTTCCTCGACTGTGTTCGCATGTGGAGGCATTATGAGAATTATACCCCAAAGTACAACTTCACAACTCGAGAACAGTTGAAGCGACAGGTAAACACTTAATACACATTGTAAGCACGGACCTGAACTGCGAAGTGCGGACATTATGGTGATGTCGCTGCGCTGTGTAACGAGAAATGATTAGTCAACGGGAGGCAGATAAGCTGGACGCGCCTGCCGGCCAACCGACGAGAAAAACTCACTGTATTCGTATGCATGTCCAACCCTTATCCTGTTTCCCTGCGTGGTCGAGTATGAAGTGAGATCAATCTTTGTAGCGAGTTCTTACGACCGGATGACCTTCGTGACGTCAACCTCATTACAGGAGTTAATGAGATGAAATTAATGATGTGAAATATTGGGAAGGGGGAGAGTGAAACCCGGTGCCGGCACGTAGACTACTCCTGTCGAATAGTACCAAGGGTTCTGAACAAGAATTTACGTCCCCATCCGACGGACGAATGACTGTCAACTACGTCATATGTCACAGCATATGAACACTGCGGATAGGCTTGCAATTTAATTCAGGCTTTTGTCACGCAATATAATAATAATAATAATAATAATAATAATAATAATAATAATAATAATAATAATAATAATAATAATTTCGTGTGGCTATTTCAAGCCGAGAGCGGCCCTTGTAAGGCAGGCCCTCCGATGAGAGTGGGCGGCATCTGCCATGTGCAGGAACTGCGTGTTATTGTGTGGAGTATAGTGTTACGACGCAATGTAATGATTAGCAATATTATACCACCACCAGATGAATACTTAATACACGTCCTAAGCACGGACCTGAACTGCGAAGTGCGGGCATTATGATGCTGTCCCTGTGCAGTGTAACGGGAAGTGATTAGTCAACGGGAGGCAGATCAGCTGGACGCGCCTGCCGGCCAACCGATGAGAAAAACTCACTGTATTCGTATGTATGTCCAACCCTTATCCCGTTTCTCTGCGTTGTCGAGTATGAAGTGATATTAATCTTCTTAGCGAGTTTTTACGATCTTCGTGACTTCAAACTCATTATAGGAGTTAATAAGATGAAATGAATTATGTGATATGTTGGGAAGGGGGAGAGTGACACCCAGTGCCGGCACGTAGACTACTCCTGTCGAATAGCACCAAGGCGTCTGACCAAGGCTTTACGTCTCCATCCGACGGACGAATCACTGTCAACTGCGTCATATGCCCTCACGGCTTATGAGCACTGCTGAGAGGTTTGGAATTTAATCCATGCTTTTGGTACGCAATGTAATGATTAGAAATTATATACCACTGCCAGATGTAAACTTAATACACGTTCTGAGCACGGATCTGAACTACGAAGTGCGGGCAATCCCGTGCTGTCGCTGCATTGTGTAACGGGCTGCCGGCTAACATTCTGATGGTGACATTTTTCGAATAACCGGACTCGAGCCGACAAACCACGGTATCAGACCGTATAGATTTTATGCCTTAACGACATTGCCACCAGACGGGCTACCATGCCCCTTACGTAAAATCATTATAAATTGAGACTAAACGTCGTCTCGTTCATTCGGCCCAGGCAGTGTTCGGAAAATATTTTCGGTGGTGAAATTGTGTGAAACCAATAGACGAGGATAGACTTCCTACGAGAATATGCTGCCTCTGTGTATCAGTGGTAGAATATTGGTCTCCGGAACAGAAGATAGCGGGCTCAAATTAGGAAAAGGTAGTTGGATATTTGAAGGGCAGAGAAAGTTCCATTCGACACTCCACATCGTACGATGACGGTCTGTAAAATAAGTATGGTGACTCACTTAGTGTTTACCTGAGCAACCTAAAACTAAGCCATAGACCCCCATGAGAGATTCGGTTTCCTCTGCCATCTAGAAGGCTTAGAGAAAAGGAACGACGAAATTGACGATCAAGATGGCATCAAATGAAGTCTGCACACTGTAGGTGAAGCCATAAGATTATTGTTGTTCTTCTTCATATTACTATTATCCTTTTTATGTATCGGCCTACTAAGGACCACGTTATTTCAGCTGTCTTCTCTGGTCTTTGCTCATTGCCCCTTCATTCGTTGTCGGTGTTCCTCTTTTCTTTCCTCCGTCTACGTCTTCCCGCCTTCAACTTTGGTCTTTCTTGAAAACCCTGGCGGTCCTTTGGATTCCTCCTGAGTGGACCGCCTTATTGTGTATCTTCACGAGTGCTCCCCATCCCCTGTAGGTCACTTTCCACCTCATTGAACCAAGTTGGCTGGGTCTTCTTATCGTATTTTATTATTATTGTTATTATTATTATTATTATTATTATTATTATTATTATTATTATTATTATTATTATTATTATTATTACGAGAATGATGTTCTGGGCTATGAAATGTAAGAGAAGCTGAAAGAGATCTACACCCTTGTATTTTAATCAATTATGGTGTCGATGACTTTCACTTATGTCTCCTGCTTCAGATGACGTAGACCTCATAGGTATCCAATCCGGCTTTATTTGTTTCATGTGACTCCACAGTTAATGATGGCGTCTGGCGTCCGGAGAGGCCAGGTGCAGGTCTTTCGAGTTGACACCTCCTAGGCGACCTGCATGTGTGTGAGGACGGGGCCCTAAGTATGATTATGAATTCTAATGCTGTAAACGGCATACACACACATACGCAAATATACACAAACACACACAGGTTAAAATACCCGATCCGGCCGGGAAGCGAACTAGGGAGCCATTCGACCAAAGGCCAGCACGCTGACCGTTTAGCCATCGAACCGGTCACTCCACTATTGAAGGCCTTAGAGTGCATCCAGAGATTATGCCCATTAGATTTTGAGTTATGTTCGCCTCAGTGGTGTAGTGGCTAGTGTGATCAGCTCCAACCCCCGGAGGCCCGTGTTCGGTTTCCGGCTCTGCCACGAAATTTGAAAAGTGGTATGGGGGTTGGAACTGGATCCACTCAGCCTAGGGAGGTTAACTTATTAGAGGTGGGTTCGATTCCCATATCAGCCATCCTCGAACCGGTTTTCCGTGGTTTCCCGTTTCTCCTCCAGGCAAATGCTGGGATGGTACCTAACTTAAGACCACGGCCGCTTGCTTCCCTCTTCCTCCTCTACCCTTTCCAATCTTTTCATTCCCCACAATGCCCCTGTTCCGCAAAGCAGGAGAGGCCGCCTGGGCGAGGTAGTGGTCCTTCTCTCCAGTTCCAACCCCGACCCAAAGTCTCACGCTCCAGGACACTGCCCTTGAGACGGTAGAGGTTGGATCCGTCGCTGGATCCTAGTGAAGAACCAACCCTAGCCGGTAAACGGATTAAGAAAGAAAGGCTTTTAGTTTTAGACCTTCGTACACAATTAATACCATGTATCTGATAATCTTCCTCCTATCCATTATGTTTCTTAAGACTGGTCACGCCTCCTAGCCACATAGGGATATGCAGTCCATAAGAACAATTTCCATTTTGTTCATTTTCCGATGCTAACGTGCAATGCAAAATTAACCTTACCGCTTCGTATGTATGAATGTATATTTTCATGACGTATTTATGCACTCCTAGAATATAATTTATTTCATGTTCATTTTTCTTTACACATAAGCATAGAAAAATGAATCCAACCAAGATTTGTCGGATGGACTGCATATCCACATGTGGCTGGGAAGCGTGACCAGTCCTAAGGAAAATAAGGGATAGTAACTGTTACCGAGTTTTTGTGGTAGTTATGCGTGAAAGAAGGTGCGGGGTGGTGAACAGGTCTCAAGCTACTAAGAGAAAATTAATTTAAAATTTAACAAGGTTATATTTTCTTTTCAAAACAAAGAAATAACAAGCATGGCAGGTACAAAGTAGCAAGTTCAAAGGGTAGTTACAATATTTACAGGATTTGGGCTTCGCGCCCTGACTGCACAATGCTAGGGCAATCTGCTCAGTTTTACCCCACACACACAAGTTTCAACAGAGGGGCAGAAAACCCCATTCATGCCTAGGAGCCCCTGCTCCAAATTACACTGAAAAGCCTCCACGAGGCATACAATACTCAATTTTCAAAAGAGCCACTCGCTCTCAAATTTAAGCCTCTCCCAGGCCACACCAAACTCCACCTTCAAGCTGTCCTCAACGGACGTAAACACAGGGGTAAAATACCCAATCTACTGAGGTCTATTAAATGAAAAGGAGGTTAATTAAATGACCTCTAAAATAACAATTTGAGAGGAGGCGAACTTGCACTCCTAATACACTTTGATTAAGACCTAGTTGGCACTAGGCCGTAAATACAAGGGCTAATCCCATACTAAAGAGGTGACTTAAAAAGAGAATAATTTGTTTTACGTTAACGAAGAATAGGTTGAGAAAAATAAGTTCACCTCAAAACAATATGAGTGGGAGCTCGAGAGGGTTAGCACTCTCTATCCCAGTATGTAGCTTTAAAAGATAATATATGAAAAGAGTAGTTACATTTAGGAAAAGGTTACATGGTGGAACGCTTCGAACCCGCCCCGAGAGTTAAACTGCTGAGCTAGCAAAGAAAGAAGTTATTAATCGGCCATTACCTTGTTGTTGACCGCTGCCGAGGAAAGAGGCGCTTCCCGCCCCCCTGCTATGTACTTTACACACTGAAAGATGGAACAGAAGTGGCGCAGAGACCCAAAAATCAGCAGTTTATATCCTCTCGCGGAAGGTTCTAGGCGTTAGGGGAATGAAAACACCAGCCCACAATTACTTTATTGGCTAGGGTACAGAAACATATCCAAGTTGGGGGAAGATACATCGGATTGGTCGGAAATTACTAAAAGAAATTCGGGATTGGATAAATCTAAAACAAGGGGGAAAAGAGGGGTATACAGCCAACTTAAACAATAACAGAAAGAAATTAAACAAGAAACAAACATTTGAAATAAAAATTTCTCCAACAAAATAGTTCTTTGACTCCGCACTAGGGTGCACTATTGTTGATCTTCAGTAGTGTCCTCTAGAAGAGAAAGTTCACACTTCTTACTTCAAGCGAAACAAAAACACATCAAAAATGACACAGTTCAAAAACTCAAAATTTTCCACGTGGTGACATCTTCTGAGAAGGTAAAGAATTAATAGCGTAGATAAAGTTCAGACTTCCTCCAACAGAGGAGTTTCAACTGGCGCAATTTTTAAATTAGCGGCGTGGAGGTGTACCGCCCGGTACAGACCTCCCCCCCCCCCAAAAGTTCCTCCAGGGGTGACACATAAAATTGTTTGAAAACAAGGTCCAAGTTTGATGTAGATATGGAGATTAATTGCCAAAAACAATTTATAAGACTTTCTTAAGTTGGTTTGATTCAGTTTCAAAATTTTGTTGTTGCAGGTGAAGTACAGTCTTTATGTTTGTAGAAGTTGAGTTCTGAAGATAAACTTTTAATACTTAAAAGTGATGAAAAATTTTGCAATGTCCACCTAATATTGCTGTTGAATTCCCAAGTGTAGTCAATGCTTATAGTAACTGTTCATGTAGTTGATGTTGATGAAGTTGGATGGCCAGACCGGCCGTTGCAGCTTGCGTCCAAAGGAGGCCGCTCGGACCCCTCAAGTACCCTGAGATACCGCTCACCCGCACTATGAGGGGAGCAGTGGTGTTGAAACACGCCGCGCCCGCGGTGAAGGAATACAGGCTGCGGGCAAGTAGCAGGTCGTGCGCCGCACATCAGCCTTGGCCGGGAGGAGAGCTCCGGCTCGCCGTGCACATGTCGTCCTCGCTGGGGCCGAGGGGGCCCGTCCTCGAACCCAGTCGCGGCACAGCGCCGCGCGGCTGCGGGGGCACTGAAACATTAAAGCTAGGCGGCAGAATATTGTTGGACCATCATCATTTTTTGAGGGCACAGTCTTGTTGGAGAGGTAGAGGGGCCAGCGGCGTGCAAATATCCATGGCATTTAATCTAATCAAGCCACAGTGTGTATTGGAGCAGGAGACGGGAGCGTGGTAATGGCCGAGGCAAGGACAGGATGGCAGTTTAACAAATCGGGGCAGGTTTCACACAAATGCTTACATATAAAACAAAATATTATAGAAGGGGCAGAATGCCTAGAAATTGAAAACTCAAAAAAAATATAACCTTCATATCCCCTTTCACCATAATATGAAGCAAGTTAACACAGAAATTACACCGGTTTCACCTGTGACAGGTGAACCCTAAATATCCTCTCGGTGGCTGGATTGCTTACTAACAACGTAACTGGCGTAAGAAAATCGAGAATGATACAAGGCCCATGAAATCTGGGGGCAAGCTTGCCCGCGGGAACAAAGTTCTTGACCATCACCTGGTCACCTACATTCAAAGGGGTGGGTCTCCGTCCACGATCATACCTTTCCCTAACCTTTTCATGAGATACCTTAAGATTGGCTTTAGCCTTCTTCCAAAGATCTTTAATATTATCCGGATCTATTGTCTCGGGTAGAATGTCACTCAGAGACCAGAGGTTAGAGAGCGGCGAGTTGGGAACAAATTTGAACATTAAAGAGGCTGGAGTGAATTTATGTGATTCATGAACCGCCGAATTCAAAGCAAAAGCTAACCAATGCAGGGACGTGTCCCACCTGGAATGATCTTCATGATGATAGGCAATAAGTGCGGACCTGAGATTACGATTAACCCGTTCAGCCAGAGATGGTTGAGGGTAATAAGCGGAAGTAGTTACATGAGAGATGGATAAATCAAAACAGAATTTACGAAAAAGATTTGATGTAAACGCCTTAGCGTTATCAGACACAATATATTGGCACGGACCAAAAGAAGCAAAAATAGAATTTAGGCAAGTAATGGTGGACTGAGCGGTAGCCAGCTTAGTCGGAAATAACCAAGAAAATCTGGTAAAACCATCTACGCATACAAAGATGAACTTGTTAGCATTACCCTTTGACTGGGGGAAGGGTCCTACATAATCAATGTACAGGCGTTCCATGGGGCGCGACGCTTGATGGGAAGACAAAAGGCCTACCTTGGTGGACATGGTTGGTTTACTAATCAAACAGGATTTACAAGCCTTTACTAGTTCACGGATTTCACCGTCCATACCTTTCCAAATGAACCTTTCACGAATCTTTTCACGAGTTTTAAAGATTCCAAGATGCCCTCCTAATGGGGTCTCATGATAGTACTTGAAGATCATAGGCACAAGAACAGCTGGAACGACAACCTTCATCATCTTGTCATGCCTCGAAGGGCAACATAAAACACCATTCCTCAGAACATAAGGGACAACATGTTCCCCAGAAGAAAGGGTTTCCATTATCGGAGCCAGCGTCGGATCTTCATGTTGGTATTTCTCGATATCCCTAAAAAGCATGGGAGCATCTGTTAAGATGGCATTAACACCAGATAGTATGGACTCGGGAGGTGATGAACTGTCGACCGGGTCATGGGTCTCGACGTCGTTAGAAAACATACGACTGAGTCCATCAGCAACAACATTTTCAGTACCTCTGATATGCCTGACATCGAATTGGAAGGCAGAAATACGGATGGCCCAGCGGGCTATGCGACCAGTACGACGCGGCCTACCTAAGACCCAGCTTAAGGCTTGATTATCTGTCTCCAGGTCGAATTTAACATGTTCCAGATAGAGACGAAACTTCTCTAAGGCGAATAAGACTGCCAAACCTTCGAGCTCATATATGGAATACTTGGCTTCTTGAGCCGACAATGTCCTAGATGCATAGGCGATGGGTCACCTCCCTAGTTCAGTCTCTTGAAGAAGGACTGCAGCTACTGCTGACGACGACGCATCAGTTTGGACGATGAATTTCTTCGAGAAATCAGGCATAGCAAGTACAGGGGCATTACAGAGAGCCAATTTAAGATCTTCAAAAGCGGCTTGTTGAGAAGGTCCCCACTCGAATTTGATGCCTTTCCTACGAAGAAGGTTTAAGGGCGCCGCTCTATTAGCAAAGTTAGGAATGAACTTTCTGAAGAAATTCACCATACCAATAAACCTGGCGATGCCTTTAATGTCCTTGGGAGGTTTAAAATCACGGATGGCCTGTGTTCTAGAATGATCGATGGCTACACCATCAGGTGACACAATGTGCCCTAGGAAAGACATAGAGGGCTTAGCAAAGGCAACCTTGGACAACTTAACAGTTAACCCAGCCTTACGAAGGCGATCGAGAACTTCTCGCAGATGATCTAGATGCTCCTCAAAAGTCTCTGAAAATACGACGACATCATCCAGGTAGTGATATAAGTACTCAAATTTGATGTCGGAGAAGACCCTATCTAGTAGCCTAGTGAGTACAGCTGCTCCCGTGGGGAGCCCGAAAGGCACGCGGTTGTATTCGTATAAGTTCCAGTCCGTGGCAAACGCTGTAAGATGTTTAGACTCTTCGGCAAGGGGAATTTGATTATAGGCCTGATTCAAGTAAAAGATAGTAAAGTACTTGGCCTTACGAAACCATGAAAAACAAGAATGAAGGTCAGGAAGGGGCACAGATTGCAACACCACCTTCCGATTGAGAGCCCTATAATCAATGACAGGCCTGAAGCCTCCTTGGAGTTTCGGAACTAGAAAAATAGGCGAAGAATACGCCGACTTAGAGGGCCTAATAATACCATCCTTCAACATCTGATCGATAATTTCTTTCAGAGCCTTCATTTTAGGTGGAGATAGCCTATACGGTGGAAAACGGACAGGAATCGAATCAGTGACCTCAATTTTGTATTCAATAAGGTCAGTAACACCAAGAGTATCCGAGAACACCTCTGGAAACGACTGACACAGCTTACGAATACTATCAGCCTGCTCCTCAGGTAGATGTCTAAGGTCTAACGACATCTCATCCTGGGTAGGCGAAATAGATGAACATGATACAGAATTACACTTTAATAGAGGGATATTACAATTAGAGGCAAATTTGAAAGTGCAAGACCTACTCTGAAGATCGAGCACAAGACCAGTGTGAGAAATAAAGTCCGCTCCCAATATAATGGGGCAAGACAAGAGCTTGGCCACAAACAATTTAACTTTCCATGTGAATTTAAAAATACGAATTTTGACCAATAAGGAACCTAGAATTTCTAATGGGGATGAATTAGCCGAAACATATTGAACAGGAGATGAGACATAGTCAGGTAGTTTACAAACAGATTTCAATTTAGAATACCATTCAGCCGAAATAATCGAACAAACACTGCCTGAATCTAAGAGAGCTGTTATAGGCTCGTTATTTAGCTCAATCTTAAGAAAACGAACAGGTGCGGGGAAATCCGCCGCAATCCTAAGACACTCTTTGGGACCTTCAAAAGATAAATTTGAAAATTGCTCGTTCCCTGAATTTACAACCTGTTTACCAGGGGCTGAGTCTCGGGAAGATGGACTAGTCGACTCAGCCGAAGCCACTAGTCACTTTTTATTATTGGAATAGGTGGAATTTGCACCAGAAGTTGAGCAGGAGGGGTGCTATTCGAGTTTGGGCAATTCTTGGCAATATGTGAGAAAGCCCCACATTTAAAACAGCCTTGTCCTGAACCAGCTCCGTTATTTGCCCTACTAGTTTTGACCAATGGACATTTATTGCGAAGATGGTCAGGCGACCCGCAAGCATAACATTTACGGGGTGTGACTGGTCGGCGAGGTGGAGGCCGAGTATTACTAAACGAAGGATGGGGTTCTTTTGCCACACGCAAAGAATCGGCGTACCTAACTCCTTCCGCTGAGACGGCCAACGCTTCAAGTTCAGAGAAAGTTTGCGGGCACGCCGCGAAACACAAGTATGACCTATAAGATGGTGAAATGCCTTCTACAATAGCCTGTACAATCTGATCTTCAGGAAAATGAAGAGCAAACACCTTAGTATAAAACTTAACGTCCTGTATGAAATCAGCCAAGTTTTCATCCAAGCGTTGTACACGGTAATAGTACTTCTGAATCAGAGATGACCTCGCGCGGGCGGGAATAAAATTTGCAAGCAAGTGTGCATGAAAATCCTCAATAGATGATTGCTCGGCAATGGCTCTTACGATTTTATCAGAAAGAATACCAATAGCATACGGATAGATAATTTGCAAAATTTGACATGGAGAAAGAGAAAAAACAAGGGCATGATCCTGAAATTCAACTAGAAATCTTAAAAATGAAATTACGTCACTGGTGGTATTAACGGAAAACTTAGAGATACCTCTGAGCAACATTGCCAAGGGATGAGGCAAGCTACTAAACCCGGGTGACATAGTAGGTAAAGGTTTCAATGGCAAAGTAGTTAATTCAGAACGTACATTATTTAATGAGTTACGGCGTTCAGACTCGTCCAATGGGGCAGAGGTTGTTTGAGCAGCAATGGTTTTCCTATTGACTTCTCCCTTATGAGGCTCTTCCCCGCTACCTACATTCACCGTGACGGGCTGATCAGTTTTGGGAGGAACCTCCCCAGTTAACAATTGAGTGACCTTGCTAGATAATTCAGACATATTTTCAAGCAGCGTACTAGCTTCCTTCTTCTGAACGTCATTCAACTTTAGAGACAACAGATCATTAACTCTATTTGAAAAATGAAACAGCCTAGCTTGCACACGCTTAATTTGATTAGGAGAAGGATCATTTTCATCAAAAAAACTAACTACAGAAGCTAGCCCAGTAATATTCTCCGTGATCGTGGAAAGAGAGTCGTCAATTTCTTTCTCTCCCAAGGTGGGGATGGAAATGGGCAAATCAAGGGACTCTCTAAGCTTATTTGTGTCTACTGCAACCGTGCCTCCAGATTGCACATTTCTAATAGTCAATTCGTAAATCAACTCCTCCTTACGCAAACAGTTAAGATGGAGAACATCGCGAGGGCCGGGCATGATGACAGAACAATTTTGAAAAACTCAAAAATTCCAGCAACTGAAAAAATGGTTAGGGTTCGGAACAAACAATGTTTAGCCGTCAAAAGGGGCTAAATTGAGACCCATTCAACCACGCTCTGCTACCACTTGTTACCGAGTTTTTGTGGTAGTTATGCGTGAAAGAAACATGGCAGGTACAAAGTAGCAAGTTCAAAGGGTAGTTACAATATTTACAGGATTTGGGCTTCGCGCCCTGACTGCACAATGCTAGGGCAATCTGCTCAGTTTTACCCCACACACACAAGTTTCAACAGAGGGGCAGAAAACCCCATTCATGCCTAGGAGCCCTTGCTCCAAATTACACTGAAAAGCCTCCGCGAGGCATACAATACTCAATTTTCAAAAGAGCCACTCGCTCTCAAATTTAAGCCTCTCCCAGGCCACACCAAACTCCACCTTCAAGCTGTCCTCAACGGACGTAAACACAGGGGTAAAATACCCAATCTACTGAGGTCTATTAAATGAAAAGGAGGTTAATTAAATGACCTCTAAAATAACAATTTGAGAGGAGGCGAACTTGCACTCCTAATACACTTTGATTAAGACCTAGTTGGCACTAGGCCGTAAATACAAGGGCTAATCCCATACTAAAGAGGTGACTTAAAAAGAGAATAATTTGTTTTACGTTAACGAAGAATAGGTTGAGAAAAATAAGTTCACCTCAAAACAATATGAGTGGGAGCTCGAGAGGGTTAGCACTCTCTATCCCAGTATGTAGCTTTAAAAGATAATATATGAAAAGAGTAGTTACATTTAGGAAAAGGTTACATGGTGGAACGCTTCGAACCCGCCCCGAGAGTTAAACTGCTGAGCTAGCAAAGAAAGAAATTAATCGGCCATTACCTTGTTGTTGACCGCTGCCGAGGAAAGAGGCGCTTCCCGCCCCCCTGCTATGTACTTTACACACTGAAAGATGGAACAGAAGTGGCGCAGAGACCCAAAAATCAGCAGTTTATATCCTCTCGCGGAAGGTTCTAGGCGTTAGGGGAATGAAAACACCCGCCCACAATTACTTTATTGGCTAGGGTACAGAAACTTATCCAAGTTGGGGGAAGATACATCGGATTGGTCGGAAATTACTAAAAGAAATTCGGGATTGGATAAATCTAAAACAAGGGGGAAAAGCGGGGTATACAGCCAACTTAAACAATAACAGAAAGAAATTTAACAAGAAACAAACATTTGAAATAAAAATTTCTCCAACAAAATAGTTCTTTGACTCCGCACTAGAGTGCACTATTGTTGATCTTCAGTAGTGTCCTCTAGAAGAGAAAGTTCACACTTCTTACTTCAAGCGAAACAAAAACACATCAAAAATGACACAGTTCAAAAACTCAAAATTTTCCACGTGGTGACATCTTCTGAGAAGGTAAAGAATTAATAGCGTAGATAAAGTTCAGACTTCCTCCAGCAGAGGAGTTTCAACTGGCGCAATTTTTAAATTAGCGGCGTGGAGGTGTACCGCCCGGTACAGTAACAACATTGTCAGATACATGGTATTAGAACTAGGCCTTCGATATACCAGTATAACTGTATAAATGGTCAAGAAGCACTTCTGTACGTATTTGTCCATTTTACTTCTACGACATTCAACCGCATCCCGCAAATCTTCCTGTGAGCGGCTCTAGAATTTATTTCATGTTCTTCAGATTTCTTAAAATTTAACGTTGTTCTTTAACAGACAAAGAATAACTCTTCGGTAGCGGAATTATAGGACATCCTGTGTATGAATTCGTGTTTACAGTGCGTGAGTTCCGATGTTCACCCCACCTGCTGAATGTTAACAGGGAGGGGAGGGTTGAAGTGAGCTCATTGACCCAGTATAATGTGGCCTGACACTACATCGAACTCGGGATCCTCGTGGATGGATAGCCGCTAATGGATTGACGGGTAATTGTACAAAGTAAAGTGTTAGATCTACACCAGACTTGTGACGTGATACAAACTCTGACTAAATCTGATGCACTTCATTGGGGAGTGTTTTGAATCCACTATGCCCACCAAGAACCAGGCATCATCTAGCTGAGTCCGAATGAAAAGTAGTAATAATAAAATGCATAATTTTCTCAAAAGAATTCCATTTCTACTTGTGAACAAGTTTTGAAATAATGCTCCTATTTATGCCTTAGTAGTAGCTGAGAACACTAGAGCGCTCCACAGAATGCCTAGTGAGCGAAACAAGTACGAAAGGTATGGAATGAGCATAAAAAGAAAAAAGTCATGCTATAGGTTTCGATTTCCATAACGGAAGTAACAAAGTAGCATTATTTTCTCGAAGAACAACCTCCGCCAATCCTATTCACCATCGTTCTTAACATAACACGAAGAACATGCCTGATTATTTTTGTCGGCATTGTGCTGATACACCCTGTAGTTGGTCCGTTATTGGATATTATACATTTTCTGGCTAACTCATTTTCGTTGCCAGAGTTTCGCCACAGTGTGCCATTTAGGGCTGATCAGTTGGTAACTAGCACATCTACCATAGTGCATTGACACTTCCCATTTATTTAGAATCAGCAATAGCACAACACCGAATTACAAACATCCGTAATATTGAGCCCATAATTCTACCTGGCGGAAATTTCAACTACAAATGAAGTGCATCCATACCTTTATTGCAAGCTCATCTCGCGTTCCGTGGTATGCCAACTCACGCGGGAGGCGAGCCACTAAACATCGCACGAGGTTAGAACATTTCGGATGATCTCGGGTAATTAATAATGAAACTCTGGATAATAACCCTCATTGCGAGAGATTTCGGCACTAACAAAGAAATATGTAATTAAGAATTTTGGGATATATTTGATGAAGCTAAAGTTCCCAGGGTGGAAATATATTTAATAAGGCTCGGAGAAAGGTTGGCATTCATACTAGAAGAATAGTGCACACGTGTCAAGGACAAGCAGTCAAAATGAGCGGGAACCTTAATGCACGAAATTAATTAATCACGCCCGTTAAAGAAACGGGGAAAATTAGCAAACAACAACATAATGACTGGAAAAATAGGTGGAATCTCTGGAGTGAGTCTCGAAGAAATCGATCCAGTGATCGTCAGTTGGAATGATTGCACAACAATACATAACGCCAAGCAGAGTGTCCCTAGAAAAGTCTTAAATACCCCCTCCTCAGACAAGAGCGCCAATGTCATTCTATATTCCGTGAGGGTGAACCTACTTCAGGAAACATTAAGAAGAAGTCTTAAAGTAGGCTAAATAGACTTGTAAAAACTCAAAAGCCAGTTGGCTTGACGGATGAATATTTTACGAAGCGGTAAATAGTAAACGAAGAAAAAATTAGCTATTGAAACATTGTAGTTATGACATCTCTCACGGTCGATGAAGAAAATCATAACTTCCTGAACTGCGTAGGGAGGCAGCAGGTTAATAGATAGCTGTTGTGAATTATTGCGGTCGATGTGATTTTGGTAATTGGTAAGGGAGAACTGTGGGGTGGCCGAGATAAGCTTCTGTCTCACGGCCAGTTGCACCTGTGAAAAATCTGGACAAGAGGGAGTTGGAGAATTCTACAAACTGCGTCAGTTGAATTCTCGATACGAAGCGGGGCGTTTTAACTGTTATATGTGGACAGAATAAAATTTATTATTTAATATTTAAGCAAAGAATGTGTCCTGCAGTTATGAGGGGCTAAGTTTGAGGTGGCTGACACAAGATGAAGCCGAGATACTGCCACGCCAAACGACTACAATTATTTATCTGTCTAATTTAAATATTATGTTTTGTAGTTAGAGATGTAAATGCTTGTCCCTTTAAATTAATCAATTTATAAATCATAACATAGTGTTGTATATGTGGCGTGTGTAAATTTAAGTGTTATAGTGTGGAGACGAATTGTCAGCGCGCGAGACTTTGAAATGTGTTTAAATTTCTTTAAAAAAAATTAAAAGTTAAATATTGCAATGAAAATCAATGAAATAATGTTCGGGCCGGTAAAAGTCACAATAACGATAACGACCGTTATGAGTGTGATAAATTCAAATATCAAATTATCCAAAAATAATAATAATTTTCACGTCAGGATAAAGTTTGAGGTGATGATAAATTATGTGTTTATCAGTAATGACAAACGAGATTTGCGGTTTATATCGAAATCCAGTGAAGAAAATCATAAGTAGGAATTTTTGGAAAACTTCAATTTTATGATACCGTGTATTTGTGACACAGAAAATCACAGTATGCTATTTTGCTCCTCAGGTCAGGAAAAATTTCCAGAAGTTAATCGTGAGACCATTATAAAGTTGTTTGATCACGAGATCGCTTGCTTTAATAAAAAGTTTCAAGTAGGCTATAAAGGAAATGGATTGTAATGGAAATGCAATGTTATGAGAATAGTTAGGTAAGGTAAGTGTGTTTTCTGCCCGAAGGGAGGTCCGAACCTCTGCAGAGGTGTGCCTGAGCCGGTATTGACGTACGGTGGGGTGGCCAGTTCCTTTCCGGTCCTCCATTCCCTTACCCACACCAACAGCGCGTGACAACCCATCCAAATCTCGACCACGCCCAATGTTGCTTAACTTCGGAGATCTCACTGGATCCGGTGTTTCAACACGGCTACGGCCGTTTTCATGACAATATTTAGGAAGATGTTAAAGGCAGAATAAGCCTGTATTTTATGAGTGATGGAGCACAAGCAGGATGCCGAGGATAAGAGGCTCTGTATTTCGACGAAGAAGAATTTATATGACATGGTGGATACGTTGAGATGTAATATTTTTTAGACAGGCTGTATAAGCGGAACGACGTCCTGTAGCGATCCCGAAAGATTGATGAATATAAAGGTCGTCAAATCCAAGTGAGCGCGTTGTAACGACTACTTTAAGTAAAAAAAAATATGTTCTCCGATGATTATAATTTTATGTGAGAACGTAGGTAACGGCAATTAAGTCTAAGTGACGGTTCTATTTGATCATAAATTGAATTTTATTCAGTATCTTTACGAGAGGAAACATTGCGGGTATAAAAATGAATTTCATTAGCAATATAGTTTAGCTTGCGTAGATCAATGGGGAGTTACTTCACTGGACAGTTCACGCTGATACCTGTTTGGATTGTTAACATGAAAGGTTAGTTTAGAGCCTTCCACTCCAGTTGTGCAACTATTCGGACACGTTGTTTAAGTTCGATTTCACGCTTGATTGTAGGCAATAGACACTGTAATATTTCCATGTTCGAGTTTATTCTTTTGTAGCGAATTTCACTTCATGTGTTAGAGTTTCAACGAGGATCATATTTAAATATCCGGATACTGTGTTAAATGTTTTGATTTCGTCTGGCAGTATGAATGATGTGTAGATACCATAAAGTTGGCTCAACGATAGATTTAGGATGCTGTGTGTATTATGTAACTGAAGGATGAGTAGATACTGTAAAGTTGGCTCAATGACAGAGTTAATAATAAAAATAATGTTATCTGCTTTACATTCCAATAACTACTTTTATGGTTTTCGGAGACTCCGAGGTGCCAGAATTTAGTCCCGCAGGAGTTCTTTTACGTGCCAGTAAATCTACCAACACGAGGCTGTCGTATTTGAGCACCTTCAAATACCACCGGACTGAGCCAGGATCGAACCTGCCAAGTTGGGGTCTGAGCCACTCAGCCCGGCAACGACAGGATTAGAGCGTCGTCTGTGCATAGTCAAGTCATAGGTTAGTCATTTTTTGCAAATCGACTTGAACCATGTTATTGTTTGCAGTAGTGGATACGAATGTGAAAGATATTAGCAGGTCTATTCAGGCCATATTCCGGCATAATTCTTACTAGCCACAGCGTGCTCACATAATAGCATTGCATTCGCAGGGGCATGACTATAAGGGTTGTCCTACGTGGAACCCAGGCTATTGGAGACTGATCATTACTGCTTAGCCGCGCCTGTTCAAGTTCTATGAGCTTTCGTTTTCTTTTGTTTTTCCTTACTTTAAGATTTATTGCTCGGGTGTCCGCTATATTATGACAATGCCGTGTGTTGACACTCAGTTATTTTTTTGTAGGATTTTTACTACGAATTCGGTTTCCATTCGTCAGGTGTTAATATATTTTATTTTCATTTATGTTATTCACATTGTTTATGTGTAACGTCGATCTACCGATCACTTGTAGTTTAGTTCAATGGGACAAGTGTAGGTATACAGATTTGTAATTATGGTCGTAGTTATAGAAAATTGGAAAGATTTCCTTTTATTTGTGTTATACAGTATTGTGGGCTTGTACTTGAACAAATTTAACGACGTCACTGTTTCCTAACCTGCAAGTTGGTTTAGTAACAACATTTTCAAGTGACTTATCACTTTTCTTTAACTTCAGTGCATGGCATTTCTCCTACATGCATAATGAATTAATGTTTTGTTTTCCTTCATTTCACAGTTTTGTTCCTTCGGGACGACGTACCGTAAGATCCCTTCAGATCAAGTGTTGTTGGTTCCTTCTGAACATCTGTTTGGTGTGATGCATGTTTCGGCATCGGGATTCCTCTGTAACTTAAGGGTGTCACGAGATGACAATACAGGGTTGAATTTTATTTTTGATTGTGACAATTGCTTTTAACTTGTAATGAACACCATGCTTTGCAACTGATATCCGATTTGGTTCGATTAAGGATCCATTCGTGGGGTATTCCAATATCTGATAGGAGAGTCGACTGGTGGATAATATTAATTAAATGTAAATCTGGAATTCTACATGTTGAAGGTCAGATTTTCCACAGATCGTGTGGATTAACTCTCAGTTATCGTTTGGATTAATGGTGCCCGATTTTGAGGTTTATATTCTCGTTTTCTGGTTTTTGCTGTCCACGAATGTTACACAACGTTTTCATTCTTTGAAGGACAATAATAAACAATGTCAACAAAACTTTACCACTCACGTTATGCATTGTGACTGCGTTATAACTAGAGCCCGGATTTTTATGCATTAATAGGTTAGTATGCAAACGTACAGAAGCTAGCAGCGAATATAGACTACCTTCACAACGATTATGCTATGGGCTTTGCATAAACCTTAGGGGTACGGCCCATCAGAACCCCTACAATTTATGTTACTCTTGCTACATTATGGAAGAGCGGGTGGCCGACACGTTTTACTAAATTACAGTAGTTTGCAATCTAACCTGTTAATGCATAAAAATCCGGGCTTAATTATAACATATTGTGAGAAATTTAACTGACTTTTTTGCCTATTTAATAAACAAATTATCGTGATTTACATTGAATAAATATTTTAGTAAGCACATTTTGCTCCTCATTTGAAGCAGTTATGCTCTCCTCTGAACCCTATCAGTTGGTCGAAGAAATGATAGAAAAAAACTCGCAACGACCCCAAGATCCAAGGGTATGATATTGCTCTACTGAAGCAGCCGAGGCAGACGACCAACGAAGGAACATGGAATTAAGGGTTCAATATGTACAATAGTTATTAATCTAAAATGAAAAATATAAAACATTTACAGAGGACAGGACACAAATATAAACTATGCAATCATATATTTTACATATTTGCATAAGCATTAGTTCTCAGACTAAACTTCATGTGTACTAGGCTATTGTAATACCAGTACTCCTTTATGGGTTTGAAACTTTTACCACTTACAGGAGGCACACGAAATTCCTGGAGAAATATAATCAGCACTGTCTGAGGAGGATCTTTAGGGTTAAATGGCAAGATTACCGAACTAACATCAATCAATATCTTGGAAGATACCATCAGCATTGAGGCTATGATCATGAAACATCGACTTCGTTGGACCGGTCATGTCGTTAGTAGGCCTGATTTTCGTCTTCCAAATTAAATTATGTATGCTCAACTGAAGGGTGGCCATGATCACCAGAGTGGACAACAAAAAATATTCAGGGACGCATTAAAATCGAACATGAAGAATAACCACAACAACACCGCTAATTGGGAAACAAAAGCAGCTAACCACCTGGTATGGCGTCGTTTTATCCACGAAAGTCCCAAGAACATCGAACAACAACACTAGAGATTTGAAACTGAGAAGGGAATTGCTCGGAAAGTGCGGGCGTTACTTAGGACGAATAATCCTCAACAAGTGAATCTCAACTGTGGAAGAATTTGTGGCTCGAGGATTGGTCTCCACAGTCACCTAAGAACTCAAAGCCGCACCAGTAACATCTGAGAAAAAATAGTACTCGTCGGCGAGTGATAACCTATCATCATCATATACACAAAAGGAAATTCACATAAATGCACGAGAAGAGGCAGAAAATAATCAAAAGGAAAATGTTTACTTATGTGAGAAACATCATGACAGAAGGAAGAATACGACAGGTATAGGTATTAAGATATAGGTATTAAGCACGGCTGGAATACGTATAGAGATGGACGTTTGGGTAAGAGAAAGCCGGGAGTAGGGAATATGGGAGAGGGGCTACAGATACCCTGTGCTGTATCCTCCACTGAATGCACTAGACATGTGCCTTGGGAGATGTGCTAGTTGCCAACTGACGAGCCCAAATTGGCACATTGGAGCAAAACGCTGACAACCAAGAATGCGCTAGCTGGAGATTTGACGACCTCCCTGTAATAAGGATGTAACCAACACATTTTTGAAAAGTGTGATTTCATTAGAAATAGCGTGTATCATCTCGCATCTGTGCTGTGATGTCATCTTATGTCTTACATATGAACTTCAAGCTGGTTTACTGCCAGCAGAACTTTGTTCTCCGAGGTGTGAAGATGAAACATCAGTCAAGACGGTGAGCAGTCCACGTGTTGTTTCATCACCAGGTGTAATGGATCATTTGAATAAAGGCCATAAACGAAATCACATCTACATTTTGAAAAAATATTTTGTACGTTTGTTAATTGTTGTTATTTTTGTTATTACGCTAATATGATTTGTTATAATTTGTGTTGCAATTGCATGTACTGGATTTCCCTTCTATTATATACAATTTAAAGTCATACTTGCAGATTATTTCCTATTGTAGCACTTTCAATGCGGACATCCCAACTCGTTGGCTGAATGGTCAGCGTACTGGCCTTCGATTCAGAGGGTCCCGGCTTCGATTCCCGGCCGGGTCGGGGATTTTCACCTTCATTGGTTAATTCCAATGGCTCGGGGGCTGGGTGTTTGTGCTGTCCCCAACATCCCTGCAACTCACATACCGCACATAAGACTATTCTACACCACAAAAACACGCAGTTACCTACATATGGCAGATGACGCCCACCCTCATCGGAGGGTCTGCCTTACAAGGGCTGCACTCGGCCAGAAATAGCCACACGAAATTATTAATGCAGACATTATTAAAAACTTAAGTTATAGGAATAAAATATATTGTTTTAATAGACGAACTCATTTGCATATGCAATTAGTTCAAGTAGTGTATAGCATGGAAAAAACAAATAATTTTCCTCTCCCCTGAACAAGTACTTGTTTCTTGGTCACATCCTTATTCCAGGGGTATCTTCAATTTATAATTTCCAGTAATGGATCATTTATATTGAAATTATTACAAATTCTTGTTACTTGGACGCAAAAGCAAGAAAAAACAAGATAGAGGGGGAAACTATCGGATAAGCGAATAATTATAAAGTATTATAACTGATGATCTCCACACTGTAAGAGGTATAAAATCCCGAAGTAACATACCTAAAGAAAGCATCAACAAGAATTGAAACCTGTTTGTGGTCCGCTAGAGAAACATCTGTGAAAGAGATCCATACGGTACAGAATTATAGAAGCTGAGGAAGTAAAATCAGGGAAGAATAGAAGGTTTTGAGATGTGGATTTGGAGGAGAATAGAAGAGGTGAGCTGCAAAGAAAGAATAACGAACGAGGAAATGCTGAAGAGGGTCGGAAAATAGAGAAGTTGTGATCCGAAAATGGCAAACAAAATTCGATAGGACTGAATATACGACATGGTTCCTTATTATGAGTGGCAATGGAAGGGATGGTAAACGGGAAATGGGCAAGTGGAAAGAAGAGATACCAGCTATTAGACAGCATTGCAAAAAGAGAGGAAGGATATGTAGAGGTACATCAAACGGCACAAGACAGAGAGATATAAGAGGTGTGTTCCAAAAGAAACCGAACTTTTGAAATAGCGCGTCAACCGACAAAGGGAGCGTACGTAATGGCAGGTGTAGACAAAAAAAACTTGCCATTTGCCGTATTTCGTTCTGACCGTTATTTGGCGAGCTACAGCCGCTGAAGTGAGCACGAACACAAGCTGTTCGTAGGATAAGTACCAAAGTGACAATGAAAGAGCTTGAAGAACAACATGTGTATGTGAAATTTTGCTACATAATTGGAACATCTTTCACGGAGACATGATATTGAAACAAAGGTGCAGTAGTCGGACGCATACGTCGGTCAAAGATCAAGGTTATGTTGATTGCGTTTTTTGCCTGAAAATTCATCGTCCATCAAGAATTTATACCTCGTAGTCAGATGGTAAACAAGGAAGTCTATCAGGGAATTCTAGCGCGTGCGAGGGATGCTGTCCACAGAAAGAGACCTGAATTGTTCGAAAGCAAAACTTGGTTCGCGCGTCGCTTTTTCCGCTGCTATCTAGCAAAACATCACACTCTCGTTGTGTCCATCCACCGTATTCTCCGGACTTAGCCTCAGCATATTAT
Source organism: Anabrus simplex (assembly GCF_040414725.1). Taxonomy (NCBI): domain Eukaryota; kingdom Metazoa; phylum Arthropoda; class Insecta; order Orthoptera; family Tettigoniidae; genus Anabrus; species Anabrus simplex. The sequence goes on from NC_090265.1 coordinate 847,605,133, forward strand.
TTCCTGTTTCCCAAACTTAAAACCACATTGAAAGGACGTCGTTTCAAAATCATAGAGGAGATTCAGTACAATGTGACAAGATACCTGTGCGCCATCCAGGAAAGTGTGTTTCAGTAGGCTCTCCAAAAATGGAAGAAACGATAGGAACGGTGCATTGCCAGTAGAGGGGGCCTTCTTTGAGGAGGCCAGTGCTTAACATTTTGTACAATAAGCGATAAAGATGTTATAGCAAACGTTCTTTTTCTTTCTGATCCCCTTCTTAGAGGTCAAAACCATCATTGGACCTGCTGAAAGGCAGCAAAAACCTATGATTATGATGATGGTGATGATGATGACGATTTATGTATTCACGAACCGATAAAATAAACAAAAGAAAAAACAATACTAGTAGAGCTTATGCCGAGAATCCCCATTTTGGAACACCCAGATTTAAGCTAGTGAAGACTCAAAACGGGGCCCTACATCCGGCTTATACCATCACGGGCTTCTCAACGCTGTGGCCTTGTTTCGAATTGTGGCCAAACCATATGGGTTTAAAAAAATGTAATATCTCGTCCAACGGGAAATTTAGGTTACGTTGATCACGTTATATCCATTCGGGTAAAGGCTACAAGATTTTGTATTTATTTATTTATTTACTAGCTGATGTACCCGTGCTTCGCTACGGGATTCTCAGAAAGACTGAATTTGTGGTTTTCCTAAATGAAATCAACATAGGTCGGTAAGTATGAATGTAGCGATTAAAAGTAATGCTATCATATAAAATACTCGATCAAATGGAAAGCCGCACGTTTTATCACTTTTAACGAACAGTGCTGCGGTTAGATTGCGGTGCCAATCTGATAGTCCAAAGTTCCAGAGCTGGGATGACCAGGCCGAAGATTGCCATGAACACTCATCTGTCATTATTCCGCTAAATATGCACACTGTTCATTCCAATCAGTACCTCAGAGTAGGGATTGAATAGCCCGAATGCTATGATGATCCAGTGTGTTACATACCAGTAGTATCAGAAAATTTATAAACCAGGGGAATGGCATACTAAAAAGAAAGTTATCTAACTCACCAGCTACTTCCCATCAATATTCAGGCAGGCTGTTACACTCTGTCCGACTGGGCGAGTTGACCGTGTGGTTAGCGGTGCGCGGCCGTGAGCTTGCATCCGAGAGATAGTGGATTCGAACCCCATTGTCGGCAGCGCTGAAGATGGTATTCCGTGGTTTCCCACTTTCACACCAGTCAAATGTTGGGCCTGTACCTTAATTAAGGCCTAAGTCACTCCTAGCCCTTTCCTACCCCATCGTCGCCATAAAACCTATCTATGTCGGTGCGACGTAAATCAAATAAAAAATACTCTGTACGCAGCAGTAATCCTATCTACCGGAGATGAGGGGCAACAAAAGACACAAAGCACATCACGACAAACAATGGTCAATGTAATGTTATTGTTGATCAGTGTTATGAGCTTTCTATATTGTAGGCCTACACATTTAGTTTTCTTTCGACTCTGTTTGTAAAATATTTTATACCGTAAACTGTAGTTTCTTATTCTCCGACTTTACATACCGATTTTCATTAAATACTGTTTACCCATTTTCTCGTTACTCGGCGCTGATATGGACTTAGTAATAAAAATTCAAATTCATGAATATCTTGGTGATCATAGCCAGTACGGTAACAATGTATAAGACATGAATAATAGGAAATTTAATACTATATAACCTTAGTTATCTAGCATTCATCGACTACACTTCTAATAAGAAATATTTGAGAATTACATTTTAGGCCTTCCCCTAAATAAAATAATTTACAGCCTAGACTATAGCGACCTATTTCCTGACTTTGCATACCGATTTTCATCAAGATAGGACTACTAATAACAACAATATTTGAGAATTAAATTCTAGGCCTTCCCCTAAACTACCATTTTTCTCAGCGTGAATACAATTATTGACAGCCTAGATTGTAGCAATTTATTCCCCAACTTTGTATACCCATTTTCTTTAAAATACGACCAGTAATAACATAAATAGTTGAGAATTCAAATTTAGGCCTTCCCCTAAACTACCATTTCACTCAGCGTGAGTAAAATGATTTATAGCCTAGATTGTAGCGGCTCATCCCCCGACTTCACATACCGATTTTCATTAGATCACTAATAACATAAATAGTTGAGAATTCAATTTTAGGCCTTCCCGTAAACTACCATTTCACTCAGCGTGAGTAAAATGATTTATAGCCTAGATTGTAGAGGCTCATCCTCCGACTTTACATACCGCTTTTCATTAAATTCTCTTCAACCGTTTTCTCGTGATGCGTGTACAGACAGACAGACAGACAGACAGACAGACAGACAGACAGACAGACAGACAGACAGACAGACAGACAGACAGACAGACAGACAGACAGACAGACAGACAGACAGACAGACAGACAGACAGACAGACAGACAGACAGACAGAATTTACGGAAAAGTAAAAAGTGCATTTTCTTGTTACTATGGACATGACCGATACAGAAATACCATTATTTTCAAATTCTGAGCAATGTACAGACAAAACTCTTATTTTATATATATAGATTTATTTATTTATTTATTTATTTATTTATTTATTTATTTATTTATTTATTTATTTATTTATTTATTTATTTATTTATTTATTTATTTATTTATTTATTTATTTATTTATTTTAATCTAACAGTACGCCTCCGACGCTCAGGTGACAGCGCGCCGGATTCTCACTGCCGGGCTCCATGGTTCAAATCCTGGTGACTCAATATGAATATATAATAAATTCGCTCAAATATATACCTCACTATTGTGGTATTATAATAATCGTCGACGAGGTTTAATGGATATTATAGTTGCCAGCCACACGTCCAATAATGTTCAGGAGACTTCAGAATTCTCGTAAATTGGTTTAAAATATTTGTACATTAGACTTTCTACGAGAACAATGAAGCAAAATATAAGCTTTTAATTTAAAACTTAGAATGTACGAAAGCGTTCCAAAGTTGTAAATTACAAGAACTCTCATGGGAAAACGTTCTCTTACGATAAAGAATACACAGCAGCACGGTGCTGACACGTATTACTGTTAAAAATAGTGACCATTCTTGGCCAAGTACTTGTTCCATATAAAGCATCGATGGCAGCATGGAAGAAATCTGCGTACTGTTTGAAGCCACGTTATGACGGCATACTGAACGGCTCTACCGTCTTTGAATGGTATACTACGCATGATCCGAAGAGTTGAAAATCACAGGGTGCCATGTCGGGGTTATAGGGAGGAAGGTCCAGATGTTTGATTCCCTCACCAAGGTAGGCATGCTCCCCGTTCCTAATAATTGTACTAATAATTGATCATGATAAGATATTTGATCAATTTATGGAGTGTTTCTGGGTAGCAATAAGCAGAAAACGACCTGGACTTCTGTCTAAAAGCTCCGTGTTGGTGCACGACAACGCAAGGCCACACAGTATACGTGAATTGTTACACTGGTTCCGGTGAATTGTTACTGGACCAAATGTAGGAATAGTCTCATAAGCATAAGGCGTTCTGGAAGGCCCTACCACTAACAAAAATGCATTCTTCTTTATGAATCCGTTGTGTTAATAAACCCATATTTTCCCACTGGGTCAGTAGAGAGCCAGAGACATTTCTGCATATTATAGAACTGATTTGATTCAAATTTTAATTGTGAATCTTGTACAAAGTTAATTATTCTTTCGTTTTTCATCTCATATCGGTTGAGAACGATTGCACTGCGATGAGATTCAATTTTTTTCTAGGCCGCATTTGAAGGCTTGTTCAGTCTTTACATCACGTATGATTCATTGCTGCTATTTCGCGCTACTGATTCTTAGCCATGTATAATAATTATATACCGGTAATAAGTTATTGTACACATGGAAGTACTATGCAAATGTGTCCCAAAACTGCATTAAATTTTTCGGAATAGGCAGGACACAGCACGCCGTAAGGGCTACCGAAAGCATGCAGTTGTTCCATCAACCATAAACACTTGTCTATTGAGCACTTTCCTCCGGATGATATTTATCCATTATCTTCTTTCAAATTGGTTTCTATTACTTAAAACACTCTCGTTGGACAATTCTATTATGATTTCTTTCATTCCCGATATCTAATTCACGCACTAAAAATGAATAAATAAATAAATAAATAAATAAATAAATAAATAAATAAATAAATAAATAAATAAATTTAATAAATTAATTATAAATATTTTTTCCTTTACGGCCATTAGAGACCACGTTAGGTAACAGTTACATGTTTCTGGAAGCCTTCTTCACAGTCTAAAACTTTAGCATCCTTCCTCTGGCAGCCTGTCTTCTTTCTTCTGTCCACCCACGGTTAAGTTTTGGTTCGTCATGGAATCCCTGGAATTTGTCGATCACTGACCTAAACTTTGTTCGGTTTGAGATGTCTTCTGAATTTACTCCCACCTGTTTGAGATCCTTTCTCACCTCCCTGAACCATTTGTCCGACACTTTAGGTCTGCTGTCTAGTATTGTGAAAATCCTTTTCGTTAGTCTCTTCCCATCCATTCTAAATAAATGCCCATAGAATTTAAATCTCCGTTTTCTCATAGACTCAGTTAGCTCACGGTAAAGTTCTTCCCTTCCTCGCAGCCTATACTGTCCATCCACAATCTTTGGACCTATTATTTTGCGGAGGATCTTTCTTTCGGATTTCTCAGCTTCTCTCAGTCCCACTTTCCCTGTCGTTTGGAGGCATTCACAGACATTTCGTTTTAATCACTGTATTGTAGTGCCTTAGTTTAACTCGTCTGGAGATGGTTTTCTTCTTGTATATAGGATATGTCCTACGAAAAGCCGCAGCCATCTTCTCCGTCTGGTGTTGTTTGCTTCTCTTTCATTTGTTTTCAATTACACTATTTCATCCAAGTACTTAAAGCTATCAACTCTTTCTATTTTACCGTGTTCTGTCTTCAGGTACCGAGGGGCTATTTTGATGTTTGTTATATATTTAGTTTTTCGAAAGAAATCTGTAGTCCTGCTTTTTCTGCTTGTAGTTTTAGTACATTCAACTGTTCTATTGCTGTGTCAGTATTCCTAGATAGCAGTGCAACGTCATCAGCAAAGGCAGTTAATCATGACACCACTTTTTGACCCTCCAATTTATACTTGGTTAAGTAATCCTTTTCTGTCCAGTTCTTTTTCCCATTCCCGGATAATCTTCTCCAACACACAGTTGAAAAGAATTGGTGACAGTCCATCACCCTGCCTGACTCCTGTTCTAATTTCGAACTGCTTGGAGATCTCTCCCACGAACTTAACTTTCGAATGTGTCCCAGTTATTCTTAATAATTGCCGTTGTTTTGGTGTCGATTCCAATTTCCACCAATGCATTGAATAGCACTTACCTGTCGACTGAATCATACGCCTTCTTGAAGTCTACAAAACCACTACCAGATCCTTTGAGAGATGATCGTCTAATACACGTTTCAGACTCCAGATTTGATCAACGCATGATCATCCCTTCCTAAATCCCGCTTGATACTCGCCTAGTTGGTGATCCACTTGTTCCACAAGTCTCCTCTGTAGTGCCTTAGACAGTGTCTTATCCTCTTTTGGCCATTTATTTTTAGGTTTTTCACAGTTCAACAATTTCTCAAAATATGTAGTTAATATCTCACAATTTTCATTCTTATTCATAGCCAATTTTCCATCTTCCTTCGAAATCCCATGGTAGATGGTTGATATCCATGTATGTGCTCTTTAAATGTCCTATGAAAGTTTGTAGTATTGTTCTTCTTAAATTACGTGTCAATACTTCGGATTTCTTCAGATATTTTATTCCTTTTGGCTTGCCGGAGGGTCTTTGCTGTCTGTTTGCGTACCTTTTTGTATGTCTCAAATTTATCTTCTGTTTTATCTGCGTACCATGCTTTATACGTTGCAGCTCTCCTATCAATTGCTATATCACAGTCTGTAGTCCACCATCGGTGTCTGCGATTTCGTCGCAATGGTGCAACATCCTTAGCTATATTAGCCATATTCTCTCGAATATCCTCGCAAGCCTCCATTTTCTTCTCCCGCATACGTCTTAGAAAGTCCTTTCTGTTTTCTTGTTTTCGTGGTTTACTTTTATTGACACATTCGGAGAGAGTCTCTTCTTGTTTAGTGGTAACGGCTTGAATTTTATGCGGGTAAAAAAGTGTTCAGAGTCAAGATTGGCTCATTTACTTACTACCGCATTCGTAATAAATAAATAGTTCATAAATAAATAAATAAATGGCGTGTGGCATTCACAAAGGCCGTTTGTAGGTCATTCGAGCTGACGTCCTATAGGCGACCTGCGCGTCTGATTTAACATATCGAACGCTATTGTTGTTGATACAGTAGTACTGTATTATAATAATGAATCTTATCATTTGCAATAGTAAGATTGGCCGCAAAGGCGGATGTGGTATCAGTGGATGACGAGCAATTGAATGCGTAATTTGACTTGTCTCTACCCAAAATTTTGTGTACGAAGTGGTAACGTTAATGACTCCAATAAAGAGGTCCTAGATTTGATTCACGAGACAACAAAAGTTTCCAAACGTTAAACACGATATTTTGAAACGCCTTATTTCAAAGTTGATTATCCCAAGAATTTCGAAAGTAATAGGTAATAGTAAACAGTACCGTACACGGAAGGGGCACAAGAAATTGCATCTCATTGCATACGAAAGAAAACAGCGCAAGTCATCGAAGGGCAGATGTAATATTTAAATATGATCATGAACTGCTGACAAAATAGATCTCAGAGAATTAGAGTAGGGCCTTTATGTTTTCTTATATACGTATATGAATGATATGTGTAAAGAGCTGGAATCACGGTAAGACTATTTGAGGATGCTGCTATACTGTATAGAGTAGTAAATGAGATGGAGGATTGTGAGCGACTGCTTGGGGATCTAAAAAATGTTAAACCTAGCGAGTTGGTCGTGCGGTTAGGGGCGCGTGGCTGTGAACGTGCATCCGGGAGAGAGTGAGTTCGAATTCCACTGCCGACAGTCCTGGAGATAGTTTTCCGTGGCTTCCTATTTTCACACCATGAAAATTCTGGGACTGTACCTTAATTAAGGCCACGGCCGCTTCCTTCCAGCTCCTAGGTCTTTTCTATCCCATCGTCGCCATAAGACCTATCTGTGCCGGTGCGACTAAAGCCACTGAGATGGACACGGGACAATTGACAATGGTAAATGGGATGAAAAGTCAAGTTGTAATTTTCGCCAAGTGGAAAAGTCATCGCAGTTTTAATTACTGTGTCGATGTGGTGATTGAACCTCATGGGGAACACTGAAAATACCTAGGTGTTCGTATAGGAACGATCTTCACTGGGGTAATCATATTAACTAGGTTATTAAGAAAGGTTACAGATCTCTTCACTTGATTATGACAGTATTTTGGGCTTGCGGTATGGATGTAAAGGATAGAGTGTACAAGTCTCTGGTAAGACCGCAGTTAGATAGTGTATGGGACCCCTCACCAAGACTACTTGTTACCAGAACTGGCAAAGGAAAGCAGCACGATTTGCTCTGAGTGATTTACCACAAAGGGGTAGTGTTTCGAAAATGTTGCGAACATTTGGCTGGAAAGGTGCTCGACTATGTGGCATGTTTCAAGCTGTCAGTGGAGAGATGACATGGAACTACATTAGTAGACGAATGAGCTTGAGCAGAATTTTTAAAAGGACCAGGGATCACAATTATGAAGATAAAATTGGAATTCAAGAGAATACATTGGCGCAAATATTCATTTTTAGAACGAGGAATAGGGGATTGGAAAAAATTATGAAGGGAAACATTCGATAAATTTTCGAGTTAATTCAAATCGTTTAAAAAAATTCCTGGGTAAACAGTTGATAGGGAATCTGCCACCTGCGCGATACTTGTGGATTGATGATTGAATGAGTTGACACTAAGAAGGGGAGGCACACTTACGGCGTCACTGATTTCGTTGAAACTTTATGAGGTTGAGAGTTTGTGTTTTTGGCAATAATTTAACGAGGAAATGCCCTTTAAAATTTAGAGTCTTGTATACAAGTACGTAATCTGCATACGAATATCTGTAGCTCCACTTGTTTAATGGTCGGCGTTCTTCAATTCCACCGAGTTTTCTTGTGTTCGATGTGTGCCATCTTCAATTGTACTTTCCAATTTCTTCCCCCTTTTTCCTCTTTGTTTAAAGTATACTGGTATGCACTAAACGAGTACTAATATTTTTCACAAAATATGTGATATAATTCTACTAATTACAGAACAAAAGTGTGTTCACGTTGTACTTTAATGGATGTCTAATTCATGATGTATTTGTTTGAGACCATACCTAGGTACATGTGGCCCTTTCTGTACTCGAATGATCACAGTCTATCTTAACACTTTGTAGGGAAGAAAACTGGTGCAGTTGGCAGATAATCTAAACCTATTTCGGGTGATTGTCGTCCATAAATATGAAATAAAAATATTATTTACTCTCTTATATGGTGAATAGCTAACAACATATGTCATGAACATAGGTAAAGTAATAATTTGCAAAGAGTATGGAAAGTAAGTCTTGAGGTTATTATTGATAACTGACGAAACAGTTGAGGCAAATTGTGTATTAATCACATCAATCAAATCATGATTTATCTCAAGATATGAAACAACATGCTCTCATCGTTAGAACGGTGCAGAACGTATTCCAGATGTATATTTGAAAATATTTACTGAATCATATTTGAAGAAAATATATTTAAATACTCTCTTAATCAATTTCATAAACGAAGATTCATACCTCATGTTTTCAACATCAATTCCATTGAATCGTATGCCACTCCGAATGACGTTTGCTTTCATGTAATTCTCCTGCATGAAGAAAACTTTAATTTACCGGCACGTAATAAAATGGAAAATGATTAAACCAGCGACCTACACAGGGTTAAATAACCATTTGTTTGTATTTCTAAAGTGTGAACCATCCTAGTTTGTATTACACGTAATAAATAAAATACATAAATAAATAAATGGCGTGTTGCCTTCGTAGAGGTCCTGTGTAGTTCTTTCGAGCTGACGAGCTATAGGCGATCTGCGCGTCTGATTTCACAGACTACAATCCACATTCATTCGATTTCCATTTGTATCAAATATATATTGGTGTTTGCAGTACATGGATAGCTGTATAATACATCACTATTGTTTGTAATTCGTATTTAAAGAGTCTGTATTAACATATTTGTATATTTAGCGTGTTTTCTATTAGCAACCTCCTGTTGGAGGAAGCATAATTTAAACAAATTCGTACTCTCTATGCAAAAATGTTGACCCCCATTAATATATTCTACGACAGAAGAAAGCAATTTATGAGACTGACAATAAAATATAATTATGGAACACTCGGCATATTTAAACAACAAAAGATACATTCTCGAAGCAGTTCACGACGGGGAGCATTGTTGTTAGTTTTACTGACTTTTATGTAAATCATAAACAGCTCTTATTGTAACTGCAGCAGTGGTTATAAAATTAACATAAAAGCGAAGATCTGTCAACTTGTAGCAATACCGGTCGATAATAAATGAGTTTGTGATAAGATAAAGACGAATAAAAGAAGAAATGTAAATAAAATGGAAGAAGAAGGATGTAAGAATAAGAGCGAAGCACTGGCGTGCCTCGAACCTTAGATGCTTTCGATCAATTCGGGGTCGTTCATCACTATATATTCATTTATTTAGCGCATGGAATTGCATATCCCAAATATTAACTAATAAAATAAAATTATTGTAAATACTTTACACTTTAAATTAAGTTTGACTTCTAAATAGTTAATAAATTCTATTACAGCTAGATCTAATCGCATAAAATACCTGAGTTCACCTTTGTATGAGCTTAAAGGAAAGAAGGAAGACTGATGGAGAATCTATACATTAATCAAACGGCCTAAGAGTAGGACAGAATTTATCGGAAGGAAGCAAATTTGGTAAAAATGTTAGACAAGGCGGTTGTCTTTCACCAACATTGTTTAATGTATACCTTGAGGAAATAATTCGAAGTTGTTATCAAGGTAAGCAAGGTTTTAATGTGGGAAGAAAGAAAATTGAATGCATTAGATTTTCTGACGACGTGGTGGTCCTAGCAGAAACGGAGAAAATAATGAATATCATGCTGGAAAAATTGAGCAGAAAACTTTGGTATGAAAATTAACAGAAAGAAGACTAAGACAATTATCATGAGTAAGAAGAATGATGTAACAGCAAAGATCCCTCAGTTGAAGAAATAGAACAAGTATCTGCGTTCAGATATTGAAGAATCACAATCAGATGCAATCTGTATTGTTTGGTTGAGGTGAAGAGCGGAATTGCAATGGCCAAGGAAGCATACATGAAGCAAAGGCTACTGATGAGTGGGCCACTGAATATGGGCCTTAAAAATATAATAATAATAATAATAATAATAATAATAATAATAATAATAATAATAATAATAATAATAATAATAATAATAATAACTTGGTCGTCAAACTGTTTGGTACAAGAAGTTTGGACATTTTTTGACAGAGGTCTCTACTGTCAACTTAGGTATTACCTCTGATGAGAGGGTGGAGAGCTAAAATTAAAGATAAATATTTTATTCGTTAGTTGGTAAAACTGAATTGTTAGTAAATTATTTTTGGGGTTCTAAAGTTCTCAACACTTTTCTCTTCTTGCCGCCAACTTAATAGTTCAATCAATAAGAACATTTTTTGATATTTATTAATAGGTCTGTCTGGGCCTTGGCCCAGATAAATCTGAAACCTTCCTCTCCGCTATAAAAGCTGATGCCGTTCGGGGCATGTTGTCGTAGTGATCGCTCCAGTCAAGAGGTTCAGAGTGTGCTCATAGAGGAGGCGGGGACTGCCTCTTTCTTCTCCAGAAGGCCCATCAGCTCAAGGTAATGGCAGACCATTTGTAAACATTTAATAGTCTCAGAAAGATAGTTCGAGGGGAAGGTTTCACATTTTTAGTAATGTACCTTTTATTTTCACAATGTAAATTCCAAACTCAAATGCAAATTTCAAACAAGCCTAAAAATCTTCACCGAACTTAGGGAATAAAGAGTGAGGAAGCCTGTCAGCTTGATACTGAGGTGACTATGATTTGGTAACCTCTAAATCTATCTCTTAATTATGTAAACTTTCTCTGCATGTAGTCACCTCCGTAGTATAGGCTTAGCCTCAGTAACGTCGGGCCATAAGCCCACATGTGAATTTCAAGGAGCGTAAGTGTTCGCCTCTTAATATTTTGATTTTCGGCCAGTAACTCTAACGTTTCGTTTTTACCAAAGACTATGTAGTACGGTCACTTGTTGCAACTATTAAAGTCAATTTCATTTTTTCCCTTTCAAGGTAAATCAGACTGTTGAGAATATAAGACAGTGTCTACTGTGTGTTTTGTTAAATGTACGTGGTTCCTGTCACAGGCGTGGAATGTGAAAATTTTAGAGAATAGTCTCCTAAAGTTTACATTTGTAGAGCAAAGACGATCTTCCTACTGACGAAAAAATCGGGAGATTCGTCGCCTTGACTGTTGGTTGAAAGGAGCAATAGTGCTCATGTAAAATTTGTTATTGGGGAGCTTCAAGCTCAAGATTGTTAAATGGTTGTAAGCTGATTATTCTGATTTTTCTAATATTGTTACTCAACCTCACGAGCTAGATCTCGTACCTGAATTTTGTTATTTGCTTAACAAAGTGTAAAGTTTGAAAAGAAAAGAGAAAAACAGAAAAACAAATATACATAAAACTTTAAAGTTTTAAATTAATTTTCCGACTTTAGTATATCCACCCATTCAGGCTCGGACCTTCCTTTATCCCTGTCCACCACGGTATCTCCGTAACAACAGCAACAATAATAATAATAATAATAATAATAATAATAATAATAATAATAATAATAATAATAATAATCCCCGTGTGGGGATTTACCAGTTACCTCCATCGGGCGCGTCCCACTGGAATTGGGGAAGCTCGCTTGCTCTGCCGCCAGCAGAGTCAGAGGGTAGTAGGGAAATAAAATACCACCATGAAAAAAAACTGGTCCCTTGCCAGGGTTACGGCGAAGACTGGTAAATTATCAGAAGTCAGAAAACATCTTGAGGCAACCTCTAAGGCTAACAACCCTAGTTGTAAAAGGATGGGTACCCGTCCAAAGCAAAGTCAAGTCAAAAAGCATGATGGCACAACATTTCAAGAAACATACCCCAGGGGGTAAATCTTCGGATAAATCCCTCGTAGTGAACGCCACGGCGCACGAGTCTCATTCGGATTCTGGGGGAGACTCGACATTATGCACGAGACGAGTCGGAGGGTCTCGGTGTACCCCGAAGAGTCAAAAACTCAGGCCAAAATCTAAAACCTTTCTAGCAACTTTCAACATAAATTCACTTACACAAACTGGCAAGCTGAAAACCCTCACCAAAGCTCTTCACGAAAATCAGATATCCATGATGGCCCTACAGGAAACAAGGTACCCAGATGAAGAGATTTTTGAATCCGAAGGCTATCGATTTTTCAAGAGCAAAGCGCAAAGAAGAAACCTCAATGGAGCTGTGATGCTTGGAACCGCGTTTGATGTTAGAACCAAGATCCTTAAATCGGTTGCATATTTAGAACCTGTGAATGTCAGATTGTCTATACTCACAATTAAATGCGCGAACAAAACCTACGCCCTAGTTAACGCACATGCTCCTACAAACGATAAGAACAAGTCTGATCCAGACGAAGTTGATAATTTCTGGGATCTACTGGATGAAAAATTAAACAAAATCCCCAAACACCATGTCAACCTTCTTTTGAGTGACTTCAATGCCCAACTAGGTCGTGAACAGAAGTACAAGTAAGTTATGGGAAATTACCCTGCTCACAAAAGAACCAATCCCAATGGCAAAAGACTGGTGTCCATTTGCGAAAATCACAACCTGCAGCTCATGTCGACCCACTTTCGCCATCTGCCCAGAAAGCAAATGACTTGGCGTTCTCCCGTCCAAACGCTCGGAGAGTTCCAAATTGATCATATTGCAATCTCCAGGAGAAACAGCCCTGAGATTATGAATGTCAAGGTAAAGAAAGGCATCAATGTGGCCTCAGATCACTATATGTCTCTTATCAAATTCAAACCAATTCCCGCAAACACAAGGAAGACAACCAAACAGATCACACGCTTCGACAATGATAAACTTCGGCAAAGGGTCGAGGAGTTCCAGGAGAAGGCTAGACCAAATGACTGTGACTTTAACAACGCCAAAAGTCTCCTTGTTGAGGCCGCCAAAGACGTTGCAGAAATCAAGAGATGCAAAAAGCATGCCTGGTGGAATGGTACCTGCGAATCAGTCCTCCAAGAAAGACTCAATGCGTGGAAACAGTACTACTCTACGAAATCAGAAAATGATTGGGAAACCTACAAAACCCAACGTGCCCAAACAGCTAGGGTGTTCAGAACTGAGAAACGTAAATACGAAAAATCTCTCATTGAAAAGATAGAACAAAACTTTAGGAAGAATGAAAGCAGAGAGTACTACAGGGCCTTCAAACGCAAACTCACTGGCTATAAACCACCATCTGGCGACGTCAAATGAAGAAAATTGCAGCATTCTGGCAGACTACTTCAAGAATTTACTTAATTGCTCTAAACCGCAAAGTGTCACTGAGACCAAGGAACCCTTACTCAGGTACCCAGATTCCAGACCACCCGACAGAGATGAAATCAAGCGCCACATTGCCCGTCTCAAAAATAACAAAGCGCCGGGGGAAGACTCAGTAGTAGCAGAACTATGGAAATATGCCCCAGAGGAATCACTTGATGTCTTTCAAAAGCAAATAGAAGAAATTTGGAACAAGGAGACCCTACCCGAAGATTGGAAAATAGCTTTGATCCATCCATTACACAAAAAAGGCAGCATGAAGAACATCGACAACTACAGATGAATATCTTTGCTACCCGTGACTTACAAAATTCTATCACTTGCCATCTGGAGCGTTTGGAAGCACAAGTCGAGCATCAAATAGGTGAATACCAAGGAGGGTTAAGAAAAGGTCGCTCAACAGCCGAACAGATCCAAAATCTCAAAACGATCATCAGATATTGTACACTAAGGTCCAAGCAGTATGTGTCTGTCTTTGTGGACTTTAAGAAAGCGTACGACTCCATTGACCGGGAAGTCCTGCTAAACATCTTAAATGAATTTGGAGTTGATTTGAAACTGCTGGCTTTAATTAGAGCCACCTTGACCGATACAAAATCCAAGGTGAAGTTCCACGGATGTCTCTCGCATTCCTTTGACATCAAAACAGGAGTCCGACAAGGTGGTGGGCTATCCCCGATACTCTTCAACTGTGTTCTTGAAAAGATCATCAGAACCTGGCGGGTGAGATTACAGGAAACCAACTACAGTGCATTGAGAATAGGAACCAAATCCAAGGGGATCGCAACAGACTGCTTAGCATTTGCCGATGATATTGCTGTCATCTTAAACGACATAGAAACCGCTAGAGCTCAAGTTGAAATTTTAAAGGAAATTGCCGAACAAACTGGTTTGCAGATATCGTTTGAGAAAACGGAAGTAATGACTAACATCAAAGAGGCTCCACCAAAAATCCATACGAAATACGGGGACATCACCCGAGTAGACAAATTCAAATACCTGGGTGAGATCATCATGAAAAATGGACCGGACAAAGAAGCACTTCAGGAGCGCGTACGCAAACTGGAAATGGCCTACCAAACATCCCGCACAATCTACAACAAAAAATGCCTTTCCAAAAACACCAAGATACGTCACTATGAAACAGTTCTGAAGCCAGTAGTTCTATATGCAGGCGAAACCCTGTGTCTAAATGCCAACAAAGGACTCCTTGAAGAACTGGAGAAAAAAGAACGCAAAATTGTGAGACTAATCTTGGGATCAAAGTACTGAAATGGAATCCATCAAAAGAGATCCAACAAGGAAGTCTACAGCAAAATAGAGAAAATTACCAACACAATCAGAAAAAGACGGGCACGATTTTACGGTCATCTGAAAAGAATGGACGGAAGAAAGTTAACTAAAGAAATCTTTCACCTTTTTGATTCAAACTCCAAAATCACAATTCCCTGGTTTAGAAATACCAAAGAAGACCTGCAAATGCTACATATCTCAGCTGAAGACGCCCTTAACAGAGATCTCTTCCGCAAGAAAATATTGACGAACGGGCTAAACCGAGACGAGCAACCGAAGAGAAGACACGGTGCCCCTTGGTCAGAGGAGTGCAAGCAGGCCCACTCACAAAGAATGAGGGAAATTTGGGCTCTTCAGTGTCAAATGCAACTAGACTTAACGTGGTCCTTGATGGCCCCAGCGAATTATTTATAATAATAATAATAATAATAATAATAATAATAATAATAATAATAATAATAATTGTTACGGAGTTATCCGTGGAAGGCAGAGGTGAAAGAAGGTGCGGGCTGGAATGGGTCTAAGTACAATGCTGAAAGATGAATTAAACTTTCATTAAAGGTTATATTTTCAAAACAGCCAAACTTAACAGATTTGATATAGAATTTGAACATACAACAAATAACAACAAGTTAACAAATCAGGTACAAGACCAGGAAATCCAAGATATAGAGATATTTTTACGATCTGGGCTTCGAGCCCCACCTTTTACAATTCCTGAGCTCTCAGCTCACAACCACATATTACCAAAGTGCGGAAATCCCCTTATTGTATGGAGCACTTTCTCCCACCTTTTATCCTCAAGCCTCCCAGAGGCACTTTTCAAACACAAGAAAGAGCTGAGCCGCTCTCAATTTTTCAAGCCTATTAAAGGCAATACCAGACTATTACACTAAACTGCCATCAAGGCGCCGCTTACATCAAATGAAACGAGGGTATCTCGTACCCAACCTACTGGGCCTCAGTGGAAAAGAACAGATTAATTAAATGGCCCAAAATTCCAAGATGAATGGAGGCGTTGCTTACACTCCTACATGAAACCTTATAAAACCTAAGGGGCACTAGGCCGATGATACAGGGGCTATTCCAAAACTAGGGAGGTGACTCGTATAAGAAAATTTTTTAACACCTCAACAGAAGAAAATAGGTTATGAAAACGTAGTCACCTCAAATCAAAAATGAAGGGGAGCTCGATAAGGTAAAGCACGCTCTATCCCCGATTTACAGTTAAAGTAATAAGAAAATGTTACATAAGCTGGCACTAAGTTACATTTCTAGACAGGTAGGTTACATTGAAAAGGTTTCGGACCTTCCCCGAGGGTTAAACTGCTAAGCTAGCAAGAAATGAAGATGTTAAACGGCCATTACCTTTGTTGAATAGCTGCTGCCCGAAGGAAGAGGCGCTACCCACACCCCTGCTATACTTCCATACACTAAGTTAGATGTTGTTGAAGTGGCGACGAGCCGTGAAAATCAGCATTTCTTAAACACTCAGGGAAGATTCGAGACCTTTCATGAATAATAGAAGAAGAAACCTAGGATTGGTTGGAAATTAATTGCAGAAATTACTGATTGGCTAAGTTCAAAACTGGCGGAAAGGAAGATTAATATTGCCAACCCACAAATGAAAGAACAAAATTTAGTAAAGACAAAAAACTTCTGAATACAAGATTTCTTCAAGAAAGTTCATTCACTTCGCACCAGGGTGCATGGTCATAGTTTTGTAGAGACATCTATTAGAGAATGTCCACACTTCTTGATAATTAGTAAACAAAAGCAGTTCGAAATTAACACAGCGGCATCTTCTGAGAAACTGTTGAGATTATTCAGTTTTTAAAGTTCAGAGTTTCTGCTGTAGGGGACTACTTTAAGGCGGAAAATTCAAAAGTGCGGCGTAGAGGTGTACCAACCGGTACAATAATAATAATAATAATAATAATAATAATAATAATAATAATAATAATAATAATAATAATAATAATAATGTTATTTGCTTTACGCCCCACTAACTACTTTTACGGTTTTCAGAGAAGTCTAAGTGCTGAAGTTTAGTCCCGCAAGAGTCCTTTTGCGTGGCAGTAAATCTACCGACACGAAGCTGACGTATTTGAGCACCTTCAATTACCACCGGACTGAGCCAGGATCGAAAGTGACAAGTTTGGGTCCGAATGGACCTTAATAAGTGGTTAGTAAAGTGCTTTTTATGGAGCGTTACTCTTTATGGGTAGGAGACTTGGATTTTGAGAAGAGAGCAGGAAATATTGAAATTTCTTGAAATGTGGGTGTGGAGAAAAATTAAGACCAACTGGCAAGACAAATTAAGGAATGAAGTAGTACTGGAATGATTAGGTGAAGAAAGGACGACGACAATACTGGAAACTATTCAAAAGAGAAAGAAGAATTGGTTAGGTCACAGTTTACGAAGGTAATGTTTATTAATACAGGCGTTGGAAGCAAACGTTGCAGGGAGAAATTTGAGAGGAAGGAATAGGTATCAGATGATGGACACTGTGAAAATTAATGGAATATACTAGAAGACTAAAAGGATGGCAGAAGACAGATCGCCTTGGAAAATGCAAGCGAAACCTACTGATAGGCAGAGAACCGATGATAATGATTCTACTATATGGCAAATGGTCCGCTTGGGAGCTCTACACCATAATTCTGGGGAACGAACTTGTCTCCACATCTGCCTTTATTTCTCCTAAGCCTGCTAAGAGTTGATCACGTTCCCCCAGGCAACTCTAACCACTTGGTATTGTTATAATGTTGGCGATACTTAAGAAATGGGAAAATATTTTACCTCGCTACTGCAAGGAGCCGGGCTTTGTCTTGAAAACTACTACTTGACTGCTGCAGAAGCGAGTAGATATAACTGATAAGAAGAGCATCCCAAGTAGCTTGAATTCTTATTTTTCTAATATCAGGGGGAACTGCAGCAACTATGCTTGACCACTGAGATGTGTTCTCTTGTACAGCAGCATCAGGGTCCAGGCATCCACCAGGTGGAAGTAGAACTTCCACAAGACTAAGAGAACCGTGTAAAGACGCTAAATATTACAGAATCGCCAATATATCGTCGTTGCCGGGACAAAACCTCCTATGTGAAAATATTTTTGGAGATATACTGACCCGCAGCACATACATTATGAAGAGCGAGAATGCCTTGACAATATTCACACAATATTGCACCTTAGATGACAGAACCTTACCAGCCAAAATTTTAAGCTAAAATATTTCACTTAGGAGGTTTTGTCCCGGCAGCGACGATATATTTGTAAACGTACAATTTCAACTCTTCCTTTCTACATATACCACGCACAGACCTTTTATGAATATACATAGATCATGGGTTGGAAATGTTAATTCCTTCTACCGAATTATTATTCCCACTGATTATTATTTCTGTTAAAATATACTGTGCTCTCATTTTACGAGGAAACTTAGTACAATTCTGCCACTGAACAATTTTTGGATCTTTCAACAGCAGCGTGGGAAGATAGGTGACAGGTGACAAAACAGGTCAGTGGTAAATTGCTTTTATGAATTGTACCGAAACGTGTGTGGGACTGTTGCTTGTGTATTATTGTGTGCATTGCTTGTGTAATAAGTAATTGATTGTAAAATGTAACCGATTGAACAGCGAATTTATTGGGTGGAATGTTACATAGACTATGTAAATACAGAAGGTGCGCTCGGAGATTCGCTACAGAATCCTACAAATTTTGCGTTTCAAAATTGATGAAAAAGTGCCCTAAAACAGGTTTAATTTGTGATGTACATAATAATAGTAAATAGTACGTCTTAACTGAAGATATACTTGGAAATATTAGGCCGCGATTAGGAGCAAGTCCTAGAAAATCACTTAATCGTCTAACACAGAAAACGAACATAGCCAAGGAGTTGACTCACAAAGTGCCCAGACTGCTGAAATTTGTATGATATCAAATAAGGTTTTAGCAGTCATTTAACCAAACAGATTTCACCGCAAGAAAAAGTGTCTGTAAGTGATTTCGTGGAAGTGTTTACAATGGAAATTTTGTTTCAAAGCTAATATTTATATTTGATGAGACATGGTTCCATTTTTCTGGACATTTACATTCTCAAAATGTGCGATTCTGTTGTACTGAGAACTCATATATTGTACACGAAGTGCCATTGCGTCCCATTTAAATAGGGATATGGTGTGTGGTAAGTGCGCTTTGGATAATTGGCACTATATTTTTCGATGATCGTGTGAATTCACATGTGTATTTGAGAACAATGTTGTGTCCATTCTTTAATGAACTGGCACAGTAAGAAAAGAATTATGAATAATTTTAAGAGTGCCATGCCACAGCCCACACCCCACTTAATTCGATAGTCACTTTCTGTGCAGTGCTTGATGACTAGATAATTAGTACAAGTTTATTGCCCCCTAGATCAGCCGACCTAACTTACTATGAGTATTACCTTTGGGTCACCCTAGAGGGCAAAATTTACTCAAATACCCCGCGTATGTTTATAGCGTTATACACTGACTGACAGAGCAAATGCAACACCGAGAAGGAGTGGTCAGAACTTTATGCCAATTGCAGGGTAGACTGACGTCACTGAGGTATGCTCATGATGTGAAATGCGCCGCTGTGCTGCGCACGTAGCGAACGATAAATGGGACACGGCGTTGGCGAATGGCCCACTTCGTACCGTGATTTCTCAGCCGACAGTCATTGTAGAACGTGTTGTCGTGTGCCACAGGACACGTGTATAGCTAAGAATGCCAGGCCGCCGTCAACGGAGGCATTTCCAGCAGACAGACGACTTTACGAGGGGTATGGTAATCGGGCTGAGAAGGGCAGGTTGGTCGCTTCATCAAATCGCAGCCGATACCCATAGGGATGTGTCCACGGTGCAACGGTGCAGCGCCTGTGGCGAAGATGGTTGGCGCAGGGACATGTGGCACGTGCGAGGGGTCCAGGCGCAGCCCGAGTGACGTCAGCACGCGAGGATCGGTGCATCCACCGCCAAGCGGTGGCAGCCCCGCACGCCACGTCAACAGCCATTCTTCAGCATGTGCAAGACACCCTGGCTGTTCCAATATCGACCAGAACAATTTCCCGTCGATTGGTTGAAGGAGGCCTGCACTCCCGGCGTCCGCTCAGAAGACTACCATTGACTCCACAGCATAGACGTGCACGCCTGGCATGGTGCCGGGCTAGAGCGACTTGGATGAGGGAATGGCGGAACGTCGTGTTCTCCGATGAGTCACGCTTCTGTTCTGTCAGTGATAGTCACCGCAGACGAGTGTGGCGTCGGCGTGGAGAAAGGTCAAATCCGGCAGTAACTGTGGAGCGCCCTACCGCTAGACAACGCGGCATCATGGTTTGGGGCGCTATTGCGTATGATTCCACGTCACCTCTAGTGCGTATTCAAGGCACGTTAAATGCCCACCGCTACGTGCAGCATGTGCTGCGGCCGGTGGCACTCCCGTACCTTCTGGGGCTGCCCAATGCTCTGTTTCAGCAGGATAATGCCCGCCCACACATTGCTCGCATCTCCCAACAGGCTCTACGAGGTGTACAGATGCTTCCGTGGCCAGCGTACTCTCCGGATCTCTCACCAATCGAACACGTGTGGGATCTCATTGGACGCCGTTTGCAAACTCTGCCCCAGCCTCGTACGGACGACCAACTGTGGCAAATGGTTAACAGAGAATGGAGAACCATCCCTCAGGACACCATCCGCACTCTTATTGACTCTGTACCTCGACGTGTTTCTGCGTGCATCGCCGCTCGCGGTGGTCCTACATCCTACTGAGTCGATGTCGTGCGCATTGTGTAACCTGCATATCGGTTTGAAATAAACATCAATTATTCGTCCGTGCCGTCTCTGTTTTTCCCCAACTTTCATCCCTTTCGAACCACTCGTTCTTGGTGTTGCATTTGCTCTGTCAGTCAGTGTAATATCATTATATTGTAATTGCAGTCTGTTTGACAGACTGGAAAGTTTTTGTTACAAATACCTCGTATGTCACAATGCTCTTCTGTCCATTATGTTACTTAAGAAAGGTCACGCCTCCCAGCCACTTGTGGATATGCAGAACAATTTTCGTTGTGTTCATTTTCTTATGTGGAAGTGTAAAGGAAAATGAACCTTACCATTCAATACTGTAGGCATATATGTTTGCCTGTCGTGTTTACGCTCTCCTACAGTATAATACAAAAGTGAACACAGTGTAAATTGTTCTGATGGACTGCATTTCTATACGAGACTAGGAGGCGTGACCAGTTTTAAGGAAACTAATGGACAGGAAAAACATTTTCATATACGAGGTATCGCTTCTTAGGTGACAATAAGTTATATCTGCTCCTTTTATTACACATTGGCAGAAGAAACTGCAACACCGTGACAGTGTAGGTCATTTTATTTGCGATTCAACCTGGACACAGTATACCTTAGATATATTACACGACAGAGTTATTCCATTCTGAACGTGGTCCTCGTCCGACACCACAGAACAAGTGCACGATTATGTTGTAACAGAAGAGGAAGCCGGAAGGGCACAAGTGTTCGTAATCTTGCTGCGAGTAAACGGTTCCCAGTGGTATATTACTTCATCTTTAGTGCCACATTCAATTCGATCTCTGCTGCTGCTGCTTTATGGTCTATCTGTGATGCCCTAACAATACGCTAATTTTTACATACGTCTCTACTGCATGGCCGTTCCGATATTTTTTACCTGATCACCGTTGATAACATTGATACACTACAAATGTATAGCGACCAACGTGTAAAACAATCCGTTGACATGTTCGTCCCGCCTCGGTAAGTCCCATAACGTTACCCCTCTGACCTTGCTCAATAGGGGCAACTACAACGGCATCTGTTGGCCAATGCCTTTGAAATATTGATCAATTTAACCACAATCGTCCAGCATGCAACAAACTGAACGTCACTGTTTAGGGTGTTGCGAATTTCTTTTCCAGCAATGTTGTTAAGATTTGAATAAAGTTATAGCCTAACATTAATAACATTGTGGCCGGGCTGAGTGGCTCAGACGGTTAAGGCGCTGGTCTTCTGACCCGAACTTGGCAGGTTCGATCCTGGCTCAGTCCAGTGGTATTTGTAGGTGCTCAAATACGTCGGCCTCGTGTCGGTAGATTTACTGGCACGTAAAAGAACTCCTGCGGGACTAAATTCCGGCACCTCGGCGTCTCCGAAAACCGTAAAAGAGTAGTTAGTGGGACGTAAAACAAATAACATTATTATTATTAGTAATAACATTGTGATGATCACTGTTTAACTTTTATTATCTATGAGTGATTTTTAACTATTACTGTAGAGTCAGTCCAGGATGTGGAGGGAAGTTTGTCAGTATTTGTAATCACAGTATTCTCTATTTAAACACAGACGTGCAGAATAAAGTTGAGCATTCAGTGGTTAAGATTACATTGTACTGTCATATAACGTTCTCAATATATGTGGCAATGCCATACTGAGCATGGTTATGTGTTGCCAACATTTTATATCCAGGTGTTCTACCTCGAGCTAAGAGGTGCTCTTCACCTTCCGTGCGTGTTTCTTGCAGTACTAGAACGTCAACTTTATGTTCCACTAAGATTTTAGCAAAGGCATCATTCTTGGCTCTACTTATTCCTTCAATGTTTAATTGTCAGATTATTAGTAGTGGGCCTATTGCCTGTGTTTGGAACTGTACTCCCTTCAAAGGACTATTAGGTGTTTTCGACTTGTTGTTGCCGTGAGGTCCTGAAGGGCGGTACGGCAGAGCTGAATCACTGTTGCTTACTTAGCACCACATGGGGGGACACGTTTAGGGGTAAGGCATTACAATACAATAAAACCCCTAAATATCTGGGGATGACTCTGGATAGATCTCTACCGGGCCAGTTGGCCGTGAGGTTAGGGGCGCGCAGCTGTCCGCTTGCATCCGGAAGATAGTGAGTTCGAACCCCACTGTCGGCAGTCCTGAAGATGGTTTTCCGTGGTTTCCCATTTTCCCACCAGGCAAATGCTGGGGCTGTACCTCAATTAAGGCCACGGCCGATTCCTTCCCACTCCCAGCCCTTTCCTATCCCATTGTCGCCACAAGACCTATTGTCTGTGTCGATGCGACGTAAAGCAAGTAGCTAAAGAAATGGGTAGATCTCCAACATACAGAGCCCATCTACGTAAATCTGCTGCAAAACTGAAGAGCCGTAATAACCTGCTTCAGCGCTTAGCCGGAAAATCATGGGGTGCTGACGCAAACACACAGAGAACAACCACTCTAGCGTTTACTTTTCTTTCAGATAAATATTGCTCTGCGGTATGGTTTAACAGCTGACACACTTACCTTGAGGATGTTTAGCTCCACCACAGCATGCGAATTATAACTGGTACATGTATTCCTACGCCAATCCAGTGACTTCCAGTGCTGAGTTACATCCTGCCTCCTCGAATAAGATGACCAAAATCTTGTTTATCTATAGTCGAGAATGCTCAAGAACTTAGCACTCCAAATACATGAAGACGGGAGTCAACTGGGAACATCTAGACTGAAGTCCCGCAAACCGGCATGTATAACTACCTTGGAATTGATAAACAATTTCTTTAATCCCAGAGACAAATGGCTGAATGAGTGCACATCTTCTGTATCACCAGGAATCCTGAAAGTTGAGAACCCAAGTGTAAAAGTTAGTGGCCTAAATCAGCCTAGGTGTGTCTAGAGTAGGCTCAACCGTATCAGATGTGGCTTGGGAAGAACCGCTTATGTTCTTCATAAGTGGGATTGGACAGCTAGCCCTTACTGCGACTGTGCTATCGTTTCACAAATAATGTTACGCATAGTGTTGGATTGTCCCCTCCGTGCCTTCCCTGGGAGTCTGCAGGACCTGAACTCAGCTACTCCTGAAGCGGTTGATTGGATCGAGAGTTTATATCAACAAATCTAACTTTTCAGTTGAGTGAGACGTGCCATTTCTGATAATATACTTATTAATCGGTATTACTTTTTTATTTTATATTGCATCATACGCTAAATAAATAAATAAATAAATAAATAAATAAATAAATAAATAAATAAATAAATAAATAAATAAATAAAAATAATAAATAATATTGGCAGAAATTCACATTCTTTACCAGATTTAATTAACGAAGTTAATTTCAGGTATTAACTTCACGAGCTCTGTTTTCCATCAACATAATTGCACATGAAAAGAAGAAAAAGAGGGTTAATGGCTTTACATAATTAATTTTAAGTTTTCAAGCATGAATTTACGCCGAGAAGTGGTAATGATCAATAAGCTTTTGATAAATGAAATTTAATCAGTTTGAAACATATACAGCGTCATTAAGTCCAACGCTAATGCGAATTATGGTCACGCTAAATTGAATTCATGGAGATTTAATGAAGTTTTCCGGGGGAAATGTGATAGTTGAGTTATCAACTCGTATGATATTTTCACCTACATTTTATATTAAAGTATATTACATAATCAATTAAATAGAAATTGTGTCCATGTGTATTATAGTTAAAATGCCTGTTATCCCCACATGCAACAATCTCGTGAGGGGTGTTACATTACAGCTCGTGTTCGAAACTCTTGCTTACGTCCTGGGAACCTGTACTCATTGTGGAATTCTATGCAACTGTCGTTGTCATAGTGTCTGGTCAAGAACTGAGGACTTCCCTTAAGACCCACTTAATCCTAATCCGTTTTCTCCATTTGTTATAGTCTCTTATCCCCGATCTATTCGAAAATTCCACTAATAATGCACACCAGAAGAAAAGAAATGCGTCCTCATATATCCATTATACCGTCGGCTTACTTCTAAAACCTCGTATGTTACAGTGTTCTTCTTACCCATTATATTCCTTAACACTGGTGACGCCTCCCAGCCACATATTTATATGCAGTCTATCAGAACCTTTTTCGTAGTGTTAATTTTCTTGTGCAAACGTGTAAAGGAGAATGGACCTTACCATACAGTATCGTAGGGATGTTGTTTCATGGCGAATTTAAGCACTCGTACAGTTTAAGGTATGTAAGGTTCATTTTCCTTAACACATAACCATAGGAAAATGAACACAACGAAAATTGTTCTGATGGACTGTACATTCATATGTGGCTGGGAGGCGTGACCAGTCTTAAGGAAGAAAATGGATAGGAAGTGCATTGGGAGATCCGAGGTTTTAGAAGTAAGCCATTGATATAAGAAAGGGGCAAAGGCAGTTCTGTACAACTATAGAGACATATCTTTCGTTGATGTTACTGACAAAATCCTAAGTAAAGCTCTTCAAAATCGTTTGGAAGAGCAATTACGCCATCATTTCGGTGAATATCAAGAAGGATTTAGGAATGGCAAGCCCTGCGCAGAATACATTTTGAATGGATGTGTGTACCATCTTCAACAGTAGAATTCATCGTAGATAGGGGGCCCTCTTCATACACCCGCAGGTCGACCATAAGGCGCGTGAACACGAATGACCTGAACCACGACTCTCAGGAGTCCACATCCCGTTATGCATTATAATATAAAATTTAGGAAATATTATTTAAATAAATAATAGTTTAATTGGCCTGGTATTGGTACTACTTTTTTATTTATTTAATTAATTTATTTATTTATTTATTTATTTATTTATTTATTTATTTATTTATTTATTTATTTATTTATTTATTTATTTATTTATTTTCAAGTAGATGTAAATTTCGTTAAGAGTAGTCAAGATTGAAATTTTGAACTAAAATTTACCATTTGTCAAAACCAAATTTTAAGCACAAATATATATAAATAACTTATATCCCAACACAAAATTTGGATTTTATTAGTTAATCAGTTGCAAAGTTATTGATAAATAATTTTTATTTATACATGTTGCATGAAAAATGTTCCGTGCGGCAAAGTTTTTCTGGGGCTATAATATGGCAGACTTGTAAAAAGAAATAGTCGTATATTAAATTTAACAACAACTCCGGGTTTGCAGTTACATATAAACTACTGGGGATTTTTTTCAATTTCTCGTTATTCATTCAAAGAGCAAAAATCTAGTTTTCTGATATTTCAAGAGTAAAAATATGAAGGTAATATTCAACTGATAATAACATGCAGAACTATTTTTACTTCCGGTACATATTCACACATTCTCTGAAAATTTCAGGTGAATCCGATAAAAAAATCTGTCGTAAGGAGCATTTTATGCATGGCTAAGAGTTGAACACGTTTAAGGTAGCTAAAAACAATTGGAAGTTTTTAGAAACATACTTACTTTAAAACTGATCTGGACTGCCTCAGATGTCTTTCTCCTCTTACGGACAGCGTAAGCCTACTACAATGTAAATATTTTCCAGCGGTATTATTGAAACGGTAGTCCGAAAAAACTTAGAGCTTTTTTTTTTTGCAGCGTGAGATAAAGGGGTGGTCTTGCCCTATATCCGCCGAACCGCTACCCATTAAATCTGGCATTTAGAGCTTTAAAAATGGCGTTGGGGAAGAATTGACAGCGGGAATTGCAAGAGCTGGGGTATATTTTAAAGCCAAAATTAAAAATTCGATTTTGGGGGGGGGGGGGCGGGGTGGTGGTGTCAAGAATCACAAGATTTCATCCACGACTTCCCTTAAATGCCACCATAACTGTAGTTCACGTAATTTTTCTGGAGATTCGTGATGCTGCCCTTGCACTTCTGACCTGACTTGCAGATTGTTTACACTGGTTGCCAAGAAAAATTTTACTTAGTACTTTATTAACCTTATTCATCCGGATATGTGGGTGCTTGATCCGTTATTTGTCTTAGGTGAGTACTTACATTTATTCGCCGATATTCTTTTTGATTAGATGTTTCCCATTCATTTACTTTAAAATGAGTTGTTATAACGTCTGAAGTTATGAATAATTAATCTAAATATTAAGGTTTGGGGAACCGATTTAAGTATTAGCTTTATTTATTTATTTATTTATTTATTTATTTATTTATTTATTTATTTATTTATTTATTTACTTGTTTATTTATTTATTTATGTTCAAGTAGGTGTAAATTAAATGAAGGGAAATGCTTTATAGAGTGATTTTACGACCGCAAACACCGGGAACACATTGAACCTCAGCAAACAGGCCGTATTTTAAAGTAATGTTTTAAAACTAAAATAACGCTGTGATTATAGCAAACTGGATGCTACGGCGCACATGCCGCATGGTGCTATAGTAGCACTCAAAAGTACTTTGGCAAAGCCATTTTTGTACATGATTTTATTCAGAGTATTATTTAGACATCTTTACAACGTATACTATAAACAGCCTAAAGTGACAACAAACGAAAAGCTCTAAGAAATGTTGACCATTAAATAATAACCATGTATATGAAAAGCTTAAAAGTGATTTGATAGTTAAAAACCTTCAACTTTTGTACAGAAATAACTATCAAATAGGTATAATTTATTTTTTATATAATATCTAATATTTAATTGCGTTTAACATGGCAACACATCTTGCAGGAATGGCTGAATAAAGAGTCGTACTGTAGCATTCACATCGCTAAGTGTTCAAGAACAATTGCTTGTTGGTACATACCTTTGTTCGTCGGTAGATGCAGAGTGGGTCTCGGCCCATAAGTGACCAGAGCTGGCCCGTGGTCTGACCGGCCAAGCGAGCAGAGGAGGAATGGCCACGACTCTACCGTACCTCTACGCCTCTGCATTCGGGAGACAGGACAGGGCTGGACCTCATGACTGTCCTGAGAATGGTTTTCCGTGGTTTTTCATTCTCCTGCACTAAGGGGAATGTCGGGACAATTCCTATTATAGGTCATGACCGCCAGCCTCCTCACCTTCTCCGAGCATCTCCTTCACAGTAATACATCTCCCGGTCTGAGAGACGGCGTCACCATACAAGAGGCCCGCCTCCCCCCTCAGGGGAGGAATAACATTTTCGAAAGAAAGAAAGAAAGAAAGAAAGAAAGAAAGAAAGAAAGAAAGAAAGAAAGAAAGAAAGATAGGAATACCCTTTTTCGTAAAGTATGTTCCACATGTGTTCTGTCGGGATCAAATCCAGATCTTGAGAAGGTCATTGTAACAAGCTGACTTTTTCTGTTGAATGTAAACTTCGCACAAATTTATAATGATGTTTAGCATCGTTATCGAGCTGCAAAATTCATTGGCGTGACATGTGACATCTACTTTTTGTTATATTTGAAGCCATCTTGTTTCGACTCAGTTACTGTGTAACTATTAGACTCTTCAATCTGCCCAAACTAACTTTGAGTAAATAAATCACTGTATAAACTATCTTAAAGAGAAACCATATCCTAGGTAAAGAAACAAAACCTCGTATGTCGCGATGCTCTTCCTACCCATAATGTTCCTTAAGACTGGTCACGACTCTCAGCCACATATGGATATGCAGTCGATCAGAAAAATGTTCGATGTGTTCATTTTCCTATGGAAAATTGTAAAGGAAAATGAACCTTATACTGTAGAATTGAGTAAATTCGTTGCGCAAACATAGCTTACATTCCTACAGCACGGCACGGTAAGGTTCATCTTCCTTTACACACAAGCATAGGTAATTGAACACAACGAACATTGTTCTGATGGACCGCATATTCATATATGGTTGGGAGAGTTAAGGAAAATAATGGATAGGAAGGGCATTGTGACAAAAGAGGTTTGGTTTCTTCAAAGACGATATTTTGTGTCAAAATGTCCCTAGAGTTACTATTCAAGGTACCTTCTACGTGCACTCACAGAACTAAGTATTTAGCAGAGAAGAATCCCCATAACATGATGTTACATTCTCTAACGTTTGCGTTGGGAACCTGGTAGCGTGTATTGTGATTTGTCACAAATATGTATTTGAACTGGGGGTCATTCAAAAATTTGTGTAGCGGAATTAGTTTACGTAACAAAATCTGTGACTGAACTGTTACCTAGCAACCGTGCAGGCTATGTCTTATGGCTGGCGATCATCTGAGATTAGCGACCTTTGATGGATGGCCATGACCGAGAAGCATACAAGAAATGTTTATGATCATTTGATTTTCCCTGAGGGAAATTTGACACCATTTTCTATTTCACATGTAGGTTGAAAGAGTATCGAATTCCGCCTGAATATACAACTAATGTTCGTCGCTCCATAGTACATTAGACCAGTCATGGAATGTACAGCTGAGATGTTTCTTTGAAAAAGTAAAGATGAATTAATCACGATCTGCGAGCAAGCGCATCCTCGTATTTCAGTGGACGTTTTACTGTACAAACATTGGAATCCACTCCATAACATCTCCTCAGATCAGCAGTAATTTGTTGTGCTAACGTACAAGGATCTGCTACCGCTTGATTTCCTACAAATCTATCTATTCTTGCACTTATTCTCCTTTATCGACCTTACCGAAGTTAGTTCTGGGCATCACCATGGACGCTATCACCAGATACCAATTGTCTAGATATTAAAAAATCACCAGCCTGCGGTTTGCCTTTCATTACTGCTTCCCTGACACCTGTGGAGATTTCTTTACGTTTAGGCTGTGCCATACTTATCGTTTATGTTTTTACCATACGTCTGTAAAATGGAAAACGTCACAATTTAGTATTATAAGGGTTTCATCAGACTTTTGCACAGCCGTTTACATGTTATTCTGAGTTCACTTAAACAACAAGTTGTCTCTGCAGCTCTGTGGTAGACACTATGACCTCGCTGCAGCTTGTCACCTTACGCATCCTGTGTTGTTGTGCATATTACCTTTTCTTGGTGCTTAAGGACATTGTATAAATAGAATTATGAGCGCTACTGTGCCTCGACTACCAACAAAGCACAGTTTTCTGGCTGTGGCGGATATTTCTGTGGAGAGAATGTCCATATAAATTCACACAAGTCACTGTCATTCACAAAGACATTGGTTACTCTCTTAGCCAACTTTTGCCAGCAAGGGTCTTAACCCGCTCAGCCTGGAGAAGCAATTTCTATCGAATTTTGCTACCCCGTCCAAGCAGAGGAAAGATTTCAGTAGGCCGATTTAAAACATTCAGAGTTCGATACGCTGCTATACGAATTATTAAAATTTCTACCAGGTCTGAAATAGCCTGCAGCTACCAAACACTATGAAGCGAGGAGGAAGAGACATCTAGGAGAAGAGGGAGTACATAACAACGAATCCTCAAATGCAACCAAGATAGCATGTCAGTAAAGGAAATATAAGGATGATTACAGACTCAGCCGGTTTCATTTCTATAACCAGAGAAGGCAACTGTTGGAATCAACACCTCAGCCTTATAAAATGAGATTTTCGTAAATATTTGATGTCAATTCAGATATCTACGTCACACATAGTAGCATCTTAGACCTCAATATCAGCCTATAGTAAACGAATTAGAACGTTGGAACTGAATTAACGAATAATTCGAGAATATATGGTGACGAAATTGCAATAGGTACACGCCATATTACAGTAGACACCACCCCAACTCCTGCCTTTGTTTCAGTGAGAGTGATGGAGGGATAAAGCAGTTTGTTGAAATGTATCAATTATTTCTTCTCGGGTGTTTTCAACACGTACAATGCCTCTGTGTCTAACGAGAGCCAGAGCAGTGTTCGTACACGAAAAAGTGATACTAAATGTTTATCAGACTGGAGTCTCATTACAATGTGATCGATGTCAGATGCCGTATTGAAAGGGTAATGGATCAGTATCTACGCTCTTTTTTGGGTTTTAAAGAACTTTAATGAGGCTTTAATGACCAACTTGGCTGTTTCATAAACACATCAAACACATCTACTGAAGTTTGCAAAAGTTGAAGAAAATGAAATACGCTGTTATCTTTCTTGATATATCAAAAGCTTTTGGACATTGCGCATGCTGGACTCTGGATGTGTAGGTTAGAATGCAAACTTACTGAGGCGAGTAACAAGTATACTCTAGTCCGTGAAACACTTCTGTTATGAGATTTGCATAAACATTAGGGTTCCGGACGATTATAACCCGTACATGCTATGTTATGTCTGTTACATTACGGTAGAGCGAGCTAGATGACACTTCCTAATAACCAAATTAAGCTGAATTCTAACCTATTACTGCCTACATCCGGACTCTAGACATCACCGTCTAAATGTCACACTATCAACACGAGGCTCTTCAATCCAAATTAAGAGATCTTATAATAAATATATGAACTGGAAACACAACACAAATCCTAACACCAGTGGGGAGGAAAACGAAACAAATTAACCTGAATGGGGAAGTGATGCAGGGGTCACCATTGTAACCAGCGCTGTAGACTTTTATTTTAAATGAGGTTACAGGGAAATGTCTGTTGCGAAGGTATGGGAAATTGTTTCTCGAGAATTGGCTCCTCTTAATATTACGGGATTCGCTGAGGGCACAGTTATCATTGGCAAACGTGAAGAAGCGTCTATATAGCTGACGTGCTTAAAAGTCAAGTTGAACGTGGAAATCGCCTTACGCGTAAACCCTTCCAAATATGCAGGCAAAGGCCAAAGAGTTATATTCCTCTTCTGCAATGTCCAAAGCGGCTCATACAGGACCGTTAGATGAAGTTCAGTGTCAGTTTTAAGAATGTACCTATTCCGATATAACTCCTAAAAGAAGTAATGAAGCATAACATATGTACTAAGTAAATGAATCATTAATTCAATGTTTCCTTAGGCAGATTATACATCATCTTTGTGAATACTCTGTAATAAATATGTTTTGATATTTTACTTTCCTAATGATAGTGTAATACCAATGTAGTTGGACCGCTATTGGACATTATTAATCTTCCAGCTAACTCATTCCTGGTTGCCAGCGTTTCGCCCCAGTGGGCTGAGTTGGGCTCATCAGTTGGTAAATAGCAATACCAATCTATTGGTATTATAAATTTGCTCATTCGGAACAAATATTTCAGGTTCCCTATGGGAATCAACATCTTTATCATAATGATAGTGCGTCATAAGAACCTTTGACACTCCACTTGCCCATTATGTATGTATGTATGTTATCTGTACCATGCTCACAACGTATTTGTAAATGTAAGACCCAAGAACTTTAAAACTTGTAAATAACTTACTGCTATCAACTTTGTGGTTGACTATTCTTCTCGAGGAGATGGGAAGAAGCAACAGCGGTCAAAACCCGCGAGGATCATAAATTAAGAAACTTAACTTATCTACCAAGAAAGGTAAAGGTGTGTGGGCCACACACTGTATATTGTCCTCCATGGGAATGCTACCAAAATTAAAAACTATGTTAGACAACCTAATAAAGGAAATCCTAATGCAAACAGGTTTAAAATGACGTTACAGTATATGCAAGGTAGACGCAAATATGTCTGTTGTATTAAGCAAGGCTGAAAAGCACTTATGAGGAATATGTTGGTACTACAAAACAGCCGACACTACAGACGAGATGTCACTGAAAATGGTGTCTCTACAATAAAGTTGGTTTGTATTTTAGATTTAGAGCAAGGCCGTCCCTAGGATAGTTTTTTAGAAACTAAAACTGTATGAATGTAGGGTAGTCAGCCCGAAGGCTGGTTTGATCCTCTGCAGCTCTGCCAACAGCTGTCATAAATAGCCTAGGCATCACTGAAGAGGCGTACTAGGGAAATGAGGAGTGATGTAGTTTCCCGTTGCTTTCCTCACGGAGCCAGCCGTTGCTATTTCATATCAGTCTGCCAAGCCCACGAAATGCATGCACCAACTGACCCTATGAGCGATATTTTCACACCATTCATAACAGAGACTGGCTGCATAAGGAATGGCATTACTAGCATCACTCATACCTCAGTCACTTTCATATTGTCAAAGCCAAGGATGAGACTGAGACAGGTCAATGAAAGTAACATATTTGATATAGCCCATACCAGAAGTCATAGTGCACTGCAAACACTACATCTTGCCAGCAAAGGCATAAACTAAAACTATAGAAGCAAATAAAGTGTTTTATTTTCAGTTACGAAATAGAGTGCGGCAAGGGTGCAGTTTGCCCCCTCATTTTGAATGTCCATATAAAACGGACGGTAAAGGAAAAGAAAAAGTAATTTACAAACGTAATCACAATCCAAGGAGAGGAAATCAAAACCCTAAGATTTTTCGCTGATACTGTCATTTCATCTGAGTCTACAGAATATCCGGAGAAATTGCTGATGGTATGGACACAGCCTTGGGGAAGGAGCACAAGATGAAAACAAATAAGTCCAAAACAAAAGTAATGGAGTGCAGTTGAACGAAGTAACTTGATGCAGGAAATGCAGTATTAGATTACGAAATGAAGTCTCAAACAAAGTAGATGAATATTGTTACTTGGGTAGTAAAATAACTAACGAAGGAAGAGGTAAGCAGAACATAAATGCAGACTAGCAAAAGCAGGAAAGGCCTTTGTTAAGGAAAGAAATTTGCTCACTTTGAACATTGATATAGGAATTAGAAAGATATTTTTGAAGACATTCGACTGGAGCATGGCACTGTATGGAAATAAAACATGGGCGACAACTACCTCAGAAGGAGAGTAGAAGCTTTTGAAATGTGATGTTACGGAATACTGATGGTGAGATGGGTAGATCGAATCACAAATGAAGTTATACTTAATCAAATTGCTGAGAGGAGATCGATTTAGATACATTTTTCTAGAAGACACATATGAAGACACCCAAGACTTGTTCAGTAGGTTTTTGAGGGAGGTGTAGACGGAACGAACGGAAGGGGTTGACCAGGGTACGAAGATAACAAGCAGATTAGATCATGTGTTGCATGTAGTAGTTACGTAGAAATGAAAAGGTTAGCACAGGATAGGGTGGCATGGATAGCTGCATCAAACCTGTCTGTAGACTGATGACTCAAACAATAACAACATTAAATAGATGTTATTGATTAATTAAAAAGAGTTTACGAGCACCTTTATAGTGGTATCGTTTTCAGCTCAACGGGTTAAGTCTAGAGGGCTACGCAGTGTGAAAGAAAATATTCTGTCAAGTGTCTAAAACTGTAGGTAACCAAACACGTCCAGTATAATTATTAAAATATTTACAAGTTTGGTACAATTTTGAAAATATTCCAGCGTATTGATAACATAATATCCTTATTCAAAAGTATATCACCGGCTTTTTGTTGTTGTTGTTCTTGTTGTTGTTGTTGTTGTTGCATCCGGGGATGGCAGGTACTTACACTAAACACTACACCACAGATGCGGAGTGAGAAATCATTTACAACTTTAATTTTAATTTTTATATAAAAATGTCATCCGAGAATCATATTTTAAATCTAATAAAAGCAAAGCAAAGTCATCTTCGTACAGGCCATGAAGGCCCTCGGACGTGGTGAAATTAAAGGTTTCCACTATCCGTAACCTTGGCACTTGGTGGGGTAGAGCGTCGGGCGCTTTAATATATTAGACATGTGGATGTCAATAATATAAAAACATTCTAACGTAATGAATTAACACAGCATAAAAATAATTTTTCTCCCTTCCGTCCTTTCTTTCTTTCCTTTCCTTCTTAATCCTTTTGCCCTGCAGGATTGGTTTTCCCCCCGGACTAAGTGAGGGATCCCAGCTCTACAGCTTCAAGGGCAATGTCCTGGAGCGTGAGATTTCTTGGTCGGGGCGATACACCTGGAAAGGAGGGATAGTACTTCCCCCAGGCGGCCTCACCTGCTATGCTGAACAAAGGCCTTGTGGGTAGAAGGGAGGATTGCAGGGGACAGACAAGGAAGTGGGAAGAAAGGGCCGTGGCATTGAGTTATGTACCATCCCGGCATTTGCCTGGAGGAGAATTGGGAAATCATGGAAAACCCCTTCGAGGATGGCTGAGGTGGGAATGGAACCCTCCTATACTCAGTTGACCTCCAGAGCCTGAGCGATCCCCGTTCCAACTCTCGTACTACTTTTCAAATTTCATGGCAGAGCCGGAAATAGAAACCGGGTCTCCCGGGGTGGCAGCTAATAACACTAACCTCTACACCACAGAGGTGGGCTAAGAAATCATTTACTTACTTTAATTTTAATTTTTATGTTCAAATGTCATCCGTGTCATATTTTAATAAAAGCAAAGTCATCTCCTCGCAGGGCATGAAGGTCCTTGGAGAGATGGAAGATAAAGGCTTCTACTGTCCGTAACCTCGGCACATTGTGGGATTGAGTGGTTAGCTCTACGCCCGGCCACGTTACCCCCGGGAATTAACCTGGTTCTCATTTTAATTTTACCGAGCTCGATAGCTGCAGTCACTTAAGTGCGGCCAGTATCCAGTATTCGGGAGATCGTGGGTTCGAACCCCACTGTCGGCAGCCCTGAAAATTGTTTTCCGTGGTTTCCCATTTTCACACCAGGCAAATGCTGGGGCTGAACCTTAATTAAGGCCACGGCCGCTTCCTTCCCAATCCTAGCCCTTCCCTGGCCCATCGTCGCCATAAGACCTATCTGTGTCGGTGCGACGTAAAGCAACTTGCAAAAAAAATAATAATAATAATTGCATTTTAATTTTGATGTGAGCTGTGTGAATTCTGGACCATATGCACCTCCGGAAGTGGAAATCTCGTTCCTTAAGTTTTACGACTTTGTGGCGGGGAATCAATCCCACGCCCTTACGAGTGAACTGAGAGCACGTCTTTACCACTTCGTCCAGGCATCGCCTATAAATTTAATAGTAAGTCCTTATTTGGTTCTTCTCCTTCTTCTACCACCGTTACCACACATACGGACTTGTCCATGTTTTACGGTTGGACGCCCTTCCTCATGCCAACTATATGTGGAGGGATATGTTCAATATTATTTATTTCTGTGCTGACTGGTAGTGTGGTGTGTTTTGTGTGTATGAAGAGGAGAATATTTTGACAACCACAAATAAACAGTCCCAGAATCAGAGGAATTAACATGAAACGGTTAAAATTACTGACCCGTCCGACAATCTTACCCAGGACCCTCTGAACTGAAGGCCTGAACGGTGACCATTTGGCCAATTAGTCTAACATTGTTATTCTTTTTCTTCTTTTTTTAAAATTATTATTATTATTATTTTTATTATTATTATTATTATTATTAATTCTCGAAAGAAGGTAGCCCTGTTTTACCTATAGGGCAATAGTTTGTATGAATACAATATTAAATGTTATTAATGCATTACCTAGTAGAACAGAATACTGCAAAGAATATTACAATGATTTAAAAGCATTATCTAGGAAATAGATAAAAGCTGAAGTGCAACACCTTTTCACAAATATATTAGAAACTGGCAGGGAAAGGTTTACGTTGCAGTAACTCAGGTGTCCTAACACATTGTTCCTTTTGATAGCGTGTAGTGGACGATAGAATTGTTTTTTTTTCTTTACAACTTGCTTTACGTCGCGCCGGCATAGATAGGTTATGGCGACGATTGGATAGCAAAGGGCAATGAGTGGGGAAGAAGCGACCGTGGCCTTAATTAAGGTACAGCGCCAGCATTTGCCTGGTGTGAAAATGGGAAACCACGGAAAAGCATTTTCAGGGCTGCCGACAGCGGGGCTCGAACCCACTATCTTCCGGATGCAAGCTCAGAGCTGCGCGCCCCTAACCGCACCGTCAACTCTCCCGGTAGATAGAAATCAAATGAACTACTGTTTGTTCAGATTGGCACTTACAAATATATCGCACTGGTGATTGTATTTTAAACTGTTGAAAATAACTTCTAAATTTACCGTGACCAGTAACAAACTGTGAAGTATGAAAGTGGGTACGAAGAATTTTGAAGTTGATGGACGGTTGGAGAGAACAACTCCCGCGTGACATGTCTCTTAATTCTATTTGTCCATACAGACTTCCAACTCTCCTCCATTTCACTTCTGAACATCTTCTTCACATGAGATACGGGACACGTGGAGAATCTAAAATCTGTGTCCGATCGAGTTGAGGATCTTGATAACATGTCCGCTCTCTCATTTCCAACTGTTCCAACATGACCTTTTACCGAATGTTTGAGGCCAATGGGCGTAGATTATAATTGTCTCTTATGGCGGTGATGGTATGTTGAGTATTCCTAGACATTTGAACCGTATAATTATTGTGTAATCAGTCCGACTCATTGGCTGAATGGACAGTGTACTGGCTTTCGGTTCAGAGGGTCCCGGCTTCGATACCCGGGAGGGTCGGGGATTTTAATCGATCCTGATTAATTCTTCTGGCCCGGGGACTGGAGGTCTGTGTCCGTCCCAACACTCTTCTCTTCATATTCGCACAACACACTACACTACCAACCACCACAGAAACATGCAATAGTGATTACATCCCTCCATATAGGGCTGGCGTCAGGAAGGGCATGCGGCAGTAAAACAGGGCCAAATCCACATGTGCCACGCAGTTCACACACGCGACCCCACAGATGTGGGAAAAGCAGTAGGAAAAGAAGAATTATTATCGTGTTATCACCATGTTTCTGCCTGTTTTATAGCAAAGCATTCTGCTTGAAAAATGGAGGTAGAAGATGCTAACCCATGTCCCTTATTCCAAAATTCTGAATTATTAATATGCACAACGAATATAATAAATAATTGCGTGTGGCTAATTTTTTTTGCTAGGGGCTTTACGTCGCACCGACACAGATAGGTCTTATGGCGACGATGGGACAGGAAAGGCCTAGGAGTTGGAAGGAAGCGGCCGTGGCCTTAATTAAGGTACAGCCCCAGCATTTGCCTGGTGTGAAAATGGGAAACCACGGAAAACCATCTTCAGGGCTGCCGATAGTGGGATTCGAACCCACTATCTCCCGGATGCAAGCTCACAGCCGCGCGCCTCTACGCGCAGGGCCAACTCGCCCGGTGGCTATTTTTAGCCGAGTGCAGCCCTTGTAAGGCAGACCCTCCGATGAGGGTGGGCGGCATCTGCCATCTGGAGGTAACTGCGTGTTGTTGTGGTGGAGAATAGTGTCGTGTGGTGAGTGAGTTGCAGGGACGTTGGGGACTGCACAAACACCCAGTCCCCGGGCCATTGGAATTAACCAATGAAGGTTAAAATCCCCGACCCGGCCGAGAATCGAACCCGGAACCCTCTGAACCGAATACCAATACGCTGACCATTCAGCCAACGAGTTGCACAACGAATGAGAGTCCTACATAAACCGTTTTGTGGTCCGAGTCAGTTATCCGAGACCATTAAGTGTGTATGAAGCTATGATGTATACCCTATATTGTTGTAGAAGGTTACGTGCAGGCACTCATCGTACAAGCCTGTATGGCCTGGCACCAAAAAGTGTGACTTCTTTTCAATATCACATTGAGGCGTTTGAAGAGAACCATTGTAAACTCGCTTTAAATGTACCTTAAACAAAGTTGTTATTAATATATTATGTGTGAATTTCATTAATATAAAACTTATATTTCTAAAATAAACATTGCATAAAAACATTTACTTTTTCTTTAATATTTTGAATTTTGGAATGTTAGACCACGTATAGACAAACCATGTTTATTTAGTACCAGCAAATGTACCCGTGCTTCGCTACAGTATTCTACCTTGCATACGGATTTTTAAGTAAATTACTTTACCCGAAGTGAGTAAAATTATTTTAAACTGCATGTCTCATAGCGTTATCCAAAAAAAAAAAAGAAGGACCCCATGCGTTGTTTCCAATTTAAGGTGCGCGTTTGAGACGTTTTGATGATAATGGCACTCTACATTTCAAACTGCCATTTTACTAAAACGGCAGGCTTACTCGCCAACTGCCATTCACATTAGAGATGGAGAATTTTCATTATAATGAGAGACATATTTTCCTAATGCAGTCAAAGTCGTTTGACTATATTCGATAAATGCAGCGCCAGTTAACGCACAAAGAATAGAGATACGACAATAAGTCACGGGACAAAAGATGAAGTTCTCCCCAAATTTCTTTGTGAAATGACACAGCTTAGAAAGCAGTTATTCGTGAAACGGAAGTCTGAACAGTCATCGAAATTACCTCCTTATTAAAATATTTTCCGGGGCCAAAGAGATCGGAATTTTCCCTCGAAGAAAATAGTCTCCAGTTACCAGAATAAGTTATGTACATAACAAAAGGGTTTTAATATGAACGGTTTTATCACATACAGTCTACGGATTTTAGAGAAAATCAATGGTATGAGAGAAAATGGAAGAAAATGTTGTGGTTTTCTTATGAATCCAATTCTATTTGGTGTTTTCTAAATCATATGCATATCTAAACCTTCCTCTGGATGAGTATACTCTAAATATGAAGTTTGGTAGAGATCTATCAAGCCGTTTCGCCGAGTTAATAGAACAAATGGACAAACAAGCAGACAGAAAAAGAGACACGAAAGCTAAAAACAACTTATAAGGTCTTGAGTTGACATAAGTCAGATAAATATCTGAAAAATTGACAAAACAAACGAAATTACAGACATCCGACCTTCTACGACATGGTCAGGTTTATAAGTGCCGACCTTCATTTCGAGATTAACTGCGTTTAAACGATACGTCATGTCAAGAAACGGATTCCACCATCAGACTCCTCTTTTAGGATTCAACATGGCTCGTCCTACGACATTTTCTCGTATCTCCTATATTTATGAGTTATATTGAGTTAGATACATTGAATAGATACATTGAAATTTCGATCCAATTTTCAAACATTACTTTATTTTTTGGGTACTTATGTGGCAACTAGAATAATAAAATTTAGCTAACATACGACCAACGGTCGGGTCAATGTGCGTACCGAATTGATGAAACTCTCTCTCCTAAAAGGGTGTCTAATGATAACATACACATGTAAAAAGTAGAAAATTAACTTAAAATTAAGAAATGCAACTCTATCTAACGTACAAGGCATCGAAATACGACAGAATGCCACAGGACCAAAGTTTTAGATATATACAAATTGAACAGCGATTGTGCTATCTGTTTTTCGAAACGACTTACCGTTTAGCCATCGATTACCCCGAAACTAAAGTCTGCACCCTCATTGAAACTGCTTCCATATTTCGATATTTTTCGGGGCCAAAATGTTATGTATTTGTACAGCTTGAAATTTTTCCTCAAAGGAAACACTGTCCAGGTTTCTGGATTATCAGTCGCACACATACGGAGTAATTAAGGAAGAAAGCTGAAATTAATAGATAATAGGACTATAACTGATGACAGCTGGATAGGACAAATAGGAAAATACCAAGTGGGTGTACTGGAAAATGAAATGTTCCTCATTAAATTGTGATGATATGGGTTACGAATAGAAGAAAGCGGTAACAGACGCAGGGATTCTTAGGTAAGCAGAAAGGAAGATGGCGTTGTAATATTACTGTTAATATTAATAATCATAAATAACTGAATAAAAGAAAATAACTCAAAAATGTAATAAAATGATTGAAATAAATTCAATTAATAAAATAAATTAATCGAAATATCCGTAGTATGAGCGCCAGACTTCACCAGAATGGATCCCTCGAATTTTGATAGAGCATGATAAAAATTCTCTCTCTCCCAGGGCGTAATGATACATCTTCTTCAGGACTTACCTTGCCTTCTGAAAACGACTAAATAGGTAGGAACTGCACCTAGGTTCATCAATAACTCCACTGATTCAATTTTTTTTTGCTATTTGCTTTACGTCGCACCGATAAGGATAGGTCTTATGACGATAATGGGACAGAAAAGGCCTAGGAATAGGAAGGAAGCGACCGTGGCCTGAATTAACGTACAGCCCCAGTATTTGTCTGGTGTGAAAATGGGAAACTACGGAAAACCATCTTCAGGGCTGCCGACAATGGGGTTCGAACCCACTATCTCCCGGATGCGAGCTCACAGCTGCGGGCTCCTAACCGCACAGCCAACTCACATGGTCCACTGATTCTAAAATAACTAACTATATTCTCAGTAAAATCCGTGCATGAGCACCTCATCAACTCACCAAAATATACATTTAATACACACACAAAATATTGCTGGAAGACTCCATACTTACAACAACAACAATGACAACAGTGGTAAAACGAAAGCGAGGAGTAAGCCACCATTTGCGGTTAGTCCGTTGAACAATGCACATATATGTAGGTAAGTTCACTTCACTGTCTCTCTATCAATACGACTTGCCGATTCTCATAACCTGCACTTATTATATCACACATATACTGTACCTCATAATACTGTGTTCACTGACCCTAACACTTGTTCTAATGATATATTCACTTGAGCAACACACGCTTGTCGTTCTAAAACATAAATTCTGGAAAGTCTAAGATATAGCACCCCACAGATTTCACCAACATATAATACCAAACCGCCACAAGTGATACAATACCAAGTGCCTAAGCACTCCACAGTTGTAGATCAGTCACGTTCCACAAACATAATAAGACTACGTTCCAAAAACGTTCTAAGTCAAATCCAGTATAGTGCAGCAGTGTCACTCCAGTATCGTATCAGAAGTTGTCAGTGTACCATCGTCTTCCCTCGCCGTATCCTCACATACCTAAAAAGGCATCATCCTTCCCCGTCCTCTCACATGATCCGCCTAGATTGATCCTGGCCAGCCTATCATGAGTAGATCCTCATGTCAAGACCACGCCCCGAATCTCTTCCTGGCCCCAAGACAATAACACCATCAACGGACTCGGGTGTTTCACATGAGTCATCGGAACTTTACGACTACAATAACAAGTCCACCTCATCAGACTTTGGGATATACACATGAGTCATACGAATGTCAAAGTTAAAATAGCAATGTTTTCCCATCAACTTGTACAAAACAAATTACTCATATAACATATGGAGACCTTTCAGGTATAAAATATTATGAACAAATACACAAATGTAATAATGATAATAATATATTAATAAATCGAATACTGACAATATCTCTCACTTCTAAATACAGTGCGAGGGTGTGATATATGTACTATCACAACGTATGGTGTGACTGATGACGATATCATCAATTCAGTCGATCCGAACATCCGCGATTCTATGAATATTAACGCTCACCAAGTAGTCCTGTTCCACACTGTCTCCTTTAGTTGTACGGTGTAATTTCTTAAGCCTAAAAAGGCAAGGCAGAAGCAAGAAATTAAAGAGGGTAAAAGGAGTAGAAGATAAATACACTCAAAATTACATCAAATACAAAAAAGCACTTTACGGTGTGAAATCATGAGCTACACTCCGCGGAACAGTTCAAATATGAACAGCCCCCTTAGACGATTGTAACCTAGAACATTATTCCGCAAATATCCCGCAGAATGGCATCATTACGTTTCTCTCGTCTTCTACGCAAGAAAAAACCCCGACTTTACAGGGATGTTGACGAAAATGCATTACGTTACTTCCCTGCTAGCAAGCAACCAGAGAAGTCGCCATGGTAACCGATAGGTTCGTTGTCGGTCTGTCGGTCACTCAATGCAGAGTATGATACCCGCAGAATGTAGTAATTTTAGCTGTTATTTGAAGAGTACTGTAAACGAAATTATGCCCATAACAACAGTTGTTTAAAACGAAGGGGCGTTTCTCATGTAGTCCACGGATTTTACAGAAAAAAATCGTATAAGATAAAATGGAAGAAAACTGTTGTGGTTTTCCCATAAAAACAGTCCCTTCAGTGATTCGTAAATC
Source organism: Anabrus simplex (assembly GCF_040414725.1). Classification (NCBI taxonomy): domain Eukaryota; kingdom Metazoa; phylum Arthropoda; class Insecta; order Orthoptera; family Tettigoniidae; genus Anabrus; species Anabrus simplex. Next base: position 847,647,649 of record NC_090265.1, read on the forward strand.
ATATGTATACCACAACCTTCCCCTGGATGAGTATACTCTAAATATGAAGATTGGTAGAGATCTATCAAGCCGTTTCGCCGTGATGGTGGAACAGACGGACAAACAGACAGAAGGACAGACACGAAAGCTGAAAACCACTAATATGGTCTTGACTTGACCTAAATCGGATAAATATCCGAAAAAATGGCAAAATAAATGAAATTATAGACAGAAAAACCCCTAAAACGTTATTTACATACACTATAAAAACGTAACCTAAATCTTACACCTTTGAGTAATGTTGATAAAATACGCAGCCACTTCACAATGTTACCATTTTTCACTTCATTCTTCAAGTTCTTCTGTCACGAATTACTATCAGTAAAAATGTAGGAGAGGATTTCCTTAAGGTTTTGACGTAAGTGCCAAATGTGCCACTTTTTGGAAGGAATAGTTTGTTAATACTTTTCCGGATTTTCGTACAAATTTATTCACTAATATATACTTGTCTAAATTGAAAAGAATTATGCAATTGCTCATAATTCTGAAGGCTTTTGGTAAGAAAGGGATTTTATATTATATGTATCGTGTGCAAAAAGGAATGGGTAAATATTAATAACCTGCCAATTTAATTCTCCATTACGTCTATTTATGTAAGTACACTGCTGCATAGAATATGTTGGAAATAAATTCGTCCACACACTTCAGTAAACTACAAAAGTTGATTAAATAAAATACAGTTTTGTTACAATAACGTATATCAATGTAGTTTATAAGATTACCGAACAAAAATATTAGTCATCCCTGGGGAAGTCATTACACGCTTCATTTAATTCCGTGTGACTCTACCTCTGGACTTGTTAACCGCCTGGATTCGGTTAGGAAGTGAGTCCACAAGGTCATGTAGGAACGTCACATTCATGTTAAGCCACTGCTGAGAATTTGATCCCGCAATTACACCAAATTCCGAGTATGCTGATGTAGGCGTTTTACCCGCTGTTCCAATATGCCCCACAGATTTTCAATGAGTTTCAAGTCAGGTGATTTTGCAGGCCAATTGAAATGCAACAGGGTGGGGGATTGTTCATAAAACCAGTCGATGAAATTTGCTGTTGACATCTTAAAAAATCGGGGTATCAGTAGCATACTCATCATGCAGATGTTGTCTGGTTCTTAAAACGCAAACTAAATCTTACATGTGAGTAATGTTGATCAAATACGGAGAAATTTCGGAATGTTACCACATTTCATTTCGTTTTCAAGTGCTTTTGTCACGAATTATTAACGGAAAAATATATGTAGGTGAGGATGTCCTTAAAGTTTTAACGTAAGTACCAAATGTGCCACTGGTTCTTTTTGTGGTCACCTCAGTGAGCGGGGCCAATCCATGATACAAAAAACACCCCCGAAACATCACAGACCCACCTCCGGCTTGAACCTGACCTGAAATACTTCATTTTGCCTTCGGTATACTCCACGACGTGCGTCATTGGAATACAGGCAAAAACGTGACTCATCGGACCACATTACGTTCCTCCAGTCAGCTATTGTCCAAGTTCGATGATTTCTAGCCCATTGATGACGCACAGCTTTATATGCCTGTGTGAGCAATAGCCTCTTGCGAGGTGACCGACTCCAAATAAATGTTCATTGCATGCAGTTCCCGTCGCAAAGTTCTCTCACTAACAGGTTGGGATGGACCTTCATTTACTGACTGCAATTCTTCCCGTCGGGTTTAGAAGCGATTTTGATTCACAAGCCGTGAAACGCGTCTCACTTTCCTCTCAATCAGGATATTTTTCCGACTAAAATTCTGACGTCGTGACGGTTTATGGAGTTGGTCAGTCTTGGCCATGCCATCTGAAAGAGGAAGGGGCTAATGAGTTTGGACTGCGACATTTAATACGAACCGAGCACAAGCATTGTAGGCTCGCTGTAGTCTACATGAAAGTTTTCTTCTCATACTATTATAAAGTGCATCTCCGTAGTCAAATATTGAGAACGTTAGACTCTAAGCTAATAATTTTCTTGTGTTTCCTGGAAGGACGTCCCTCATCCTTTTTGCAAATGTAATGTATAGAATACTCTTTGACAAATTTTTATGACATGTTCAGACCAACTTAAATATTTATCGAATACTACCTAATGTTCTTTACATGATCACTAAGGGCCGGTATTATAATGAGGGTTTAAACTGAAGATTGAGTTAAACTGTAACATGAGTTTAAACCGATGTCGAGTCTCATAATGGCCGGTCTAAGTTAAACTGAGGTGAAGAAGGAAATATACGATCTTGGAAGCAGTGAATTGCAAGAAAAGATGACTGTCGACAATGTTTTGCAGTGATTTGCAAGAAAAGATGACTATCGATAATGTTTTGTTTACTTCTTGTAGGTAAAATGGCGGATAAAAGCAATAAACGTTGTCCTAATTTTACTTGCAAGGAAATAGAATTGCTTGTGCAATTAGTACAGAAATATTTATATAGTTCGTGAAACAGTGGCCTTATGAATTCCTCCGAAATCTCCCACTTTAATAAACATACTACGGTAGGCATAAAACCGCAATGCTCTTAGTAGCTGACTGAGGGGTTCTACAGCATGATTTCTGAAATAGAAGGAAGCTAGTTTTCTGAAATTTACACTTTTGGCATTCAAACAGTTCAAAAAGTCATTTGTACATTCTTACGTTTTCTTTGCATGTTGTATTCTAGCACCAATTTGCTGAAATAGGGTTATGACAGTCTGTTTTGTAAGCCTAAATCTATTTAAAAACTATTTTTCATTCCATATATGATAGTGACGTCTCCTTGCTCGAAAAACTCGTAGTGCACTATTCGTCATCGCTTGGTATTTCTTCAAACACTTAAAAAATATCTTTGAGATCCATTCGTTCTGCCATGTTGTAAGTTTATGTATTCTTAAACTTCAGTTTAAATGGTAGGTGAGTGGCATTAAAGTTGATCCCTAGTTAAACTTAATATTTAGTTTTATAATACACGACTAACAGATAAACTGAAGTTTAAATTGAACTGGCCCTAAATGCTATTGGTATTCCACTGAGCATAACACTGGGTATGGATGTGTTTTGTACTTTAGCGTGTGATTTATAAGTACCAATTATGATGGCCTGTGATTTTGATGGGTTTACTTTCAAACCATCTCTGCTAGTCCAGTCTTCAACATTTGCTAGATCTTCATTTAACTTAGTAATTGAATTGTTTAAGTCATGAGACTTAATGTGAATATACAATTGAATATCATCTGCATATAGGTGATATCAACAATTGGACAACAACTCAGATAAGACTTTCATGTATAATGAGAACCGAAGCGGTGATAATACTCCACCCTGCCACGCCCAACTTAGTAGTTTGCCACGAAGATGTATCGTTTCCCTCTTATACACGCTGCTGACGACCACTAAGATAGGACCGTACCCAGGATAAAATGCAGTAAGAAAATATCAGCGTCTTCAGTTTAGCGAGTAATATGTCTCTGTCTACACAGTCGAAGGCTTTACTTAGTTCAAAGAGAGCAAGTATAGTCATTTGTCTTTTATCCATAGCTAGCTGCATATCGTTTGTCACTTTATCTAACGCCGTGGTAGTACTGTAGTGTGGTCTCAGCCCTGACTGATATTTGTCAAGTAAGTTGTAATGTATAACGTATTCAGTCATTTGCTTATGTACTGTTTTCTCCAATATTTTTCCTAATATAGGAAGGATACTACTTGGACGATAATCTTCGGGCCTGTTTTGCTTGTTATTTTTAGGTAAGGGTCGGATGATTGCATGTTTCCAATTCGAAGGAAAGACCCATGAGAGAGTTATTAATGATATGCGTGACTGTTAGAAGTGTGATGTCTATGATTCTTTTTAAAAGAGACAGGTTGATTCAATCATGGCCAGTGGACCCTGACTTTATTTCACTGAAGACGCTCCTAACGTCACTGGGGGTCACATAAGAAAAGTAGACCTGTTCGCCATTATGTCTTACTTTAGAGGATATTCTGTTAATTCTGCTCGTCCATCTGAGAGTGTCGTGAGCTAAAATATGAATTTAGGTCAGCTAGTGGTACATTACATTTGTTGTCATTTATGTTGTTTTCGCTTAATCCATTTCGAGAAGAGATTTCCAAACCTGAGTAGAATTTTGAGTGTTCAAAATATCATAAGAATGGCGCATTACAGCAGTTCTAATTAACTGTGTTGTTTTGTTTCGGACTTTTTAAATAGTTTTCGAAATTGTCTGATATAGGATATTTTACGTAATAATTATAGACGGCATCTTTGATTTACATCTGGTCGCGTATTTCTTGGGAAAGCCATGGGATTGAAGGTCTCTTTACCATAACCGTATGTAGTGGTGCATGTCTGCCATACAAATTCGGAAGTAGTTCGTTAAAATATCGTTTACGTACTGAAAGTTGTGCCATGGTGTGTTAAGAGCATCTTCAAAGAATGCGTTTTCATTAAAGTGTTTAAAATCTCTATATGTGATTAATTTCGGCTTCAAATTTGGGGACTCTAAGGAATATGCAGCCGAAACCATGTCATGTCGGGAAAGACCAGGAGTGGGCATCTGACTATGAGTTAGGATTAGGTTAGTATTTTTAGTGATTTTAAGAACAAGGAGCGTATGTGAGTTGGCAACATGATGTGTGAGGTGGATGGGTAGTAATGTCATATTAATGGATGTAAACATCTCAGTCAATCGTTTTGAGACGAATAAAACCTTTCTCATATGACGTCCTACCACGAAGGAATACAGAGGAATCCGTGCTTCACGTTGATTTCTTACCTCAAGATGACAGAACTATTGCATTACCCTATGAAGTCCGAGATCAGAGGGGCCGATAATCTAGATGTTAAGACCCCTAAATCAGCAAGCATTATCATCACGATGAAACCCTTGTTGCTGGATACAATGTTTTTTCCTGTTTACAACGAGATATTGAAGCGTGTCGTCGTATGTATTTTCTGGATGTCTGTCTGTCAGGTCAACAGCCCAGAGGCTGGTTGGATCCTCAAATAGCACCACGAAAGGTTATGCGGTTAAAAGGAAACCCCAAAAACCAATGGCAGCACCAAAATTAGGCGTACTAGGCAAGCTGAGGAGTGAGGTAGTTTGCCATTGCTTTCCTCACTGGGTCAGAAAGTACTATTGCAGCACGACTGACCCTCTGAGCAGCACCTTTCACAACACTCAGGTGCACTAGTTGTGCTCTGAATGTCATTACTCAGCACTACCCATACCCCAGCAGCTTCCATATTGTCACAGCCATGGATGTTGACTGGAAGCTACACTTTACTCTGGCCTGTGCCAAGAGATGGATGCAAAAGTACTGTATCCATCATGAAATGACAGCAGGCAGATTTTCTGGATATCATTTCGATATTCCAATTGTAATGCTTTTGTAACGCTCACCAAACCTGGTCTTGTTCTCGTTTCTAAACTTTTCCCGGTTTCCTGCGGTAAGCAGTTTGTATTGATTCAGCATATTTTTACGGACGGATGCCCTATCTGACTCCAACCTTTTGTGAAGGGATATATTCATTATCGCACGTTTGTAATATTATGTTTTCCAAGTAAGAGAAGATATGTATTAAGAAGAACACAACCAGTAGGCTAGAGAAATTAACCAAAGTGAAAATCCCTGTCACGGCCGGGAATCGAACCAGACACCCTCTGATATGAAGGCCAATACGCTTACCATTCAGCCAGGGAGTGGGAGGCTCACCAGCTCTAGTAAGGTTCCTAAATTATGCTCGTATTCAACATCCAGTCTGGTTGGGTAGCCGTTAGGTGGCCATCTTCCTTGTTCAAATTTGTAGAAAGATGCATGCGATATTTTGTTTCTATGTAAAGGCGCACAAATGATACAGGATAACCCTGTCAATGTATGGTGATTGCGCCTCTGAAAACTACTACTTGATCATATTGTGGTAGAAATACTCACCCGCAGTGTATATCTCATAAAGTGCGAAAATTCTTTGAATTTACTCACACCGTATTGAACTTTAGATGACAGAATTTTACCGACCAACGTTTTAAGCTGAAATATTCCACAGAGTGGTTTTCGCTGGCGCAACAACGGTATTTACAGATACCTTAAAGGATATCCTTTGAATTAAACTTTTCAGGCTTAATAACACTTCGAAGAAGAAACATCAAAGAGTAGTGCTTATTTAAAATCAATGTCTTTTTAACACATTTAATTCTTCGGTGTCGTTGGGACAGGAAATGGTTTGGAATAGGAACAAAGGATTAATTGAATTTATTGACATTCATTTGCCTGATGAGAAAATGGAAAACCACGGGAAACAATGCACAGATCCGCCAATTGTGAAGTATGAATCAACCATCTCCTGAATTCAAATTTGAAGCTACAAAACCGTGTAATGCGGACAATTTGTTCGATGCACAGCGCTATGTATTATCATCTCCGCATTATCCTACATTTCGTACAGCCGGGGAGTTTTATATTTCTTCCCCACCCGAAACCTATTCCTTATGAACTCACAATTTTCTTCAGCTTATAGCAGATGGCTCTAACCACCCTGACCGAGAATCGATCGCCATTATAACCTTAGCCGTCTGGAAGCAAAGCAAACTATCATTATTATTATTATTATTATTATTATTATTATTATTATTATTATTATTATTATTATTATTATTATTATTATTATACCACTTTTCCCACACTTGTGTGGTCGCGGGTGCGAACTGTGTAGCACATGTGGATTTGGCCTTGTTTTACCGCCAGATGCCCTTCCTGATGCCAATCCTATATGGAGGGATGTAATCACTATTGCGTGTATCTGTGGTTTTTAGTAGTGTGGTGTTTTGTGTGAATATGAAGAGTGGAGTGTTGGGACGAACACAAACACCCAGTCCCCGAGCGAGAAGCATTAATAGGAAGCGATTAAAATCCCCGACCCATCGGGAATCGAACCCGGGACCCTCTGAACCGAAGGCTTCAACGCTTGATTAATCAGCTACTGAGTCGGACATTATTATTATTATTATTATTATTATTATTATTATTATGGGGTAAAAACGTAGTCTAGCCTCCTCATGGTGCACCCTGGGCAGCATCACACAATAATAATAGTAATAGTAATAGTAATAGTAATAGTAATAATAATAATAATAATAATAATAATAATAATAATAATAATAATAATAATAATAATATTGATTATTAAGTGGCTCAAGATGCCGCAGTGCTCTAGCAACGTAACTTATAATCTGTGTATCCTCTGTTCGAATCCCGGTGGCTTCGAGAAGGATTTTCACTAGGACTGGCAGGGATAGGCTTCAAGAGAGGAACAGTCAGTCTGCCGCGGCGGGTCTGAATAACTCAGACGGTTGAGGCGTTGGTCTTCAGACCCCAACCTAGCAGGTTCGATCCTGGCTCAGGCCGGTGGTATTTGAAGGTACTCAAATAGGGCCTACGTCCGCGTCATGCTGGTAGATTTCCTGTCACGTAAAAAAACTACTGCGGGAGAAAATTTCGGCATCCCGACCTCTCCGAAAATCGTCAAAAATAGTTAATAGGACGCAAAACCAATATAATTTTTATTAGACATTCTGTCCTGAACGCCCCACCAAGTTCTTAGTTTACCCTGAGAGCACGGCTGATTCCACTTATAGATACGAAGGTGGTAATGAATACAAATAAAGCTGAAGAGGTACTGTGCATCCGTTCCGTTAAGCTGTGCAGAAGAGCAAAGAAGTTTTACAATTGCACTGTTAGACATTTAATAGACAATAGAATTCCAACCATGGTGAGGAGCAGAATTATCGGTAATGTTTGGAGCTATCTCCAGCATATCTTTCCCCAAGATTTTCCGCATTCTTTTCTAGGAAATTTACAGTTTTTCATTTCAATAAAAGCCTGGGATAGTTTGCTAATTCCCCTTCCTCTGGAAGGAGGTAAATTGTCTGGTTGTTTTATCATATAAATAATTATGCATAACTATTATTTTATTCTATTATACACATAGCGATGGCCTAGAATGAAAACCTCGTATCTCACAAAGTTCTTCTTATCCATTATTTCCCTTAAGACTGGTCACGCCTCCCAGCCACATTTGAATTTGCAGCCCATCCAAACAATGTTCGTTGTATTCTTTATTCCTATGCCGACGTGTGAAGGAAAATGAACCTTACCGTACCGTACTATAGGAAAGTATGCCTGCGTGACGTATTTACTAAATCTTAGAGTATAATTTTTATAAGGTTCATTTTCCTTTACGTGTCAGCATAGGAAAATAAAACCCAACGAACATTGTTCTGATGGGCTGCGAATCCAAATGTGGTTGAGAGGCGTGACCAGTCTTAAGGGAAATAATGGATAGGAAGAACTTTGTGAGATACGAGGTATTCAATCTAGGCCATCGACAGGCTTATGTATAAAAATAACAATAGAACCTGGATGTTTATGCAGTTATAGGTGAGGATGGAACGTTAACAGAGTAACAAGAACATTTTAACCCGCACGACGGTTTTACTATCAGATTTGAATAAATATTAGGACTAGAACCCCTAAAATTGATACAACTATATCTACATATTCGTAAAGTGCACTGGACTCTAGTTGCTGCTCTCCTAAGTACATAACTGTCTAAAATATAAAAATCCACTTTGTCGATATTGAAGTACGCTAAAATAGATCAGGTCACATTACTTACATAGTACGTCCATAAGACTAACAGCTGTGTAGTGCCTAGCTGTTAAAATTAACAATTATTACACCAACAATACATACACAGCGAGAATTGTTGGGATGTAATAAAGTGAGTGGGAAGGATAAGGATAGAATAAAAGGGAGAAAAAGAAGTTCAAAATACTGAAGATGATATGGGACAGTACAGATAATAAATTGTCGTAAAAGTAACTGTGGCTTATTCTGACAATTCTGTAATTTATAATTAATTTGTAGACAGTGTTAATGATAAAACGTAAAAAGATAAGAGAAAGTGATGAGAGAAAGGTGATATGAAAGGTCCGTCGTTCGATTCTTTGACAGGATGATGGCAAGTCTCCTTGAGATTGATTTCTAGATGTGTGTATGTGTGTGTCCGGCGGCGAGGCGAGTCACGTGACTGGCGCTTTAAGACGCCGCCCGCGAGGCGCTCTCCATACGTCGCCCGCCGTCCGGTGTCCATGGGCTGCGGCGTCCTGCCACAGCGCCTCGCCACAATTCTAACCGTCGGTCATTTCCGCCATCATTCGGCACTATTCGCCCCCATATCTCCATCCCATTCCCACGTTAACTATGTGTATGTCTTTCTCTATCGCACATACTGCTTGTGTTGTAGATGTGTGTGTCCACGTTAGTTTGGAGCCTGCGTCGTTCCCCCTCCCACTCCCTTCCTCTCCCCCTACCCGTGGAAAAGCCCGCCCCCGCCTGAAGGGGTAAGCGCGAGAGGGGAAAGGGGGTGTGCTACACAACCATCACCCCGCTCTATCTCTCTCTCCGTATTACTCTACAGTTAACGCACGCCCATGCATGCGATTGTGCGTGCTTGCTTTTGCGTGAGCCGAGCCGGCAGGGGGAGGGAGTTTGTTTTCTGTTTTGTTGTTTGTTAGTACGGACCAGCTATTCGCCTGGACACACACCGAACAGTACTGTCGTGGTATATATATCTCTCTCTCTTTTTCCCCCTCCCATAAACTGTCTCTCTCTATCTCTGTCTTGCTCCCTCTAGAACACACTCACACATACACACTCACGCTCTGTCCTGTACATGTGTGTTGTAATATGTGCATGTGTTGGTGTATGTGTGTGTGCTTAAGGCCGACCTCAAACTTCATTGAGTGACCGTAGTGGCTGGAGCGGGTAGCGTGCGACGCTCAACAGTATCCTACCTACCGGGTCGGCCTGCTTCTCGACTGCCAGTGAAAACAATCAACAAACAAACAAAGAAAAAAAGAAAAAAGTGAGAGTCACTAACCGGAGAAATTTTTTCTCTCAACCATTCATAGCCACAATAGATTTTCATTCATAAGAAACGTGAGCATAATGTTTCTTATTTATCGACATCACCAAATTTACCACTAAGAAAGTTCTTCACCCTTTCTTCCTTCAGACAGCTGTTGCTGACGGAACTCAGTACACGTGTTACACAGTGTTTCGTGTTTGTTAGTGTCACCGACATGCGGCTGTGGATTGTTGCGATTGTTAATTTTGTGTTGTCGCTATGAGGATGTTTTTCATGTTGTGTCTGCCAGTCCCTTTGTGGTGAACCCGTGTGTGTTCGGAGGAGGGGTCATTCCCTCCTCCTCAATTCCCGCGATAGCTTCGGACGTGTCGATCTGGGCCTCCAAGGCCGCTGATTGCAAGGGGGCCCTTGAGGTGAACTCTTGTAGTGCGTACCGACGTGCTTCCTCGGACCCCATGCACCTAACGGCCAACACGACGCCCAGTTCGACGACTGGCGCCGCTTCGGCGTCTCCGGATGGAACCGGAAATGTCCTCAATGACACTTACACCAAGATGACCTCGGATATCCTTGCAGAGAGGACACTGGGAGACTTCTTATCCGAGCATCCAGGGGAACTTGTAAGAACGGGTAGTCCACATTTCGTATGCACTGTTTTACCACCTCATTGGAGGTCCAATAAAACTCTTCCTGTAGCTTTTAAAGTGGTGGCACTTGGAGACGTCCTCGACGGGACATTGGTGACTGTAAGGGCGGGAAATGACGAGAACTATTGTGCAGAACTACGTAACAGTACGGCTGTCATGAAGAACCAAGTTGCCAAGTTCAACGACCTGAGGTTCGTCGGCAGGAGTGGCCGAGGTGAGTTTTCTAATACCCATGGATTAAACAGTAACATATTGGAAAGAAATTATAAACACAGAAAACTTCCTAGAGTGAATATTTAATGTTTGGAGAAATTGAGAATATTTCAATAATTAAAACAAAGTTTGATCAGTTACACAATAAAATTAAATTATCGCACGAGTCTAACCTTGTTCAGAGATTTTCTCACAGTAATTTCTATGTTTTAAATTAAGATACCGTAATATTCTACAGGAAAAAAATCCTGAAGAGGCAACTGATCTTATGCCAGCGAATATAGTTTAGTTGGCGTTTTTATTTGTAGAGTTAATACAATTTTGAGGTCTCTTTCTCTAAATCTGAAACGAAAACCGAATTAAGTAACATATTTTTAACACATATCGGTTCTGTCATCATTCAAGTTCCTTAAATTCTAGGCTAGTTTTACTCTAAAATTGATACAAACAACAACGTTTGGATTCCAGTCAGTAACATTTTCTATAAGCTGTCATTGTAAGCCGTTGTAACCTAAACTTCAAACGAGCACATGCCCGATATGTAATTGAAAATTATTGTTACATTTATAGGAATTTATTTTAGGAGAACAAGTAGTTTCACAGTCCATAATCCGACAGTTATTTATGTGTGTTATAAATATCAATAGATGTCCGTTATCTTCCCTCTAATTGAAATTACTCAAAAGAAAGTGCAAAAACTTCGCTTACTATAAACAAGGAATTCGCAATTAAAATGTTAGTGAGGGGGAAATAAATCCTATAATATAGTTTAAGGTAATTTAGATTTCTTAATGTTCGCCATGTCTCATGCCGCAGTAAAGTATCGTTAATCTACAAAGAGCTGTTTCTTGTCTACTCGTTGGCGTTCCACATGAATGCTCCTGCCGCATATCGCGGTAATTGGCGGGCCCAAGCGTCACGACAGTCCCCGAACCCAAAAGACGCGCTACTGACGTCGCCAAGACGCTTTTACAAAGTTTACTCTACTTTCTTAAGAGAGTCGCGTGCGCGCCTCAAAATATCTTCTCTCTTTTCCCTCCCAAGTTTGGAAGAAACTTTTTGCGCATGGCAGAAAAATAAACTCCCTCCTCCCCCGCTTCTCGTCGGCTGGCGTGCGACACCAGTGGGACACCGCACAAGCCGCTATTAATTCAATTATCATGTGCTTCACGGCGTCTTAAGAAAGAAGCCAACATAAGGGGCTAAGTAAGCAAACCTCCGGGCACACAGTAAATATCACTTCCCCTTCAAGATCTTCTCTTAAATGGTAAAGAATAGGTGTAAAATTTTAAAAGCGCACGCGGTTAAGTGCGTCGTAGAAACTGTCCTTGTGGCTTTGTTTCTGTTACGCATATTCGTGCAAGTATTTATTTATTTATTTATTTATTTATTTAATACAGTCAACAACAGAGAAATGCTCCAATTAGACTAGACTAATTGAAGAAACACACTGAGTGAAAATTACAAAGTGACAAAATAAGAACGTAAAAAATAAGGAAAAATAAAAGTAAAAATTAATTGTAGATTCTGTTATATACAGCAAATATATAATGCAGTCATATATAATGTTACAGTAACATAAACAATCATTTATAGAATATTACTAAATTAATATTCAGTAGCTACATATATTATCTTTACAGCAATGGCCATATTGGTAACAAAGAACAAAAAATAGAGACTCTTCCCTTAGGCACAGTTATATAAATGAAATTAAATAAATCTACAAATTGTGACATACGGATTTTGTACTCTGAAAAGTTCTTTAATCAAAACAAGACATTTTCAAAATGTAAAATCAAAGTCAATGTTTATGCCCTTTAATAACCAATTTTTAAACGCTCCCGCACATTCTGTGCAGTGGGGAATTTTTATGTAGAGAGTTTTGCTTCGATTACAATAGAAAATTGACTCAGACGTAAGCTAGATGTTTTCACATTAAAATTAAACTATTCAAGAAACAAGCTATTGTCCACACATTTGTACACTTGACATATCTAAGTGCTCAGAGTAGGCTACCAAACCTAAAATCTGACAAACAATTGCTTCCGTAAAAGAGAGAGGATTTTTTATAATAATTGATAATGTTATTTGCTTTACGTCCCACTAACTACTTTTACGGTCTTCGGAGACGCCAAGGTGCCGGAATTTAGTCCCGCAGGAGTTCTTTTACGTACCAGTAAGTCTACCGACACGAGGCTGTCGTATTTGAGCACCTTCAAATACCACCGGACTGAGCTAGGATCGAACCTGCCAAGTTGGGGTTAGAAGGCCAGCGCCTTAACCGTCTGAGCCACTCAGCCCGGCTAGGATTTTTGATGAATTGCAATAACCTTGGAAGAATTAAATCATAGCCTACAGCGTAAAAATAAATGCGAAACAGCGTGCTAACAATTTTTTAGCATTGTTACCAAAGGCCTTATGAGCCTATAAATCTGTAATTTAGAATCATTGCTGTAGTCATTGGAGCGATGTACATTCAATATTTATTCAAAATTATCGTTGAGTCAAATAATCAAGAGAAGATCGCGAAGTTATTTAAACATTTCTCGGTTTACCCAACAAAATATTACTACGACAAACGTTTCAACATGCTCCATTGTATCTAATGATTTACCATTCGAGTATTCAATACCGGACAATATCATTGTTGCTTAGATTTATTTATTGATAGCAGAATACTAGTATACAATCATCAATGGGAATGGACTACGTGGTTGATCAAATAAATTTACCATCAAATATTGAACAACTGTCCACAAATAGATATATACAAAATTCTGAACGCTGAGTTAAGACTCACGAATAACACTTCATAATTTGTGAAATTCAATATGTCAAGTATGCATTAAAAACATACCTATCACTTGTAGAGATATAATGTCAATTTAAAACGAAGTAGTAGAAAGTACAAATAATTTATATAGTGATAGCTGCAGCTATTGACAGGTATTCATTATAGGTGAAGAAACAATACCTCGTATGTCGCAATGGTCTTCCCACCCATTATATCCCTTAAGATTGGTGACGCCTACAAGCCACATATGGATTTGAAGTCCATCAGAATAATGTTCGTTGTGTTAATTTTACTATGTGACAGTGTAAAGCAAAATCACCCTTTCAAATTGTAAACTGTGGGAGTGCGTAAATACGGCATGCAAACATACAGTCCTACGGTACGATAAGGTCCATTTCCCTTTACACTTACGCATAGGTAAATGGACACAATGAAAATAGTTCTGATGGACTGCATATCCATATGTGGCTGGGAGGCGTGGCCGGTCTTAAGGAAAATGATGGATAGGAGGAATATTGTGACATAGGAGTTTTTGTTTCTTCAACGACGTTATATACGTTTGTATTCACTCCGATCTTTTCGGAATCAAATGTCTGGGATTAAGTTAGCTAAGGTATAACAAAACTTTCTTATGTCCACTAGCAATTAATATTAATGCTGATATTTTAATAAATTTAGATTGCTATACATGTCGCAACTCAAAATTTACCTGACATTGAAACAGATATGCTGTATTTGTAATCAGCTTACAACACGTAATAGTAACACAGAGACAATCTGAACATAATTGAAGTAAATTTAATTCTGAATAAGAAAGAATATCTCTTGAGTATTTTCAGAACGAAATGAAAAATCATGTTCTATTTTCTTTTAAATTCCACGTAACAGAGTAGTTCATGCAGCATGTTACTTCGGACTAATATTCCTATATTTTATATATCCTATCTGACCGAAAGTATATTTACTGAAGCGACGGTTTCTAACTATTCTACTAATAAAAATGTTAAAGTTATCATGCTGTACAAAAAATTACGAAGTATTTCAAAGAATGGCTACAATGTGTTATAATTTTGGTCATAAGAATATCATGAACACATTTTTCTAATTCCCAATATTGGATTTTCTCCAGTTAATGAAAAAGTCCTAATTTTCTATTTATGGTCAGCAATTCATTCATTTCTTAGGGAGTTACAATATTGGACTTACGCAATCTTAACTAGGCCTATACTAGTCGGTTACCTAATGTTGTCATTTATTCTTGAATTTTATGGGGATTACAGTAAAGAATCTAGTGAGTTCATCCGCCTGAAAACCGGTGCGGGTTTGAAATTCTTACAGCAGTATTACTAGTAATCTGGACCAAAATCGGGAAACGATCGGCTGTACCTTATATGATACCTATGAACCATCCCTACAAATATTTGGAGTTGACGAGAAGAATGCGGAAATCTTTATCTAGGACGTCCGAAGATAGTGATCGAACCCATATCTCTACCATGTTCATCTTAAGAGACCGAAAATCCCATTTCAAGGTTTTTAATATTTTGATACAGAAAAAATTAAATTTCATTCCATCAGGTGTGAAGCTAAAATGTTAACGTCCAGACAAGGATGGTAACACATCCCGAAGAGCAGATTAATGGTCTGTTTGATTTCATGTGGCAATTTCTAGCTTGGTGCATCCCGTGTAAGGCAGACCCGCCGACGAGGGTGGTAACATCTGCCGTGTACAGGAATCTGCGTGTCATTCCGGACAAGTTTAGTGACGTGCGTGAGGTATGAGTTGCAGGGATGTTGACGACAACACAAACAAGAAGACCCTGAGCCAAGGGAGTTAATCATTTAAGACTAAAATCACTGACCCGACCAGGAATTGAACCCGGAGCCCTCTTAACCGAAGGCCTCTATTCACCCAAGGATACTGACAGATAAATGGGATATTATGGGAAATCACAGGTCCATCAACAGTTCGTGAAATTGATGTTTTGCAAGGTCTACTAAATTTTGAAATTTAGTAAACTTTTTATTTATTTATTTATTTATTTATTTATTTATTTATTTATTTATTTATTGTGCCTTTGTATGTGGCGAAGTTAGGGTTCACAGCCCTCTTTTACACTCTACCACAACATACTGTAAATGGTCACATAATTTGAAAGTTCTATACTGTGCCCTTTTCAAGCCGTATGGATGTAATATAGTATCTAGAAATTACTTAAATTAATGGAATAAAGTGATATGGAATTATTGTTAATGATGAATATTCTCCATCTATATTACCTAACAAAAGCTCTAAATAATACTTGCTCTCATTCACTCTAACATTCATACAAAATTTGTTCACGTATTTAAGAGAAAATATCGACAAGGCCGTTTAAATGAGGCTATTGAAGTGCTATTACATATACTAACAGGGAGAGAATTCCATAGCCTCGCCCCAGACACCTGGAAAGATCGGCTGTATACTAATGAGTGATTAAAGCGTATCATAAGACTAGAAATCGATCTGGTGTTATTTCCATGGATAGAGGAGATGAAGTTAAAATTTGGAGATAGGTATTGAAGTGTGGATTCGTTCAGAAGTCGATATATTAGTGTCGCAGTGTGTAAAAGTAGCGATGATTATCCAACAAATTCTACAGCAGATTTCTGAATGTATATCAACCAGTATGCTTATGATATGTGCTAACCTCTCCAGTAACAGAGAGAACAATAACGACTCTGTGTTCTTCACACAGAACTACTCATTGAATACATGCTTCAGTCTTGTTCACGATCCATTAGCGAGCTATCAGTGAGCTGTAGCTTATGCTAAACTTAAGGGAGAAAAACCAATGCGGGCTTCCCCCACGTGGCAATTGGGAAGTAGTTCCCACGCGATTCTGTCAGGTGTGGTCCAGTTCGCCGCATTGCGACCAGATACTCCACGCTCAATTACCTTTCAACTCAACTACTAATTCTAATGAAAGCAGTGTAAAATGCGCTACAAAGAACTTCACAAAATAATTCTTTATTTACCTGTTATAATAATAATAATAATAATAATAATAATAATAATAATAATAATAATAATAATAATAATAATAATAATAATAATAATAATAATAATAATAATAATAATAAGGGTCCCGGCCGGGCAGGAAATTTTAATTATGTATCGTTAATTCGTACGGTTCGGGGACTGGATGTTTCTGTTTGACCCACAGTATTCTTCTTCACGTTCACCAACCCACCGCACAAACACGTAACAATGAATACATCTCTCCTGATAGCTTTCGAGTCAGGAAGGGCGTCTGTCTGTTAAACGTCGGCAGATCCATATGTGTGGAACAGCTCGCAGCCGCGAACTCACCATTGCAGAAAAAGTGGAAGAAGTAGATTATTATTATTATTATTATTATTATTAATATTAATATTATTATTACTATTACTATTATTATTATTATTATTATTATTATTATTATTATTATTATTATTATTATTATTATTATTATTAAGTTCCGGGAAGCTGTGGGCCCTGTCATTTAAACTGGCTCCTTCCTTTGGCTTAAACGTACACAGTTCTCTCGCATTCGTATCTCTGTGTTCATCCTTTCTCTCCTCAGCCTACAACTTTCCTATATTTAGTGAGTCAAGCTCCTCGATGTCTTTATATATAATCTCTATTGCTTTCAGATTCCTTCCCTTTCGTTGAACTAAGCCCTCTTGGTTTTGTTGCCCTGAAAATGAGGTAAAATTCGGGTTCGTCACTCTTATTCGGATCATTCAGGTCACGTGTCCATAAGAAGCAAATGATATCTCTATTTCACGTGTGTCAGTAGTTCGTGGTTGTGCTCTCTTCTGAATTCACCGTTGTCTTCTACGAGGCCCAAGATTTTACTCAAAATCCTTCTTTTTGGGGCCTTTACTATTATTTATTAGTATTCTTTTTTAACATGAAGCCTGCTAGGCTAGGGGCTTTACGTCGCACCGACACAGATAGGTCTTATGACGACGATGGGATAGGAAAGGCCTAGGAGTTGGAAGGAAAGCCTGCTAGGGACCTCATGTCAATATCAATTCATCCTTCCTTGTTGTTTCCTCGTCCGTTCTTTCCAGTACTTATTCATCATTGCACTATACTTTATTGTTCTCTCACCGGGCGACTTGGCCGTGCGTGTAGAGGCGCGCGGATGTGAGCCTGCATCCGGGAGATAGTAGGTTCGAATCCCACTATCGGCAGCCCTGAAAATGGTTTTCCGTGGTTTCCCATTTTCACACCAGGCAAATGCTGGGGCTGTACCTTAATTAAGGCCACGGCCGCTTCCTTCCCACTCCTAGCCCTTCCCTGTCCCATCGTCGCCATAAGACCTATCTGTGTCGGTGCGACGTAAAGTCCCTAGCAAAAAAAAAAAAAATATTGTTCTCTCCTCAGACCACTTCGGACCGGGTCCCCTTCACATTCTTCCTTGTAATCCTACCATTCTGACAACCTTATTTTTTAAATGTCTCTTTCTATAGTTTCCTCTTATTTTATCTATATATTAAAAGAGTTTACTAAAACCAGCTTTGGCAAATCCGTTCGTCCGTTCTCCTGGAACAATGTGCTTCATTTTTTAATTCTCTCCGGAATTACCTGCCGAAGAATTATAAGATATTTATACGTCTCTAAGTTAAGCCAACTTTGAGTAATCATTAAATTATCACTCCAATAATTGCAGGCGAAGGCTTACACTAACCTGCAGTACATTCTGTACTTAGCAGGTTGCTAAGTGACTAACACTTTTATTAATATTCTGATAATAACCCTATGTGACTTCCATCCTTAGTAAAGGCATTGCATGCAGCCATGTTTGATTACTACCTGCCAAGCCAGAGATTATACACGTCCTCTGATTACTCTTTTGATTCTCTTTGATTCTCTAATCTTTCACAGCTTCCAGACATATTTAAGAGATGGCAGAGCGTTCCTAAGAACTTACATGCGGCTAAGAGAAAAACGTCTACGTACAAACAGACCCCATGAAGACATACGCCTTAGACATTATCTGGGAACACCTATCGAAGGATAACCTAGCTACACTAGAAAGAGCGGAGGCCAGGGATCTTAAAAGAAGTTCTCTGCCTGTCAAAGACCGCTGCTTTCAGACTAACCTATGAACTCACAAAACTACCGTTCTATATAGAAGAACTGCGATTTAAAATACCATTGCCTTCTACGACAGAATACCAAGCTTTACATTGAGAAATAAAGTATAAAAAAGTGAATACAGTATATAGATAGATTTTGACCAATCAGATGGCATGATTACGTCAGAATGGATGAAATCTGACTGCGAACTGCAGTATACCATAACGGGCTTCCCATTAAAGGTTTTTAAATGCTAGGCAAAGCAATGTGACTACGACAGGCATATCAGGACGAGTTATCTGACCTACTTATCAAATGCTGCGGGGCAGCACGGGTCCACTAGTTTCTTTTTAAATCTTTTTTGACCTCTTGTATCCAGCTTGTTGACTTTTTCTTCCAAAAGTACTTGAATTTCTGTGTTGTCAATCTGTTATTACCCATTCTATAGATATGTCAAAAAATAGCAATCTCTTTTCCGCTCAATATTTCTATGTTCTGGTATACATGCTGATTATTATTATTATTATTATTATTATTATTATTATTATTATTATTATTATTATTATTATTATTATTATTATTAAATGTATTCATTTAGCGTGTGGAGTAGCCGGGCGTGTTAACGCGCTACGGCTATGGAGCCAAGCTGTGAACTCGGGAGACGTGCAGCTTCGAACCTCCACTCGGCTGTGCTGAGAATGGTTTTCACTTCCGGGACATTACTGAGAAAATTAATATTAATAGTTCACATCCGATTCCTTCCACCTCCTTACATAAATTCATTCACCATTATTCATTTTATCTTCATTAGCTCCTCAGCTGAGGTTCGCGACAGGAAAGGCATGCCATATAATGTAATCTCACTTTATCCCCAACCTCGTATCAGAAAATGGGACTAAGGCATCGACATAAACGAACATATATTATTAAATTTGTTCATTCATTAATGGCGAATAAGTCCATTTAGGATTACACAAACTACTTAGTGGTATTAGTGTGCGTTCCTTTCTAACCATTTTAAATCTTTTAAAAAAATAATTAATTTCCTCTAGGTCGAACTGCCTTCAGTGTATTTTGGGTATGGAGAGTCCACACATGTGCTGCTATGTATTTCCTGCCAATTAAACATCATTTTTGGTTTCCAAAATCCATTTCATAGAGTCTCTTTTGGCTTCTATTCTCACACTGGTCAACAATGTTTTCTTTTTAATCTGTTAGGGTTCATAACATTTCATAAAACTTCAACTTGCGTTTGCTCGTATAACTCTGAATGGATGCATATCATCTGATTTCCTAAATATATTCTAAATTAATAACAGTATCGTAATATCTTAGGTTTGGGGGTCAGGAAATGTATTTCTTTTTGTAGAGACCTTGGGTAAGTCGATATGTTGTCTCCATCTTTTGTCATATTATTTCGTTCGCTTATGATTTTATTCCTTTTTCCTTAATTATTAAACCTTATTTAAATATTAATTGTACTTAAATTATTGCTTTAGTTTAGGGATGCGGAATGGTGAAAGTACATTATTATTATTTATTCTGCAAGGAAGGTAGCCCTATTTTAGCTAAAAGTATTTTAGGGCTATAGTTTATAAGAATACAGTATTAAATATTATTATTGCTTTACCTAGTAGAACAAAATATTACACAGAATATTATAGTGAGTTTGAAACATTATATAGAAAACAGATCAAAGCTGAAGTGCAACACGTTTTCACAAATATTTATCATGAACTGGCATGGAAAGGTTTACATTGCAGTAACTCAGGTGTCCTAACAGATTGTTCCTTTTGATAGCGTGTAGTGGGCAATGGAAAATTAAATGAGCTACATTTTTTCTGATTGCCACTACAAATGTATTCCTCTGGTGATTGTATTTTAAACCATTTAAAAAACTTCTAAATGTTGTCATGTCCAGTAACAAACAAACTGTTTAAGTACAAAAAAGGATTCTAAGAATTTTGAAGTTAAACGTTGATGAATGGTAGGAAAGAACAACTCCAGCGTGACATGTCCCTTCATGCTATTTGTCCATATAGAGCTGAAAATCTTGCTAAAATGTCCGCCCTCTTATTTTAAATAGTTCCAGCATGACCATATACCCAACCAAAACAGATATGCAAGTTACTGGATAAGATTAAATTCCCAATGCTTGAGACCAATGGGTGTAGATTATATTTGTATTTTATGGCGGTGAAAGAGCATTGTTATTACCATAATTTCAAAATTATCAATAATCAGGGCTTGAGTTTTGTCACCATAGCAATAATAGGCAAAATTATTATTATAAAGGCTTGCACTTTTGAATTTATTTTCACGGCTTGGAGGATTCGTTAAAATACGAAATGAATAGTGATATGTAATATGGACGAATTTTTAATAACTAAACCTTATGTATATCATGGATACTTTTGTTTGTGCACCCTTGGAATATCATGTAGAATTCGCCCAAACAACTCTGCAATGTACGCTCTCTGGGGTCCCATAGATATTTTGGATTTTTAAAGATAGCATTTTCAGTAAATACGATTTGATATTGTAAGTCATAAGAGGAAACGAATAACAGAGTCAAATATTCAGGTATGTCAAATGATTTCCTCCAACAGTGCCACAAATTCATGAATCATGGTTAAAATCAATTTTGTTTATATTTTCGTTTTAAAATTAAGTTATGCTTTAGCCTGTATCATTTTAAACTAGTTGTAAAATGTTATTATATTGATGAATTTTTATTTCACTGTTAGCTGTGTGAAAATACGATTACAATTTCAAACGATTTTACGTGTTCTTCAGAATTAATTAAAATTACATGTGTTTCTTCAAAACCCTCCAAAACACTAAATTATAAATGTATGAATGCTAAAAAATGCCTAATTTACAAATAATCAAACTGTCATATTTCTGATTTCAAAATTCTAAAAACCACCTCCGCTATCAATAATGATACCAGTGGCCACTATAAATTTGCTAGCGTTCTTTTAGACATAGCAGAATAGTTAAGTAGGTGACTGTGATCAAAGCCTTCTGCATTTAGGCGTAATTAGGAAGATCGATTTGTTATAGCCAAAAGTTCTAAGATGTTGTTTACTTACAACAATCGCTACAAAAACGACGTGAAAAAAGAAGTTACACATACATGATGTCGTCGCAGCGCCTACGGAAACCGCTCTGTAATAATAGTTTTTGAGAAATACTGACTTGCAGCACACATATTATGAACGATAATTCCTTGACAATATTCGCACAATATTGAACCTTAGAAGGCAGAACCTTACCGACCAAAGTTCTGAGTTAAAATATTACACATGGCGATTTTTTTACAGACGCAACGACGATATGTATTTTTTTACGAATTTCCTGTGTTTAGAAGTTTTACATTTCTACAAACAATCCTTTCTATATGATGTCAGTGAAAAATCACTTTTTATGTACGAAGTAATTAGAAATTTTCAATGTTCGTATGAACTATTTATGAGATAACATTTATCCGAAGGATGGGTGCATAATTGCTGTGATAGTAATGGATATATTTAATACCATTAATCTAATTTTCACGTGGCCTCGAAATCGTGGGAAGGTTCCCAGGCTCTTCAGAAACTATTCTAGTAAACTTAAACTTTTCACTCTCAAGTTATTTTCAGCCTTGCGCATGTCTCATACCAGATTTTACTTGATGTTTCGACATTGGTTGAAATAGGCTAAGATATATTTTCACAGCTATTGAACAGACATGGAATGACAACATTAGCATCCGTTTCCTCTTGGATCCTTTACCAGAACTTCACAATGGCGTGATGAATTTCTAAAACTTGTTTCACTGCAACTAATCTGAAAAGTCAGGCTGATCATCATTCCCAAAAATTTCTAACATATAATCTTCCTTCATGCTCTCTTCACAATTCTTTCCATCCACCTGAGAAGTCAAGTGTGAAAAAGAACACAAGGTACGTAATTATCATCAAAATACGACAAGGCTATTTACGAATCGTCCGCCGTCTGTACAGAGGATGTGATGAACAACAGCATCATATTGAACTCGGAAGGTGGAGAAGAGCGCATTGCTTGAAATACGAGTTAACTAGTGTTTGGGATAGCGAGATACATGTGTTAACTCGGACATGGTATCTAAAGGTTTAAGAACAGTTTATGCAAACCTAAAAACAGAAATCATGCTGTCATCAAAATTTAACTTTGGATTTCCTTCAGAACTCCAGGAAATGGTTCCTCAAAGCCTACATCCTCAGTACGTCAAAAATATGGTCAGTTAGGGAAATCGACGTTATGATAAGTTTTGACTTTGATATATATATAGTTCAAAAACTTTTCCTGAGCGTGAATTTGTAAATTTTGGAAACGAACGCACACTTTTACTTAGTGAATACAGCAATTTTCCAATCTTATTGGTAGAAGGCACATTAAGTGATAGGAAGAATATCGTCGCTGCCGGGACAAAACCTCCTATGTGAAATATTTTAGCTTACAACTTTGCCCGGTAAGATTCTGTCGTCTAAGGTGCAATATTGTGTGAATATTGTCAAGCCATTCTCGCTCTTCATAATGTATGTGCTGCGGGGCAGTATATCTCCAAAAATATTATCACATGGGTGGTTTTGTCCCGCCAACGACGATATTTTGCCAACCGTCATTCCCGATCTGCTGAATCTGTAGCAGAAATTTCTTTCAGACAATTCAGCAACGAAGAATAAAAATTGTGATTCTAACTGTAATAATAATAAGTCATCCCCCTTCAGATCACAAGGGCCCTTGGAAGAGTAGAAGGTATTCGTAGCCTCGGCATTGAGTGAGATACAGCGGTTAGCTGTACGCCTGACCAACTTTTCCCCAAGGAATATAACCCGGTACTCACCTTCGGTGCAGGGAGAGTGTACAGATGTAGGAATCCTTTCTCCACATTCATCGACTTCCTAGTGAGGATCGAAGCCACGTCCTATTGAATGAACGAATGTTTTTATCTCCTCGACGAGGCCGTCCTCGAAAATAATAATAATAATAATAATAATAATAATAATAATAATAATAATAATAATAATAATAATAATAATAATAATAATACTGCTATGTTTGTTTTACGTCACACCAACATAGATAGGTCTTATGGCGACGATGGGACAGGAAAGGCCTGGGGTTCGAAAGGAAGCGGCCGTGGCCTTACTTAAGGTACATCCCCAAAATTTGCCTGGTGTGAAAATGGGAAACCACTGAAAACCATTTTCAGGGCTGCCGACACTGGGGTTCGAACCCACTATCTCCCGGATGCGAGCTCACAGTAGCGCGCTCCTAACCGTATGGCCAACTCTCCCGGTATAATAATAATAATAATAATAATAATAATAATAATAATAATAATAATAATAATAATAATAATAATAATAATAATAATAATATGTTTTAACGGACGTTCAATTTCGAATGTCCTCATGTGTGCCCTTAAGTAGTAATTAATTGGAACGGGTCTGAAAAAATTCGATACAGTACAACTCATACAACCATTTCCCTTCATATTTGATCAGTAAGATATACATAGATCGAGAGTTTATTACCATTGAAACGTTTTAATGTTATTGCAATTTTCCACGTGCTATTTTATAATATAATACAATATAATATAATATAATATAATATAATATAATATAATATAATATAATAATGCGAATAAGCCCATTACGACTACGCAAAGTACTCAGAGGCGTGCATTTGCCTTCCTTTGTGCCCATATTTGTTTCATTCCTTTGCTGTGAGCTTCCGTTCTGTCTTCAGACCGGGTTGTTCCGGTCTTCTTCTTTGGTGTTTCCACATGTTCAATTTGACATTTGTGAATTTTGAATCTGAAGATTACCTTGTTTCGGAGATCTGCTGGTGTAATTCCTACCAGTTTCAAATAGGTTTTGATTTCGCCAATCCATTTCATTGTATTTTGTTTGGCTTTCCTCCTGTTTTCGTATAATTTGACTATTTGTTTTATAAGTATGTCTGGATGCATTCTTTTAATTATGTCTATAGCATCTTAACCTCGGTGTTATAATTTTGCTGTGAATATTGTGTATTGTTTGATTTCCTGCCTGCTTCTAAGTTGACATTGTCCTCGGCGAGTTTTGGGCCTAGAATTTTTCTTACGATTTTGCGTTCCTTACTTTCAATGTTCTCAATGCGTCTGCTTTCCTGTTCAAAATTAGTGTTTATGACCCATAATGACATTATGGTTTAATGACTATTGTAATGTCTTAGTTTTGTTTGCTTGGAGATACATATTTTGTTGGAGTTCTTTTGGATTAATCAGTATGCAGTTTCCATATTTTAGCATCTAATTTCATTGGCTTTTGTTTCGAGTCCATTTTTCTGAATAGTTTCACCAGTATATTATTATTATTATTATTATTATTATTATTATTATTATTATTATTATTATTATTATTATTATTATTATTATTATTATTATTTCCGAATTAAGTTACCTATGGACTGCATAGAACTTTAGGAATTTTTTAAAATTTTCTCTTCTCTTCTCTTCTCTTCTCTTCTCTTCTCTTCTCTTCTCTTCTCTTCTCTTCTCTTCTCTTCTCTTCTCTTCCCAGATCCTCTTTATTCTTTCTCTTTTCAATTTTTTATTTCTTCGGAAATGATCCGTTTGGGCCTCATTTTCATTGGTTTCTCTTCAAATGCTTTTAAACTGTCGATCCGTCTTCTGAACACTCTTGTATTATGGATCATCTCTAGTGTAAATCCAACTTCTTAGACATCCCTCTAGACCTCTTTTACCCACCTGGAAGTGGCCTTTAATCCCACGATGTATCTGAATACCCTTCTGGTCAGTAGTTTGTCATCTATTCTTACCAGATGTCCTTACAATTCAGCCTTCATTTCCGCATTGTTGCCCGTGATATTCTCAGTGTACTTGTAGAGTTCCTCATTTCTCCTTTTCTTCCACGTTCAATTAGTAGTCCTCTGCGGTCCCAGAATTTTCCGCAGAATCTTCCTTTGCTTATTATCGAGTTCTTTCAGCTTACCTTCTTTTAATTTAACATAAGACAATCTGAAGCGTACAATTCTTCCGGTTTTATTACTGAGTTATAACGTTGCCCGCTTGTAATACCTGTTAGAGGCCAGATAAAATTTTATGGCCCTTGTTTTGTTTGCCTTTTTATATAGTATATATGTATAGTATATAGTATCTCAAAGGTATTTGATATTTTAATCTTCTAATTTATTATTAGTATACGCCTATTTACTATTATTTATTTATTTATTTATTTATTTATTTATTTATTTATTTATTTATTTATTTATTTATTTATTTATTTGTTTGTTTGTTTGTTTGTTTGTTTGTTTATTTGTTTGCGAGTCTGGTTGTCTACCCTTTAGTCCCGTTGCTTTACGTGGTTGGGAATGATTCGAGATGAATTTATCTGGTATATTTTTACGGCCGATTGCCCTTCGTGACGTCAACCTCAGTTGAGGGATTAATGAAGATGAAATGAATGATGGTGAATGAAATTCGGTAAGGAAGTAGAATAAATTTCTGTGGCGTATGAAATGGAACTGTGCAGGCATTTTCCTTCAAGTGGAAATAGGAAACCACAGAAAAACATTCGCAGAACAGCCGACGGTGGGGTGCGAACACACGCGTCTTCCGAATGCAGAGCTTAGTTACATAGTCGTAGCGCATTAACACTTGCGCCAATCCGCCCGGTCATTATTATTATTTCGAATAGAACGACCTAGGAGTACGCTTGTTCATCATCTTTGCCATTAATTTTCGCATTTCCTCCATCTGTAACTCATTTTCTTCCTCCGATCAGGGAGTTCATTTTTCTCAGTGAGTTTTCCAGGAAATCACTGACCTTCTTCTGCATCTCCCTCACAGACTGTTTGCCCTGTAAGTCTGTCAGACCAATTCCTTTTGTCCTAATTGTTTTATTATTATTATTATTATTATTATTATTATTATTATTATTATTATTATTATTATTATTATTATTATTATATTTTTTTACGTCGCACCGACACAGATATGTCTTATGGCAACGAAATTATTATTATTATTATTATTATTATTATTATTATTATTATTATTATTATTATTATTATTATTGGCTCCGTGGCTCAGGCGGCAGCGCGCCGGTCTCTCATCGCTGGGTTCCGTGGTTCAAATCACGGTCAATCCATGTGAGATTTGTGCTGGACAAAGCGGAGGCGGGATAGGTTTTTCTCCGGGTACTACGCTTTTCCCTGTCATATTTCATTCCAGCAACACTCTCCAATATCATTTCATTTCATCTGTCAGCCATTAATCATTGCGCCAGAGGAGTGCGCCAGGCTTCGGCAGCCGGTACAATTTCTATCCTCACCGCTAGATGGTGGCTTCATTCATTCAATTCCTGACCCAGTCGAATGACTGGAAACAGGCTGTGGATTTCCTATTTCATAAATAATACAGAGCCTATAATGCGAAGTAAGATATTTTTATCTTACAAGGCATTATTAAAGTATCTACATTATTACCACCTATATTAGTATATTAGGTTGAAGTTGAAAGATGACAGTTGACTTGAAATTGTCGAAATTGATGCGTATGCTATAACTTAAATGTATGCCTAATTACCCCTTCACTGAATTTTTATTCAGCCTGTCAAAATGTAATATACAATTTAAAATCCTTTGGATTTACACTTAACACAACACAAACCCTCCACTTCTAGATGTCAAAATATATAACTTTGTATGCCCAGTGCAAAAACTGGTTCAGAGTAAATGTAACTTAAGCTTTTCAGTCTTTAGGGCACAGAAATTCAGTATAAATATTACACTATCAAATTCCTGGAAAATAGTGCACTGTTAAACAAGGAATACGAATGCTTTCTATTAAACAAAGAATGACACGTTTCGTTCTTAAAATAACATCCTCAGGTTTCATCTACTCGTACTCAATATGTGGAACTTATCTGAATGCAGTCCTGCCTTGTCTCCACTCCACGATACAATTTTCAGATTTCAAATTCCTAAGTGTTTGGGCAGAAATAATCATAAATATCTCAAAATGCTGAGTGTGACTTGATACATTGTAATGATGTTCTTCAAACAACTAAACATCGATGGCCTAGATTGAATACCTCGTATCTCAAAAAGTTCTTCCTATCCAATATTTCCCTTAAGTATGGTCACGCCTCCCAGCCACATTTGGATATGCAGTCTATCAGAACAATGTTCGTTGGATTTATCTTCCTATGCAGCTCAGTAAAGGAAAATGAACCTTATAAAAATTATACTCTAGGAATTAGTAAATACGTCATGCAGACATACTTTCCTATAGTATGGTACGGCAAGGTTCATTTTCCTTCACACGTCGGCATAGGAATAAAGAATACAACGAACATTGTTCTGATGGACTGCATATTCATGTGTGGCTGGGAGGCGTGGCCAGTCTTAAGGGAAATAATGGATAGGAAGAACTTTGTGAGATACGACGTTTTCATTCTAGGCCATCGACATGTCATTCTTTGTTTAACAGTGTTATTCCAGTTATTCCGTGCTTGTTGACAAGTATATTAGAGTGTAATATTTATATTAAACTTCTGTGTTCGACGGACTGTATAGCTTTTAAGTTACATTTAACGGAGTCAACACTGGAAAGCATGGCCTCCTTCTTAATTAAAATAAAAAATAAAAATAAAGAATGGTTCAGTATAATAATCCAATTTTGAAAAAGTGATTTTAATTGTTGGGTGTCAGTTTTACATCGACATTTCGTTGTTGTGTCTGTAAAATTCGCTTTGTGGATTTTAATTTAGAATTTTGGCTGGTAATGTTCTGCCATCTAAGGTTCAATATTGTGAGAAAAATTTCAAGGAATTCTCGCTTTCCATAATATATGTGCTGCGGGTCAGTATACCTCCCATCAACATTGTTCCATTGTTATTTCCGCTATGTCATAATATTTTAGAACGAAAATTCGTTGATATAGTTCATATTTCATCGTAGAACATTGATCGGTAAAGGCCGGGTTTCCATACGGTAACAGGTTAGATTGCAAACTAATTTGGTTAGTAGGAAGTGTCGGCCACCCGCTCATCCATAATGTACAAATAGCAACATAATTCATAGGGGATTCTGAGGGGCCGTACCCTTAATATTTATGCAAACCCCGTGGCATAATCGTTGTGGACGTAGACTATACTTCTACTCCCTTTGGTAAGTTTGCATTCTAACCCATTAATGCATAAAAATGCGGGCTCTACTGATCAGAATGCTTCTGTCTTCTAAGGTTCAGTACGGCATGGAGTATATCAATGAAATTTCGTACCAAGTGATACATGTGCTCCGGGTTAGTATTTATCCCCTCAACAAACAGGTACTTGGAGGTGCAATGACGATATTCTGTTTTACAAAGGAATTTATTATCAGTGTGAGGATCCAACCAGTGCGGTATCATTCTATTCAGTATAAATGTCACTCTCTTTGGGAGATCAATGCGTGTGCAGTTAAAAGTTTGTGGTTCTCGCAAAATGCGGTTTAAAATTGCGTTAGCAACGCGTGACTTCACCTTTGTTTGACATTTAGACCGTCAGGAATTTCATGCAAATCATTGAAAAATGTTAACAATTAGCTATTTGGAAATATGGTATTACGAGTAATGACAATAGTAAAATTCCATAAAATTTGCTAAGAAATTATCGTTGTGTGTTATTTAAATCCTCAATTTGATAGTCCGAATTAGAGCTCATTAACGTAAATTCAATTACGAATGACTTATTATTATTATTATTATTATTATTATTATTATTATTATTATTATTATTGATGTTGTTGTTGTTGTTGTTTACTGAACTAATCTGTTCTTCTGAGAATTTAGTAAAGTCAAAAAAGAATTTAAAAAATGTCGAATGTATATAATCTGGCAGAGAAACAAATATAACGTAAAGGATTTGTTGTAGAATAAAATGTGTGTTTGGGACAAATAAAACTGCCCTTTACATATTAATAATTTAATTTACTGGATATTAAATGGACGTCACAACTTTTAGCAATAAAACTCTCCATATTCTTAAATGTAGAAAAGAATATTGCGTTAAAACTATTCAGAAATATTATATTATTCAAAAACCGGAATTGTTTTCAAAATTTTAAATATTATCAAATTTCGAATTATATGCTTCCATAATTCCAGAACAAACATCTACAAGATACTACTTTGTTAATCAAAACTATAAAGATATGTATACGTTTAGGGAAGACACTAATTATGAATGATTTTGGAAATTTGTTTAGCAACACAGTAATTTTCTTTGGTGCATTATTAACACTTAGAGGTTCTCTATTTACATTGGAATTCTCATTGTTTAGAATTAGTTATTTAAATGTGTAGAAATTTACATTTATTGCTATTTATTTTGTTGAATTGGACATTGTGTGATTTTTGGTGTCTTCTCATGAAAGTGTTTCAATAAAACTGGGTGGCTTAATGTGTTTTGTATGTCAATATTCTGTACGCACTTTCCTTGCCTCATCTACACTAAATAACACTCATCATCATCATATTGTATAACTCTTTCCTTATCACAGCAATAAAAATATCTGTCTTCAACTAGAAATAGGAATAGCAATGGGAACTCAAACTGTGTGTAGAACTCGCAGTTCATCTTCAGGTTCTTGAAGTAAAACACCCTAGGTTGTCCTTTTCTTCTCTTGCCAACGATTCACTTTTCAGTGATTTTTTTTTTAAAGTTGATGCTACAATGAGTATCTGAATAGATTTTTATATTGCCAGTTTCAGTAATTTGACTCCTTTCTTCTGTTGCTTCTGCGAGGACTTCAGTATAACTCTTCATGTCGGTCCAACGTTTACGATCCACTGTCCTATCAGGGAGTTAATTATTAGAAACCGAGATTACAGACAAATTGACAAAACACAATATTTCGAAAATTCGATAACATAAAAATTTCAGTTTGTCTGATCGTTGTATAACTCAAATACGAGTAATCCGATGTTATGAGTAAGGAAGGAAAATGTGGACAAATGCCAAAACAGAAGACAAGTTATTTCTCTTTCTTCCTTGAATCTAACAATTTTCACACTACATTACGTTGCTTTTAAAAAAAGAGGTTGTAATTTCTCGACGTTAATGTGATATTATAGAAGAAGTATCCGCCGTCACTTTAGTTTTCATCCTATCAAAACTGTTCAACAATGTGCCCTATCAATAGGAATCCTATTCATTTGTTCGCTACCGACAATTCGCTCGCCATATTGTATGTTTAATCCAGATCATTGACGAAAATTAAATTTAACAGTTAATCACACCTCTCTATCACCATTGGCACAAACAATGCGTCCCTAACATATTCACAAACAAGACAAGGGCAAAGGAGAAACCTGGAAGTCCTGACCATAGTTAACGTAACAGCTTAGTCTTTCATGGCCGATGGCACAATACAAGTGCTGAACTACTGTAAGCCATAGTCCGGAACTCGCCTCTGGAGAGACAAGACCCTTGAAAATACCCGGTGTAATATCCGGTGAAATGTCGGAAGCACAAACCCGATTAGTCCACGGATTACAAGCCTGGGGCTAATGAACCAGAGTTCCTCGTAGTCTACCTCCAGAAGAATCCTTATTCAACGAAATAAGTCAATGAAACTAAATTCTTCACTTTCTCACTTGGCCTCTCTGTCATGAATAAGGTTAACTATATTCTTTATATCATATTCAAGGCTAATTAAGAAAATGCAGGGCAGTGATTTTAGAGGAACTCTGTGAGTAATCCGAGGGACCTGAACTGTATTGTGATGTGTATGGTTGCGTGTCATACAAACCTTATAGATTGATTATAACACGACTTGAAAATCATCGCAAACATTTACAACATTAAGGACGTATTCTGTCACATGTCACACTAAATGGTTACCAGATTATTTATTTATTAAATACCTGTCATTAACAAATAAAAGTATTTCTCATCATATTCTATCGTAGGTTAACGCTACATCCAAAAACATTTAATACAAATAAACATATTTGCTAAAAGTATTTAAACTGATTGCTAAAGTTGTGTTATCTTTACCTACGCATCCATGAAGTAATGTTTTCCTTTATCATGTACTCCTTGTCATAGGCCGTATAATCTATGGGAGACAATACTTAGTTGTTAAATAGGCCTTACGATGTTCTGCGCGTTCAAGTGTAAGGAATGATTTTCGGAAGATATTTCAACGACCTACCTTACTTAATTCGTAATATCATTTCAATTGCAGAATTATTTTTGTATCACAAACAGAAAAGTGCAAGAGTGGTCAGTGTGGGAAGGGCCAGGTATAAAGAAATTTACGTCTATATATGTAACCTGTCGTAGCAGTGAATTTATTGTTTTAATCCCTTGTCTTCTGATGTAATTATTAACTGATGAACTTGGTGTACGTATATTAGTACTTAATTTCATTATATTTAGGAAAGGGTTTTAACTAAGAAGTGTACACGTGGTATTTGAGTTGTGAACCACCTGAAAGTATTGATCTACCTTCCTTCAAAATCATTCTGGAAGATAAGCTGATACTTTTTGGGATGGAAAATACATGTAATACAGTTTATTAAAAACACAGCTCCCCAAATTCACGTTTAAAATGATGCGTGATTTTCTACCAAGAAAAATTGGTTTTCTAGTTCAATACTTTAATCATTGGCAGTTATATTGAAAAAAATATTTTTTCAGATTGTCTCGATAAAATTTAAATTTCCAAATCAATTACTGTTTGGTGCCACAAACCACTCCTTAAGATTTGTTAAGTTAGATGATGATATAATGATAACAAAGATAATGTGATTTTTTATTGATCAGAACTTTTTACAATTTGTTTTACGCCGCACCGACACAGTTAGGTATTACAGCAACGAAGGGATAGGAAAGAGCTAGATGTGGGAAGGAATCGGCCGTGGCCCTAATTAAGGTACAGCCCCAGCATTTGCCTGGTTCAGAAACTGGAAACCACGGAAAACCATCTTCAGGGCTGCTGACAGTGGGGGTCTAACTCGCTGTATCCCGAATGCAAGCTCACAGCTGCGTGGCCCTAACTGCATGGCCAACTCACTCAGTGATCAGATTTTCATTTCTTTTCTAATTTCAAGGCACTATACGATATAAATAATTATTTAGAGATCAAGAAACTTTGGTAAATCTTGTAGACGTAAGCTTCAACTTAAGATTAAAACTACTGTACTTCGTTGGGGTCTTTTAGAGAGTTTTCAGCAATTTTTTTATTTGTACAGCAAGAAGTTTTCAGGAATGTGCCTTCATTAAGACCACCTTCGTTACCTTCGCAATCACAGCTAATCACTGTTCTGTCGTTAAAGACCTATCCGTGTTAGTGTCTCATTAATCTGTCTGTATCAAGATATGATTATTTTGAACGAATTCATGGATATAGATATAGGAGTGAGAGAATAAATCCCCGGTTAGGCAATATTAAACAAATAATACTGTTATTTTCATAGTACCCTGGGGACATCTAAATCGTCAGGTCCTCATCTTGCGAAAACGTCTGGAAAAAAAATGGAAACATACGGAGAATATTTCCTAAATTAATAACATTAATAATAATCTCTTCAATTTCTACAGATTTACAACTGAGAGTCACTGATGTGTAAGAATTCTTCTCTGCAAGGTCTCTTAAAAACATGATGGTAAATATACCGAAGTAGGTCACTCACATTTAAGCACCCTTAATTTTCAAACGATGTGCTGCCTTGATCTACGCTATGAAGCCAGTCACACCGAGTTCTGGCGGCAATCTGATAATCAACGTGCTCATTCTAATGTGTCTGATGAAGCTGATCCTTATCAAAAATTCGCAGTTTACTGACAGATCATGTCTTCATCGGTATGAACTAGTGACGGACAGGAAGAAGTCTGCCAGAAATTTACCTCTACGAATGATATTTGCCGGAAATGATTACGATGATAATTGTTGTCTTTAGAGGCGTAAGATCGAGAAATTTAACACATTTTCAGGGTCTTTCCACCTTATGCTGAGAATGTGACTTTATATACTACTCGACACATGTCACGGAACAATCAATCAACATCGTATCTTATTACCGTCTTAGCTCTCCCAAAAAAATCATGAAATACTCTGAAAATTCTTGGGGAGAACTGGAGCAGATATTCAAGAGATGTATACTTTGAATAAGCATGCAACCTTCTAAACACATTCAGGATTTTAGAATTAATTTGAAATGATTGTTTTATTCTTAAGATAGAAATAATGAAACTCAATATTTCGTAAAATAGTTATCTGTCTAAATAAGATAGGAATTATCGCCTACCCATGCTCTCAAGTCGAGAGCACTTGCGGCATAATTTTGAGGCAAAACTGGAAGTAGACCGATAAAATTATCATCATACTTGTGCAACTTAGATATTATTTTCAAAATAAGTGAAAATGAATGTTTTTGCTACTTCGAAATATTTTCCATTTTGATGTGTTATTTTCTCTCAATTTACCGTTATTTTTCATTGTATCCTGTGTCTTCTTACTTTCCAACTTGTTTTCAATATATGCACAGCCACTGATAGCAATTAATCACTAATTAATTACTATTGAAAAAGCAATTCACTGTAATTATCAAATTACTGCTGATGCACTAGACGTACGGCGCAGGCCTAATTTCTTCACGTGCGGCCCGCACATTTCCCGGGAATAAAATGTGAGCTTCTCAGTTAGCTTCACTCTACTTAGTAAAACGAACAATAGTCAGCCTGGATTTTAATTCACTGTTGAAACTCATCAGAGTGGTAACTATCTGAATATTGCAGTACGAATTATTTGAATAATAATTAACCTCAAGACTCGTCAAGTGTTCTTTATTATTGCCTGAATATGTTACAGTGTGGACATTTAAGAACATATAAAAAATAATCGTTGAATAACTGTAAATGTGCAAAGGATGATAACTACACTTCTTATCACAGTACTAGGTATTAGAGATCATAGCATTCATCGGTGTTCAAGAAGTATTTAATACCATGGCATCAGTGGAGACAATGTGATTCAATGTGATTCCGTTAATATTAGTTGTGACAGAAAAAATCATTTAATAAATATTTGTGATAAAAATGAGAAAAAATTCAATTGCCAATATTTCAAAGTTTCTATCCAAAGGATGTGTCGAAACTTAAGCAAAATTTCAGGAATGATACAGAAGAAGAAAAGACAGGTGTACGACACCGTGGGTTCGCAAACGAATAATAACAGAGATATCCGAGCGTGTGTACGCCTACACGTTTTGGTTCTTAGAATAACATGTAAGACACCGGTCACAGTTGTACACGATCAAATTCTTGTCAAATGTACACGACTTCACAAGAATTTTGAATACTTCACAAGTGTACTTCTCAAATCGCTTGCAATACCTGAGAAGTCTCCAAGAGTCTTGAAAGTGAAGTAGAAAATGTTCTAATCGATGAAACAATTGTCAGGTTTTTGACAGAATTGATCATTGTAATTCGAGAATTAACGATGCACGCTAAGGTGCTAGGCGTACTGAGATTACCGGGAATCAAAACAACAAAAATGGCTTCGTATTCGTGACCAAGCTATGCTGTGTGTGTACAGTATTAATTGCTAAGTATGAGGTACATCCTTGCGTAAATTCATTGACCTCCGTAGAGTACCACAATGAAATGAAATTCCTAATACGTTTTCATGTCATAAAATTCGCATTTCGGTTGCATTGCTTTTATTTTTATTCAGTTAATATGAATAAATGCAATATAACATAACCTCTGCAAATGATTTTGTGGTAGTATTATTCTTGAGTGCTGTATAATTAGAAGTGTACCAATTGCTTGGCCGCCATGTTCACTAGACATGAATCCTGCGGGATTTTACAATTATGTTGAAGATTAATACATTAATATTCTTCCCCATATGAATTTATGGTTTATTGCGCATTTCGTATTTTTTAAAGTATATACCTTATTTCTAGTCTAAGAACCACAACTGCTCTTTGCCTTTCCTCCATGTTAAAACAAAATGCTATCATATCTTCTCAAACTTTCAGCAATGTTGTATAATCTTTGACAATATTTGATCATTTTTTTCCTGTGAAATATTGAAATGAAAGAAAAATGATGGCGTACATCAGGCATTACACAAGTAAACACGTTGCGAACAAATCTGCTATAGGTCAGACCTACTGTATTTCCAGGAGCCGCAAATTGTAATCTGTACTCCCCAGTTCTTTGTGATTACTTGTTGGGACCCTGCGTTCTTCTGGAGAGAACTGCACAGTTTTATTGCGTAAGTTGCCTGATTACTTGGAAGACTTACCACTAGCATACCGTCGACGGCTCGATTTCATGCAGGATGGTGCTCCCAACATTTCAGGCTTTTTGCTCACATGCACCTTAATGCGCATTATTCTTGAGTGCTGTATAATTGTGGGTGTACCAATTGCTTGTCCGACACGCTTCCCAGGCATGAATCCTCCGGAATTTTGCCTTTGTAGACACTTCAGTAGTGTACTTGACTGCTGTTGATTATGCACCAAATAAAAGGACGGATAATTCTGGAATAATGCATTTCTGAAACAACGTTTCCTTACACTCATTTTCTTGTCTTAATACGACAAGTTCATTCCTGAAATACTGCCACTCAGTTTCGAAACACCCCATATAAAAACGGAGATATTCATGAATTTATATTTTTCTTACTAAGTCTACCCATCGCTGACATAGAAATATTTTTCTAGCTATGGTGGAGGTTGATGTCGAGATTGTGTTTATGGGCTGTAAAAACGGTTGGTTATATAGTAGAACGCGCAGCAGAAATAGATTAGGATGCAAACTAATTTTTCAGATAGGAAGTGTCGTCTAGCTTGATCTTCCGTAATGTAGAGAGATTAACCTAACTTTGAGGGGTTTTAAGGGCATTATTGGGCCAAGAGTCTAATACTTATGTAAATCTCATAGCAGAAGTGTTGTCCGGGCTAGAATAAATACACCTTGGCTCTTGAATCAGCCCTATTCATCGTTAATGACCATTGCCATTGGTCACTGGAAGAATGACGTAAAGAGGAATCTTCAAAGGAGGAGCCGTAAGAAACTAAATGCGATTCCGGCAATTACACAATCCACTAAAATATATAAACAGAACCATTAAACTGTCTGACTATTCTTGTCATTTAAGGAGCACTCTGCTTCTTCTGCTGCAACTCATCTCCGTTAGATGGCATTACTGCAGCAAAAACAAAACCTGACCGTTAAAGACTGATTCTCACAGCTAGTCTATAATACATTTTGCAGGCTTTACTTACATTTAAAACATTGAAAACGGTGCCTTATTTACTGACATATACGTTTTACTTAACTAATAAATCAGCATGCTTGGAAGCATCTCCGTATCTCATCTGGTAAACGTAAATGACAGTTTTACAGTTCCTGTTGGATCGGTCCACTGATTCTTGCCGGATAGAATATGAAGATTTGTTTTTAAGGAGTAGCAAGCATGTAGCCCTTGCGATTTGTTTTCCTGCTCGTTCTTACAATGGCGTCTTGATTCCCTGAGCGATAGCAGGATATAAATTCTGATAAATACAATAAAAGGCAAGACCTGTAAGTGTGTGCAAAGCCTCCTCAGAAAAGTCTTTAAAGGGAAATGAAAAACGAAGGAGGAAAGAGACGCGATGGTATTGAGAAAAATGCCGCTCTTGGTTCACCCAAAGACTTCGAACTCTATCACTCGAAGAAAATTTTCATATGGGAATTCTATTGAAAAGGATTACCTTTACCAATCACATTGAAAAAATAATTAGATAACATATTAGTCCGAATGTAACAATGTTCGAACTGAATATGAAAAATGAAACAATTACGTATGTTAGAGGACTTAAAATAAAAGATCAAGAATGTAATAAATATATTCCTCCCTCCCTTCATATTTCAATGTCGAATATAAAAGAAATAAATGGGTTCAGTCCTGAGAAATAATTATAGTTTCGTATTCAAACACAATAATTTATTTATCTCAAAACGTGTCGAAGATACAAGGATTCAAAACATGGCTAAAATGCTCTGTATACAGCAGTTAACATCTTACAGACATGCCAGAGTTTAATATGTTAAGAAATCAATAGACAATGAAATCTTGAAACAAATCCTTTATAGTGCCACATGTTCTGCGAGAGCCCTATGCGGCAGAAGTGATCAGGATTGTCTATTCACATGCTAGACTTACAATTTGAAGGAGCAAGCGACATATCTCTCACTTTTATTAAAATTTAGAGATCCGAGATTCACTTAACAAGTGTGCGATGACATTACTGTCGAACATTATACACAGGATGGGAATTTAAACTAACCAGATATTGGTGAAATATCTTCATGTTTTATGGTATTCTGTTGTGAAAACCCTGCCCAAACTATTACGGATGCGTCAAAATCAAATATGTAGCAACTGTAGCTCGTAATGAAATCCTCATTTAGAAAGTATCTTTTACACTGCGCTTATAATGCTGTAAATCGTCTGTTGAAGCGGTTTTTGTGAGATTCTGTACAGCTGAACAAACGCGTGCAGCTTTAGAGCGAAATGCAAAGCGTTTCCGTTTCAAGGAGTGTAGTGTAGAACTGTTGAAATACTCCCTGATCAGGCCTATATTGCATTACCTATGTTATATTGGTCTATCGCAAATACGTTTTCTGTATCAATCCCCACAGTGAGCAATCGTGATGCCACCAATAAAGATATTGGCACATGTAGTTAGTATTCGCGGCGTATTCAATCTTCATTAATTTCACACACAATTACTCGTAAATTAGATTCCAAAAGAAGAACCTATATGATACAATATCGATAGCCTAGTTCTAATACCACGCATCTGACAATGCTGTTCCTATCCATTATTTTCCTTTAGATTGGTCATGCCTCTCAGCCACATTTGGATAAGCAGTCCATCAGAACAAACTTCGTTGTGCTCATTATTCTATGCTACAGTGTAAAGGAAAGTAAACCTTATCGTACTACACGTTTACATGACGTATTTACGCACTCATCAAGTATAATGCATTTAAGATACATTTTCCGCCCCACACAAGCATAGGAAAATGAACACAACGAAAACTGTTCTGATGAACTGTATATCCACATATGGCTAAGAGGCGTCACTAGTCTTAAGGAAAATAACGGATAGGAAAA
This sequence comes from Anabrus simplex, assembly GCF_040414725.1. Taxonomy (NCBI): domain Eukaryota; kingdom Metazoa; phylum Arthropoda; class Insecta; order Orthoptera; family Tettigoniidae; genus Anabrus; species Anabrus simplex. The sequence goes on from NC_090265.1 coordinate 847,686,552, forward strand.
GCATTGTCGGATACGTCGTATTAGGACTAGGCCATCAATATTCTGTTATTTAAGGAAAGAAATGTAAAATTAATATTAATAATTAGCAGTAAGTACAGAGAAATGGAGCCCATCACAGCTACCATACGGAAGAAGAGAATATCTTTTTTAGGGAGGGGGTCACATTATGAGGACACCAGAAACCATACTGAAAATCCACAGCCTGTTTCTAGTCATTTGACCGGGTCAGGAATGAAATGAATCAAGTCCCGTTCTAACGGCGACGATGGGAATTGTGCCGGCGGCCGAGACCTGTCGCACTCCTCTGGGGCAATGATTAATGAATTATTATTGAAATGAATTTGGAGAGTTTTTCTGGAATGAAATATGACAGGGAAAAACGGAGTATCTGGAGGCAAACCTGTCCCGCCTCCGCTTTGTCCAGCACATATCTCACATGGAGTGACCAGGATTTGAACCATGGAACCCAGCGGTGAGAGGTCAGTACACTGCCGTCTGAGCCACGTAGGCTTCATAGAAACCAGATTGCCAAGAATAATTATAGAGAAACTCTGGGATCTGAAGTAACAAGTAAGGTGGATTAAGGAAATTAGAGAGGATATGGAAAAACTACAAATACATCTCGACGATGTGCAATACGAAGCAGGAAATTTAAAGAAACTGAAAACATATAAATAAGATTTAAACCAAAAATAGACAAACGACACACAATGAAAGGGGTATTTACAGAAGAGCAACGACAGAAAAGATCTGAACGAATGAAAAGCTATTCGGAAATAAAAACCTATCAAGGAAGACGACCAGAAAATGATTGACTGAAGTGGCCCAACGAGGCCGTTGAAGCAGGATTTTGTAATTAGCAGTAAGTTACCTTTCATTTGTAACACTCATTTTGTGTGAGGCTGAACAGTGTACTATGCAACGAAATCATCCAGTAACTACAGCTACTTCCCACTGTCAATAACGTGCATTTATTTGTACATAATGATGCAATTAATATTTATTTAAATACAAACAAATAAAGGATTGGAACATTATAATATATTGAGAGGAATACAGCCTCATTGCTCACTGGCGGAATTCAAACTGGTGATTGTTCTTATTTCAGCTCCTACTTTCTACACTTACGGCAATTAAATTTTCTATTTTTTTCTCGTAAAACGATTTTCGAGAAGGATGCCGAATATCTCATAGACTGAGAGTATAAATGGACATTTTGGAGAACTCCCATCGAATTAAGAGAGTGAATCATTGAATATCTGTAATGGATGTTGTCTATTGATTGTGAGTTTTATAAAAGGAAAAACTGTAAGGAAAGAATCCTACCGAGCGCCAGGTATTCGTACACAGAGTAGATAATTCAGTATGAATATTTCATTCAAAGTTTAAAATGTGTTGATTGTAAAATTATACCCTATTTTAAATGTTATTGTTAAATTTAAGTATAATAGGAATAAGCATGGAAACATTTTGTTTTATAGAGTTTTCTTTGCCGTTCGCTGTGTTTGTCTCTTGTCTCAAAATGTCCTCACAAAGAGCATGTGGAGAAAACTGGACGAGGTTCATCCCGTGAATGAAAAGCTTATTGCTTCACTGTGGAACATTTCATTGCCATAAAGAATATAATTTTTCACATGATGCGACGCCATATGATAAGATAGAAAGGCTGTGATGTGATGTGATGTAATGTGATGTGATGTGATGTGATGTGATGTGATGTGATGTGATGTGATGTGATGTGATGTGATGTGATGTGATGTGATGTGATGTGATGTGATGTGATGTGATGTGATGTGATGTGATGGGTGTTTGCTGTAATGATATATTACAGTAAGAGATAATACGTGACGAGAGGAGGTGGGGTGTGGCGTAATAAAACACGAAGGGATGAGACTTAATATTGTAAGGTGTTATTGAAAGTGGTGAGATTTAATGTGAAGGGATAAGTTGTTACGTGACGTGCTGTCATATTTTAAGTTCTATGAAACTTATCACATTTTTGGCCCATAATATTCCATTTTCACATCAAATATTAAAACAACATAAATCTTTATATTTCGTGGCTGCGCGAGCATTACCTTGTGTCCCACAATGATCTTCCTACCCATTACCCTCCGTAAGACTACTGTAGTCACGCCTCCCAGACACACATGGAAATGCAGTCCATCAGAACAACATTCGATGTGCTAAAGTGTAAAGGAAAATGAACCTGAAGTGCATTATACTGTAGGAGCTCGTAAATACTTTATCAAAATACACATTCCTGCAGTACGGTACAATAAAGTTCATTTTTCGTTACAAATCGGCGCTGTAAAATGAACACATCAGTTGGTACCTAGCACACCTACAAAGACGCAAGGCTAGTGCATACCTAGCACATGGGGGCGAAACGCTGGCAAACAGGAATGAGTTAGCTGGAAAATGTGTTATGTCCAATAACGGATCATTTATATTGGTACTATAAATTTACTCATTCGGGACAAATATTTCACATTCCCTATGGGAATCAACATCTATATCATTAACTTAATAAGTTGATATTTTCGATAGGTTCGTATACCAATTCGTTCGTCATATGGGGAAGCTAATTCCTTGACCAGACACCTTGGAGATAGAAGTAGGATATAGTCTGACAGCGGATTTCACCCTCTCCCTACCTGTCCATCATCATCACACTCAGGTGCGAAGGAAATCCGTGGGCGTCACTAGAAAGACCTGTATAAGGCCTCTTCGAAGGCAACATGATATTAATCAATCAATCAATCAATCAATCAATCAATCAATCAATCAATCAATCAATCAAGCAAGCAAGCAAGCAAGCAAGCAAGCAATCAATCAATCAATCAATCAATCGAGTAATCTAACGACGGTAATGATTGATTTACGTTGACCATAACCTGGACATCACTGAGCCAATTAATCAGGAAGATACTGAAGGTAACTGTTGAAAGAGAACTTGAAGGAACGATCGTTCGAAGAATCAGAATAAAAGGAATCATAAATGAGGTGGAAATGAAAGATATCCTATCGCTCGGATGCCCTAATATTGCCTTGTCTGAGGAAATTAAAATGTGAGGACCAAATATTCTAAGTACCTGAAACGGGTGAGAAATAAGACTACACTGACTGCTATTGGTTGAGACTCTGGGCACTTATCTCTGCTAGACTGCATTACTGCTATAGCCGAACAAGCATTACCGTCAATACTTCCAGTATCATATTTTAATAGTACGTTTTAACATCATGACATGCACTTGCGGATCTCCTTCTTTAAACAATAAATGTGGACAACTCTGTAGGAAGGAACTGCGGGAATTTAGGTTCATATCAAAGGAAAGAGTACAGAAAATGGGATTTAGAAACGTCCGCTCTAAATCTATGAGGTAATCTGCAACACAGAGTGGATTCCATGCGACTGATTATTCTCGAACTGCATTATATAACACTGTGTACCGACAACACTATTTAACTGCGACCACCTGAAAAACATTTTAGCAAGTATTATATAATTAACCAATAAGATATTTAAGAGAGCAAAAAGCTCTGTCTTGTCGAAGTTGAAACTGAAAAATATATGAACCCCTATCACTGAAACATTAGTAAAATGAGTTTCTCTCATCCGTCGACCGGCAGGCGTGCCCAACTTACCTGTCTCCTGTTGACTCATCGCTATATAGCAACGAGGACAGCACATCGCTCACCTTATCCGTGGATGACGTGAGATAACAATTGAAATCAAGAAAATAAGAATTAAGAAAATTAGTAATTAAGAATTGGGAAAATAAACTCGCACCTAATGACAGGAGATGCTGGAAATGTTCTTCTCCTGCATCCACACATATCTGGCATCGTCTTAGGGAACTCCGAATCATGCTCATAAGTTCATGTTCCATAATTGGGGCTATTTCTCTTCGGATATGTTCTTTCAGTTCGTCCAACGTGTGTGGGTTTCTTGCATGCACTTTATTTGAATGGTTTCAATTTTGACATTTTCGTAGTCCGCCATGCTGAACTCTTCGAAACTCCGTCTACTTGCCCAAGTCGTCTTAGGGAATTTGTAAGCATATCTTATAATCTTTCTGCGATTTCATTTACTTTCTTCTCGTTAAGTACACGTTTTTAAAACTTCGTTTCCTATCGAGTAAAGAACGAGTTCCACTCAATTTGTTTACGAGTTTCGGCACTGTCTCTCTATATGGAGGATACACCTGGAAATTGTGTTACAAATCGCCTAACGACTTCCCTGCAAGACTCTGTTTTCACATAATACCCTTTCCTCTACCGTGTACACATGTGGAAGCATTATGATAATTACACTTCACAACTCGAGAACAGTTGGGGGGACAGATCAACACTTATTACACGTTCTAAGCACGGACCTGAACTGTGAAGTGCGGGCATTCCCATGCTGTCACTGCGCTGTGTAACGAGAAGTGATGAGTCAACGATAGGCAGATAAGCTGGGAGCGCCTGCCGGCCAACCAGTGAGAGAAACTCATTGTAGCTAGAACCGTAACATTTTCACAACCCAGCTGAAAGTAGAGTGACAGATGGTTTGAATCAGTTTCATAGTTTTTATTTCTCATTTATGGGTGAACAATTTCTTTACTTCCATGTATCCTTTTATTCCTTTTGAATATGTCTGGATATTTTAATTTGATCACTTTAGGGGATTATGAGATATAGATACTCAATTACTTTTAAATAATTTCAAATGCTTTTTTACTGTAAATTGTGAGCAAAGAAATCCAATTCAAAATCTTACCCAAGCAAATAGAGGACTGCTAATCAAACGCTACATGCACTAGGTAGTCATGTCTAACGTTAAGTATAAATACCCAGTAAAGAATCTCTTCCCCATAAGCCACAGATTTTTCCGTAAGGCGTTCTCCAAAGTGTCCATTTATACTGCGCATTTCAGATTCTCTCGGTCTATGAGATGTTCGGCATCCTTCTCGAGAATCATTTTACTAGAAAAAAATAGAAAATCTGTCTATATGTCATTGCCGTAAGTGTAGAAAGTAGGAGCTGAAATCATAAGAACACACACCAGTTTGAATTCCGCCAATGAGCAATGAGGCTGTATTCCTCTCAATATATTATAATGTTGCAATCCTTTATTTGTTTGTATTTAAATAAATATTAATTGCATCATTATGTACAAATAAATGCACGTTATTGACAGCGGGAAGTAGCTGTAGTTACTGGATGATTTCGTTGCATAGTACACTGTTCAGCCTCACACAACATGAGTGTTACAAATGAAAGGTAACTTACTGCTAATTACAAAATCCTGCTTCAACGGTAATTTTTGAACGTAAAATTTTATATAGAGAGTGGTCGGGAACAACGTGAACCGGGTATACGATCGTTAGAGTGTTGGTCATATTGATAGGTATTTTGAAAAAAAAAATACGTCGACATCTCGCTCCATTGTAATTTTATCAGCTGCTCAAGTTAGCCAATCAGATCGCTTCGCGCGCGTCTTCATATAGGCTTTGCGAGGCGGTGTTGCCAAATCTGCACGCGGCTTTTTTACTGTCTTGAGAGCGCCAAAAGAAGAAATGAACTTCTCCAGGCGATGGACTGGAACAAGGACCTCCCTGCTGATAGGCTCGGCCTATAGCAATCACGCTATGGTGGCACTGGCTGAAACTCACGGTGTATTAGAGTTTGATGATCATTTCTCGGTTTGGCTGTCAAGCCCGACCAAGCCAGGTGCAGATTTAGCAACACTACCTCATAAAGCCCATTTGAAGTCGCCCCCGAAGGGATCTGATTGGCTAAATTTATCAGCTGATAAAATGGCAACGACGTGAAATTTCGACGTAATTTTTCAAATAACCCACCAGTATGACCAACACTCTAACACCCATATACTCGGCTCCCGTTGTTTCCGACCATCCAGTATATATTAAGCAGTAAAAATGAAGTAAACGTCATAGAGGCATACGTAATATTTCTAAAGGTATTTCAAAATAAATTATACTGAATGTTTATGATGGAAAACTCCGCCTTTATCAGCTGATTTGTTTGTTGTTGGAAATGATGACGTTTAATACTCTCAAGTTCTTTTCCGCCTTCTGCATGTCCAGATTCTTCTGGATGCTTCCACCATGGTCGATATAGGCTAAAAATGACATTGTATTTTCGAAGAAACTGAATAGTTATTGAACGACAAAATTAGCAAGAGTTTTCTCTCGGTTCTTTTAACAGAACTTGCCAATGGTGTGATAAATCTCAACAGCTTGTTTCACTGCAACGTATCTTCTCAACACTCATAAAAGTCGGACTCAACATCATTCCGTCTCTGTTACAGCAAAACCTCGTTCCTCTCAATGCACTTCCTATACATTATTATCCTTAAGACTGGTCACGCTTCCCAGCCACTTGCAGATTTGCAGTCCATAAAAACAATGTTCGTTGTGTTCATTTTTCTGTGTAAAAATGTAAAGGAAAATTAACCTTAAATGCAGTATACTGGAGGATTGAGTAAATTCGTCGCGCGAACATACATTCCTACAGGACGGCAAGGTTCATTTTCCTTTACACATATGCATAGGAAAATTAACACAACAAACATTGTTCTGATGGGCTGCATATCTACATGTGGCTGGGAGGCGTGACCAGTCTTAAGGGAATTAAAATGGATTGGAAGAGCATTGAGAGATACGAGGTTTTGCTGTAAGAGTGACGATTCCCTAAAATTTATAAAATATAATCTCCCTTCATGCTTTCTTTACACTTCTGCGCACCCATCCCAGAAGACGGATCTGAAAGAAAAACACAACGCACACAATTGTGGTCAAAATACCGTAAGGTGATTTATAAATCTTCCGTCTGTGAACAGAGCACGTGATGAACAACAAACCTACAGTATCAGATTGAACTCCAAAGTTGAGAAGAGTGCATTGCTTGAAATCCGAGTTAACTCAGACATGGGGTGGAGAAGGTTTAATATACCGGAACTTTATTAAACAATTATATAATTTTTAATGTAGGCCTATTCACTTAACAAAAGTATAATACAGTTTCTAGAAAATATTTCGAATTCAATGAGGCAGTAATAGCCAAAAGCAGAATATTCAATATCAGTTGATTATTAGGAAAATACCGTAACTCTACCAAAACTGAAGACAAAATAAGTGGGCGTGAATGAAATGTACAAGGAAGCATGAGGAATTATGTAGCCGGGCTAACTAGCTCAGCTGGTAGAGCACAGAACTTCTGGACTCAAGTTGATGGGTTCGATCTTGACTTAGTCCGGTGGTATTTGAAGATGCTCAAATACGTCAAGCTTGATTTGGTAGATTTACTGGCACGTTGAAGAAGGGCTCCTTCCGGACAAAATTCTGCCACCTCGATGCCTCCGAACACAGTAAACATAGTTATTGGAACGTAAAACCAATAAAATTCTTACAAAGAATGATGTAGTTCGCCATTGTTCTCACATTGGACCAGAAATTGCTGTTACAGTACAGTTGGCACTAACAGTAGTACTTTAATAACATTCAGAGGCACTAGATCTCTGAATGTCTTTACTCAGCATTACCCATAGCCCAGCAGCTTCCATAATGTCATAGTTGTTAACTAGACTGAGACTTAAGTGGAAGCTATATTTTGTTCTGTTCTGACCCAAGAGACTGATGAAAAAATCCTGAATATATCACGAAATAATCAGAGGCTTATTAAATGTGTAATCAGGAGTGGTGAATTTCGCAATGCTTATGAAGGACTTTACTTTTGTTTTTTCATCCATCATGACCTGTAAGTACTTCACAATGTGCTTTTAAAATGCTGAGAAATGCGAAATTTACTCAAACTGCAAACTTCGTTATAAACCAAACATTGTTTTGTTAAATTAAAATAATACATATCTTCCTTATACCTGTACTGGAAATTTACGCCCAGGAGTTTGTGTACCCTAATACTGGCTACAAACACTGTTAACTGAAAATCTCAGTTACCCAGACTTTACGCAAGCACCTCCGTGATCCATTTTTGAGGACCTACCAAGACTGTAGAGGCTCAAATACATTTCAGTAAATACAAATTAATTCGAAGTGATAGGAGAACACGAATGACGGAACAAAATGAAGTATGTTCGATGATATCCTTCACCAGTGTCACTAATACGTGAACATGACTTAAGTAAATTCATGGCGTATATTCTTTTCGACATAAAAATATATTATGGCTGGGCGTCATCTGAAAATTTACGTCACGAATTTAGTGACACAAAATTTGAAATGTGTAACGTGATGTCACCTAGCAACCGTGCAATCTGTTATGGGAAGCATTAATGGATGGCCATGACTGAGAGACATATAAAGGCTCTTTTATCATAGAAGCCTCATCTCGTCATACTCTAGAAAATTGATTATTTCATTCGTAGCAGTTTCATATGTCCTGAGTCAGTTTCCACCTTTCAATACACTGGAGCCTACATTTGTTCACTCCAAATTCCATACAGATGTCTCTCAAAAACGATTCGTTACATGCAAATAAATTAATCGTTTACAGTTTGAGAATCATTTATTGATTTTCTCAAAGAGAATTTTGAAACTATTTTATTTCTTATTTCCACGTATACTCTATTTTTCTATTTCTTATAAGTTGTCACATAAATAGTTTCATAACGAAATGATCTGTGCTCCAAAACATGAATAATACTGTCTTCAAAACATACTTTCTTTTAATGATAAAAATAGATACATGTTTCTATATTAAACGATTAAGGTTTTGAGTTCTATTTGACCACGTTTAATATCTTAAGAACTAAGTACATTACAATATTGTTCATAATTTCGTACTTTTATAGAGATATGTTCGGACTAAAAGTTAAATATTATTGCAGTAAAAATAGTTTGTGGTTTTGATAGATTAATGATGCAGTGTTCTGTCCTAAGGCGGTGTTACATATCGTTCCTCAACCTTGTACTTGGATTTAACTCACTGAAGCTCAGTGTCCATTATACTGTACATCACTTCATGTGTTGCTATCTAACGTTTCGCTGAGTTCGCAACATTGGAAATGTACGCTTCGTGTTCATGGACCTCTTTGACTACTCTTTTGGTAACCGAATGCCATCTATCAGGGCCTACTGGAATTAGAAGATTAAAAGAACAGCAGCAATCAAAAATGGATGAACATGTACCATATAATTTTGTATTTGGTTGTATTTTTTCTTCAATGATTTACAAGTTCATAAGTGTTGTTTAATATTACAGAACAGTATCCACCTTTTCTCACACCATATGGTCATATATGGTAAGCTAATACGTAGCCAACAACATCTTTCAGAACAACTTATAGAAATGTGAATAAAACATTACTTAAATATTTAAGTTGTACTTCTCATTTTCTGTCGATTCAAGAGGCCATGTTTAATAAGATTACATTTTTCTTAACTAAGAATAATGTTCAATTTTCGTTGCCTTGCACACAATTCAGGTTTGGAGTTTCTAAAGATACTTCATGACGCAGCAGTTCGGGAAACCGGCTAACGACTCAGTCTGGACATATAAATAGTGACCATGTTATATAAACATATTCTCTTTCGGAAGCTTGACATCAAATATGCTGTTTATTATAATAATTCCTCCACTTTATCGTTGATAATCAAAATGAAATAATCGTAACTTTTGTATGAGAACAGGCTTAAATTTCCGTGGTGAACTTTGGAGTGTATCATATACTATCGGAAGTATCTTATATTAAACGTCACTTTGTAAAGAGATTAAAAATACGTGATTATGTTATTACTAGCTGAACCGACAGACGTCGTTATGTCAAAAATAAATGACAATGGAACGGACTCCAACTCAGTCCGTACTGCACACAAAAAACAGTATAATGCAAATCACTACATCATCAACATCAAATGAGTTTTCTACTGCTACCAAACGTTAGTAACAAAGAACTGAATGAAAAATATGTTTTCAGTACATGCACTATTAATATCTTCATAGTGACTAAGGAAATTCTGGAAAAGGTCCTGGCATAATACTACCCAGAAATAACCCCGATTGACTGTTGCATAGATGGGAACTGTTTAGCAGGTCTTCAAATCCCTCACTAGCCATAATATTATCCCCCGATGCAAATCAAATAATTTGAAAAGTTAATGCCGTAAAGGTAATGTGGCCAAACGTAATATTCGTTGCAAATAATTATCCTAGGAAACACTGATTCCAGTCAACACTATGAAGATATAATTCCATAAAAATATAGGTCTACTGTTGTTTTCACTGGCGTAAGAGTGTTCCTCAAATGATCAGAATCTGGCGCGTGGCTATTAATTTACTGACACATAATGAAGTATTTCTTGCAAATGTAATAATACTGACCAGTTCTAAAGAAAATACTTCTGTTAAATTATATTTTCATTGTAATGCTTTATGGTACACGATATTCCTTGTTTGATTAACTGGCGCGAAAACAAACACAGTTGATGGTTTACCAACACGGGAATAAGGAACATACAATTGATCACGCGAGAAACATGGGTTTTCAAGATCAATGCCGCAAACACTTAATGACTGTCCCTGGGATTTATTTCTGGTCATATCGAATCCAAACCGTACTGGAAACTGCAGTCGTTCAAATTCAAAGGTATGCCAGTTGGTATCAGAGGGATGCGTGGTATCAAAACGTCTAGCTGTGTGCCGTTACAAAGACGTGGTTGGTTGATATTTCGCAACATTATTACCATCTATCCGACCTTTAAGTGAAGATTGTGAGGCGGCAATCCTGGTAAGTCCAGTGAGTTCAAAAATTCGGGTAGACATCATCTTGGTTAGTAGCGGAATCAACTGATTCTTATGTCTTCAGTTCAACGTCAATTTCATGTTGAATTTTGACATTTGATTCATTTACGTCCATGTTTTCGGTAACCAATATAGCTCGTTCGCTCAACCAAATATGGTCCCTACAATTTTGAGCAACGTTTGGGAACACCTCTTGAATGCTTTCTGTTTCGGAATTAGTAAACTGACAGGAAGTGTCAGAAAGGGTAATGCAGCCAGTCAGAAGTTCTAAAGGGAATTTACCATTACCAACGGCAATGAGTTGTTTTGAAAATATTTCCCCAAATCGATCATTTTGCAACTCGACACTAATATTCTTGTTTACAATTAGTATCGTGACGTGTTTCCACAAAACGGATGACTTTAAACATGCACTTAGTTCATCAGCTGGCGTTGACCGTGGAATCACTGGCAATGTTTGACGAAAATCTCCTGCTAAGAAAATCATCACTCATCAGTGGTAGAGTGTCGGCCCCTGGATCCCAAGATAGTGGCTACAAACCCGGCAGAGGTAGTCACATTTTTGAAGGGCGTAAAAAAGTCCATTCGACACTCCATGTCGTACGATGTCGGCATGTAAAAGATCTCTGGTGACACTTTTGGTGTTTAGCCGACAAAATTAATTAAATCTCAGCCACAGACGCCCAAGAAAGTTTCGGTTTACTCGGTCTGCCATCTAGTAGGCCTAGAGTAAAACGGAACGTCGAAATTGACGAGCAGACAGCTAGATGACGTCAAATTGAAATGTCTGCACACAGTAGCTGAGGCCATACGATTATTATTATTATTATTATTATTATTATTATTATTATTATTATTATTATTATTATTATTATCACCAATTCGGTTTTTATTCTTCCACAGACCTTGCACGATCCGTTATAATGCCTCCGAAGACTTTTTATGTGCCATCGTGTATTCATCCCACATTATCAATTTTTATTGCTGCAAAACCATTTCCATCGCAGAGTTCTTCGATATATTGCAAGTCGGAGTTTCGTTGCTTTGCATATTCAACGGCAATTTTAGCGCTGAATTGCCTATTCTTCCGCCTTCCAACAATGTATCTGCCATGCCTGATGAACCAAGTATGACTGCAGTTTCATTGCGTGAGCGAATTGTTGCTAAAATCAATGAAATGAAACATGTTTTTCTTTACCCCCGGGAACTTCCAAGAAGTAAATCCCTACAGTTACATCATTTATAACTTTCATAAGAGTATCAAGTACGCATTTTTGTTGTTGGTTCAACAGCGGAAGATTTATTCGGACTGATTCTCTTAAAGCATCGAATTCGTACAGTTTTTCGCGTTGCAACTCCTGAATGAAAGCGTTGTGGATTAGGCGGTTGGGTGCGGCCATGCTTAATTGATATAATACTTTATTCGACATCATCAAGCACATGTTATCAGTTGATATCAACGCCTCTTAGTACATTTCTACACTGATTTGTAAATGTGGATTTCCTGTTGTAATGCGCATTTGATGAAAGATATCGTCACACATATCATCTTTGCATTTCATCCGTAAATCAATTGGTTTTGATGGGCAGCATGTTGATATAATTATAGAAAACAATGTTCGTATTTGATAAGCTTGTGAAGAAATTACAGCATCATTGAGAGTTTGATCCCAATGAACGTCATTTTCTAACAGTTGCAAACCTAGACAGGCATCTCTGTAAGAGCCACACAATTCACCATTAACCGTTCGTAAATGTTGGAATGATGTTGATCTTCGAACATTCATTAATAGTAATCTAAATAAATCATCGTTGCTTGGATGGACTGAATAAATTCGACCTGTTGCATCGGTGGAATGTACATTTGGATAACCTGGAACTAGTTTTCCTACTCTCCATCCTTGAAATTTCTTTGAGGATTGATACCAAGTAAAATATTTTGGCATTTTGGAGTATAGCAGTGTTCTGGAAAAAACTGGTCAAGATTGAATATGGTTGTTCAACAGCTCGTTGTAATGCGGTCTGAGCCGTGAAATATACTGTTCGACCATTTTCTATGTGTGTGGCTAAGTGAACAACAGTGGAGTGTCTTTCATGGATGGGAAAAGAAAAAAATTACTCCAAATTTCGTCATTACTGCTAACATAGCTACTCATCTGCTATTGGGTAACTACAATATTTGAATTTTCTGCACTAACTCCAATCACTTCCTTTGGTTACATATTTACAAATGTATTTGATAGATATAACGGAATGGCAAAATTCAACATTGATGAGCGCCAACGGTTATCAAATTCAATGTCCTGTTGATTTACTTTGGCAATTGTTGATATTCCGTTGTCTGCAGTCGATCGGCGACGATACAGTGGATAACAATCATTTCTGGTAAATGTTTCTGGTACTAATGCGCGTGGATAACGCTTCGAACATTTACCATCCAGCATACACGATGAATTTTTATTAAGTGTTCCACAGAAACCATGAATCACGTTTTTAATAACTACCTCATGCAAGCCTGTATCTACTTGTACATCAAGGATTTCAGCTGATATCACTTCATCAAGTTCATTTGGTCTTATCTTCTCAACCAAACAAGTCAGAATATGTGCATGAGGCAACCACGTTTCTGCCACTCCACAGAATACATCCAGCAGCGCGTCTCGCCAAACAATCTATGTTTCGCAATAAAATCCTTTATAAATTTCAACTTTTGTTTGAAGACTCTTGCCGTAATGTCATGGTGATCAATGGTTGATTGGCCAGGCAATAACTCTTGTATGATTTCTAACCAGTGCGGACTGCATGTGAATGTGATAAATAAATCTGCTGTGCCATAATGACATCTTGAGCATATGCATGCATATGTCAAGGACTTGTGTTCCTCGAAGAATTGTCATTTGGACGACATTCTCTACATTCCGCATCTCGACGGCGAATATACTCTTCAGAATGGAGTTTGCTCTGGTTTAACCTGATGAATGTGAATCGCTCTGTTTCAGTTTTGACATAATTATCAACAGCATATTGGTGAAATAACCGCTGACATTTCAAGATGTGATTGTTGTCATTTTCACGAACCGTAAGGCGGTATGAATAATACTTGAACTGACTTTTTTCTTTATTTCGGCACCTGTAAATAAATTATTGCTTTAGTGACTTGCATGTGATATATATAGCAGCTGATACAAAATGTCCATTACTAAAGCAAATTTTTAATTACGTGCATGGGAATTTATCATGTTGATCAAGAAGTGATAAACATGTTCACCTTGCAAAATATGGTGGGGTATTTTAGCGTATAATATGAGCGGTGTATTTCATACACACCTTGTAACTGATCATTCCGGCGATGTAAAACAATATCAACGGTTTCCAAATTTTCTCCAACTATAACAATGACAACAACAATTATTGGCGCATTTAAAAGTCTCGCATGTTGGCCGAAAGGGGTGTTATCAGCTCTGATTACAAATGTGTGATTATCACATGGCCTGAGTTCCAGTGCAGATTTGAGCAATGTAATCAACTGATTGTGTTGATGAAAGACAGTTTGTAATTGTTCTACAATAGACCTCTTCACTGAACTGTTATGTGCACGACGCAGACAACTTTCTTGTGTTGAATTGCCCATGAAATAAATTCGCAGGAATTTGTAGTGAACAGTGAACCTGCTTGGTGATATATTTGATCTTGTATCTGTAAATTAAAAAAGGCACGTTTATTAGTTTTTTTTACAAAAAAAAAATAACAATGTGGGGAAAAGTCTATTTGTTATATGTTACCTTGAAATTTGGTATGACATAATCCGGGATTATATTTGTTGCCCCAAATGAAGTACTTTAGAAGCAGTTGTTATATTTTTGGGTATTTGTAAGGAAATGTATGGAATTCGTTCGTGTTCCTGAAACTAATTAGTACAATTGAGCTGGTGGCGGAACCAATGGCACGAAATTCACTTTGCCATTTGGGCAACACAATCCATCGGCTAAACTTTTGTATTTTAGTGCCTTACAATGTGGGAAAACTGAGTTCATAGATCAAATATCAACGCATTGATAGGTACTGTAGTCAATTGAAACATCGTAACTGAAAGCAGCTCGATTCGCACTTGCAAGATTATTAGCTCAAAGACGCGCTGCATGGGTTTGTGATATCCGAATCCTTTCAGTTTCATTTCGCTCTTGACGTTGTTGTGCTGTCCGATTAGACTGAAAATTACTTTGGTTTGTAGCATTTCGAGTTCTTCGACAAAAATGATTCCGTCCGCGTCGTATAAGCGGCATGAGTCTTGAAATGAGTAGGCCTATATATGGAAACACACACAAAATAAACCAATCAACCAAAGATAAATCAATGAATTAGTTTGACGGTTGAGAAGCGAGTATTTAAAAATAATCAGGATAAGCAAAGGTCTCCAACTAAAACAATGTCAACTTCATCAATTGTTGGTGCTTTGAAATGTCTTGCACGTTGGTCCATCAAAATACATTAGATCCTCGAACACTTAATTTGTTTTGAACCTGCTCGGTCATATATTTCGCCTTGTATATGTAAATGAAAAAGCCAGATTTTAAAAATTAGGGTAGGCAAAGGTCTCCAACTATAACAATTTCCTGTCAATTAAATGTTTGAATTAGCAGCTAGGAACATTTTGAATGGCAAAAGAAAATATGGGTTTTTTTACCTTTTTGCCGGCACGTTTTCCAATTTTTCTCTTCATAAGAACCTTACTCGGACTTCGACGAATAGTTGAAAAAAGTTTAGCCGAATTGGTAAAAAAATTATCGAATTGGTCCAGCCGTTCTCGAGTTTTGCGCTTAGCAACACATTTAGCGATTATGGGGTTTTTACCTTTTTACGTTTTTCCAATGTTTCACTTAATAAGAACCTTCCTCGGACTTCAACAAATATTTGAAAAACTATTCGAATTGGTCCAGCCGTTCTCGCTAATTGAAAAGTTTAAATTGGCAGCTAGGAGCAGTTGAATGGGGAAAATGTTTTTGTTTACATTTACCGGGCTTTTGTTTTTCAATTTTTCTATTCATAAGAACCTTACTCGGACTTCAATGAATATTTAAAAATATAGCCGAATTGGTCTAGCCATTCTCGAGTTTTGCGCGTAGAAACACATTTAGCGATTCATTTCTATTTATATAGATTAAGAATATTGATAATATATTTTGGATTAACTTGGAGATTTAACACTGGAAATGAAACATGTGGAATATAGTGCCCTAGAAAAATTTATTTTTGTTATAATTTTATGCTGATATACGCCATATGACATGACATTTCTTCAGAGGGAGTTAGCATTCGAATATAACAATTTGTTGGTGTGCAGAGCTGTGCTTCCGCACTCTGTGCTAGCTTCGGGGCATTTAAGGATAGTTTGCTGTTCTTCCAATATTTTATTGTTTGCAGAACTATCAATATCTCTCCGGCAAGGAACCTAACGAATTTGTGTTCTATGACTCCTTCAATACTTATAGGTTTATAGTATGACTGAAAAGTAAGTTGATTGTTGGGAAAGATGACTGAATTCTAGACTAACTAATGAAGTCAGAACAAGGCAATCTCTATAGATATAAGAGGCTAAATTCGACTGGCTCTAATCAACGGCCAGCCAAAACTACGCAACGTAATGAAATGAAATTTTGGGGATACATTTATGTTACAGTGTAGGTGCTCACTAAGGGAGGATATTGGGATATTCCATCGCTGAGGGGGTGAAAAGGGGGGTGAACTGTTTAAATGAGTACATCTACATCTCAAAAACTTAAAAGTTTACAGACGTAAATTTGGCATTTGGTATCTAATTTATAAATAAATTTTCTTGCTTTCGGAAAATTCCTTCAAGGGGGTAAAAATGAAGTGCCGGGAGTGTCCGAGGACAAGTTCGGCTCGCCAGATGCAGGTCTTTTGATTTGATTCTCGTAGGCGACCTGCGCGTCGTAATGAGGATGAAATGATGATGAAGACGACACGAACACCGAGCCCCCGTGCCAGCGAAATTAACCATTTCAGGTTAAAATTCCCGACCCTGCCTGGAATCAAACGCGGGACCCCTGTGACCAAAGGCCAGCACGCTAACCACTTAGCCATGGATCCGGACCCTTAAGGGGTGAAAAATGGTGATAATTGGTTGAATACCTTTTATGAGGATACTTATATCTAAGAAATCTGAAGACGTTACAGACGCGGTAAATGGTATTTGGGATCTCTTTTAAAAAAATAAAGAAACATGTACTTTATTGTTTTCGGAAAATTCACTTAACCGGGGGGAAAGGGTGAACAGGAGTGAAAAGGGTGAATTTTTAAAATGAGTATATCAAGAGTGTATCTAAAAAATGTAACATTCTACAGAAGTGAAAATTGGTATTTGGAATCTCCTGTAAATCTAAGGAAACACGCATTATCTGTTTTAGGAAAATACATTTAAGAGGAAGTTAAAGGGAGTGAATTTTTAAAATGAGCATATCTACAGTATTATCATAAAATCTTAACATATTACAGACGTGATAATTGGTATTTGGAATCTTCATTAAAAATAAAGAAACTCGTATATTTGGTTTTCGGAAAATTCACTTAAGGCGGGCTTGTAAGATATCAAATAGGGGTTGAAGTATTTTTATAATGATACTTATCTATATAAATAAAATCGTAACGACCGTGTGTCTGTACATTGACTATTTTGGAGAAATGTTCGTACAGTTATCCATTTCAAGTGTAATAATGACCATTTGCATCTATTTTTACTTTCGTTTCCTGAAAGTCCTCATTTTTACCCCTATCCCCAAAATCAAGATGGCGGTACAATCTGCCAGACGAGCTACAGAACTGAAATTTGGAAAAAATATACGTTTTAGTCTGTAACCGACGCAAAAATTCCAAGATGTTTAAATTTTTCACCTTTAACCCCCGGAAAATATCGAAATATGGAGGCAGTTTTAATAACGGAGCAGACTTTCGTTTCTATGTATTTTGCGGCTAAACGGTAAGTCGTATCACAAAACGGATGGCACAACATCAGCTAAATTTGGCGTGATCGAAACTTTTATCCTATGACATTTTGTCCTATCTCTATCCCGTATCGTTATATTTGGCTTTGTTTATCGATTGTACGTAAATTTGGCAGTTTTACACGTATAACTCATCGTTTGACTCACTTATACGAAATATAGAATCATCAAATTTGGCACAAACATTGGCCCTCCCAATATCCATAGGTGAGCCAAATTCTATGTTTCTAGCTGTCACGTAAGTATCCGAAAAGTAACGCAGTGCAGGAAATCCTTACCAGTTTTCCTCCCCGTTCAAATTTTTAACTCAATCTGACCCAAAGTAGAGGAGGTGTCACAGGATCCACCATTAAGACGGCTAAAAGAGGCGTCTTATGGCGCAATCCCTTTGTCTGTACAACGTACCGTTTAGCAGCATTTATCTGTAAATGATGGTCTGCAATGTTGTAAACATGCATATACTTTCGTACGTCGATCTATGTATATTCATTGAAGTCGATTTGTAGCTATCTGCATTATAATTAGTACTTTCCAAATCGATAGTGACTGTCAGCAGAAGAACGTCTGCTATTGTAATCAATACTCCCCACATCGGCTTTGACTGGCAGTATGAATGTGATCCTTCTCCAGCTCCTGTGTAATCGACATTAACAAGGAGGGCCTACCATTATAATGAATAATACCCTTCTCGGTTTGACTGGCAGAAGGCAAGAGAGCATGCGATTTTCTTCAAACCTCCCCTACCTGATTGTATCTGGAAGTATGAAAGGGGGCCTTCCATTGTAACGAACACTTCCCAAATTGATTGTGAATGAATGTAGGCAAGTGATCCTGCCGTTATCATCACAACTCCGCAACTGGGCCGATGACCTCGATGTTGAGACCCTTTAAACAACAAGCATCATCATCATCATCACTCCGCAACTCGCACTTTACATCAAAAACAACATACGGGGACTTCCCCACGCTGTTCCTTGGATAACACTAAGTGGCATGCAATTAAAAAAACCTCAATCACTGTGTGTACAGTAGTTTACTTCGATACCCTATTCAGTGTAGCATACCGAAGCGAAGCAGGGTACATTTGCTAGTAGTGTATGTGGAACATCACTCACTTCAGATGACGAAGAGGAGGACACTGTGATTGATAACTACGAGGAACAGGACTGCATATAAGTTACAGGGGCATGCTAAATGAAAGCAAACAACGGTCATCGATGGTCAAAAAAACCTCATATGAAAGTTGAAAGAACACCGAGGGGTGTCATTGTGTTCATTATGGTCATAAAGCCCATTCTGAGCTCGTGAAAGCAACATCCGATATTTTTGAATTGTCTCTCAAGGCAGGTATTTTGGACAATATTGTTTATTTCACTAAAAACGAAAATCATCGCACAGCGGGTTAAACATGGAGCTGGCCAACGATATAATGGAGATACCTAAGCATATTTTGTTTTATTGTTGTTGAAATTATGGTTTTTGAAACTATTATTTCTTGTATGTTCGTTAACACTTTCCGGGTCATATCTTTTCTTCTCTATATTTTTGAGCAAAGATTGAGAAGCTTGCGCTATCTGCCATCAGGCTACATTACTGAAGCTTGCGTTCGTTCATATCCTCACGGGAAGTTTTGTATGTGAATGTCTACGGCTTTTGAGAATCAATTGTTTTTGATGAATATGGCTTTGTTGAAGTACTGTAGTATTTGACAGCGAGAAATTGTTCAAAATTTGACGAATGATGTAAGTGTGGATTCTGATTTTTCTTATACGGATGAAGAACTTTACGACGTCTTCTCTACTGAAAATATAATACAACCGAGGATAAAGGAATAAGCGATAGCGACTAAGACGAAATACAGTCACCATCTTCAGAGAATCGCAAAGCTCTTATCCTGCACACTTCGTGGAGAATAATTACAAAAACGGACTGATTTATTTGTGAAAGAACTGCGCATATTTTTAGGAATTATGCTGGGGTTCATGTACAAAAACATACCATAGAAGTCTAAGAATACCGGTCTACTGATCCATTCATGCATACTCCTGAATTTTCTTGGCTCATGTCCTGTAATCATTATAAATCAATTGTACAGTTCTTTCATTTCAATGATAATAGTTCCTCACCTCAAAATGACAAAATAAGCCTAAAAGAACAAAACGACCATATATTAGTGCAAAGACTGTAGCAACATCTTCGTCCACCCTCACATTTATCTGAAATACCACGCAAAAGAACATTATTAATCATAAAGATTCTGCGATTTTTCTGATTTTTCACAATTTTTCAACTATTATTTAGCCATTTTTAAAAATCTATATAAATAAAGTTGTAGTGGATTTTAGGTCAACTCAAGACCATATCAGTGGTTTATAGCTTTCGTGTCTGCTTTATGTATCCGATTGTTCCACCATCACAGCGAAACGGCTGGGTAGATCGCGACCAAAATTCATATTTAGAGTATACTCATCCAGGAACAGGTTTAGACACGCATATAATTTAAAAATTCACTGAACAGACTTGGAGTTTATATGAAAACCAGAACATACATTTTTTCAATTTTCTCTTAGACTATTGATTTTCTGTAAAGCCCGAAGTCCGTATGTGAAACTTCTCTTCATTTCAGATAACTTTTATTACGTACATAATTTAGCAACGTCTCTGACTGTTTGCCAGCAGGGAAGTAATGTAATGCCATTTTCGTCATTTTTCCTGTAAATTCGTGGTTGTTCGTTGGCTAGAAAGCGAGATATACGTCATGCTGCCATTCTGTGGAATATCTTCAGAGTACCGTTGGAGGTTACAATCGTATTCGAACAGCTGTAAGGGTGGTTGTTGATATTTCAACAGTACGTGGAGTGTAGCCCATTACTTCACTTCGTAATGTGTTTTCTGGGATTGGATATAACTTATACTGTATTTCTCTTCTACTTCCGTGTTCTACTTTAATTTCTTGACTCTGCCTTGCCCCTTTAGGTTTAAGTAATAACACCGTAAGTCATCTTCTTATCTAAGGATCCCTGCGCCTAAATTCCTCCTCTCTACAGCTTAAATCCTTAACTCATATCATCACAATTTCATTTCATTTTTCCGATACATCCACTTCGTTTTAGCTTTATATAGAGCTGCATTTCTCGATTATAACCAAAAAACCCAACTCGGTTCTGACTGGCATTAGAAAAAGGGCCCTGCCTTTTATAATGAAATGTCCACATCTCCACTGTGAATGGCAGTAGGCAAGAGAGCCTCTCTCAAATTCGATTGTGAATTGCGGTAGGAAACTTTGTTTTCCATTTTTATCAGAACTTCCGAATGCGCACCTTACATCGAAAACAACAGATGGGATCCTCGCATTGGAGTTCTTCGGATAACGCTAAGAGACAAGCAATTTTTATAAACTTACTGCGTGAACAGCAATTTACGTAGAAATACACAAGGTGGAATAACGTGGCGAAACACAGGTAAATTTGTTAGTATAATATATTATGTGCCCCTACATTAATATATATTGAGGATTATTATAAGCGTGCAAAAACCTAAATTCTTGGGTATGTAAGTGCTTCAATGTGTTAAGTAGTACTTCCATGTGTGCTGTAGTGTGTTTCAGTTGTAATACAGCAGCATGCTTTACTCAAATTGTCATTTAAAATATGGAGTACTTAGTGTCCCATGTTTCAGTAATAATAAACCTACGTTTCCAGTCCAGGTTTAATTTACTTCCTATGTCACGCTAAGGCAAGATATTTCCCTGATGAAGGAACAAAAATCGACGGAGAAAAGGTCGTAAGTTATGTAAAACATACTGAGAGATTAGACCTGAATACAACAACACAGAGTTACTTATTGAAGGAAGAAAATCTTCCTCGTTCATGAACCGACTTTGATTCCGAACAACTAATAAATAATTCTTCTTTAGCGAGAGCAAAGGCTACCACATATCTTGCAAGCGCTAACCGCGATACAGCTAAGCGTGCCCTAGGTCCAGAGAGAATGTAATCAAGATCCACCCTTTCCTCGTAGCGAATGTCACGAAATGTCGTCTTTAATGTCACGCTGGCACGCAGAAGGCGTGTTTGTCCATCGTGTCTCGGACACTCAGATCCTGTAGAGTATAAGGCTTCTGGAGTTAGAGAGTAGTCGAGATTCATAACACAGCATTTTGAAAATTTAAATACAAAGCTTACTTTCAACACTCGATTAAGTACTTAAAATCGTAATTAATTATAATAAAAAATTTCATCAATAAAGACATCTCCCTAGAAATGAACAGCTGTACAGTATTTAACAAAAGTTTAAGATTACCAGCGAAAGTCAGTTAATGAACTCCTGATTCTACATTTATGTACGATTTAGTCTGAAAAATAATTTGTGGCTTATTTGTCTTAATATATATATTATGAAAAACAGCCCTTCAAATTTAGATGTTAAAAAAGTTTACAAAAAAACAGCTTTGGCAAATCCGTCCGTCCGTTTTACTAGGCCTATCTGCTTCATTTTTGTTTTATTCTCTCCGAAATTTACTGCCGGGGAATCTTAAGACAATTATAGGTCTCTACGTTCAGCAAACTTTGAGTTATCATAAAATAACATCATTAAATGATCACTCCAATAATTGCAGGCGAAGACTTACCCTAACCCGCAATACATTCTGAACTTAACAGGGAAAGTGAATCTATAATAGATACGATGAGAAAAAGAAGAATTGCCTTTTTCTGTCTTCCTAGATTAAATGGTAATAGGATAATAAAACAAATATTTAATTACTTTTGGAAAAGTAAAACAAAAAGTAATTGGTTTAAAGAAGTTCAGAATGATTTAGAAGAGCTGAATATTACAACGAAGCAAATTGAAAATAGAGAAGAAAAAAGGATTCTCAAGAACAAATAAATAAGATTGTCATTAAAAACTGTACAACACAAACCATCTGATGAAGAAAGGGCAGCCAGGTCAGCCGGAATGAAGAGGTTTTGGGAAAGGAAGAAGATGATGCAAGCTAAATCTTTAGTTAATTCTTTGTTAACATAAATGTATTTGCGTTTGATTAAAGTGCTCCAATGTGGGCGTAAACTATGTAAATAAATAAATAATAAATAATAACAGGTTTCTAATCGACTAACACTTTCATTAATATTCTGATATATGTCATTTTCATCCTTAGTAATATCATTGCATGTTGCCATGTTTGATTACTACCTGCTAAGCCAGAGAGTATACACTTCCTCTGATCATGGAAAAATACTATTCGCCTCTAGATACTCTTTGAAAATTCAATAGTCATAGACCCCAACAGGTCCGACTCGTTGGCTGAATGGTCAGCGCACTGACCTTCGGTTCAGAGGGTCCCGAGTTTGATTACCGCCCGGGTCGGGCACTTTAATCGCTTCCGATTAATTCTTCTGGCTCGGTGACTGGGTGTTTGGGTCCGTCCCAACACTCTCCTCTCCATATTCAGACAACGCACCACACTACCAATCACCACAGAAACACGCAATAGTGATTACATCCCTCCATATAGCGTAGACGTCAGGAAGGACATCCGGCTGTAAAACAGAGCCGAATCCACATGTGCGATGCAGTTAGCACCCACCACCCCACAGGTGTGGGAAAAGCGGTAGGAAAAGAAGAAGAAGAAAAGCAGACCCCAACATGACAAACGCCTTAGACATTATACGGGAACACCTATCGAAGGATACACTAGTGAGCGCCTTGCAAAAATCGCCCCTTCGGGACTAATCTATGAGCTCACAAGACAACCGTTCTGGGCGATTAAAAATGTCATTGCCTTCTACGACACAATACCAAACTTTACACCAAGAACTGCAGGATAAGGAATCGAATATCGTCCCTTAAGAATTAATACCGCGTATCTGACAATGAATGCTCTTCTTATCCATTATGTTTCTTAGGAATGGTCACGCCTCCCAGTCACATACGAACATGCAGTCCGTACCGTATGTTTGCATGAAGTATATGCGCACTCGTACAGTATAATGTATTCAAGGCTCAGTTACTTTTATACTACAATATAGGAAAATGTACACAACGTAAATTGCTCTGATGGTCTGCATATCCACAAGTGGCTGGGAGGCGGGACCAGTCCTAATGAACATAATGGATAGGAAGAGCATTGTCAGATACGCTGTAATAGTTCTTAAGGGACGATATATGGACAGATTTTTACCAAACTGACGGCATGATAAGGTTAGAATGGATTAATTCTGACTACGAACTGCGGAATACCACAACGCACCTCTTATTAAATGTTCATAAAACCATTGAAAGGACAGTCAAAACAGTGTGACTATGACAGGCATAGCAACACGAGTTATCTGACCTGTTTATAACGAATGCTGCAAGTCCTCTAGTATCAGATGAAGTTTAAGAGCTATAATTTTTCAAACATTTTAAGAAACCCACATTTGGGTGTAACGACCATCCTTTTCACTAAACTACATAAGGTATATGGCTACTTCACTTTTTCTAAATTGACTCGGACACACGTTTTTTCCTCAGATTTACTCACGACATTCCCACATCTAAAAAAGAAACCATCTTGGTAGCAATACTTACAAGACAAATGCTACCTGGCAAACCTAAATGACCTATCACAATAAATGAACTTCATCACAGTTCTATATTGACTTACAAAGTCTTGGTTTCAATTCTTAAGAATGTTAATTTTTTGGTCTAACTTTCAGCACTTGATAGAATAACACTCACAATTTAAAAGAAATATTTAGTCCTGTTTCCTTTGGTACATGTTTCGACTTATTGTGGAGATCATCAGTCATCATCAAATGATATCATGAGTGAGTGAAACTATTATTTAGAAAGCACTCAATAAGGTGTCTGTCATAACAACTTGCTTCTACGCATGTTCAAATTCACAAAATACTTTTTAAAATTATTCTTGTTGATTTTAAAAATTAGACGTGTTTTCTTTGGAAATAATTTTCATATTCCTTAAAATGGATCTTGTATAGTGAGCTTCTGACTAATGAACGTCTATGCTGAAATGCTGGTGTGTTGATAAAAAATGATGTTTACAAATTCATTCCGTGTTGAATGTATAAGTCTAGAAAAAAAAAGATAACATGAACAGCCATACTAATAGAAAAGAAAACGATAGACAAATGAAAGACGAAAGAAAAACATATTCGATGAATGACCTACACATAAAGAAGATCAAAACCACAGGCATGGTTTTCAGAAACGGAGGGAAGCTACAGGCACAACCATTCTGTAAGTACCT
The DNA here is from genome assembly GCF_040414725.1 of Anabrus simplex. Classification (NCBI taxonomy): domain Eukaryota; kingdom Metazoa; phylum Arthropoda; class Insecta; order Orthoptera; family Tettigoniidae; genus Anabrus; species Anabrus simplex. The sequence goes on from NC_090265.1 coordinate 847,711,593, forward strand.
AGGTATAACACTGCAACCACTTGGATAAACATTTACGACCCATCTGAAAGAAGAGACCACCTGTGCATTATAGGACATGAATGACATAAAAACCTCCCACGTTTATCCCTGGAGACCGCTACGCCACTGCTCCGATTAAGGATCATCCCTTTCATCACCTACGGCGTAACACTGATATGGGGACACCTGGCAGAACACAACATGGTAGATACGGAAAATTAAAAAGCTATTTTCCGAAAAGAAAAGTATTATGCATATCGAAGATAATCTTATCCAGACTTGTAAATTTAATGGCTAAAGAAACCTTTTTCCTGGAAAGCCTAAGGAATCACCTCCAGCTACCAGTAACAGCAGCGTGGGATCGAAGGTTTTTTTTTGCTATTTGTTTTACATCGCACCGACACAGATAGGTCTTATGGCGACGATGTGATAGGAAAGGTATAGGAGTTGGAAGGACGCGGCCGTGGCCTTAATTAAGGTACAGTCCCAGCATTTGTCTGGTGTGAAAATGGGAAACCATAGAAATCCATCTTCAGGGCTGCCGACAGTGGGATTCGAACCCACTATCTCCGGGACGCAAGCTCATAGCCGCGCGCCCCTAACCGCACAGCCAACTCGACCGAATTTTATGCCTTGTTGTAAATAGACTAAAGTAGAGATAACTAAGAACTAAGATATGTAGTAACCATGTTAAGTTCCCGTGGTTTTCACCATAAATTATGTACACTTAAGCTATGCCATGAACCCAACAGCGAGTGTATATCGTTGCCGCTGTTACAGCAAAACCTCGTATCTGCCAATGAGCCTTAAATGCAGTATACTGTAGGAGTGCGTAAATACGTCATGCAAACATACATTCCTACAGTACGACACGGAAAGGTTAATTTTTTCTGTACACGCTGGCATAGGAAAATGAACACAACGAAAATTCTTCTGATGGGCTACATATCCATATGTGGCTGGCAGGAGTGAGCAATTGTAAGTATACCGGTAATAATGGATAGGAATAGCATTGTGAAATACAAGATTTTTTCTTAAGCGACAGTATCTGTCTCTGAGTTTCCTTGTTTCTTTATGGTTTTTCAGTAGGTATGTCACCTCAGAAAAAGGATTCATAGGGGCATACTTCTAGGCTGCCAGAAATAAATAAGTCAGAAAATGATTTGAATTGTTCTCCTCTATACAGGATGGTTGGAAACAACATGAACCTGATATACGAACGATAGAGGTTTGGTCGCACAGACAATTAATTTAAAAAAAGAAACCACTTTGATATCTCGCACAGTGGTCATTTTATCCGGTGCTGAAGTTAGCCAATCAGATCGCTTAGCGGGCGATTTCAAATAGGCTTTGCTAAGCGGTGTTGCTAAATCTGCGCGTGATTTGAAAAATGAGCATCAAACACAAACACACCGTGGGTTTCACCCGGTGCTTGTTACGGCACGATCCTGTCAGCTCGGAAGTCCGTGGTTAAACACATCCCATAGCAAATATTTTGTTTCTTCGACTGGTGCTCTGAAGCCGTTCTTAAGTCACGTGCAGGTTTAGCAACACCGCCTCCCAGATTCCATTTGAATTCGCCCGCGAAGCGATCTGATTGGCTAACTTTAGCAGCTGATAAAATTACAAGGGCTCAACATATTACTTTTTTTTCAAACTATGTATGAGTATTTCCTACCCTCTAACGGTCGTATATCCATTTCACTTTTTTTCCGAGCATCCTGTATATATATGAACAGGTTTACTTGTACTGTTAGATCCGAATAAAATACTGTAAGTAAAGTTTAGTTCTGATTTTTACTGCTTAGTCCAAAAGTCGAAATTCCTTCCAGGAATAAAATCGTGATCTTATAATACTTTGAACATTTTCTCGCTTATATTCGTTTTCCCTGGCAGCCTATCTTTAAATTAGGGTAGCTAAGGACTTTAAATATATTCGAATCCTTCCGGTCGCGATGGATGAAATGTAGTCTACCACAGAGAACCAAAGTGTAGTTAACATTCTCGACCTGAACAATCAAAGTACTGTTTCGTCATTGTAGAACCAAATAAAACTCTGTTATGATTCCACTGTGTTATGCACGATGCACCTGAGTGCGACTATACCGTCACACCAAATAATTTAGCTTTATGAGCTCAATTCTGTGATTTGACGCATACGTTTGACATCTTTAAATGTTGGATTTCCCAGTGACAGACAGAAATGCAACCCCACACTAATGGGGAGCCATAAAACGCGCCACACTCCACTGACGGGAGAGGGTGAAGGGGGAATCGTGTTACAAGCCGCACTCCAAAATATTTGCGCAATTTGTAAATTATTTTACACTCCAATGTTTATTATATAATCATTCTGTTTGGTAAAATTAAACCCTGGTATATTTCACTCTCGCCCCGCAAGTATTTTAAATATATTCCAACAGCCCTTCGAGTTGCTAGTGTAACAAACGTGTTTAGAAGGTGAAGCGGCTGGATTATATAGAACTGGCAATCCACTATGGCTTCACATGTGAGCGATTATGAATTTATGGTGATTTCCCTTATAATATTTTTATAAGACATTAGTTATTTTCTTCATGATGTACGTGGGCAGCTCAATGCGACGTCTTTCTGTTGTAGTTTGCAGTGTTATGTGTTGTATGTAAATCATCATCATCATCATCATCATCATCATCATCATCACTACCATCATCTGTAGTTTTTCCAGCTTTTGGCCAGGTTATATTAAGATTCCTCTGTGGTAGTTTGCAGTGTGATGTTTTGTATGTACATCATCATCATCATCATCATCATCATCCTCATACGCTGTTTCCAGCTTTTGACCAAGTTAACTAAAGTTCTTCTGTAGTGGTTTTCAGTGTGATGTTTTGTATTAAAATCATCATCATCATCACATTATCATCACCATCATCATCATACGCAGTTTATGCTTTTGGCCGGGTTAACTAAGGTTCTTTTGTGGTAGTTTTCAGCGTGATGATTGTATGTAACTCATCATCATCACATTATCATCATCATCATCGTAATCATCATCATCAATATCATCAACAACAACATCATACGCATTTTCCAGCTTTTGGCCAGGTTTGTTCTCATCTCTCCATCTCCTCTTACCTTCCCATCACTTCTCCCTCTTCATTCTTGTCCAGTCCTCTCCTCTTCTCTGCACACACTCTTCCACTCTTCCACTCCTTTTATCCACCTCCCTCTTGGTTTTCCTCTTAGTCGTTTTCCGTTTATCACCATTTTGTGTATCCTCCTGGGTATCCTTTCCTCTGTCATTCATATTGTCTATATCATCTAAGTCTAAATGACTCTATCCCGTTATGCAGTGGCTCTTCATTTACAGTATTTCTAACCTTCTTATTTCTCATCTTATGCAGCCGTGTCACTCCTATCCTGCTTCTCAGAATTTTCATTTCACTTGCTTTTATTCTAGTCACGGCTCTCTGTCTCATCACCCAAGTTTCTGCTGCATACATCAGAATAGGTACATAGTACGTCCTGTATGCAAATGAACATGTTTATTAAGACGAGCAAAAACCCAGAGCTAGCAGAATTAACCAGAAGCTGCTAAAATCCTCGCACCGGTTGGGAATCGAATTTGAGGCACCCTAAACCATTCAGCCAGGGAGTCGGACATATGGTTTTCGAGATAACCACCCCTCCACCAAAGACAGCCATAAACCTTCCGGAGGCATATAGATGTTGCTGCCAAAACGTAAAATTCGTAGAAACCCGAACTTACTAAGAAATTCTAGCTCTGACAAAGTTCTCATAGAAAGTCTATTAAAATTTCTTTATATGATGCATATTCTTGTCATCAGATAATAATGACTCATTGTATTACATTTATATTATATTTTTAAAAAGTTGCATTGTGCTCCGGATCCTTGCGGTCACCCGCAATTGCGGACGGATGCCTCTTTTTTGTTGAGAATAAATAACTCACTACTAATAAGAATTTAGGAAATTTTGGTATTGGCTAATAATATATCTTTAATTTATTCTCTAATCCTTACTTTCACATTACTAGCATTATTAGTAATAGTAATATTGATGTTTGCCCCAGGGGAGTGCGACAGGCTTTGGCAGCCGGCACAGTTCCTGTCTTCACCACTAGACGAGGGCTTCATTCATTCCACTTCTGACCAGGTCGAATATCTGGAAACAGGCTGTGGAATTTCGGTAGTATTCATGTACAAATTAGTGTTAATGAAGAGATAATTATGTTGTAAAACTTAATAATGATTTTCTTATAATTTACTTATCGTAATAAGGTATGTTATTGTGACATTTAGAGCTACTTTACGGTTCCATTCTTCACGCACAAACACAACTCTAAAACAGTTATTTTCCGCAGTGACAATGAACGAACCCTTGCTCCTACTAATGTCTGCAACGATCACCCATCAGCACTGAATTCGTCTAAACCGTCACAACGGGAATTTTCTGGCAACAATAAGTTAATCGTAGATATATATTAATCAAAACTAGAAACCGTATCAGACAAATAGCCACCCCTCTTATGGAATAAAACTGATTTGTCTCCTTACCAGTTCACAATAATATGGCAATTTTAATTATCATAATTTTTGTGTTTGATAGCTATTTTTAGCAAACAGGTTCATGAAATCTGGCATTAGGAATGTGGGTTATCAGTTGGATACCCTTTCCTCTTTATTAAGAGTATAGATGATATCTGACAATTGCAAACGAGTGTTTTAACACCGTCGCAATTAGAATTTTCTACAGAGGTTTGATATAAATTATTTTTAGATGTAACTGACTTACGTTAAAGTTTATAATTTTCATGTTCCGTATTGATGACAATATAATTATAGTAGATAAGTGAGGTAATCCACTTAATCAAAACAATATGAAATTAGCAAAAATATCTAATTTAATGTCTATGTATTCTATCTTAATTTTTCACCAATTGCTTTTAATTTCATGCAAGTATTCAACAAATTATTTATGGACCATCAAGACAGAGATTTATATTTATTGAAGTATATCAACAGATCATAATAATTTTCAAATGCTGTATTTTATCCTCTAGACACTGACTTATTTCAGTGGATACTAAATATTACATCAGAACTATTTTCAAGAATTATGTTATCCATTTTTGTTATATGTAAGGTCAATTAGTTTTTAAATATTTTAAGACATTATTTATTTATTTATTTATTTATTTATTTATTTATTTATTGCGCACTACAGAATATCTAATCCCAATGACAGTGGCAAATGTTTACATGTGGTTTTTGCTTCGACTTAGTTAATTAACCTAATATCTGAACTATTCTAATATTATATTTACGTCGAGAAAGAAATATTACATACCTAATCCTTACAAGAAACAAGTAGATAAAACACATACTTTCGTATCTAAACTAGTCTAATAATTTTATATCTGTACTATATTATTTGTATTTCACATCTAATTTAATCTTTAAAAGAAAGAGTAAAGTAAAAAATTAATAAAATTAAAATCGAAATTTCATATCTAAACTATTATTTTCTTCTAGTTCTAACACTTATAATTACATTTATGATAGGGCTTAATGATGAATGTTTATAATACATTTTGTGGTTCAAATCGGCCTAATGTCAATAGGCCGAAGCTAGCACCATGATTAAGATTGAAGTACTAATTTTATATTGTAATGATTAGGTGGATTACTTAATTTATTCACAATAATTGAATTACGTTAGTCAAAAGGAGACTTTGCGAGGGAACCTCATCAGAGCCAGACGGGTTATTGAACAAACTGCAATTGTAGGCTTAGTAGGAGAAGCTAGTTAAATATCACTTCCGTTGACATGAAACTATTTCTATGTAAATCAGTGGTATATTTACAGTATCTTGCAGGTCAATAGGGGTCATGACCAACTGGTTGAGGTCCTCACTTATAACCCTGAGCTGGAACCCTTACCAGATGCTACACACCGGGTCAGTATGCTCTGGGACTCGTATGGGCACGGTCGCCACTCCGGAGCAAAGCTGTCTCTGTTACCCATGTTACCATGAAGACTTAAGGATTCCCATGTTGGCATTGCTCTCCATTCATGGACGCGGATGACTAACGCGTAGTTATGACCCTTAAGACAACAGTTACCACCAACACTTGATGGAGTCACAAATAAAAATCTCGTACTGTAAAGATGCATGAGGCGTAAGACATAGTAAATTACATTTTCAGGAATATTTCTTAGGTTGAATTTATTTTTCGTATGAATTTTGAGTCATACAGGAGGCTAGTTGAGTCTCCAACAGCTCAGCTGTCACAGACAGCATAGTCATAATTGAAGAGGAGTACTTGTTGGCAAATGGGGAGTGAAATAGTTTTCCGTTGCACTCCTTCCTGAATTACAATGCATCCATTACATATCAGTCTACGAATCCCACTCAAATGTCTATACCAATCGATCCTACCATATACACTTCCACACCACTCATCTCAGGAACTGTCTGCAAAAGAAAGGTATTACTAGCATCGCTCATATCTCAGTCACTTTCATCTTGTCATAGTTTAGGATCGGACTGAGACAGTTCAAGGCAAATAACAAAGTTGCTCTTATCACACCAGAAAACATCACTCGAACACCTGGTTTCGCCAGAAAAGAAATTGGGAGCCAAAGTTTTACACAGATCTAATGTTTCTTGAGATGTTGCCATTGATGCTTTCACTGCCCATACTTATACACGTGATATAGGCTTTTGGGCCTATGCCATGTCGGGAAAATCAGGTGAAATTCTTTACGTTTCACAGAGAACTTTGCTCAGCGTCATCACAAGATATTTAAGATATCAGAAGATATTTAGGAGTATGTGGAGAATATCATCATTAGGCAGTAATGGGTTAGAATTAAAATTATTTTTTCTGGGCAGAGTGGCTCAGACGGTTGAGACACTGGCCTTCTGACCCCAACTTGGCAGGTTCGATCCTGGCTCAGTCCGGTAGTATTTGAAGGTGCTCAAATACGTCAGCCTCGTGTCTGTAGATTTATTGGTACGTAAATGAACTCCTGTAGGACTAAATTCCGGCACATCGGCGTCCCCGAAAACCTTAAAAGTAATTTGTGGGACGTAAAAGCAAGTAGCATTATTATTAAAACTAATTTGGCTAGTAGGAAGTGTGGCCTAGTTCTCTTTTCCAATATGCAATAACTTCTAGGGCTCTTAACAGGCCGGTCCACTAATGTTTATGCAAATCTCAAAGCAGAACTCTTAAACGGGCTAGAGTATACTTGTTATTCGCTTCATTAGGTTTACATTCTAAGGTATGAAAGCCTAAACATCATGTCTCTAGACATCATCGCCAATATCTTCGTTTTTATTAGCCGTACGGTAAAAGCGCATGTAACATAAAAGACCAGAAATTATATTTTGCACGACTTCACTCATGTGCAGTGTTACGATTCAAGTAATTTTAACGGAGAAATATGACATGTCCTTATTTGGCCCCTTGATGTTGCTACGCATAATCGACCATCCGGTAACTTAAATATCGGATTTTGACAAATTCTGTCAAAGTAAGAAACCAACAATCAAACAAACAGACAGACTGGCAAGTATTGAACTGAACATTCTTTCGACTTGTGTAATCCGATTCCGATATAAAAGTGAAGATTGGGGAAAAGTTTGAAGTGCATAAACAAAATTATAATTGTATTTATATAGACGTGTTGGAGTGTATCGTAGAAGAACGTAAACTAGTTACTCGAGTCTTGGTAAATAGCAAAATAATTTAATCCAGTTACATCTGTATTGGAGAATGTCGACAGAACAGGAGGGATCGGTGGTGAAGCTGTGGTCTCGTTGTTGGCCCCAGTTCAAACCCTGTTGACCGGAGATGGGTCAGGAGTATTATTCGGTCATACACTGTCATCCATATTCATACACGAAGGAATGTTATACTTCCCCTAAGGCTTCCACTTGATAGATAATGGACAGAGATTTCTATTATTAACTATTAGCTTTAGACTGAACATAACCGACTTTAAATAGAAAGTAGAGTATACTACCCACTACGATTGAAATCCAGAAATTAAAAAAAATTAAACATGCTTAGTTTCGTCTTCGGCTTTGAAAATATGAAAATGACTGGGGTATGAGTGATGCTAGTGTAATGACATTCCTTATGCAACCAGTCCCTGTTATGAATAGCGTGAAAATATCGTTCAAATGGTCATGCATTTCAGTGAGCTTGACAGACTGATGTACTGTACCATAATAGCAAATTCTGGCTCCATGATGAAAGCAACGGGGATCCTTCTATTTTCATCATTTCCCTAGTACGTATCTTCAGTGAGGCTTAATCCATCTGTGACACCTACTGGCAGAGCTGTTGAGTATCCAACCATCATTCAGGCGGAGTGTCTACAACTTTTTATAATTCTAAAGAATAAATATCACTATTTTTACAACCGCGCTTCCCTTAATAGACGTCACAAATCTGTCAGAGCCATGATAGCAAAACAGTCTTAGATCCAACAAACTTGAGATCTACGAGGAAGTGCATTGAGTAGCAGATGGTGATATCATTTCTCGAATAGACATAATCGTCATTCAAACATTAGGCTGAAATAATAGATCCCGCAACCTGAGAAGATGAAAGAGAAATATACGCCAGTAATTATCTTCTTTCAAACATCATATAAAAGAAAACCTCCAGGCTGTCTCCAGTCAACTGACCGGGTCAGGAATGGAATGGATGAAGCCCCCATCTAACGGCGAGGGTATGATTTTTGCCGGCTGCCGAAGCCTATCGCACTCCTCTGGGGCAATGATTAATGACTTACAGATGAAATGATATTGGAGAATGCTTTTGGACGAAATACGATAGGTAAAACCGGAGTACCCGAAGAAAAACCTGTCTCGCCTGCGCTTTGCTCAGCACAAACTCACATGAACTGACCGAGATTGAACCACGGAACCCAGCGATAAGAGGCCGGCACGCTGCCACCTGAGCCACGGAGGCTCATCTTTCAAAGATCATATAACATCGACAGATCGCCACAAACTTCGGGGCCAGAGGTGCGATTCCCAAAGGATTTGCAAAGTGGGAGAAACGCATAAATTCGAAAAACAACTCCAAGATCGGATTACGACAACCATTATACAGTTTTCAGTAGCAAGCGCCAGATACCATCTGTACGGATAACACTGCAAAATGAAATTTCGCTAAGAAGCTATGGCACGAAATTTATTATCAGTGCATATAAATCAGTTGTGTATTATTATGCGTCATGGCAAGCATATTTTAGTGCCAGATGAAAGGAAGTAAAAAATGGCGTATGGATTTTAGTGCCGGGATGTGTTCGAGGACTTCGGCTCGCCAGGTGCAAGTCTTTTGATTTGACTCCCGTAGGCGACCTGGGCGTCGTGATGAGGATGAAATGATGATGAACACGACCAATTATGGTTTAAATTCCCAACCCTGCCGGGAATCGAACCCGAGACCCCTGTGACCAAAGGCCAGCACGCTAACCATTTAGCCATGGAGCCGGACCCAGATGAAATTATCACCATTATTATTATTATTATTATTATTATTATTATTATTATTATTATTATTATTATTATTATTATTATTATTATTATTATTATTATTATTATAGAAACTGGCCAGATAATTAGTGCAAACAGGTCTGTTCCACGAGATCGAAACAACTTCATCACTATTCACACACAAAAAGAAATACGTCCTCTTTTTTCCCGACAGATATCATTAAATTTCATTCTAAATCACCACTGAGACATTTTTTTTCTAAATCTTCTTGGACTTCTCTCTTTCAGGTTTGTATGCTGCTGGTGTGAGGAGGAGCGTTTCACTTAATCTCAGACAAGAACAAAAAAAAAGGTGGAAAATCTGATTTAATAAGTTCGAAAAAGTTTTACACACTAAATTTGCGTCCGGATTTCAAAGATTATCAGATGCTTTATAAAGTCTGACTCTTCAATTCCAGTCTGAACGGGGAATTAACGGTTCAAATGCAGAAGAGAACTCAAATTGTAACAATGAGGGGTGAATGGAATGAACACCCTAAACTATGATCTGACTGAAAAGAGGATTTTCAATTTCTTAATTTTAGTGAATACCCATCAAATACCCACCAAGGGTCGTTATACGCGGTAATCGTTAAACCGATCATTTTTAATGTGATATCTTTAAGTTTTGCATGGTTAGTTAACAAAACTTCAAAAAATATAAGTGAAATAATTACTGTATTTCCAATACACTATCTGTGGCGTGGGACTGAGAGGAATTTACTTCTAGTGTTTGCTCAGTACGGGTAGCAATAATATGTCACAAAGATATAAAATAATAAGTGGCGAAAGAAGTAGCAACAACGTAAATTGATCAATAATGTCGCACACGTCCGCCTCTGTGGTGTAGTGGTTAGCGTGATTAGCTGCCACCCCCGGAGGCCCGGGTTCGATTCCCGGCTCTGCCACGAAATTTGAAAAGTGGTACGAGGGCTGGAACGGGGTCCACTCAGCCTCGGGAGGTCAACTGAGTAGAGGTGGGTTCGATTCCCACCTCAGCCATCCTCGAAGTGGTTTTCCGTGGTTTCCCACTTCTCCTCCAGGCGAATGCCGGGATGGTACCTAACTTAAGGCCACGGCCGCTTCCTTCCCTCTTCCTTGCCTATCCCTTCCAATCTTCCCATCCCTCCACAAGGCCCCTGTTCAGCACAGCAGGTGAGGCCGCCTGGGCGACGTACTGATCATACTCCCCAGTTGTATCCCCCCGACCAAGAGTCTGAAGCTCCAGGACACTGCCCTTGAGGCGGTAGAGATGGGATCCCTCGCTGAGTCCGAGGGAAAAACCGAACCTGGAGGGTAAACAGATGATGATGATGTCGCACACGGTCTTGGCTAACAAATAAGATGTTCTCTCTGTCCTTCCAAATTTTAAAAATCGTTGAGTGTATTAAACCCAATTCCTTCGTGATGGTGATGTTTGTTTCTCCATTTTCTAATCGCCATATTACGTGTGACTTTTCTTCAATACTAAACATTTTCCCTTTAATTTACGACATCTTCACAACGATGCTTGCCTTTAACGGGCAGATTGATTTGAAATCTACAATCTACAGAAAACAAGAGTTTGAAAATAAGCTTTACATTGTTGTCAGCAATTCCCAAACGTGTAACAAACAAAAATCAACATTGGACGTTATAGTCGATGCATTTCTCCAAATATGTGATAAAAATACTTTGTTTAATACGATATGTCGTAATAAGCGTTGTCGTACTAAGCGACTTTTTGTACAATGTGTAGGATTTTTACAGGACCGATAGGTTTCGCCGTTATACAAACCAAGAGGTCGTTAAAAGCGATGTCACGGTAAACGGTTTCGACTGTATTGTCTTTACTAAACAAGCAAATGTTTCAAAATGCTCTGTACTAGATACACTTCTAAAATCTTTAATTAAACATAGAGTATAGTTAAATTTAAAGGCATTAATTTGTTATCACTGCCTTGGTGGTTATTAAAGCACGAGACAGATACTGCAGTAATGGCATTGTCTGTGCCTCCCTTAGTGTTTATTCACTTTGGTGAAACCGCCCCGTTAATATCTTCAACAATCCAGAAGATATTTGATTTGAAAAACATAGCTGGGCCACCCAATATCCACACATTTTTTTATTTTTTTTCTTCTAGTGTTTACTCAGTACGTGTAGCAATTATATGTCAGCAAGATATTATAAAATAATACGTGACGAAAGAAATAGCAGCAATGTAAATCAGTGGCAAACAATGTAAATTGATCAGTAATATGGCTAATAAATGAGATGTTCCCTCTGTCCTTGCAAATTTTATAAATCGCTGAGTGTTATAAACCTAATTCCTTCGTGATATTCCTTCATGTTCCATGCCCTGAATAGCCATTTGCTTCAATCAGATCTATGATATCGTATGCTTGATTCTAGACAATCCAAGACTGAGTGTCCACCAATAAAAGAGTTCCTTGGAACGGATGGAGAAATGATGTAATTGTGGTTAGAGAGAGAAGGGTGAGGGGTAATATGTATGTGGAACGAGCATAACCCCCTTCCCCATTCCTCTCTCTGCTGTCCCGTGTGTGAATGTTCCATGTTGAACAAGCACATGTGTACTATTGGTACTGCCCGCGGCTGTTTCGTCCATTAATAGCAAAATACCTTATTTGCTTTTGGCATCTTTGTCAACAAATTACCCGCCGTTATTGCCTGTTCCGAACACGGTGGCTTTTATTTGGGTTCACTGAGGGTTGATCTCTCCCCTGTGGCGGCAATTGCGAGTGCTCGGGCACTTCACCAGCAACTCATGAAGGCCCACAGCTCAGCATGTTTTAACACGCCCCAATTTAGTTATAAACTGTTCATGTCCTTCTCCGGCAAAGGGATTTTATTTAATACTTGCTGAAATACTGTAACTGTTAATTATTCTGTTCAGTCGTTAAATCTGTATTACAGATTAAGATGAAAATTTTCATGTTGTTTCAGCATCATGATCTTGCTGTTAGAGTTTGGTTCTAGTGAGTGTCCAAGCTATTTTTTTTTCGGCCTAACTTCATGGGGCCGTCATCACTGAACGATATTTTACACAAAGGCTTTTTAATTTTTTATTTATTTTTTCATTTTAACTAAAATGTATCTCCTTAGTACGTATCTCCTTAGTACCTGAAACATCGCTTTGTGAGGTTTTTCAATTTTACTGTACGATTCCTACTCTCCGTTTTCATTAATATACGATTTTGTAATGCCTTGTAAGTGATCAATTGTTCCAGAAACCATATGGGGAATATATCACTATTTAAATTCTTACCGAGCGAATTGGCCGTGGGGTTACGGACGCGCAGCTGTGACCTTATATTGGGGGTATAATGGGTTCTAACTCTACTGTCGACAGCCCTCAGGATAGTTCATAGAATTCCACTATTTGTTTTGTAAGTTTTTCTGTAAGTTTAATGTGACCATAGAATATTAACCTGCGTTTTCTAATGGAACTGTGAATAATTGTGTATTGTTTGATTTTCTGTCTGCCTCTGAGTTGGTATTGTCCGTCGGCGAGTTTTGGGCCTAGAATTTTTCTTATTTTTTTGCGATCGTTTTTATTATGATGTTTTATTATTATTCTTAATCGTGTTGGGTAAGCATCAAATGCGCCACGGGAGATCTTTTACATGCAGATGTTGAACGATGTGAAGTGTCGGATGACACCGCCTTTGAAAAAACAGACTATATCTCCGGATACGAACCAGTTGTCTTGGGATTCTGATGCCAATACTCTACTACTGCTTGACGGAAGGAGTTCAAATTTTTAATAAATAATGACGAAGGATATCCAAAAACAAACACAATAGGTGACGACCTATTTTGGAGTTGCCGGGGTGATGAGAGAAAAGTAATTTTATTTCAGGACGAGGAATCCTAAAGGATTTGAAGTGTTATAGATGAAGAGTTATTTCCGAGGTATCGGCCCAGTAACAGAGGGGATAAGCTATTATTGATTTCATTTGGAGATAAAGGCCACACTGAGGCCGCCTGGGAGAAGGTAGCCTGGTTTGGTCCCGGCAAGTTTCCATAAAAATGACTCTCTGTTATTATTACACATGTGGGTCGCAGCCGCATGTTCCACTTAGCGAGGTCATCCTGTGGCCTGTCCGCGGTCCACTCACTCTCTCCAGACACACGAGGGAAGGAAGGCGTCGTCTATTATTACTATTAGTCTGTGTTGAATATGTCACATCCAGATCTCTCTAACTTAAGCTTACAAAGAAAACTAGTGACCTGTCGCAGCAATAGCCGCGAATAAAGACTAAAAATGAAACTGATGATAAAGGATGAGTGAGGAAAGTAACGGAAAATACATTGAACTCCGGAAGATCATTTACTGCATTTGCCTCTAAATTTACCCTTCCGTTGAGACTATACATATGGAAGTTTTGAACTTTGGGAATTTACAGATTTTACACAATGAGACAAGAAACCTTTTCTTGACACTTTACTATCACTTATGTCCTACTAACGTTGTTGTCGTTTAAGAAAAGGCTAGGAAAACAACAGCTAGGTAATCTGCCACCTGGGCGACTGCCATAAATGAAGATCAGATCAGATTGATTGATTGATTGATTGATTGATTGATTGATTGATTGATTGATTGATTGATTGATTGATTGATTGATTGATTGATTGATTGGTTATGAGATTTTAATATGGTAGTCACAACAGATGGCAGTGAAATCGCTCTTGCGATGTCCCTCGTCTCTATTAGAATATCTTCGATCTCCTGCGGGAATGAGCTATTCTGTGAATTTCGCTAACCTGATTTTTGTCTTTTACTATCCCGATTGGGAGATTGTGCTCCTTATACTAAACGTTACGATATACAGTATAATCTGACTAGGATGGATGCTCTAATGACCTCCGTATTTGCATGGTATGTAGCCTAACGCATAGTTCCAGATGGAAGGCTCAGGTAGCGTCACCATAGTACCAACGCAGCATACAAGTAGACGCACAGTTAATCCCAATCTGTTAAGAGATAGCACTCAAGACCTCATTCCGGTTGAAGGGCTAAAATCCTCAATCGGAACCGGTCATTCGGAAATCCGCTTGAGACTGAGGCATGGCTCATAATTTATATTTAGTAATATCTTAATCTCATGCAAAGTTAATGTTTTTCTTAACGTCTGTGCCGGGGTATTGGAGGACACGATAACTTGAATTATTGTTTCCTCTTTGCATTCCTTTATGTGAGGTGGTTTATTCATTCCTTCATTATTCAGCCAGCCCATTCCGAGTGGCGGTGTCCTTGTTTTCGTTTATTTTTCTTTTGTGTTCCTTGTATCTTGATTCTAAACAACGCGAGATATTTTGATGACAGTTGTTTTTGTTCCTGTTTCTTTTATTTGCCTTGGCTACTGGAGACCAATTTTTTGGGTACGCATTCTCAGTTCAATCGCGCGTGCTTCCGCTGCATATCCGTCCACACGTTCTGCCGAGGTGAGGTATTATGAACCCAAAACTGAGTTCATTTACCTGTCGCAGAAATATGTGTATTTCTACGGAAGTTAAGTGATGGGATTCTACCGTCATATGAGATGATATGAGAAGCTACTTAATATTGTTTCTCTAGTTACATGTGATAAGACTGCGTACCAAATGCGATATTTTCCGGTCTCCTTGCTTATCTCCCTACTTGTGTGACTGCGTTTTGAATGGCTGTGTTAAAGTCTCGCCTTGTTTCTAATTTTAATTCTTTGATTTTGTATGCCGATACATAACCAACCAACCTTCCCAATTCTACTGTGGGAGGAATTTTGTTATCGTAACGTCAAGCGTCCCAGGTAGACGTACACCCTTTATCTTTTCTTTGTTCATTGACCCTTGTTTTACTCCTTGTGGCGCTATGTCTACCCAGCTCCAAAATAGGCTTTACACCAGGAACGTTGCCTTGGAAACTGATAATAATAATAATTTTTGGTGAACAACAAAGAAAGTAAGACAAGCAGAAGGAGCTTAAATGAGATTAATAATGTTCAACGACGTCAATCACAAGTGTGATTTCCAGAAGAAGAATTCCAGGTAATAAACATTCCCTCTTATCTTAAGACTCCAATAAATAAAGGAATCAAAGTCCGTAAGTTCTAGCCAACCACCAATCTTGTATCCTTTATCCTGCGTATGCACATGTTATTAATGAGTGTTCACGGGCCTTGCACCGCAATCTTTTAATTATGTATTTTCATATATTAGTAATAGAATTACTGAGATTCTTTCATCAGTTTCCTTAAATGGTGACTTAATAAATACGTGTGACTTCATCTTATCGTTTTTATCAAGTAGACTGGTTTATTGATGTTTAGCGTAGGTCCTAGCCTGGATCCGGACGATTTTTGGTCTTTTCTGAACCACGATCACGGCCGATTTATCTAACGCTTTAGGTAGCTGGGTAAAACAACGAATTCTGTTCGCAAGACTTGAATCTATCACATACAGCTAGCCGTATAATGCTCGACATTTTTCAGAAGACAAAAGTCTAAAATGTTCCTATGAATCACCCCTGAATCTTAAAACAGTTAGGATCTAATCCTAGAATGTGGTTATGGTTAGCAGAGAAGGATGAAAAGGAGTTTTATTATATTGCCTGTTATGGTTCATGGGATCATTATCATATAGCATCAAAGCTTTGAGTAGGCCTACGACGTTTACTTGAGGCTGTGGAAAATAAACCAAACCAATGTGGCAACACGAATTAAAACGTCCATTTACCATTTCCGCAGCGAAATGTCGTGCTTGACAGCGCGTTCAGATTTCATTCAATACACTGAATAATTCAATGAAAGTTTCATAATAAAGGGTTCTCGAAGGATGGATTTCTTTCTGTTTCTTGCTTATTGGAACCAACCTGGTGCAATAAATAACATTCTGGCTATAACTTGATTTCACAGAGCCATCTATTAGACCAACATAGAAATGTCTGAATGGACAACTTCCATAGACATCTACCGGCGAATACAGTTAACTGCAACGATCTATGCATTCTATTAGTTCAATAAATGCCTGTTTTACGCAAATGAATGACTTAATGAAATAAATAATATGTATGTAGGAATCCTGAGATGGAGTCCTTTATTTTAGTGTATAACACATAGGCGTTACTATTGTGATTTTCTCACAATATTGTGTTACACGTTCTAATTATATTTATTGAAGATGGCGATGATGGTGAACACACACATAGTAATGGAGGTTGAAAATTGCGGGGAAACGAACTGTACTTCACTACAGGGTTTGATGCCAGTATTACACTTCTCAGATATGCTCTAGAACCAAGTCTTATACTACATGAAGGCTACGCGAAGACAGAACACAGAAGACCCTCTCATATCAGACTGACCACCTGCGATGCTCCAACAGCTTGACAATGATCAAATTATCACTGCTGTTCTCCTGGCTGATGTTGCTGAAGACGATGAAGATAAAGAAGGAAACGAAAATGTAAGCCAAAGAAGCGTCCAAGATCACGCCGAAATACAACGAACAGCATTCAGCAGCAACACTTACGGACGTGTAGTGAGGTAAAGGAATGGGAATGGACGGATGCATTCGCAAGTTTTTTTAAAATCTTAATTTGACTCGAGGAACATCACATATCTTTCCAAGTGAATTCATGTCCGTAAAGTAATTGTTATGCAATACGTTTTAATATTTTATCATAGTATAATGACCAATAGACTTACAAAATTGTACTTCATCTTTCTTGTCATTTCATTAAACACACGAGAGAGCATTTTTAAGTATCTGTACTGTATATAGAGTAGAGACTTCTATATGCCTTCTATATGTCTCTCAGTCATGGCCATCCATTAATACTTCACATCACAGCCTGCACGGTTGCCAGGTGATATTGCGTCACACACTTTGTACCTATCGCTAATTTAATGACGCAAATTATGACCCCCAGCCATAAGACATATTTATGCTTTCGATCCCTCGAAGAATGAGATATCAACAGACAGGAACGAAAGGGCCTCGAAGGACGTGAAAATTAAAGACTCCCTAGGACCCTTAACACAATACCGCCACTTTGGAAGAAAACAAAAGTTGACCAAGGAAAGTCGAACAGGAAAATGCAGAGCTTAGTACAAGCAAGTGCGATCAATCCCTGACTCAGCAAAAAGTCCTATGGTCGCCAATCCATGGTCCTAAATGGAGAGCCCTGGGATCAGGAAACAGTGTCAAGATATAATCCTGTAGGAGCAAATAACAGTTAATAACGAGCTATTTGAGTGTGGTATTTCAGAACTCGTACCTGCTGCAAGGAACTGAGTGGTTGCTTCATGCTCGTGACACAGGTTAATGGAACGTAGTCGCCGCATGCAATCTGATGCAGACATGTGCTGTGCCTCTCCTCATCATGTTGGGAGATCCCATTCATCATGTGCCGTCTATTAGCTCTTAACATAATCAATAATTAGCAGGACATTATCAATCAAGCCTGTTGGGAAAGGGGAGTTACAAGACGCAGGGCCCCACCGGAATTAAATATATCACTCTGGAGACCGCGACGCGGTATCAATTTCCTCAATGTGATAACAATATTATATTGAAATATTATCACAAACTCATCCGCTCCTAGTTGTTGTACTCTATGGTACAACAGAAGACTAAATATTCACTGTTCCTTCTGAAGACCTGACAATGATGAGGTGATGCGTGGTCAGCGGAACGAATCCTTTCGACTGTTTGTTTTGTTCTCTTCGACAGGGACCACTATCTCAATGCGTGTAAAAATATTCAATAATAATAATAATAATAATAATAATAATAATAATAATAATAATAATAATAATAATAATAATAATAATAATAATAATAATAATAATAAAGACCGAGTTAACTGTGCGCAACTGTGAGCTTGAATCCAGGAGATAGTGGGTTCGAACCCCACTGTCGGTAGCCCTGAAGATGGTTTTCCTTGGTTTCCCATTTTAATACCAGGTTGTACCTTAATTAAGGGTGCTTCCTCCCCATTCCTAGCCTTTTCCTATCCTGTCGCCATAAGACCTATCTGTGTCGGTGCGATGTAAAGCAAATTGTAAAAAAAAAGTTACCAAGATGTTATTGAAGTATAATATATTAACACTTCACCCTCGTTTCAAGTCAGCACAATGGTTTCTAAAAATTTGAAACTAGTATGGTTGTTAATTCAGGCTTAAAAAATTAGAAAAAGAAAAGATACAAAAAATCACCACGTATCTCCAACAATCATCCTCAAACTTTTGGTCCGATAACCATTCCTTTAGAAAACTCTGTCGTTACCTCGGTTTTGGCATCTCCTCAGAACGGTACCGACGCTATGTAATATTGTACTTACAATGCAACTGTTATAGAATTTGGATAGTTTGTCAGCTCTCACGGAGCCTGAATTGTTACTGGTGTGCGATGTATTGTCGTGTCTCGTGGATAGCGCCACCAAGCGGGAAGAACATGCAAAATCGGCAATCAGTCCAGACTTCCGGACGCTTTGACGTTCTAGACAGCGCTGCCTGGAGAGTTAGGTCCGGCCGGCGGCATACTGTATGACGAGATTGTACCTCTCATTCATGGCTAAAATTTCAATGTTCTCCCATGGAAAAATCCCTAAATGATAGGTTTTAAAATATAAGTACCTGCCTAATTATTGGGGCATTTTTAAGTGTTATGAAGCATTCTTTTAAATACATATCGTAAATAAGAGGAGGTTATGAAATGAAATACATCACAAGCAATTTAAGAGTTGAAGAGTTTGTATCTTTATGAAGTATAATACAATGATGATAAAGTAACACATGATACCCCGTGTGTTTGAAAGTTTCACAAAACACTAGATTTAGCTTCAATACCAAATTAAAAAATAAGGAGGAAAAATTTCGATCTTAATTCTGGGATTTAGACATTGCGAACCATCAAAATTTCAGAGGGATGCGTGTGCCTATATATCCTGACACAGTTTGCTGATGTGTCGTAGTTCAAGTGAAATTTTCATGCAAAGCGAGGCTCCGTATATACGTACGTACATAATTAACTTTCTTCTTCTTATTTATAACTCTATTTCAATGTTTCTTCAGTTGTTTTCCCTGAAGGCTGCTCGCGTACCCCACGATAAGTCTCAGGCGTAGGCTACTTTTAGTAGTAAGCGTACGACAGTTTGAGAACTACTGCCCTACAGTAGGCTACTGACCGAGCTCGATAGCTGCAGTCGCTTAAGTGCGGCCAGTATCCAGTATTCGGGAGATAGTATGCTCGAACCCCACTGTCGGCAGCCCTGAAGATGGTTTTCCGTGGTTTCCCATTTTCACACCAGGCAAATGCTGGGGCTGTACCTTAATTAAGGCCACGGCCGCTTCCTTCCTACTCCTAGCCCGTTCCTATCCCATCGTCGCCATAAGACCTATCTGTGTCGGTGCGACGTAAAGCAAGTTGCAAAAAGTAGTCTACTGTATCATGACAAAAGTAAGTGCTATCCTCACCTGTCGACAGGTCATTGAGACACAGCAGCTCCTCTTTCATCTGAAGTACAGCGGCAAGGAGCCAGGCAGCTGATTATACCGGAAAGACTCCAATTACTTATTTTCAGCAAAATAAGAAATAAAGCCATGATGCATCATTAATCAAAGTCTCGCCTACTAAAATATATTTAAGGTTACCAGTACTACGATAAATAAAATCGTACTTAATAGCCATGGTATTCCCTGCTAGATTCCAAGCTATTCAGAAGTTAGAATCCGCTGTCGTTGACTTTCACACGCTACCTCAACATTATAAACCTCCATATCTGGCGGAAAAACCGCTGAACTGGCAACACTGTAACCAGGCAAGACGTCTTCTAGATCTTCTTCCTCACGTTATTACCATCTACCAGTGCCTTCCATATACAGTAGTTACAAATAGCGATGTGTTTTAAACGACTTTGCACTGTCTTAGACTGGCGTTTCGTCCAAGTCACAGCAAAGACCCTTACACACGGTAACTGCTGTATACAAAGAAGCAGAAGCTTCTTTTTACTCTGTGCAAATTAAGAGTTTCTCTAACTTGCTACTTTCACTGAATGTACATCAAATCCGTAATCTGAATAAGCTTGAGGAAGTTTTGGTAAAAATGATACATATCTAATCTGATATGCACAATAAGTTTCTCGTTGCCAGAACACAATGCAAATCAATATCCCTATAATTGATCATGAGAAGAGTTTAAAACCTTAATATGACTGATGTTAGTAATAAAAATGCATCAAGTGGGAGAGACATGCAAAAAAGATAGGATGAGGCTAGAAAGCTTATCCTGAGGTGAAACCTCCCGCCTAGCGTTAGTCCACCAGTTCGGTGCACATTTTCAAGAGCCGTGACCTCCGTGCCAGACTTAACGGTGTAGGCTTAGTCGTTGGACAGCTGCTAAAAGCCTGCCTGTCTCTTCCGCCTGACTATATATATAAAATAATAAAATAACAGTTCTGTCTGTACATTGCTCAGGATTAAAAAAAATAGTATTTCTGTATCGGTCCTTCGACAGTCACAAGGATATGCTCTTTTTAAGAAGGGTCATTTGTTTCTTAATTTCCGTAAGTTCTGTCTGTCTGGCTGCTGTCTGTCTGTATGTATGTAGGTACGTACGTATGTATGTATGTATGTATGTATGTATGTATGTATATTATACGCGCATCACGAGAAAACGGCTGAAGATAATTTAGTGAAAAATTGTATTAAAGTCTAGGAAAAAGTCGCTACAATCTAGGCTACAAATAATTTTATTACCAGGCGGGTTGGTCGTTCGGTCAAGGGCACGCAGCTGTGAACTTGCATCCGGGAGATAGTCGGTTCGAATCCCACTGTCGTCAGCCCTGAAGATGGTTTTCCGTGGTTTTTCATACTAGGCAAATGCTGGGGCCGTACCTTAATTAAGTCCACCGCCGCTTCCTTCCAACTCCTAGGCCTTTCCTGTCCCATCGTCGCCGTAAGACCCCTCTGTGTCGGTGCGACGTAAAGCCACTAGCAAAAAAAACTATTCACGATAAGTGCAATGGTAGTTTAGGCGAAGGCCTAAAATTTAATTCTCAAATATTTATGTCATTAGTGGTCCTATCGATACATACTGCATAACTAAAGTTATACAGTATTACATTTCCGATCATTTATTTCTTACGAGGTATACATTTTTACCGTACCGGCTATGATAACAGAGATATTCATAAATCGGATTTTTGTTGCCAAGTCCATATCAGCGCCGAGTCACGAGAAAATGGGTAAAGAGAATTGAATGAAAACCGGTATGTAAAGTAAGGGAATAAGGAGCTACATTCTACGCTATAATTTTTGAGACGTTCTAATATCACAGAGTTGAAACAAAATTAAATGTGAAGGCTTATAATATCGAAAGCTTATAAAAACGATCAAAAATGACATTATATTAACCATTGTTTGTTGTCATGTGCATTGTGTCCTCTGTTGCCACGCATCTCCGATAGATGGGATTACCGCTGAGTACCGAGTATAACAGCCTGCCTGAATATTAGCGGGAAATAGATGGGGAGTTAGATCGCTCTCTTCTTTAACACGCTATTCGTCTGATTCATAAATTTTCTGATACTACTGGTACGTAACACACTGGATCATCATAACATTCCAGCTATTCAATCCCTACTCTGAGGCGCTGATTGGAATGAGCAAGTTGCACATTTAACCCTTTGGCGTTCTCCATTTAAAGGCGTATGCCCAGCCGTAATTACCGTGTTTTCTGACAGAATCCTCTTAATCCCAATAGGCACAGCAACAAAATACCACCCTTTAAAAGAAAATAACTAGAAGTCGTACGAATGAAGATATAAATGTACAATTTCGTTCCTAAATGATTAGGGCATATAAATGTGTAAAAACCCCATGGCACTACAGCCCTTGAAGGGCCTTGGCCTACCAAGCCACCGCTGCTCAGCCCGAAGGGCTGCAGATTGCGAGGTGTCGTGTGGTCAACACTACAAATCCTCTCGACCGTTATTCTTGGCTTTCTAGACCGAGGCCGCTATCTCACTGTCAGACAGCTTCTCAATTCTAATCACGTAGGCTGAGTGGACCTCGAACCAGCCCTCAGGTCCAGGTAAAAATCCCTGACCTGGCCGTGAATCGAACCCGGGGCCTCCGGGTAAGAGACAGGTACGCTACCCCTACGCCAGGGGGCCGGCATATAAATGTGTACTCACCCTAATTTTGAATATCCACATATCGCTCGTGATGGTATTCCAAATAGCACCGCGTCCTGCACAGTGGTAGATCGCAATGCTTATATTTGAATTTGTTTTTCTCTTCCAGATGCTACCCTATTTTTAATTTGTAAACACAAAGCACACCCATAACATATCCTCCTTTCGCCCTCTATCGGATCTAACTGCTCGTAGAGATGCCGCACTTTCTCTTTCAAAAGCCACTCCTGTTTTGCTCATGTTGACCATAACGATTCTGTGCAATAGTATTATACATTCATTATGTCGTCAAGTACCTAGCCAAAATGGATATCCTATAAAAAAGATTGCAGAATAGAACTAAGAAATCACAGGATAAATGATAACTGCAAGAAGGAACATTATTAGTTTTAATGTGTCAACATTTAGTCAAAATCATTGTTTTAGGATTGGCCTCTTTGGGCATTAAATGATCCATAATCGGCAACTTTGATGCTCTTGTGTGATGCCATTGTACTTTACAAGCATGGGCTCGGGGATGTATACTCCACTATGTGCAAGGAGAGAGAGTTGTAACCAACAAATATATAGAGATTTATTCTTTAATACTTATTCTTGTACGTTGCTCTTGAAGCTTACAAAGAAGACATAGCATTGTCTAGCTATCCCCTGCCCATTCAATAATATTTCAAACAAAATAACTTACAACTGGTGTAGATAAAAATTCTCCAGTGTTTCATAGTAAAAGTAATGTGGGCTATCAGGAAACTACTAAGCCCCCAAATATTTTAGGTCATTGTATCGAAAAGAAGTCTTCCCCTGAGTGAAAAAATTCCTACGTCGACGTAATTATGCCGGTTTGCTTTTGTGCCTGAATTTCAAACCTCTCTCATCTCTGCTCCCTTGTGGAGTTTGGAGAATTTTAGCTTTTCGTAGCGATTCAGTGTGTTTCTCTGGTACCAAATTTTGGTGTTGTTGGAAGTGTCTTACTAATTCATGCCAATATTCATGTTGTTGATTGGGTCATCTGTCCATACGGTGATTTGATACAGCTCGCGTGCAATCCTTTCATGTATACGTTAATACTACATTCTGTATCCACTTCAATCATGTCCCCCTGTGGGTGGGGGCGGTAGGATAATATCGTAAGAGGCGACTCTGGGCCTCAGGCCTCAGGCGCTCTTAAACTTGGTAACGTAGGTTGGCGACCACGAGAGCCTTATCTGAGTCCTGGCATTGTCTCTACCTACTTGTGTCAGGCTCTTCACTTTCCTCTGTCCTATCCAATATCCCTTGGTCAACACCTGTTAATTTCCAACCCCGGGAGCCATTCATTTTCATGCTTCCGTAGCCCTCGTCTTTCTTTGGTCGACACAATTTTACGAAATGTTGGACGACATCAATTTTTTTCTGTCTGATTATTGTTATTAAAGGATGGTTGCCTAGCTGTACTTCCTTTTAAACAATAAACACCACCACCACCATCCTAATCATGCCGTAATCTACCCCTCGACGTCCTAGTTCTAATACCACGTATTCCACAATTCTCTTCCTATCCATTATTTTCCTTAAGACTAGTCACGCCTCCCAGCCACATACGGATATGTAGTACATCAGAACAATTTTCGGTGTGCTCATTTTCCTATGAACCTTATCGTACCGTAATGTACTGTTGTCTGTATCACGTATTTACGCATCCTACTGAATAATGTATTGACCCCATGTCCATCCAAGTTTCTAAGCTGAAGGCTAAACACAATTAAGTTACATCGGTTGATGACCAAAGTTTCCACTTTAATAACCCCGGCATATTTACTGCTCAATCAATTAAAGGCAAATAATGCAACAACAACAACGCTCACAGTACTTTGTGGCTGTAAAATCCATTACCTTCGGATATGTCCCCTTAATAGTTACGTTAACATTTAAAAATTCCCAGAAAAATAAACTAAGATTTCCAGAATGAATCTTCAAGTTATTTGCTTGCTTTAAAGTTATTTCACAAACATGGTTCCACTGAATTTAATAATTAAATAAATTAAAAATGATTTAATGAAATCTTAATGAACAACAAATTCTATTTCCACGGACGAATGGTTTCTTTCACAAGTCCCTACTCAAATCCTGACGCAGTTATATTCAGTTCATGTTTAATGTTTATCATCTATTGTTATTGTGCAGCTGGAAAAAATTTACATCATTTATTTCCAGTATTGTCTCTTGTTTCATGACATCACCCTTTAATCTAATCTAATCCTAACCATTATTAATATTTCGATAACCCTAATAATCAAGTACAAACCAAAAGTAACTCGCCGTATAATCTAAGCCGATTACGATGTCATATCTTGTCATAACATTTCATAAAGTTTTTGTCCATCCCTCACAAACAAACAATCATCACTACCAACACTCTATATTTTGGACAACCCTGAAATTGGCTAACCTCGCTCATTATACTCTAACTTTATGGTTTCAGATATACATTACGATCTCATTTAAACAAATTCACAGTCTCTAATAACCTACACGTTATTTCCGGATGATATTTTCAACTAGTTCCCGCAGTTAATGATCTCTGTTGCCAAGAATTCAGTCTCGTTTCAATACGTAACACTCTACACAACTTCCGTTATACTAAACTGTCCCCTATCGATAAGCTGGCGGGATTGAGACACACACGACCCTCGCTCTGTCTGACAGTTTCGACATGAAACACATGTATATCGTCATAAATGACTGCCTCTAAGAATGAAACCCTTTGACATTGCAAAATAGAACAAAATACGATATTCTGACCAAACAAATATGCACATAGATTTACTTTTAAATGTCCTAAAACAATTGTACACGTCGCAAATTAACACCGGCGTGGATTTTCGCACTCTACTTTCCATCCCAAACATATAAAATCTTCCTCGGGCTCACACCAAAGTCCCGGGTTCACAACAGGCTTCCAATCACCTGATTCGCAAATCCTATCTCAACTCATACGAAAAATCTAACCTCTGGTATCAAACTCGACGACACTCACTGGAATAGAACTGGAATAGAAATCATACTAGAATCCACGACGCCTAATAACGCACAATACTTTACTAATGAACAATTCCGCATAAAATGATTTCGTATTTTTAAACTGGATTTACACAAAAAATGACTGAGAAATTTTACTGTTATTATTGTCACTCAGACACGGTTTAAACGGACATAGAATACATTACACTTCGTGACAAAATTCACCGATCTGCATTACTTAACACTACATACAGCGCTTCCATCCGATTGAAAATGGGTAACCACGGATCTCTTTTGCACCAATTTCAACAAAATTCCAACTGAAAATTTTACGTCGAATAAACATCTTAATTTGACATCACAAAATATAGGCAATAAATTCACGGAAATGACGATCTACTTTGGACGTGATATCACTTCGAAACCCTCATTAATAATTTTTTACAACATTACACGGCGTTCGCAATACTTAAAAAAAATATCCAAGCAGAAAATAAACAAATGACCTTTCGTCATATTTCTGACATTCGCCAAATTATATGGGTGACCAACTGCGTCATAAATACCCATTTCAAATACATATAAGTTTGACATCATAAAACAATACATAGTAGACAGTAAGATAACATGTCACCTACCTTATTTTACGTAGAGCGTTCATCTTTGGACTCACCTGCGACCCCTGTCATTTATTTAGCCATTTTTACATTTCTGCATGTACATAACATTTTTCCTCCTGTTACCTGGAAATAAAGCATTAAAATGCCTTTCACTTGTCGTTTTTGTTGATCGCACTCGACTGATTGTATTTATTACTCGCACACGAATTACTTTATTTACCACACAAAAATTTATAAATACTTCTTCGGTATCTTAACCATCCTGTTTATACAATTACTTCTCCACATGGAGTCAAGACCCCAGCCACATCGGCTAAAATCTGTTGGTTGGACTTAGTCTACTTCTTGTCGATCGATTTACAGAACAGTTCAACCCTCTGTCTTCCGCCTCAAAGATCCAAATGCAGGGGTTTCAACATGGCGTCCCTTCTTATTTATAGACAGTACCCCCTCTCTCCAAGCATTTTCCCTTTGCCGCCAAGAAAATTTGAGTAACTTTTTCGACTTCAATGAACTGTATTTAAAAGAGTTTTTAATGTAACCACATACTTGCTACGTTGCTAGCGGTATTGTTCCTGAACTTTTAAAACTTATTAAATTAACTGGTTAAATGACCTCATTTGATAGGCACTATTTTTGACCAAGTGTCTTATAGATAAATATAGGACCCTCATTACACTGCGTTCACCACTAATTCTTTCATTTAATTACATTTATTCAATCTAAACTTTCTTATGTATTCTTCCACCGTCCACACGTACGGATGACGTCACGTATCATAGCCTGGAAAGGATGGTAGGGACCTCCTTGCCACGTGTCACTTCCGTGATATCAAGTAATGTTCAAGCTCCTCATCACAATTGACATGGGGCCTCATTTCATACTTAAAATTCTTAGGGCACAAAGGTCATGGGTGCAGTATTTAAGGTGCATTTTCCTTTACATGTTTTCACTCCCGTATCCGAAGTACGGCGGACTAGCAGAAGTACCCGTTCTTCGTACGGGTTATCAGAAACTGGCTTTAGTTACTAATACTATCGGTGTACTGACTTCATTAGATATATCACTGGTGTATTTACTTCAGTACGCATAAATTATTAGTCATGTTTGAAATTATAATGTACAGTAAGTATACTGCAGCTAGATAGTACCACAAATATAAATATTACTTAATGTATTTGCTTGATCCGACATTTCGTAACTGCTAGAAATGATCAAGGAAATACGCGATGCATAAAAGAAACTACTATAATTATCGAGAATTCTCAGGGTTTGTCACTCATGTCGAAATCATATAATGAATATGAGTGTTGTTGTTTCAGTCATCAGTCCATAGACTGGTTTGGTGCAGCACTCCATGCCACCCTATCCTCTGATAACGTTTTCATTTCTTCGTAACCATTGCATCCTACCTCAGCACTAATCTGCTTGTTATATTCGTACCTTGGTCTACCCCTACCGTTCTTACCGCCTACACTTCCTTCAAATACCAACTGATTGTCCTGGGTGTCTTAAGATGTGTCCTATCATTCTATCTCTTCTTCTCGTCAAATTTAATTAAATCGATCTCCACTCACCAATTCGATTCAGTATCTCTTTATTCGTGATTCGATCTATCCATCTCACCTCCAGCATTCCACTGTAACACCACATTTCAAAAGCTTTTATTCCCTTCCTTTCTGTGCTAGTTGTCGTCCATGTTTCACTTCCATACAATGCCACGCTCCATGTCTTCGGAAACATCTTTTTAATTCTTATATCAATGTTTGAAGTGAGCAAATGTATTTACTTAAGAAAGCTCTTCCTTGCTTGTGCTAGTCTGCATTTTATGTCCTTCTTATTTCTGCCATCGTTAGTTATTTTACTACCCAAGTAACAATATTATAAATGTTGAAATATTTTGTCAAGTCATTGGCGCGCCATCTTGACAATTGTGTATATAGGTTGTTTTCATAGTTACAATGATCGTAAGAGTCGACCAAAATATCGACACTAATAACATCAGTGATCCTACTACTCCATGATTTGATAGCAAATAGTTCAAACTATAGGTAACAGACTCCGCAAAATGCTGAAACCTAAGCCAGTACATAAATCCGTTAAATGAGAAAAATAACAATGTCCAGCCTGTGCCAATATTCACTCTTTCGAACTCCACATACTGTACAGAAAAGGGAAAGAAAAATAATAATAATACAACCGGGCGAGTTGGCCGTGCGCGTAGAGGCGTGCGGCTGTGAGCTTGCATCCGGGAGATAGTAGGTTCGAATCCCACTATCGGCAGCCCTGAAGATGGTTTTCCGTGGTTTCCCATTTTCACACCAGGCAAATGCTGGGGCTGTACCTTAATTAAGGCCACGGCCGATTCCTTCCAACTCCTAGGCCTTTCCTATCCCATCGTCGCCATAAGACCTATCTGTGTCGGTGCGACGTAAAGCCCCTAGCAAAAAAAAATAAAATAAATAATAATACTAAAAATAATAAGGAGAATAATCAAATGTACCCCTTGGACATGCTATGAAACTCCTCGGATACTCCGGAAACGCAACCCCCAAAGTGAGGGTTACCACGGCTGTCATCCTCGGCCCATTCGTGCCACGTCCAGCGTCTCCCCTGAATATTTCTATTGTCTTTCCAAAATGTGCAGTTTAAATAAAATCTAATTAAAGACAAATAAAGTTGAAATAAAATAGCAAGCCGATACATAAAAATGGAGCCCGTTGACAACAGCTGGTCGCAGTACTACGGAGATCTTCGGGGCTATTATTTTTATACTTCACTCCCTTTCCATCCCCGCCCAAAGGAGTGCTATGAGCGTCTTATACACCAGTTTATTTTTTCCAGATAGTAAATCATGTGTGTATCAGTTTTGGTTGGCAGCTATGCCCAAACGTACATGCATAATCTCGCTACTGTAGAATCCTGGAGCTGACGTTGGCATGCTTTCGGCCGTTCGTTTCTTTATCCTATTCGTAGAGCAGGGGTAGTGTGGTTCCAATATTTCCATAACGGTTGGTCTTAGGGCCTTAAAACACGGTTTAAGGGGCCGGTAGGGCTTACCGATTTTTGGTCTTTGCGTCAAGGGGCTTAAAATGAGCTTTGTCTCGTCCTTGTACAACAGATTTCGCCTATATTGGCCTATTTTTATATTTTAAATTCCCCCCCCCCCACGTCGCCCCCCGTCGAATTGTTTTCAAAATAAAATACAGCGCATGTTACTCACTGGCAATGTAGCTTTCTATAGGTGAAGTAATAATTTTTAAAATCGGTTCAGTATTTTTTGAGCCTATCCGTTACAAACAAATATGCAAATTGTTCCTCTTTACGATATTAGTATAGATAACAATTCGTCTATGCCTTAAGGCATTTGGTGAGAAAAATATGCGTTTATTATCTTAAGGTTACCAATAATTCCTTTTTGAATCTAATACCTTAACAATCGTAAATATTATAATAATTTCCTGGAGCTATTTCTAGCCGAGTGCAGCCCTTGTAAGGTAGACCGTCCGCGGAGGGTGGGCGGCATCTGCCATGTGTAGGTAACTGCTTGTTATTGTGGTGGAGGATAGTGTTATGTGTGGTGTGTGAATTGCAAGAATGTTGGAGACAGCACAAACACCCAGCCCTCCGAGCCATTGGAAATAACGAATGAACGTTAAAATCACCAACCCGGCCGAGATTCGAACCCGGGACCCTCTGAAGCGAAGGTCAGTACGCTGACAACTCGGCCAACGAGTCGGACAACACTCGTATATGATGTATCTTATAAAGAAAGTTGTTCGTGTCTGTTTGTCTGTTTGTTTGCTCCACCATCACGTCGAAACGGCTGGATAGATCTCAATCAAACTTCATATTTAGAGTATACTCATCCCAGGGAAGGTTTCGATATGCATATCATTTTAAAATCTTTGAAAAGACGGGGGTTTTATAGGAAAACCGTTTTCTCTTATACTATTATAGGCAAAATATCGAATTTGTCGTATAAGGACGAGACAAAGCTCAATTTAATCCTCTTGACGCAAATAACAAAACTCGGTAAGCCATACGGGCCCGAAAACCATGTTTTAAGGCCCTAAAACCAACCGTTACGGAGATATTGGCACCACACTACCCCTGCTCTAGGAATCGGATAAAGAAATGAACTGTCGTAACCATGGCAACGTCAGCTCCAGGATTCTAGAGCAGTGTGATTATGTATGTACGTTTGGGCATAGCTGCCAACCAAAACTGGTACAAATAAGACTTAATATCTGGAAGAAATATACTGTTGTGTAAGGCACTCATAGGACTTCTTTGGGCGGGGATGGAAAGGGGGTGAAGTACGAGTATAAAAATCTTACTATATATAGAAATGGAAGTGTGTGCGTAAATGACACATCTCCTCCTAAACCACTGGAGCAATTTCAACCAAACTTGGTACACGTATTACTTACTATCGGGCGACGATCACTGTGGGGGGTAAGCCATCCCTAGCGCCCTTAAGGGAGAGGGTCAGGGGGGAGGGTAGTTACAATAATAATCGAGAATAGTGTCGAATTCATAGTTTTCGGGGTCGTTGAGTTGAAAAGTAATACTCTAGAATTTTTAAAGTCCAGCCCCCTTTTAGGTGGGGAGCAAGGGGGGGGGGTGAGATATAGAAATAATTAAAAACAGTTTCGAATCCATAGATTTCAGGGTCTCTGAGATGAATAGTATTACTCCGGATTTTTTGCAAGTCCAAGTGGGGAGCGAAGGTGAGATATAAAATTAATCGAAAAACTACATATAAAAATGTTATCTTCATCTTCTTACTATATATAAAATTGATGTATGTGTGTGCGTGGGTGTGTGGGTGTGTATATGACACATCTCCTCCTAAACCACTGGAGCAATTTCACCAAACGTGGTACACTTATCAATTAGTATCAGGAGACAAACCGCATGAAGGTAAGACACCCCTAGCACCCTTATAGGCAGGGAGCGAGGGGGGTGGTATAAAAATAATCTTATAAATAAAGTTGTTCGTTTCTGTTTGTTTGTTTGTTTGTTTGTTTGTTTGTTTGTTTGTTTGTTTGTTTGTTTGTTTGGCTTAAGTGCGGCCAGTATCCAGTATTCGGGAGATAGTAGGTTCGAACCCCACTGTCGGCAGCCCTGAAAATGGTTTTCCGTGGTTTCCCATTTTCACACCAGGCAAATGCTGGGGCTGTACCTTAATTAAGGCCACGGCCAATTCCTTCCAACTCCTATCCCTTCCCTGTCCCATCGTCGCCATAAGACCTATCTGTGTCGGTGCGACGTAACGCAACTAGCAAACTAAAAAAATTTAAAATGTTTGTTCCACCATCACGTCGAAAGGGCTGGATAGATCTCAACCAAACTTCATATTTAGAGTATACTCACCCCGGGGAAGGTTTCGATATGCATATCATTTTAAAATCTTTGAAAAGACGGGGGTTTTACAGGAAAACCACAACGGTTTTCCTCCATTTTCTCTTATACTATTGATTTTCTGCAAACTCTGTGGACCGTATGTGAAAGGTATCTTCATCATAAACAACTTTCGTTATGTTCATAATTTACCTTACTCTTCAAATGACGGAGAAATTTACTATTTTCTGCCGATACCATGCTCGGCATTGAGTGACCGACAGAGCGATAACGAATATATGGGTTACCATGGCAACGTCTCTGACTGCTTGCCAGCAGGGAAGTAACGTATTGCCATTTTCCTCATCATTCCTTTAAATTCGTGGTTGTTCCTTGGGTAGAAAGCAAGAGAGTCGGCAATCGGCCATTCTGCGGGATATTGGCGGAATATCATTGGAGGTTATAACCGTCCTCGAATAGCTTAAGTAATAACACAAATATTCATCTTCGTATCTGATTACCTAAGAATCCCTGCGCCTAAATTTCTCTCCGATTACCGCTTTCTTATATTCATAACTCACACCGGCATAATTTATTGAGGAGCATTTGATTTTCCAATACATTCACTTGGTATTTATATATTTGTCGCCATCCGGATGTCCTCAGTTATAATCCATTTTCTATTAATTTCAAATTACTAAACTGTATTATTTTCTTCCTTAATTAACACGTATGTATGCGAGTGCTAATCCCGAATGCTGTTAACTCTTTCCTTTGAGGAAATATTCTAAGCTATGCAAATGTATAACTTTTGGCCCAGGAAAATTCCGAAATATGGATGCAATTTTAACGACGGTGCAGACCTTCGTTTCGGGGTAATTGGTGGCTAATCAGTAAGTCGTATCACAAGTCACAAAGCAAATGGCGTTTCATTTTGCAGAGATCTACAACTTTTGTCCTATGACTTTTCGTCGTATTTCTATCCCTAATACATTAAATACAAGTTGATTTTGTACTTTTACACGTATATGTTATCATTTGGCACACTTACAGGAAAGGTAGAATCATGACATTCGGCACGCACATTGACATGACCATTGGCAATGTTATAGCCATTTTTATGATTCTAGCTGTCACATGAGAATCAAAAATATAAAGTAGCATCCAAAAACTGTACAAGATTTCATCCCATTCAATGACTCTAACTCAATCTAACCCATGAATATAGGAGATACGAGAAGATGACATAGGACCAACCACGTAGAGCACTGAAAGGGGCGTCTGATGGTGAAGTCCGTTTGTAGATACGTCGTACAGTTACAAAGCAGTAACTATCGAAATAAAGGTCTGCACTTCTAGAGTGTGTCTGTACTTTTTACACTTCTCACCGAAAACCCAGATTGCGGCATAATCTGCCAGTCGAGAAAGAAAACCGAAATTTGGCAAAATTTTACGTTTTAGCCTGTAATGGGCGGAAAACTTCCAAGAGCTTTAAATTTTCCCCTTTCTATCCCGAAGAATATCCAAATATGGAGGCAATTTTAATGATGGTGCAGACCTTCGGGAAGTATTATCACATAACGGATGGCACAATCCCCGTTCAATTTGGAGTGATCTACAACCTTGGTCTTACGACTTTTTGTCGTATTTATTTCCATTTTACGTTTGATTTTTCTCTATTTCTCGATGTTAAGTAAAGTTGTACTTTTCACATACATAATTCATACCTTCCATCACTTAGAGGAAAAAGAGAATCATCATACTCTACACGAAAATTGGTCCACCCATTAGCCATATGTGAGCCAAATGCTATGTATGTAGCTGTCACTTAATTATCCGAAAAGCAATGCAATGTGAGATAATCTTACACAAATTTTACCCTATTCCAAGTTTCTAACTCAATCTGACCCATGAATAGATGAGATATCATAAGACCAGCAATTAAGGCCGCTAAATCCGGCGTCTTATGGTACAATCCTTTCTCGATATGATGTACCGTTTAGAAGCAGTTAATCTGTAAATGAAGGTCTGCAATATTGTAAACAAGCACATACTTTCGTATGTCGAACTATATATATTCACTGATGTCGATTTTGTAGCGATCGAGAAAGGGTGTGTCTGCTATTGTAATCAGTACTCCGCACACCGACTATGACTGACAGTAGGAATGGAGTCCTTCTCCAATTCCTGTGTAACTGGCATTAATGAGGCAGGCCTACCATTGTAATGAATAATTCACTACTCGATTTGACTTTCAGAAGGCAAGGGAGCATGCAGCATACAGTCTTTGGCTGTAGGCAAGCGTTCCCGCAGTTATAAACAGATGTACCCATCTAAAATGTGACTGGCATTAGGCATACTGGCCTGCTATTTTGATGGGAACTCATCAACTTGGTGTGACTGGCAGGAAGCTGGCTGGCAGTTGGAAAAGGGGCCTATCATTATAATGATAACTGCACAACTCAACGTTGACTGGTTGTAGGGTAGTTTCCTGCCATTATAATAAAAAATTCCTCAATTTGTAATATGTCTGGAAGTAGGAAAGGGGGCTGCCATTGTAACGGAAACTCCCCAAATCGATTCTGACCGCGCAGTAGGCAATGGGGCCTGCAATTATAATGTAAACTTCCCAACTCGATTGTGAATGGCAGTAGGCAAGTGAGCCTGTTGTTATCATCACAAATCCGTAACAAGCACTTTACACTGGAAACAACGTATGGGGACCTCTCCATATTGTTTCTCGGATAACGCTAAGAGACATGCTATTTTAAAACAATCTTATTTACTGCATGTACAGTATTTATTTCAATATTCGTATACAATGCAGAATACCGTAGCGAAGCACGGGTACATTTGCTAGTATGATATATATGAATTTTTGCGATTACTGCGCTAAGCTTTTAACATTCAAAGACCGATCATTACTGCCAACTGGCCATGGGTATGTAATGCAAGGCGCAAGTATACTTGCATGACCGTAGGTCGGTAATATCTTTGAGGTTGAATCAGAATTACTCCTAAAATCTGTGGTAATGTGATAGCGAGGGGGCACGAAAAAAAAAAAACGGTGGTTGGTACGCGTGTATGTTGACGGGGTGGCGGGAGTACCTTTGGTTGTAGGGCTCCTTTTACGTGTTATGTGTAAAAAAAGAAAAAGTCATCACTGGTGTATGTTTCTGATTGATTATGTGCAGAATATTCACAGAAAACATTACGCATTGAAGTTGCTTCGAAACGGCCGAGAGTGAACGTGGTAAGACTGGTCACGTCTCCCAAACTCATATGGATATGCAGTCCATCAGAGCAGTTTTCGTTGCGCTCATTTTCCTACGAACCTTATCCTACCTTACTGTACTGTTGTCTGTATTATTTACGCACTCCTACAGAATAATGTATTTTTTCTCCTAATGAGACCGCATTGATGGGTTGGATTTGCCACTCAAGTGGGTTTCTGCATGTGAATATGCTTTCGCATTTCATCTGTAAGGTTGTCCGACTCGTTGGCTGAACGGTCAGCGTACTGGCCTTCGGTTCAGAGGGTCCCGGGTTCGATTCCCGGCCGGTACGGGGATTTTGACCTTACAGTAATTGGTTAATTCTATTGGCACGGGGGCTGGGTGTATGTGTTGTCTTCATCATCATTTCATCCTCATCACGACGCGCAGGTCGCCTACGGGAGTCAATTAGAAAGACCTGCACCTGGCGAGCCCAACCCGTCCTGGGATATCCCGGCACTAAAAGCCATACGATATTTCATATTTCATTTCATCTGTAAGGTTGATGTCGCCAGAGCGACAGTTGTTTGTGAGAACAAGTCTCACGTAGACTCCAAGGCACCGGACTCCCCAGAATAATGTATTTAAGGTGCATTTTAATTTTCACGTAAGCATAGGAAAATGAACACAACGAAAACTTTCCTTTACACGTAAACATAGGAAAACGAATACAATGCATATCAATATCTGGCTGGGAGTTAACAACAATCCGATAATCCTGTGTTCTTAGTTAAAGTGTACATTCCCATTACTAAGTGTGTGTTTAATTTTCTCGGTTCCATGACTGTGTTTCCAAATGAGCAGGTCTGTTCAAAAGGAACTATTTCCAATTCAAAATAAAAATTAGTATTGCGTCCATATCCATTATATGTATGTTCAGTCCTCAGCCCGCAGGCTTGTTGGATCCTCAACAGCTTCACCATCAGCTGTCATAGATGGTCTAGGCATCACTGAAGAGACTTACTGGGGAAATGAACAGTGAGGTAGTTTCCCGTTGCTTTCCTCGCTGAGCTAGAAGTTGCTATTACATATCAGTCTGCCAAGCCCACAGAAATGCACGCAAGAACCGACCCTATGAGCAACATTTTTACACCATTCATAGCAGGGACTGACTGCGTAAGGGATTACATTACTAGCATCGCTCATACCTCAGTCACTTTCATATTGTCAAAGCCAAGTATAAGACAGAGACAGGTCAATGAAAGTAACAATATTGCTCTAGCCTATACCAGAAGACATAGTGCACTGTAAACACTAGGTCCTGCCAACAAAGGCAGCCATATCCACAGCAGTAGTTGAATTATATCGAATGTCATCAGCAATCCAGGCCATAAAGACGTAATTCCATAAAATTTACATCATACTGAATTGTCGGTGCATTCCGTGTGCCTTTTATTATTCGTTTTTTGCGTTTTTCCGACAACTTTATGATGAAAATAGCGCTGTTTGAACAGACAATCCACAAATATGCTGTACCTCTAGCGGGCTATAGCCTCGCATGTACAGACTGGGTAGTTTGTATATCATTCCTACATAATCTGCTTTGAAAGTTGTTTCCTTAAAATTCTGATCTTATGTAAGCGCTTCTTCACAGGTACATATCCTCTCAGGAGTGCTACTAGGAATTTTAAGTTAATTATACTCCACTTAAGTAGCGTTTCGGTTCTTTCGTACATTGTTCTTTGATAAATATTTTCCCATGCTTATGGCCAAGTGCACCAAACTTGTTTACGATTCGGCTAAGCAGTGTGTACGTAAACATGATTTAAATTTAAGGCCTGGTTAGAAGGAAGCATGGAGCACCATTCTTTATCAGTGTTTAGTTAAGCAGCTTTAGCTGACAGCAGAATTAAACACTAGCGTAATGTTTAACTTGCTAGCGAAGAACAGTGAACGCGCTTCGATGATTTCGTGTTTCTTTTGTTACAAGGAGGCATATTAATTTATTCAATGCTGACAGTTCTCGGTAGAGTACAGTAGAAACATGGAAGAACAAAAAAGAAAAAGGTCGTCCAATTTGGCTTTTCAGGCGTTTGCTCTATTAACCAGCGTTTCGTCTTAGGTCAGATGTAAGGCTTTTCAGGCGTTTGCTCTATTAACCTTCGTTTCGTCTTAGGTCTGGTTAATAGAGCAAACGCCTGAAAAGCCTTACATCTGATCTGTTTTTTGACATCCTCTATTGGTGGAAAAATATCTAATTCCTTCCTTGGGAACTTAGAATTTCCATTCGGAATTGCTAGGTGGGCAATAATTCCATTGTAGAGATTTATCTCCCGTATGCAGTTATCAGACTGTGCCTCTTATATAGGGCTTCTGATAAGTTCACCTACATACACCCCAGTGTCAGTGGGTAGGGTCTGACATATCCCACTCTGATGAGTGTAGTGTCAGACCTAAGACGAAACGCTGGTTAATAGAGCAAACGCCTGAAAAGCCTTACATCTGATCTGTTTTTTATAATCGTAGAAGTTATAATATTACTTACGTCGTGTATAATCCGAGCTCCTGTGCATATTAGTAGTATTATGTGAAAGGACCCAGTGGCGTAATGCCTCAATACAGTGAACAGTCAGTTGATAATAGAAACAGATGATTTCTCTGCACTGGATATTGTAGGTTATTTTGAATTTTTTTTCCACTTGAAATTAAACGGTTTGTTTAGATAAGCCAAACTTCCCACAAATTTGTTATCACTAAGATCTTCAAAAGGATCACCTTTCTATACCTCGGCGCTCATTTCCATTCTGTACCAGATATTCTAGACATAACAGTTCATCTTCAAAATCATTTCCAAATCTAGCAGCAATTTTACTTTCACTGATAATCACTGTTTATGGTAACCGCTCGAACTTGACTGCTTAACATTAACCGACAATAATCAGGAATGATGTTCTGCAGTTTCATTTAAACAAGGTTTTGGACGAATCTTAAATGCTGATCACGGTAGACAAGGTTCGTACTCTTGGCCATTAATGTCTGTTGCTTTTTGTAACATTTTGTGTGTTCTTCGCTGGACCAGCTCTTGATAACTTCTCTTATGGAAGACTGAGGTATTCCAAGAGCTCGTTCTGGTCCCGTTATGCCTGATGCTGATACATGGCCAGAAATTTCGTCGCCCTTCGACATAAATATGTCGTATGGCTGGGGTTCATCTGAAAATTTGCGTCATGAAAATAGGGATGCAACTTATGTGACGCGATGTTACCTAGCAACTCTGCAGGCTGTGATGTGAAGTATTGATGGATGGCCAGGACTAATAGACATATTATACAAGGGAGGCGACAGAGTACAGTTGAGTTGACACAGGTATGTTATTTATTTATAGTATGGATTTTAATGCCGTAAGTGTCCGAGGACATGTTCGGCTAGCCTGGTGCAGCCCTTGTTAGGCAGATCCTCCAACGAGGGTGGGTGGGTTTCAGTCGTGCATGGAAACTGCATTTTTTGCAGTGGAGGATTGTGTTGTATGTGGTGCATGAGTTGCAGGAATGTTAAGGACAGTACAAGCACCCAGTCCCCGAGCCAGGGGAAATCACCATTTGAGGTTAAAATCTCTGATCCGGCCTGGAATCGAACCCAGGGGTTTCTGAAATGGAGGCGACTACGCTTACCATTCATCCAGCGAGTCGATGCACTGACTGAGATGCATACAGAAGGCATTTTTTTCAAAGAGGCCTCTTCTCATTACACTCTCATAGGCTGAGTCGGTTTCCCACTATCGGCAGGCCTGAAGATTTTTCCGTGTTTTCCCATTTTCACACCAGAAAATGCTGGGACTGTATCTTGATTTAGGCCACGGACTCTTCCTTCCCACTCCTATCCCTTTCCTGTCCCATCGTCGCCATAAAACCTATCTGTGTCGATACGACGTAAGGCCAATTGTAAACGAAAAAAAGGCCAGTTTCCCCTTTCGATGCACTGAATCCTACACGTATCAACTCCAAATTCCATGCAGATGTCAGGCTCCATGGCTAAATGGTTAGCGTGCTGGCCTTTGGTCACAGGAGTCCCGGGTTCGACTCCCGGCGGGGTCGGGAATTTTAACCATAATAGGTTAATTTCGCTGACACGGGGGCTGAGTGTATGTGTCGTCCTCATCATAATTTCATCCTCATCACGAAGAGCAGGTCGCTTACGGGAGTCGAATCAAAAGACCTGCATCTGGCGAGCCGAACTTGTCCTCGGACACTCCCGGCACTAAAAGCCATATGCCATTTCATTTCATTTCCATGCAGAAGTCTCTCGAATGCGATTCGGTACGTTTAGATGCAAATAAATTAATCCTAAACAAGTTGAGTTTTGATTTTTTGAAACATATTATTGATTTGAATTATCCAGAGAATAATTTGACGACATTTTTACACCCACCTTCAAATATCGCTACACTTCACATTCGATAGTCTAATACTGTTACGCATTCAGTAATACGTGCATTCCACTTTGCCTGTCTACATTAACAAGAAATTACTTTCCAAAGAGATTTATTTCCAGACACCAACAGGTGTAACTCTGCGTGTTTTGAGAGTAGACAGCTGGCGTGACGCGATGTTCATTTGTTTTACGTACAAAGAACTAGAGGTGAGTTAACGCGCGAGAAAATAAATCCGGGCACCAATGTACAGTAATACAGATGTTGGATGTGGAAAACATTAAAATGAATGAACCCATGATCTTCATTGGGGTTGTCATATCAACGAGGTAGCTACGAAAGGTTACAGATCTCTTCACATAGGTATGAGAGTATTTAGGGGATGTAATAATTATGTAAAGGAGAGGGAGTTGTTTTTATTTGTCCTAAAATTGTTGTCATGACCCTTCTTTCTATTATTATTATTATTATTATTATTATTATTATTATTATTATTATTATTATTATTATTATTATTATTATTATTATTATTATTATTATTATTATTAAAATATTCTGGCACATTGCCGGTAGAGGTTAGCTGAATGTATCTTTATAACCACATAGCAACCCTCAAGCTAATCTCAAGTTTCTGGCAGTACCGTGAATCGAACCCACGCCTCCGAGCACGACACCTAATAATGCTCACCGTTACGCTACGGAAGCGGAAGTAAATATGAGAAATAATTGATTTTGCATCATTTGTTCGTAAATATGGGACAGCAAATTGAAATGTTCTGCAGTTCACATTTGCCAGCCTCGTGGTGTGCGGGTGCTACGTCTGTCTCTCAACCGGAGGCTCCACATTCGATTGCCGGATCGTCTAGGGATTTAATTAGTTTCGTGAGACCATCTGAGGAGCTGTCTGATATTAGAGACAGCGAAGCAGCTCAAGAGCCAGCCGTGGGATGTAGGGGTGGTGTGCCTACCTCTTACCCCGAATTCAATTCTTGGCTAGGTCAGGGACTTTTACATTGATCTGAGGGCTGGTTCGAGGTCCACTCAGCCTACGTGATTACAATTAAGGGTCTATCTGACAGCCAGATGGTGGCCGCGGTTTAGGGGCTTCGTCGTGTCAACCACACACCTCATAATCTGCAGTTCTTCGGGTTGAGCAGCGGTCGCTAGATAGGCCATGGCCCTGAAATTCGTTGCACCGTGGGGTTTGGTTTGGAACCCGCTCAAGAACAACAAGCAATGCGATCAAGGTTGGCACACTGCCCAAAGTGGTCTTAGCAGCCCAACGCTCGACCAAGTAGCTGCGCGGTTTGGGTCGTATGGCTCTCAGCTTTCATTCGGAAGATAGTGGGTTCGAACTCCACTGTCGGCAGCACTGAAGATAGTTTTCCGTGCTTTCCCATTTGCACACCAGACGATGCTGGAGCTGTACCTTAATTAAGGCCACGGTCGCTTCCTTCCAAATCCTTTCCTACCCCATCATCGCCATTAGACGTGTATGTGTCTGTGCAACGTAAAGCAGGTTGTTAAAAACATGGTTTTCTGTCGTTTCCTATTTTCACACCAGGCTGTATTAAGCCCACTGTCACGTCCTTCTCACTCCTAGCCCTTTTCTATCCTATCGTTGCCATAAGATCTATCTGTGTCGGTGAGATGTAAAGCAAATAATAATAATAATAATAATAATAATAATAATAATAATAATAATAATAATAATAATAATAATAATAATAATAATTGTATCACACCGTGTTCTTTCACAAGAGTTGTCATCAGCAATACGAAATATTTATAACTATCCTGCAAAAACAGAATATCTTGTGCACAAAATTAGGATGTGCTTCCACTTACTTGTGCTAGCTTGTCTTTGCTCTTTTTTCTCTTGGCCAATTCTTGCTATCATCCGAGCCTTACAGCTTTACGTTTGAAATAAATAGTGGATATTCCATTCTCAGGCCACTCGTGGTGAGTCACTCTGTTGGATAAACTGAGAGTTTCGAAGTCATATCCATTGCCATCAAACATCCCGAGGGCAGGCTGAGATGGTGAGGTATGTCATGAGGAGACCAAATAGAATTAGAAGTGGAAATAACACTCACCCTAGAGGGCAAGGGAAGTCTCATCAAACTTGGATGTCCATTATAAGTAAAATCTCCAGGAAACCCATCTAAACCCAACGGTAATCGGGGACCCTCCTCTGCGAACCATGTGACCTTGCCGCGGTGGGGAGGCTTGCGTGTCTCAATGATGCAGATAGCCGAGCCGCAGGTGCAACCATATCGGATGGGTATCTGTTGAGAGACCAGAGTAACGAATGGTTAATCGAAAGGGGGGTAGCAGCCTTTCGGTAGTTGCAAGGGCGGCAGTCTAGATGATTGACTGATACGGCCTTGTAATAATACTCAACATGGCTTAGCTGTGTTGATACTGCTACACGGCTGAAAGCAACGGGAAACTACAGCCGTAACTAACTCCCGAGGACATGCAGCTCTCTCCGTATGAATGATGCACTGATGATGGCTTCCTCCCGGGTAAAATATTCCGGAGGTAAACTAGTCCCACATTCGGATCTCCGGGTGGGGACTACACGAGAGGGGGCGATCATCAGGAAGATGGATACTGACATTATGCGACTCGGAGCGTGGAATGTTAGAAGCTTGAATCGTTGTGGTAGGTTAGAGAATCTGAAAAGGGAGATGGATAGGCTAAAGTTAGATGTAGTTGGTATAAGTGAAGTACGTTGGCAGGAAGAACAGGATTTTTGGTCAGGCGACTACTGAATTATCAACACAAAATCAAACAGGGGAAATGCAGGAGTTGGTTTAATAATGAATAAGAAAATAGGGCAGCGGGTAAGCTACTACGACCAGCATAGTGAAAGAATTATTGTCGTCAAGACAGACACCAAACCAATGCCCACCACAATAGTGCAGGTCTATATGCCTACTAGTTCAGCAGATGATGAAGAAATCGAAAGAATATACGAGGAGATAGAAGATTTAATACAATATGTCAAAGGTGACGAGAATCTAATTGTGATGGGAGACTGGAATGCAGTGGTAGGCCAAGGAAGAGAAGGTAGTACAGTAGGAGAATTTGGATTGGGACAAAGGAACGAAAGAGGAAGTCGCCTGGTTGAATTCTGCACTGATCATAATTTAGTCCTTGCCAATACTTGGTTCAAACACCACAAACGACGGCTGTATACGTGGACGAGACCTGGAGACACTGGAAGGTATCAAATAGACTTCATCATGATGAGGCAGAGATTCAGAAACCAGGTGTTGGATTGCAAAACTTTCCCAGGAGCAGACGTGGACTCTGACCACAACTTGTTGGTCATGAAATGCCATCTGAAGTTGAAGAAATTGAAGAAAGGAAAGAATGAAAACAGATGGGATCTAGACAAGTTGAAAGAAAAGAGTGTGAGGGATTGTTTCAAGGAACATGTTACACAAGGACTAAATAAAAAGGCTGAAGGAAACACTATGGAGGAAGAGTGGATAGTCATGAAAAATGAAGTCAGTAGGGCTGCTGAAGAAATGTTAGGAAGGAAGAAAGAATCAACTAAGAATCAGTGGATAACTCAGGAGATACTAGACCTGATTGATGAACGACGAAAATACAAGAATGCTAGAAATGAAGAGGGCAGAAAAGAATACAGGCGATTAAAGAATCAAGTGGATAGAAAGTGCAAAGTAGCTAAGGAAGAATGGCTGAAGGAGAAGTGCAAGGATGTGGAAGGCTGTATGGTCCTGGGAAAGGTAGATGCTGCATAGAGGAAAATCAAGGAAACCTTTGGAGAAAGGAAATCTAGGTGTATGAATATTAAGAGCTCAGATAGAAAGCCTCTTCTAGGGAAAGAAGACAAAGCAGAAAGATGGCAGGAGCATATCCAACAGTTGTATCACGGTAAAGATGTAGATAATTTGGTTCTGGAACAAGAAGAGGCTGTTGATGCTGATGACATGGGAGACCCAATTTTGAGGTCAGAGTTTAACAGAGCTGTGAGTGACCTCAATAGGAACAAGGCACCTGGAATTGATGATATTCCCTCTGAATTACTGACTGCCTTAGGAGAAACCGGCATGGCAAGGTTATTTCATTTAGTGTGCAAGATGTCTGAGACAGGAGAAGTCCCATCCGATTTTCGGAAGAATGTCGTTATACCTATTCCCAAGAAAGCCGGTGCTGACAGGTGTGAAAACTACCGCACCATTAGTTTAGTATCTCATGCCTGCTCAATTTTAACACGTATTATTTACAGAATAATGGAAAAACAAGTTGAGGCTGAGTTGGGAGAAGATCAATTTGGCTTCAGAAGAAATGTAGGAACACGTGAAGCAATCCTGACTTTACGTCTGATCTTAGAGGATCGAATCAAGAAGAATAAGCCCACGTACATGGCATTCGTAGATCTAGAAAAGGCATTCGATAATGTTGATTGGACCAAGCTATTTATGATTCTGAAGATGATAGGGATCAGATACCGAGAACGAAGAATTATCTACAATCTGTATAAAAATCAGTCTGCAGTGATAAGAATCGAGGGCTTTGAAAAAGAAGCAGCAATCCAGAAAGGAGTGAGGCAAGGCTGCAGTTTGTCCCCTCTCCTTTTTAATGTTTACATAGAACAGGCATTAAAGGAAATCAAAGAGAAATTTGGAAAGGGAATCACAGTCCAAGGAGAGGAAATCAAAACCTTGAGATTTGCCGATGATATTGTTATTTTATCTGAGACTGCAGAAGATCTCGAGAAGTTGCTGAATGGTACGGATGAAGTCTTGGGTAAGGAGTACAAGATGAAAATAAATAAGTCCAAAACAAAAGTAATGGAGTGCAGTCGAACGAAGGCAGGTGATGTAGGAAATATTAGATTAGGAAATGAAGTCTTAAAGGAAGTAGATGAATATTGTTACTTGGGTAGTAAAATAACTAACGATGGCAGAAGTAAGGAGGACATAAAATGCAGACTAGCACAAGCAAAGAAGAGCTTTCTTAAGAAAAGAAATTTGCTCACTTCAAACATTGATATCGGAATTAGAAATATGTTTTCGAAGACTTTCGTGTGGAGCGTGGCATTCTATGGAAGTGAAACATGGACGATAACTAGCTCAGAAAGAAAGAGAATAGAAGCTTTTGAAATGTGGTGTTACAGAAGAATGCTGAAGGTGAGATGGATAGATCGAATCACGAATGAAGAGATACTGAATCTAATTGGTGAGAGGAGATCGATTTGGCTAAATTTGACGAGAAGACGAGATAGAATGATAGGACACATCTTAAGACACCCCGGACTTGTTCAGTTGGTTTTTGAAGGAAGTGTAGGTGGTAGGAACGGTAGGGGTAGACCAAGGTATGAATATGACAAGCAGATTAGAGCAGATGTAGGATGCAATAGTTACGTAGAAATTAATAGGTTA
The DNA here is from genome assembly GCF_040414725.1 of Anabrus simplex. Classification (NCBI taxonomy): domain Eukaryota; kingdom Metazoa; phylum Arthropoda; class Insecta; order Orthoptera; family Tettigoniidae; genus Anabrus; species Anabrus simplex. The sequence goes on from NC_090265.1 coordinate 847,756,360, forward strand.
GCACAGGATAGGGTGGCATGGACAGCTGCATCAAACCAGTCTATGGACTGATGACTCAAACAACAACAACAACAATCGGGGACAGCAAGAATTGGCGAATTTAAAATAGGAAAGCTTGACAGTCAATGAAACGAATAAGCATATAAAAAGGAAAAATCGAAACGAATATACGAGGTGTGATCAAAAAGTCTCCGTTTGAGGGCGTTGCTGCACCGGGCGTGCAACGTTACGCGACTCCAATGCGCGTATATAAGCAAGGACATGTAGGCAAAGGGATTGGTGTAACAGTCGTGTCGTGCCGAGGTGCGTGCTTTAAATGAGGGCACGTGAACTTTGGCGACGTTATTAGTAAATGCGTCGAAACAGGACCAACATGCTGTTGTTCTGTCCTTGGCTACCGAAGGGCAAACACCGCTGGACATCCATCGGAGAATGAAGAATGTGTGTGGGGCAGCATGTCTCTGTCGAAAACCACCGTTGTGGAGTGGTGCTCCAAGTTCCGTGCGAGTAGCGTTTCGACGCAAGCCTCATCCAATACGGACACCAACAAGCGGGCGGTGGAGACCCTCGACCACCCGCCCTTTTAGTCCAGATCTCTCCCTCCAAAAGGCCTTGAAGGGTCGAAGCTTCCTGTCAGACGAGGACGTGCAGTAGGTGGTTACGGACTTCTACACGCACAGGACACGTTGTTTTACCACATGGGGATATTCAACCTGGTGCGTCGGTGGGATGAGTGCCACAGTGCTCACGGCGATTTTGCCTCATTAGCATCCCGATTCAGGACTGTACGGCCGTGGAACGGAAACTTTTTGATCACACCTTACAGCATATGTCACTCAGTACGTGACACTTCTTCTTCTTCTTCTTCTTCCTCTTCTTCTTCTTCTTCTTCTTCTTCTCATTCTTCTTCTTCTCCTTCTACCGATTTTCCTCGCATTCCGATGGTGTCAAAGGTGTGAATCATGTTGCATGTATATTGTTTTACGACCAAATGGCCTTCCTAAGACTAACCTTATGTGATGGGATATATTCACTGCTGCATGATTTCGTAGGCTATTAGCTTGTTGTATTTTCTGTTGTCTATATGCGAATATATACATTAAGACGACCACAGACACCGAGCAAGTAAAATTAACGAAACGCGGGAAAAATCCTCAGTCCAGCCCAGAATTGAACCCGGGATCTTTCTCCAAAACGAAGGCCACTACACAGTCTTTTCAGCCAAAAAGCCAGTCCTAAAACTTGTGGTGATGACTGGCGAGTATTGCTTTAAGGGAAAACAGTTATTGAGAATAGACGTAAACGTAAGACCAGTAGTGATTCTAGACTGGGTGAAAAGTAGCCAGATAAAGTGAAAATTAGTACTGAAACTCGTAAAAAACACTAAACATATTTTCCACAAGCCTTCACCCTATAAGTGCATCTGTCCCTACCCAACGGCGCTGAAACCTCCCACTATGGACTCAGGACTTTTCAAAATAACTCTCTTTCAGCCAATATTGTTTGGGTTATTAGTCCATAGACTGGTTTGATGGATGCAGCCCTCCATATCACACCATACTGTGCTAACCATTTCATTTATACGTACCAACCACCTCCTACATCTGCTCTAATTTATTTTCCATATTCATGCCTTGGTTTACCCCTAACATTCTCATTACCTACGCCGCTCTTGAAAACTAAAAGAAAAGTGCTGGGTGTCGTTTGTGTCCTACAACTCTATCTCATTCTGCTCAAATTTCACCTAAACATTCTCTTCTCACCAATTGAATTCAGTATCTCTTAAACCGTGATTCTATCTACCCATCTCACCTTCAGTATTCAACAGTAACACCACATTTCAAAAGCTTCTTTCTTTCTTTCTTTCTTTCTTTCTTTCTTTCTTTCTTTCTTTCTTTCTTTCATGATCTAGTTATTGTCCATGTTTCACTTCAATACAATGCGCGATCCAGAAGAAATATTTTCTCATTTCTAGATCAGTGTTCGAAGAGTACAAATTCCTTTCCTTAGGAAAGGTCTGTCCTGCTGCCCCAGTCTGCCTTTTATGTGCTCCTTAGTTCTGCCACTATTCATTATTTTGCTACCCAAGTGATAATAATCATCTACTTCCTTTGAGATTTTATTTACTAATCTAGTATTTCCTGCATCATCTGACTTCGTTCGACCTAACCCCATTTCATTCGTTTCAAATTTATTTTTTCATCTACGGATTTAAGAACGAAATTGGTAGTCTTGGAGTGTTCGCGTTGTCCTTCGTTCCACGGTAGTCCTAGTAACAGCCAGTGTTAACAGAAAGTACAAACATTTATTCACTTTAGGATATACCACATGGTCGTCTATAATAAGAAGCAATACCTCGTATCTCATTTTGCCATGCCTATTTAAAATGAAAAATGAACCTTAGGAAAATTGACACAACGAAAATTGTTCTGATGGACTGCATATCCACAAGTGGCTTGGGAGGCGTGACCTGTCTTAAGAACATAATGGACAGGAAGAGCGATGTGAGATACTATGTATAGTCCACGAAACTTTTAGTGATACTACTATTTACGAGGGTGAGGAGTAAGGAGGGAGCAACCCCGGTTCCCGCAATACTGCCAACTGATTGGTAATGAAACCTGAATTGAATCGATAGTATGATCGATCGATATGAATTTTTCTAAACCGTCGTTTCCGTGTAGGAGTTCTAGGTTGACACTGTGATGTACCTTCATTTTCCTCACTCATGTTCAAGCTTAACCTATATTTTGACTTTGATGTGTAAATGACAACAATATTTAAAGTGTTGCAATTATAAAACCAGATGTCTCACGGCAATGCATAATGGTTTCATATTTTTTGTGTCAGAGATTGCCAATACGAATCTCGAAGATAACCGAAGTCTACCGATTCAGCATTAGAGAGCCGAAGTATCACTAAAAGTTTCGAGTACTATACTGATTCTTAGGCGACGATGTATTAATTTATTTTCCTAAAGAAATAAAATGTTGTTCCACGAAGACCAGAAGATAAGTATATCACATTTATGTCTCATAACCATATTGTGGTTATTATTGCAGAAGAAAGTATGTATGTGAATATCTCCGTTACACTGATTTGTATAGAATCATGGATATATTTTTGGTCTTAGAAGTCGAGAGAGCAAACTGTGATTATTGATTGTTCCCCTCTTAGTAGCCTCTTACGACATTCAGGGGGTACAGATAAAAATTCCCGATAAATCGAAAGAAATATGTAGCCTCATGATCCAGCACACAACATCCCGTGCTATATCACAGGATAGAAACTACCTACGGAGATCTACGATCAACAAAGTGGTCGCTGAATTAGTATGCAATTCTATGCCCGTAAATATTCGCAAGATACGTATTATGAGAACAATATTCTGCTGCCTTGGGTGACGTTAACATATGTAAGAGCCTTTGCTGTGAACTAAACGAAACGCCAGTCAACGACAGTGGAAACCCGTTCAAAACAGGGCGCTATTTGTATCTGCTATATATAGAAGGCAGAATTCTGACACACGGTGAGGAAGAATATGACGAAGACTTAGTATAGATATATGACGAACAATGGTTGCCTGGGTACAACGGTGTCGATTTTCGGTTTACTAAAAATTGTCTACGCTAAATGATGACGTAATTCCACCAGCCTAAAAACATATTCATGTTAAATTGGCTACTTCAAATTCTTGGCTAGCAATTGCCACCCCATCTTGTGGCTTGAATCGTCACTGGTCTACTGCTCACGTCTCATCCCGATGATTGTTTCCCCTCAAAGCAATAATCACCAGTCATCATCACCAGTATTAGAATCTAGGTCAGGTATTAGAGCGCTGGTCTTCTGAGATCAAGTTGGCAGGTTCGATCGTTGCTCCGTCCGGTGATATTTGAAGATGCTCAATTAGGTCAGCTTCGTGAGGATAGATTTACTGCAACGTAAAAGAACTTTTACGGGACAAGCTTCCGGCATCTCGACATCCCCGAAAACCGTAAAGCTAGTTAGTGGGACGTAAAACGAATAAAATTATTATTATAATCCATACACTTAGGTTGTTTTCAGACGTACAATGAACGCAGAAAATATTGTTGGTAACTAAACCTTCCATGCAATTTAGCCTCTATGATTTTCACCTGTGTTGCTGAGATGGTGAGACTGGCATAGGCTATTTATTCGTGCTTACCTGAAGTTTTGCAGTATTTAGTTTTATGTCTTTGTAGACATGTCTAACGACAACTCATCATATTTGTTTGTAATAAATGTTTCAATGTAAACAGTGTTAAGACGAGAGTTACCGGAGTAGCGCACCCTACAGTCTGTAATTCATCTCATCATATCCCTGTTTGTCGGCATGTTGCTAGTGGGGGAGGCACACACGATTACATCTCCCCGTCCTCCTCCCCCATGATTGGTTCATTATTGGGGTAGCCTCCCTGCACTGTATATTAGCATGTATCCACAGTCATCTCAGAAGCAGCGGACGTAACAGCTTTATTCATTTTTGCACATGTTCCTTTCTGTTAAAATGAATCCTACCTTGCAACAATGTTGGAAATGTTCCCAAGTGAACAATGATGGTCTTATTTTATTCATTCACTGATGTGTGAAATGTGCTGGAAATTTTACCTACATTGAAATTAATTACCCTAGGAAGCACCCTCAAATTCTAGATTTTTTTTTTGTTAGTTGTTTTACGTCGCACTGACACAGATTGGTTTTATGGCGACGATGGGGCAGGAAATGGCTAGGAGTGGGAAGGAAGCGGCCGTGGCCTTAATTAAGGTACATCCCCAGCATTTGCCTGGTGTGAAAATGGGAAACCACGGAAAACAATTTTCAGGGCTGCCGACAGTGGGGTTCGAACCTACTATCTCCCGAATACTGAATACTCGCCGCACTTAAGCGACTGCAGCTATCGAGCTCGGTAATTCTAGATTATTAAATAAATAAAAAATGTAAATGTAAGGTTAGTAATTTTATAGTTAAAAATTTTCGAGATTTAGTTTTAATAATAGTAAATACTGTACATACACTTTAAAAAATTTAAATGTCCGGCTCCACGGCTCAATGGTTAGCGTGCGGGACTTTGGTCCAGAGGGTCCCGGGTTCAATTCACTCCCCGGTCGGAGATTTTAACCTTAAATGGTTCATTCCTTTGGCTCGAGGACTGAGTGTTTATGCTGTCCCCAACTTCCCTGCATTTCACACACCACACATAACGCTAACCTCCAACACATTTGATTAATTCCCCAGACTGTGGGAGATTGTTACTATTATTCTCCCTATACACATATTCATTAACACAATAATAATGTTATTTGATACGACATTATCATTTTTCCTCCAGTAACGAACACGAAAAGGTTTTATTTTGATGAAAAGGAACACGCAGAACTGTCCATGAGGAAAACATTCATCATAAATCATGAGTCACCAATGTTCTGCATTTAAGGTGGTCACCGAGGTGGTAGATTCCCCATCAGTTGTTTACCTCACATCTACATTTATTGTAATGTTTACCTAGCTTTCGCTTAAAAATTTCCAACGAACTTGGAAATTTATCGAATATTTCCCTATATAATTTATTCCAGTCCCTTACTCCTTATCCTATAAGTTAAATTTTTGCCCCAATCTCTCCTCTTGAATTCCAACTGCATCTTCATACTAGTTAATGTACCCGTGCTTCACTATGGAATTGCTCCATGGCTAAATGGTTAGCGTGCTGGCCTTTGGTCACAGGAGCCCCGGGAATTTTAAATAATTAGTTAATTTCGCTGCTACGGGGGCTGGGTGTATGTGTCGTCTTCATTATAATTTCATTCTCATCACGAAGCGAAGGTCGCCTACGGGCGTCAAATCAAAAGACCTACATCTGGCGAGCCGAACTTGTCCTCGGACATTCCCGGCACTAAAAGCCATACGCCATTTCATTTACTACGGAATTCTCAGAAGGACTGTCTTTGTGGTTTCCCCAACTGAAGTCAACATAGATACAATGACGTCAGTAGGAATGTAGTGATTAAAAGCAATGCTATCATATAAAATACTCCATGAAATGAAAAACCGAACATTTACTGACTTTTGACAAACAGTACCACGCTGCCGATATAACAGTCTAAAGTTCCAGTGCTGGAATGACCTGGCCGCAGACAGCCGCGAACACTCCTCTGCCATTATCCTGTTAATTGTGCAGACTGCTCTTTCCAATCAGTGCCTCAGAGTAACGAGTGAATAGCTGGAATGCTAGGATGAACCAGTGTTTTACGTACCAGTAGTATCAGAAAATGTATAAACCAGAGGAATGGCATGCTAAAGAAGAATGATCTAACTCTCCAGCTACTTACCAATATTCAGGCAAGCCGTTATACTCGGTACGCAACGGTAATCCCAAATATCGGAGATGAGTGGCAGCAGAAGACACAAAGCACATCACAACAATGGTCAATGTACTGTTATTGTTCATCAATTGCATGAGCTTTCTATATTTTAGGCCTTCACATTTAGCTTTGTTTCGAGTCCACGATATTAGGGAATCTAGTAAAAGTATTTATAGCGTAGACTGTAGTTCCTTATTCCCCGACTTTACATACCGATTTCCATTAAAATCTGTTTACCCATTTTCTTGGGACTCGGAGCTGATATGAACTTAGCAACAAAAATCCAAATTCATGAATATCTGTTATCATAGCCGGTATAGTAAAAACGTATAAGACATAAACGATCGGAAATGTAATACTATATAACTTTAGTTATGTAGTATTTATCTACAGGACCACTAATAACACAAACATTTGAGAATTACATTTTAGTTCTTCCCCTAAACTTATAAAATTATTTTTGGCCTAGAATGTAGCGACTTATTTTCCCGAATTTACGTACAGATTTTCATTAAATTCTCTTCATACGTTTTCTCGTGATGCGCGTACAGACAGACAGACAGACAGACAGACAGACAGACAGACAGACAGACAGACAGACAGACAGACAGACAGACAGACAGACAGACAGACAGACAGACAGACAGACAGACAGACAGACAGACAGACAGACAGACAGACAGACAGACAGACAGACAGACATTACCGAAAATTAAAAAGTGCGTTTCCTTGTTATTGTGGACACGACCGATACAGAAATACAGTTCGTTTTAAATTCTGAACAATGTACAGACAAAAGTCTTATTATATATATATATATATATATATATATATATAGAGAGAGAGAGAGAGAGAGAGAGAGAGAGAGAGAGAGAGAGAGAGAGAGAGAGAGGGGGAGAGAGAGAGAGAGATAGATAGATATAGATTATGATCATTCCTACTTTTAAAAGCTTCACTCGAGCTTATACTTCTACTTGTGTCACTCCACACCAATTCACCACTAACAGCTCGAAACATACCATACATTCGAGCATCTCGTGCCCTTGCTCTCAAGTCTTCCCAGCCCAAAGTTTGCGACATTTTAGTAACACTACTCCTTTGTTGGAAACCATCGAGATGAACTCCAGCCATGCTGTGTCTGACCCTGTGCTTTGTTTATTGTCATGCCAAAGCAGACTCTTACCGGGAATTGGACTCCTTTGAAATCAAAAGGCAAATTTGAAGGAAACATAGTAAGGACCGTCCGTATTAAGACAGGTTCTTCTGTGTCACAGCCAATAAGTTAGTAGCTTCAATGAAACAGATTTTGCAATCTTTTCACTACCAATCGCATACCATTGCATAACTTTGGCGAGTGTAGATTAAGTAACAATGTAATAGGCACCCACACTTTCAAAACCAGTTTGTGTGGCGCAAGCCGGTGGGATGTAAAGAATTTAGAAATGCTCTAGGGTAATGAAGAGCTTCTTCACTATTGACTGCTGTGTATACTTGAACCTGGGCTGTGAAGTTGGACAAAGATGATTCCCTTTGTCTTCAAGAAGTAATTCCTTCCCTGTCCTATGGCATTCTAGAATCCCTTTGTTGGTCAGTTGCATTGTTACGTACAAACTCACTTGTTTAAATTCAGTGTCCTACGACCTATTTTCGCTTTTCCTTCCCGGCATGATGCGTTCTCATGGATATATATATGAAAACCCACATCCTGTTTCCAGTCATTCGACCGGGTCAGGAATGGAATGAAGTCCCCATCTAGCGGCGAGGATAGGAATTGTGAAGGGTGCCGAAGCCTGTCGCACTCCTCTAGGGCAATCATTAATGAATGACAGATGAAATGAAATGATATTAGAGGATGTTGCTGGAATGAAAGATATCAGGGAAAACCGGAGTACCCGGAGAATAACCAGTCCCGACCCCGCTTTGTCCAGCACATATCTCACATGGAGTGACCGGGATTTGAACCATGGAACCCAGCGGTGAGAGGTCGGCGCGCTGCCGCCTGAGCGACGGAGGCTGTATATATAACAAAAATCACTGTAAAACTATTAATTCTACTAGTACATAAGCCTCTCTTCGACACTCAAAATTACTATCTATAAAGTAATTGAAAATTCTAAGCGAATTATTAATATAAAATGTTTAATGAGGGCAATGTTGTAACGGTGATCTTAGGTAGAATTACTATTTAGGTTGCAGTACTAATTCCACAGATGCGTGTGTTTTTCTACGTTTGTCATTAAAATGCTGCAGTCGTTTCAAGATTGCCACATTATTTGTTACGCTAATAATAACAGATTTTGATCAGTTAAAATTCAGTTTGCAATAGATGCAGCTGTAAGAAAAAAATGTAGATTGAATATTGCCATATATTATGCCCTTGCAAATGCATTTACAATATTATTAATAGTAAAAATGTTTAAGTAAGAATTATATTCCATTGCATGTGAATATGTGTTAGGCCCTATATTCGATGCTCTCACATGAATTATACCCGTAGCTCATTTAAGTTATTACTGAAGAGAAGGAACTGATTGGAATTTTTATATGCTGTACCGAGCTGAGTAGATCAGACGGTAGAGCGCTGGCCTTCCGAGCTCCAGTTTGCGGTTTCAATTCCGACTTTGAACGGTGGTACCTGAAGGTACTCAAATACGACAGCCTCATATCGGTAGGTGTCCGGCACATTAAATAACTCCTGTGGGACAAAATGCCGGCACCTCGACGTCGCATGAAACCACAGAAGTGGTTTATGGGAGGTAAAATATTATTATTATTATTATTATTATTATTATTATTATTATTATTATTATTATTATTATTAATAGTAATAATAATTCTTCTTTCTGTTTACCCTCCAGGGTTGGTTTACCCTCGGACTCAGCGAGGGATCCTACCTACGTCTACCGCCTCAAGGGCAGTGTCCCGGAGTGCGAGACTTTGGGTCGGGGAAACTTGTATTGTTTCCTTTATTTTTCTTTACAGTTTGTTTTACGTCACACAGACACAGATAGGTTTTATGGCGACGATGGGATAGGAACGGCCTGGGAGTGGGAAGGAAGCGGCCGTGGCCTTAATTAAGTTACAACCCCAGCATTTACCTGGTGTGAAAACGGGAAAAACAACTTCAAGGCTGCTAATAGTGAGGCTGGAACCCACTATATCCCGGATGTACGCTCACAGCTGTGCGCCACTAACCACACGGCCAACTCGTCCGTTGGTCGGGGATACAGCTGAAGAGGAGGACCAGTACCTCACCCAGGCGACCTCACTTGCTATGCTGAACAGGGGCCTTGTGGACGGATGGGACGATGAGAAGGGATAGACAAGGAATAGGGAAGGAAGCGGCCGTGGATTTAGCTACGTTAGGTACCACCCCGGCATTTGCCTGGAGGAGAAGTGGGAAACCACGGAAAACCACTTCGAGGATGGATGAGGAGGGAATCGGAACCCCCCCTCCCTTTTACTCATTTGATCTCCCGAGGCTGAGTGCACCCCGTTCCAGCCCTCATACCACTTTTCAAATTTCGTGGCAGAGCCGTAAATCAAACCCTGGCCTCCTGGGGGGGGGGGCGGGCAGCTAATCACACTAACCACTACATCTTGGAGGTGGGCAATAAAAAATAATAACAATAATATAATATAATATAATATAATATAATATAATATAATATAATATAATATAATATAATATAATATAATATAATATAATATAATATAATATAATATAATATAATATAATATAATATAATATAATATAATATAATATAATTATTAAACACTAACGATAATAGAAAATGTATATATTTCATATATTCGCCTTCTTCATACTTATAAAGAAGTATTTACTACGTCGCTACTACATCCGTTGCACTCCACTACGGGAAATGCAAAGCAGTACACATTCAGATGCAGTTCTTCACTCGCCCACCGAAAACACTGATTGGTTTCTAAGCAACAGTTTACTACCGGAGAATACCGGATGGAGCGCTGCAGTGGCACTACCGACTGCGATCACAGGAGCAACTGCTCCGTTCCCGGTTCTAGTATAGAGCATGGGGAAGGTTCTGGAGACATCCGAAAATATTCGAGAAAGTCCGCAGAAAATGGCGTAATTGTGACGTGACGATGACGTGGTGAGAGAAGAGACAGAGGCATGCGGCGTGTAGTAATATGACAGGCAGCGGTGCGAGGTGTTGGTATACCGCTTTCCACGAGAGTTTAATCCTGATATAAACACATAGTCGGAGCACCTTGCCTATGCACGTGGACATAGACGTAGTTGATTGAAGAAGCAACCGTCGCACTCACTCGACTGTATGCGAGCTCAAAGAAAAGTAATACGTCGCATCAATTTTATTTTAGTTTAGTTTAGTACATTTAGAGAGTTTGGAAGAGTAGGAAATCAAATTAAAATATGGTTGTCATATATACCGGTATATATATGGTTTTGTTTTAATAAAATAGTGATTAAATAACGAGAAATGAAGGCACAAGGCGCGGTGTAATACAGGAAGACTACTCGTAGTGAGGGAAAGTCCCAAGCTATACAGCTTTGAGACAAGGTGCTGCATCTTGCAGCAGCAGTCAGTGTCAGTATTCATGGTGAGAGAACTGGAGCAAGAGGTAGGACCATCGCGTGTAGTGAAGCACAAAAGAGGAAAACCGCTCAGGAGTGACCATAGGCAGTACATTGTAAATGTGTTCAATCAACTAAGTGAACAGAATCCAGGTTTGGTAGCTTATTTTGAAGTTCAGATCTTCGCACTGTTGTTGTATGTGATCAGCAGCCCTATACGTCCGAACAAGAGACGTTGACGGGGTGGAGATCGGTACTACACGCTCAGCGAATCACAACTCTTTCTTTGGCAGAGGCGTGGGCATACCATGTTTACATGAGGATTAAACTCTCGTGAAAAGACATATAGTGTGGCGGCGTTGCAGAAGTCGACGACAAAGGAAAATGAAGTAGCATATAGACTTTTGAGGGAATATTAGAGATTTAACGGTTTAGCCAGCTTAAGCTAAAGGGCGCACCAAAGGCCGATGTTTCTTCGACTTGCTTCACTGAAATCGTTATTGCTTGGCTTCCTTTGATCAATGTTTCTACACATAAACCTCACTCGAGAAATGCTCCTTAGGATGGTGAAAACCACATCAAAATCTATCAGTGGTTCTTGAGATTGGCCATCACAGACCGACAGGTAAACAGGATCGAGGAATTTGCCTTTGGGAAATTCAAATTGTCATAAACTAGTAGACCCGTGCTGCTCCACAGCGTTCGTTATAAATAGGTCAGATAACTCGTCTTGATACGCCTGTTTGGTTTGCCTGCCGTTTTCAATAGTTTTATGAACATTTAACGCCGGTACATAATAACTGAGTCATTCTTAATTTAGTTTATAACACTTCTTTTTATACAATATTCACTGTGCTTCGACTATTTATTTGTATCTGGATCTTAACATTTTCAAACGATCCTTCCCGGGATAGTGCAACAAATAATTGGCCATGACTGAATACGGTTCGGGTAGGTAGACACCCCACTTTTTCAAGAGTTTGTCCCTGCGCTTTGTTAATGGTAATACAGAAGGCTAGACTTGTTAACTTTCCAATGTGGGTACTTCAACTGCTCTCTCTTAGCAACATGTAAGTTATTAAGAACGTTCTGCCATCTGTTGAATATATTTAGAAGCTGGGGAAGGTCAGAGAATCAAAGAGTATCTAGCAGAGAATAGTACTCTTCCATGATCAGAGGAAGTGTATATTCTATGGCTGCGTGCGATCACATTATTAGGGATGAAACTTACATACGGTATATCAGAATATTAATGAAAGTGTTAGTCGCTTAGTAACCTCCTAAGTACAGAGTGTATCGCGGGAAAGGGCAAGCCTTCGCCTGCAATTATTAGAGTGGCCATTTAGAGATTTGATTTTAGGATTACTCGAAGTTGACCGAACGTATAGACCCGTCAATGTCCCATAATTCACCAGCAGGTAATTCTGGAGAGAATGAAAAACGAATGAAGAAAATAGGTCCAGTAGAACGGCCTGATGGACCGGGAAAAGCTGTTTTAGTAAACAATCTTAGGAGTAAATTTTTCAGTAAAATACATGACGAGATGTTACCTAACAACCGTGCAGGCTGTGATCTGAATTATCGATGGACGGCCATGACATACAGATACATGGCCAGTGCAGTTCTCGAAGTACTGTTGCTAGTTGGCATCGCATCACATTTCTATACTAATATTATAAAGAGGAAAAATGTGTATATTATTTTGTTTGTAGCGGATAGACTCAAAAACTACTGAACAGATTTTAAAAATTACTTCACCTATAGAAATCTACACTGCCAGTGAGTAATATTGGCTGTATTTTATTCTCAAAACAATTCCAAGGGGGAGGGGGGTGGATAAAAATATAAAAATAATAGGCTCATATAACCGAAATCAAATTTGTCGTACAAGGATGAGACGAAGCTCATTTTAATCCGCTTGACGCAAAGAAACAAAACTCGGTACGCCCTACGGGCTCTAAAACCAACCGTTATGGAGATATTGGCCCCAAACTACCTCTGCTCTAGGAATCAGATAAAGAAATTAACTGCCGTAACCATGGCAACGTCAGCTGCAGTATTCTTACACCAGCGAGATTATCTACAATATATCACAAAAACCTAACATGTTACAGACATGAACATTGTTACTTGGAATCTCCTTTAAAAGTAAAAGAACACAAATTTTTGTTTTCAGAAAATCCACTTAAGGGTGATGGTGGGGGCGAGGTGAAAAGAAGTGAGGAAGGATTTTAATTATTTATACGAGGTTACATAGGCCTATATATCAGAAGCTGAAGATGTTACAGACGTTAAAATTATACTTGGAATCTCCTTTAAAAATAAATGAACAAACGTTTTTGGAAAATCCACTTAAGGGGGTGTAATAATAAAGAAAACAGGTGAATTTTAAAAATGAGTATCTTATTCTTCTACCGCGTTTCCCACACCTGTGAGGTCACGGGTGCGAACTGTGTTGCAAATGTGGATTTGACCCTGTCTTATGGCTCGATGCCATTCCTGACGCCAAGCCTATGTGTAGGGATGTAATTATTATTGTGTTCTCCTGTTGTGGTTGGTAGTGGTGTGTTGAGTGAATATTAAGAGGAGAGTGTTGGGACAAACACAAATAACCTGTCCCAGAGCCAGAGGAATTAATCACAACCGATTTAATTCCCCGACTCAGCCCGGAATTGAACCCGGAACCCTGTGAACAGAAGGCCTCAACGCTGACCATTCAGCCAAGGAGTGGAGCAATTATTAAAATGAGTATATCTACAGTATATCTCATAAACTTACCATGTTACGGACGTGAAAAATGATATTTGTAATCTCCTTTAAAAATAAAGAAACACGTACATTTTGTTTTTGGAAAATCAACTTAAGCTGGAGATCGAAAATAAGTGAAGAAGGGGTTGAATTCTCTTTATGAGGATACTTATATCTCAAAATCTAAGATGTTACAGACGTGAAAATTGGTATTTGTAATCTCCTTTAGAAATAAAGAAACCCTTTCTTTTTTTTTTTTTTTGACTTAAAAGAGGACTGTTTCTCACATGTAGAGGTCCATGTCGCATGTTCCAGATTTAGCTCTGCCAGTAGCCTGGTTGTCTTTGCCCCAAAAGGCAATGCCACAAACGAATGGATGAAAACCATAACGGTGAGTTAAGTGCGGGATGTAACTCCGGCAGGATGTATCCTTTCACCAGCAAAGAGACAAGTGACAGCGGTAATATTTTTCGCTCTAGTGATGGGTAGTATCACTACAAATAGCATGCTTTATATGAGTGTTAAGATGTTTAAATGCCTTTTTCTTTGAATGACCCAAATGCTACTTATACCGTTATGGTTTTCATCCATTCAAACGTGGTTTACAAAGTGGTCCTGGGATATATGAAATGCTATTTTTCGGCGAGTTTTTATACTTTAGGGATTTTCAGATAATGTCTTAGTGCAGTATCGAGGAACAATTACTTTTATCAACTTACGAAATCCTCGCGAACGAAAGCCGTGGGTAACAGCTAGTTTTTTATAATTGTCTTTGCGTCGCACCGACACGGATAGGTCTTATGGTGACGACGGAATAGGAAAGGAAGCGGCCGTGGTGTGCCTGGTGTGCACATGGGAAACTACGGTAAACCGTGTTCAGGGCTACCGACACATTTTGTTACAGGATTTCGTTACTCAAATTTTCGGACGAAGCCCAGCTATAAGACATGTTCATGTCAAAAGTACGTTAATAGTTAACTTTTTTTTTCTAGTTGCTTTACGTCTCACCGACACAGATAGGTCTTATGGCGACGATCGGATAGGAAAGGCTTAGGAGTGGGAAGGAAGCGGCCGTGGCCTTAATTAAGGTACAGCCCCAGCATTTGCCTGGTGTGAAAATGGGAAACCACGGAAAACCATTTTCAGGGCTGCCGACAGTGGGGTTCGAACCCACTGTCTCCCGAATACTGGATACTGGCCGCACTTAAGCAACTGCAGCTATCGAGCTCGGTGTTAGTAGTTAAGGGTTAAATAGTCAGTGTCCTTGTTGATTGTTTTAAATATTGCGTTCTGTTGAGGTTTGCCTTCTGATAACCTCTACATCCAGCAGATAGGAGCAGCAAGTGGAGGTTTAAAAATTAGAGTGCGTGTCCCCCTTCCTTCGCCGCCCTATTATTGTTGGTAGGTCATTCATTGATGCTTTGGTGAGGCGAGCAGAATTTAGAAATCCATTACTAGCACACACACACACACACTCACGCAACTGGCGCAATGGCTGCAGCAGCTTCATCCGTGCGTGCGAGAGACTACCCCCTCCTACCTTCCCACTTCTCCCACCACCACTCCACTCTCGGCAGCTCGGATTAATCTGCACTGTATCATTGTGTTTGTGGAACCGCATCACACATACACACGAGTAGGAGAGTGGAGGGGGTTAAAAAATAAAACAGAAGAAAATCAAAAATCCGCAAAACCAACCCCAAAAGTAGGAGTTAGTGTGAACCCATGTAGTACTATTTGCATGTGTGTCTGTCTGATGATAATGTTGCCGAGCTCACCAGCTTCGAATCCCGGCTGATGCATAAAGCTGTTTCCATTAATCACCTGGTTGCGGTAACAGAAACCCAGCTTAAAATGTTTGGACTTCGGCTGTGGCCGCCAGCTGTCATATCATTTATTCCTTAAGGGAATAATTACAGATATATACAGTCTGCTTTACCTCCAGATAGCTCTTTAGAAAGTACCTGCAAGCTTCTTGGAAAAGGGCCAAAGACCTAGATGTTATGCCCCTTTAAACAACAAGCATCATCATCAGCATTATCTTCAATATCTTGGAAACGCTTGCCTGTCCAAATAATGAGCAAAAAACGGCGGAACTCTGTAATTACATTCATATTGTCTAACAACTCAAAAGTTGGTTTCATTCGGCGGCCGCGAAAGCCTTAATTGGCAATGTTAGCATTCTCTCTTTAGTCTTCATCCCGTAAGCTGGTTGAAATGAAATGAAATGGCGTATGGCTTGTAGTGTCGGGAGTGTCCGAGGAAAAGTTTGGCTCGCCAGATGCAGGTCTTTTCATTTGTCTCCCGAAGGCGACCTGCGCGTCGTGATGAGGATGAAATGATGATGAAGACGACACATACACCCAGCCCCCGTGTCAGCGAAATTAACCAATTATGGTTAAAATTCCCGATCCTGCCGGAAATCGAACCCGGGACCCCTGTGACCAAAGACCAGCACGCTAACCATTTAGCCATGGAGCCGGACGTAGTCTGGTTGTATCCTCATAAATAATCATTTATTTTTAAACAAACTAGCAGTTGTGCCCCTTCTTTGCACGGAAATTTGCAATTGATTACATGTTACCTTCAGGAATTTATGCAAAGTAACACCGCTCTATTCACACGTTTAATGCGACGTGTTAAAGTGATATTTTCCTACGAAAGCGTGTGGTGGTAACGTGAAATATGATGAAGCTGAACAAAGTCGAGAGAAAATGATGGCGATTTCGAAATTTATTGCACGGTCAAGTTCCTGGTACGAAGTTGTGCGAAATTGTCCATGGCACTCAGGTTGCATATTATATCTCTGACCACTGGCGTGGCGCTCTGACATTCAAGATCCCTCCCTTAATATCTGCCCTATATAAAAGAGTAAAATGGCTCTTTAGTTCTTCCCGTTGTCCAACTTGAAGGGACATGCACGACATGTCTCACGGGACTTGGACTTAAAATCCAAATTTTCGTAATCATCTGCGTTATTATTCGCCGCGCGATAAATACGTACATCGTATGAAGGAACGGAAATGGCATATTCTTAAACTTTTGTTGTATACAGTCTTTTGATAGACCTAATGTTAACGAAAATATTTCAGAATAATCTCCCTATGAATACCAACTCCATATGGTTACCATGCCGTCATATGCATCTGATAACACAATCCTGAGTGAGCAGAATCCAAATACGTAACTTGGTTGAAATAAGTCTAGCAGTTTTCCACTTTTAGGTATACACATACAGATAGATAACTAGACAGATATACACCAAAGGGAAAAGTTCTATCTCATGTTACCTCGATGTTCAGAAACATTAGGTGGGAATTAATTTTAAAGCCTAGAAAAATACGATGCAGCCTCTGTTTTTCTCCTGTTAAGGATCCCTCAAATAATTGTGCGTCTGCGAGGGTCTCCATAACTGGCTGCAGAACATGAAGCCCGTAGAACATAGTAATTATCTCCGTCATTGAAGAGAAAGCAAAATTATGTACATAAAAATGGTCTTCCTATTAACTCCCAGTCTATACTGTAATTTTCAAATGATATGCAAATCGAAACCTGGTCCTAGATCAGTAGACTACAGATGTGAAGTTTAGCAGAGATATAACGAATAGTGCATGAGAAAATTGAAAAATATTTCCGGCCTTCCTATGGTGATGTTTAAATGATATACATATTAAAACCTGCTCCTGGATGAGTAGACCCTAAATATGAAGTTTAGTGGAGATATAATCAATAGTGTAAGATATTCTCCCTTCGGAAGTCAAGTGTGCTTTAGATAGTATGAAAAAGGGAACTGCGCCGGGTGATGATGAGCTTTGTGTGGACATCCTGAAACTCACAGGGGAGGAGACAATAAATCACTTGGCAAAAATATTCACTTCCTGTGTGCACTCGGCTTCAATTCCAACATCATGGAACAAAGCAAAGATCATACTGATACATAAGAAAGGAAATATTCACAGTATCAAAAATTATCGTCCTATCAGCTTGCTCTCTATTTTGTATAAACTTTTTACAAAGATCTTGTTAAATCGAATCAGTTTCATCCTTGACTCAGCCCAACCTATTGAACAAGCAGGTTTCCGTAGTAATTTTAGCACAATAGACCACATACTGACTGTAAGAGAAGTGATAAGCAGAGCAAATGAATATCATTTGCCTCTCTGCATTGCCTTTGTTGATTTTGAAAAGGCATTTGACTCTGTCAGCCATACAGCTGTCATGCAAGCTTTACATGAGCAAGGAGTGGAAGCAGCTTACATCCAAGTGCTCAACAATATCTATGAGACTTCTTCAGCTTTCGTTAATATCGGTAAATCAACCCCAGAATTCCCCATCAACAGAGGTGTCAAACAAGGTGATCCCATCTCCCCGAAACTATTCTCAGCGGTCCTAGAGATGGCTATGTCTAAGCTGAGCTGGGAAGAAAAGGGAATTAGAATTAATGGGAAAAGGCTAAATAACTTGAGATTTGCAGATGATATTGCTTTACTGGCAAACGACTTCGAAGAGCTCCAGACCTTAATTACAGATCTTGCATTAGAATGTCAGTTGATTGGCCTAAGCATAAACCTTTCCAAAACAAAAGTTATGTCCAACGAATGGGTTCAAGCTGGAAATGTGAATATTAAGAACATGCCATTAGAAGAGGTCAGTGATTACATCTACCTTGGCCAGATTATAAATATGACAGGTGATATAAGACCAGAAATCTATAGGCGCATCAAGCTCGGATGGCAAGCATTTGGAAGGAATTCTTCAGTATTAAGATCAAAAATGCCAGCAAATCTGAAGAAAACAGTATTTGACCAATGCATCCTTCCTGTGCTGACTTATGGCTGTGAGACTTGGACTCTGAACGAATTCACAAAAGGGAAACTTCGGACCGCGCAGAGAGCCATGGAAAGGTCAATGCTAGGCTATACAAAGAAAGATAGGAAAAGAGCTGATGACATCCGGTCTGTTACAAAGGTTAAAGACATCTTAGAGAGAGTACGCTCCTTAAAATGGCAGTGGGCTGGTCATGTTGCACGAAGAAATGATGATAGATGGACAAAACTAGTGCTGGAGTGGAGTCCGAGAGAACATCGAAGGCCTAGAGGAAGACCACCGGACAGATGGGACAAAGATATCAAGAAGATCGCTGGTACCACTTGGATGAGATCTGCCCAAGACCGTTCTACTTGGAGAAGACTGTTGAAGGCCTACCTATACCCACGACTTAAAGAGGCCACATCATTTTAATGATTGAAATGGCTGATTGTATTGTATTGTATATTGTAAGAAACTGCAAAAAACAAACAACAAAAAAACCAATCTCTTCTGGTTTTCGTATAAATCCCCAATATATTGAGTGATTTTTAAATGATATGCATATCGAACCTGAACTTGGTTGAGTAGACTCTAAATATTAAGTCTTGTTGAGGTATAATCAACAGTGTAAAAGAAAGCTGAGAAAACTCTTTTGGTCTCCCTATAAATCCCAAGGATATTAAGTGATTTTAATTGATATGCATATCTCAACTCGCACGTGGATAAGTAGACTCTAAATATGAAGTTTGATCGAGATATAAACTATAGTGTAAACGAAAATAGAAAAAAACCTTTCCGGTCTTCCTATAAACCCCCAGTCTATTCAGTAATTTTGAAATGTTATGCATATTAAAACCTGCTCTTAGATGGGTATACTCTAAATATGAAGCTTGGTCGAGATCTATTCAAGCGTTTACCCATGATAGGGGAACAAACAAACAGACACGAAAGCTATAAACTACTGATACGATCTTAAATTGACCTAAAATGTATGAATATATCAAAATTTCGCGAAATTAATGACATTACATACAATGGACCCCCTATAATTTTATTTATAAGATTAGCATCTATTTTCTGGAATTCTGTGTTTATTGAAAAAGTCAAAATAAGCACTTGTAGCATTTTTCCTTTATTCTAAATCATCTAAGAACGTGGAAATATACTTTTTAAATCTATAAAAAAATTAACTGTTCAAATGCAAGTGCTGCAGCAAGTTTTGCTCTCCAATTCTTTGATTCTACGCAACTTTACATTTAAAAAAATTGCAAAACAATGCCAATGAATCTGTGGAATGTACAGTAAGCCTTCAAGTGAATATTGCCTAGTCCTCTGATGGTCACTTATAGCCGTGCGCCCCATAACCTAAAACACTGAAGCAAATTTACGTTTACGCTTTTTTCCCTTACAATTTCCTTTATGTCGCACCGACACAGATAGGTCTTATGGAGACGATGGGATAAGGAAGGGCTAGGAGCAGGAACGAAGCGACGGTGACATTAATTATGGCACAACCCCAGCATTTGCCTGGTGTGGAAATGAGAAATGTGACCCAAACCACACAGCCACTCGATGGGTAGATTTATTCTGTTCAATTTGCGCTCAGTGAAGTTCAAACAGGAATGGAGGGAAAATGAAACACCCATCTCGTTACTTGTCCCATGCCGATATCGTTTTTCACAAATAGCCCCTAATCGATAAAAAGGTCGTATGAAAACAGAGATAAAGGATTTAAAAAAACTTACAACTCGCATCGTGAAGATATCGTTTATCGGTAATAACCGATACAACGGAGTGTTATGACCGTTGTATAAGTCGATTATTAGTCGATGAATGCAATAAATACCAATCTATAGGGCCTACTAATGGTCGAGAATAGATTTTTCGGCATTTTT
The DNA here is from genome assembly GCF_040414725.1 of Anabrus simplex. Lineage (NCBI taxonomy): Eukaryota > Metazoa > Arthropoda > Insecta > Orthoptera > Tettigoniidae > Anabrus > Anabrus simplex. The sequence continues at coordinate 847,776,768 of NC_090265.1, forward strand.
CTGTCTAGAAACATGGTTTCAGCAAGCAAAATAGCTAATTTAAATGATGTAGCTACAAAATCGCATGCATTTGCTAAATTCGCATTTTGTCGCATTTTAAATTTTGATCACACAGCGTTTCACCACACCTTACAGTTATAAAAACTGATTTTCAACTTGTAAGCCAAAAATTCACGGTTATTGTTAGTCTTTACTTATAGGTTAATTCTTCTAATTCGGGGGCTGGTTGTTTGTGTTCGTCTTAGAACGCATATTAATTTACGTACAACACGTAACACCACAAACCACCACAGAAATACGTAATAATGAATACAACCCTCCATATAGCGTTGGCATCAGGAAGGGATTCCGATGATAAAACTGTGCTAAATCCACATAATCATGTAATTGGGAAAAGGCCGGGAAATAGGAGAAAAAGCAATTCAATTACATTCCATTTATATAGTTACTTGCACGTTATTAAATTTGGATTTTATTAGTCAGTAAAGGCAACCTGCTGGAATTCAGTCTACTCCGAACAGTTTTGCTGGTTACTGGAACATCGCACATATCTGCAAATGAGAGGTGACGATCACTGGAACACATTTCTTAGTATTCGGTCCTATTTAGGAGTACAGGCACTTTTTCCACCTCTTCCTTTAGCTCGAGCAACATTTCCTTCTATTTGTAATTATTCAATAACATCGAATGTCCTTGCTGGCGAGATGTAGTGTTTAAAGTGCACTGTGTCTTCTGGTATGGGCTAGAATAAATTTGTTACTTTCATTGACCTGTCTCAGTCTCATCCTTGGCTTTGACAATATGAAAGTGACTGAGGTATGTGTGATGCTAGTAATACCATTCCTTATGCAGCCAGTCCCTTGTTATGAATGGTATGAAAATATCACTCATAGGGTCAGTGGGTGGGTGCATCTCAGTGGGCTTGGCAGACTGATATGCGAGCAACTTCTGGCTCGGTGAAGAAAGCAACGGGAACCTACCTCCCTCCTCATTTCCCTAGTACGCCTCTTCAGTGACGCCTAGGCCATCTATAACAGCTGTTGGCATAGCTGTGGAGGATCAAACCAGCCTTCGGGCTGAATACCCAACACATACAATAACATCGAATTGATAGAGTGATTAAGACCAGTCTTGAAAACTATCTCTCTAGTAGTGCGACCAAGAGAAGGATAAGCAAATATAGCAGCTGTCTTCCCAGCCATTAATTCCACTCCTCTGCCCATCTTGGACACACATTCTGTTACCAGAAACAAACCAATTAGTACTGCTCTATCGTAAAGTGAATATTTGGAAAAAAGGAATATATCATAGAAAAATAAATGCCCGAAAGTCAAACAATAGAACCAAAGAAAGATCAACAAAAAAGTATAAACGCTGCATAGTTTGAACTTTAATTGTTGTCAAAGACAGAAGTATGCAACTGTAACAAATCCTTTTACAACTGTACTGTGCACAGTAACTGTGAGAGCAAGATTAGTTAGATAAGAAATGAGAAATGTTCAAAAGTCTTAATAATAATAATAATAATAATAATAATAATAATAATAATAATAATAATAATAATAATAGTAATAATCAAACTGAAAATCCTCAGCCAGTTTCCAGTCATTCGACCGAGTCAGGAATGGAATGAATGAAGCCCCCATCTAGCGGCGAGAATAGGAATTGTGCCGGCTGCCGAAGCCTGTCGCACTCCTCTGGGGCAATGATTAATGGATGACAGATGAAATGAAATGATGGTGGAGAGTGTTGCTGGAATGAAATTTGACAGGGAAAACCGGAGTACCCGGAGAGAATCCAGTCCCGCCTCCGCTTTGTCCAGCACAAGTCCCACATGGAGTGACCAGGATTCGAACTACGAAACCTAGTGGTGAGAGGCCGGCGTGCTGCCGCCTGAGACTCACAATAATCATACTACTACTACTACTACTAATAATAATAATAATAATAATAATAATCATAAGTGGCATTTGTTCATTTAACCACATTTACACAATCTCAGGCATTATATTAAAATTGTATTCTCTATAATTTACATCTACTAAGCGCCCATGTGTTTGTCAGCGGATGATAATTATATCATATTTTATCACAAATATCAGATGTTGACTTCCGTGTAAACATAGATACAATCCTACAAGCTATACATAATATTTCACAGTTTAATTATTAATTTCAACGTGTTTGGTATTTAAATACTTCAAATGAAGTCGCTAAATATGCAATAAACGGTTTGAGCATTTTTTTCCAGTCTTGATTTTGATTTTGGATTTCTGAAATTATTTGCCATGTTCATTCAGAAACTTTGGGATTTATTTATTTATTTATTTATTTATTTATTTATTTATTTATTTATTTATTTGCTAGTTGTTTGACGTCGCACCGACACAGATAGGTCTTATGGCGACAATGGGACAGGGAAGTGCTAGAAGTGGGAAGGAAGCGGCCGTGGCCTTAATTAAGGTACAGCCCCAGCATTTGCCTGGTGCGAAAATGGGAAACCACGGAAAACCATTTTCAGGGCTGCCGACAGTGGGGTTCGAACCTACTATCTCCCGAATACTGGACACTGGCCGCACTTAAGCGACTGTAACTATCGAGCTCGGTGAAAACTTTGGGATTAATACTTCAAACGTTCTCTCTTCGAATTATAATATCCGGGAAATTAATTTTGTTTCCGCATATTTACTTATTTATATACCTTATGTTGAGTCTCAATACCGAAGTCCAGTTAGGTCCCGGATAGTACAGCCATCAGGTGTCACTGAAGGGTACTACTAGGAAAATTATGAGGAAGTTAGTTTTCTGAGAAGACTTTATTGCATATCAACTATGTGTCCACGGTAATGTACAATCGTACGTCCCTACAACACATTCTTTTCACAGCTTATCTCAGTGACTGCTGGCATATGGAATGGTGTTACTATAATCGTTCATTCCTCAGTCACCAAGCTCGATAGCTGCAGTCGCTTAAGTACGGCCAGTATCCAGCATTGGGGAGATAGTGGGTTTGAACCTCATTGTCGGCAGTATTGAAGGTGGTTTTCCGTGGTTTCCCAATTTCACGCCAGGCAAATGCTGGGGACGTACCTTAATTAAGGCCATGAACACTTCCTCCCCTTTCCTGTCTCATCTTCGTCATAAGACCTATCTGTGTCGGCGTGATGTAAAACAACTTGTAAAAAACCCTCAGTCACTTTTCATAATTTGAAAATTAAAGATAAGATTGTGATAGATCAATGGCTGCAACAAGTGTTTAATAGCCCATACCAGATAATGTGGTGCTCCACAAACATTACATGTCACCAGCTTTGAATCAATATCCATCTCTAGTAAAGAAATATGAAATTCCTTTCCAAGGAAATAAATGTATTCCAACATTAAGTGATGTTCGTTCGTAATCTGTTTACCCTCCAGGGTTGGCTTTTCCCTCGGACTCAGCGAGGGATCCCACCTCTACCGCCTCAAGGACAATGTCATGGAGCTTCAGACTCTGGGTCGGAGAAACAACTGGGGAGGATGACCAGTACCTCGCCCAGGTGGCCTCACCTGCTATACTGAACAGGGGCCTTGTGGGGGATGGGAAGTTTGGAAGCGGCCGTGGCCTTAAGTTAGGTACCATCCCGGCATTTGCCTGGAGGAGAAGTGGGAAACCACGGAAAACCACTTTCAGGATGGCTGAGGGGGGAATCGAACCCCCCTCTACTGAGTTGACCTCTCGAGGCTCAGTGGACCCCGTTCCAGTCCTCGTACCACTTTTCAAATTTCTTGGCAGAGCCGGGAATCGAACCCCGGCCTCTGGGGGTGGCAGCTAATTACACTAACCACTACACCACAGAGGCGGGCTAAGTGATGTTGATTAAAGAAAAATACAATGAGATATCCGTTCCATTTCAACAATGATCAGAGGAGGAACTCCATACTTTTGAAGAATGAAGATATCTGAAAGAAAGGAAAGGATCACGAGGTACTACCATGGCCTTGCAATCTAAACACTGTCGAAGTCGAATAAGAACTGGAGATTGCCAAAAGAGCTGGGATAATGAAAATGAAAGTGAGGAATCTGGAAACAGAAAGTGGAAGCAAGCTAGACACAGTTGAGAGTACCCGGCATTTATTGTAATGTTGTTAAATGGTGTATAGGTTAACTGGTATGTCAATTAATTATTGTATCACCGGGCGAGTTGGCCGTGCGCGAAGAGGCGCGCGGCTGTGAGCTTGCATCCGGGAGATAGTAGGTTCGAATCCCACTATCGGCAGCCCTGAAGATGGTTTTCCGTGGTTTCCCATTTTCACACCAGGCAAATGCTGGGGCTGTACCTTAATTAAGGCCACGGCCGCTTCCTTCCAACTCCTAGGCCTTTCCTATCCCATCGTCGCCATAAAACCTATCTGTGTCGGTGCGACGTAAAGCCCCTAGCAAAAAAAAAATATTATTGTATTCGATTGTTTTGACGGTTGACGTTCACACGACCTTCACCTAGATTTAGAATGAGTTTAGTTTCATTTCTTCAATAAGGTAGTGTCATCTTATATATAGAAATTAACTTATCATTTAATTCAACTTTGAAACTCAAAAAGTTTTCGACAATCTGCTGTAATCGTTTATTGGCATAGACGTTCATTGTCATCATAGTACCAAATTGTATTCTATGACTCAGGTTTTTATAATCCTCATTATTACTTATAACGGACTGGAGGTGCTTCAGAATGTTTGTGTGTTAAATTATGCGAGGGGACAAGCTATCACTGGGAGACCAAGTTCATGCTGATCGTATTGTTTCCATCTACTTGCGGTAAGGCAAGCTGTAGACCAGCCACTGCATGACCATGTGGCTTGATGGTCCACCAGATGATCGCCACTTTGTTGCTAGTATTGATTGCAACGACACGTCTGGTACACAAACGCGGTTCGCTCTATACTGCACTGGGACTATCCTGCCGACCAATTGCTCTGCATTTAACTGTCACAAATTTATAACACACTGTTTATTTTAAAAGTGGCACAAAATGACCAAGCATTTTTCTTATTTAGGAATTAAAATTTGTCGCCGATTAGAATTCTTCTTAAACAATATACAAGATACAACGATAAATGTTTCATTATAATTATCAGGTTAACTTTCAATCTCTTCATATTTATCTCTATTATAAACCACTAGGAGCCTCCGTGGCCCAGACGGCAGCGCGTCGGCCTCTCACCGCTGGGTGCCGTAGTTCAAATCCCGGTCACTCCATGTGAGATTTGTGCTGCACAAAGCGGATGCGGGACAGTTTTTTCTCCGGGTACTCCGGTTTCCCTGTCATCTTTCATTCCAGCAACACTCTCCATTATCATTTCATTTCATCTATCAGACATTAATCATTGCCCCAGACGAGTGCGACAGGCTTCGGCAGCCGGCACAATTCCTATCCTCGCCGCAAGGTGGGGGCTTCATTCATTCCATTCCTGATCCTGTTAATGACTGGAAAACAGGTTGTAGATTTTCATAAACCACCACGAGGCACATCTGGGCTCGATATATCCACAAATCGTAACGATTTTTAAGAAAATTGAAGGATATGTACTATATCGAATCGTGTTACAGGTGAACCAGATTGAAAGTCCAAAGTACGAAGGGTCAATACAAAAAAAAAATCCTCAGCACATCATTTCAATGTACCCTACGTAATGCAAAACGAGATTTCCAATGGGTGACAAAAGTACTTGCGATTGCGTACCTATGCTAATTTGTTACTGGACTGCAATTTCGAATGTCCTAGTTCCTATTCCCCGGGAATGTTCGATTTTTCAATGGATCTTTGAGATAATTTCTCTGGTACATATTTTCAAGTTTCAAGGGTGTTTAGAAGTGTCTCATTAAAGCATGCCTATTTTCATTTTTATATTTACATTTATATATCACTACAATCAGATTTCTATTTTATTAGCATGGATTAGTTCCTTATTATATCGAATATTTCCCTCAATACTTTCCAGGGATTTAATAATCAACGTAATTCAGAATTTCAGAGAACTCTGAAACCAATGAAAATTATAGGCTTTACTCTGGAAAAATATCCAGATGCGCAGTTATGAGCATTGGTTTTGAGCATTTCTACTGAAGTTTACGGAATTTTCTGTTTTCCTAGATTCCCACACCGAGTTGTAAGAAGTACCTCACTAACATATAGTCCGAAAGTGAACATTAAATGCATTATACTGTAGGGGTGCCTAAATATGTCATGGAAACATACGCTTCTACACTTCTTCAAGTTAAAGTGTTTTGCGGATCGCACTGTTCGAAAAAAATGTATAATTTGTTTCATTGTCCTTTACACATACACACAAGCATAGGAAAATGAATACAACGAAAATTGTTCTGATGGTATGCATGTCAATATGTGGCTTGGAGGCGTGACAACTTTCAAGGAAAATAATGGATAGGAAGAGCATTTTTCCATGCGATATTTCGCTTCTTCTACGACCGTATGTATTTACTTTTCTTATTCTACTACCTAAATCATTCGTAAGCTTCCACTTCCGTTTAATGATGTAGGTCAGCATTTGTCAAATTTCTTTCAAGTGGGGACCACTTTTCACAAGCTAAAGTATTTTGCGGATCGCACTCTTTGAAATTAGTTTTATCATTTCTTTCATGCTTTGAGTTACCTTAATCATTTAACTGAGTCTCTGTAGCTGAAGCGCCAGCCGACGGTCTCTCGCCCCTGGATTCCGTGGTTCAAATTCCGGTCACTCCATGTGAGATTTGTGCTGGAAAAAGCGGGGGCGGGACAGGTTTTCCTCCGCGTACTCCGGTTTTCGCTGTCATCTTTCATTCCAGCAAAACTCTCTAATATCATTTCATTTCATCTGCCAGTCATCAATAATATTCCTATAGGATTGAAACAGATTTCGGCAGCCGGCACAATTCCTATCCTTACCACTAGATGAGGGCTTCATTCATTCCATTCCTGACCCGGTCGAATAAGTGAAAACAGGTTGCAGATTTTCATTTTCGTTAATCATTTAACACATCAGAGTTGTAAAAACTGAATTACAATTCTATTCATTTTATTTTAAGATTAATATGAGGATTTTTATAATTAAAGGCTATCAGTTTATTTGTTTGGATACAAAATGCATCATCTCTACATTAATTAAAAACATTGATATCAACGTAGTTGGTACTTGCAATAATGAGACTGATCAACCTGCCGAACCTTGCACAGTTGTTCAATATTTGGACGTATTCTGGTGTGCTTAAACCTGCAATCAGTGTCTATATCAAGTCTATTTATATATCTCTTCTTTATTTCAGTAAGTGATAAAAACCCTTTCTCACACAAATACGTAGAAGAAAACTGGACTATAATTTTAAATCACCTTTAGATAGAGCATTTTATTCTCTTTTCACTGGGGTGATGCTCAAAAATTAATCCATTTTAAGTCTAGTGTCATTCGAGAGTTAAATTAACTGTTCTCTTTCATTCAACGAAAATCTATTATTTTCTATAACACAGTGAAAATAATCGTGACTACATGAAAACTCATCACATATCTCCTTGCGCCTGAAATATCCGCTATGTGATAATATTTCACCTTAGAACTCTGACACAAACGTCCTGACATTATTATGGTTTAGTATTGCACGAACTAAATCCACGAATGTTCGTTTTAACTGATACACGTGCTGCGGATCAGCATTACTCCCCTCACCATTGTCACATAACGGTATTTCCAGGCGCAACGATGATATACTAGTTGTTGGAAAATAAAGTTCAAATTGTGGCTTGAGAGTTTCGAGGTGCGACCTTACTTGATCACATAATTACCTTTTAACGCATTTTGCATTCATAAAATATTCTAGTTTAAAGTGCTCAAATTTTCTCTTTTATACATCTGGCGTACAAAGTATTGTTTTTCTTTTCTTCATCTGCTGACCCTCCAGGGTTGGCTTTTCCCTCGGACTCTGCGAGGGATCCCACCTCTACCGCCTCAAGGGCGTCCTGCAGCTTCAGGCTCTGGGTCGGGGGATACAACCGGCGAGGATGACCAGTACCTCACCCAGGCGGCCTCACCTGCTATGCTGAACAGGAGCCTTGGTGGGGGATGGGAGGATTGGAAGGGATAGACAAAGAAGGGGGAAGGAAGCGGCCGTGGCCTTAAGTTAGGTACCATCCCGGCATAGGAGAAGTGGGAATCCACTTCCAGGATGGCTGAGGTGGGAATCGAATCTACCTCTACTCAGTTGACCTCCCGAGGCTGAGTGGACTCCGTTCCAGCCCTCGTACCACTTTTCAAATTTCGTGGCAGAGCCGGGAATCGAACCCGGGCCTCTGGGAGTGGCAGCTAATCACACTAACCACTACACCACAGAGGCGGACAAAGTAATTACCATTTAAAATTCCTGTTTGTTTGTTTTTTAACGAGTATCCAGGATAGTTAGAAAGATTATCCTAAAAACAAATATATAATTCATTTTAATTTTGAGATTTCTGAAGGATATGTCAATGTACATAGTCACAACTCATCAGCAAGGAATGAAACATAATCTTCATTCATTTTGTTTACAAATAATAGGTTTCCCGTCTTAATTCAAAGAGTCTTGTGAGCCAACAAACTTCAGAATGTAATAGAAGCTGTTTGTGCTCGCTACCTACATCATCTCAAATTATTGAAAACTGGCTGCTATTCAGAGGCCTTGCCTTAATAAAAGTTTATTATATAAACGGTGGGTTCTAACATAGCCTTCAATTTAGTTGACATGCCTTCGGCCCTGTGAATGAAATAGTGAGTCTAAGTAACTTCAAGAGCAACGTCGTTGAAAAAACAAATCCTCGTATCTGACAATGCTCTTCCTATCCATTATTTTCCTTTAAGACTGGTCACGTCTCCCAGTCACATGCGGATATGCAGCTCATCACAAGAATTTTCGTTGTGTTCATTTTCCTATGTGCGTGTCTAAAGGGAAGTTATACTTACCGTACCGTACTGTAGTAATGTGACATACTTATGCACTTCTACAAAATACTATATTCCTTGTTCTTCTTCTTATTATTATGTTTACCCTTCAGGGTTGGTTTTTCCTCCGACTCAGCAAGGAATCCAACTTCTACCGCTTCAAAGACAGTGTCCTGGAGCATGAGACATTGGGTCGGGGGATACAACTGGGGAGAATCACCAGTACCTCGCCCAGGCGACCTCATCTGCTATGCTGAACAGGGACCTTGTGGGGGGATGGGAAGATTGGAAGGGATAAACAAGGAAGAGGGAAGGAAGCGGCCGTGGCCTTAAGTTAGGTACCATCCCGGCATTTGCCTGGAGGAGAAGTGGGAAACCACGGAAAACCACTTCCAGGACGGCTGAGATGGGAATCGAACCCACCTCTACTCATTTGACCTCCCGAGGCTGAGCGAACCCCGTTCCAGCCCTCGTACCACTTTTTGAATTTCGTGGCAGAGCCGGAAATTGAAGCCGGGCCTCCTGTAGACTGAAATCATCTAAAACATGTGGAACAAGACTTTGTGAAGCTGCCAACTTGCTCACTGAGCTGCGTATTCGTTCTCGAAATGTGTAAAGAACTGCTGATCTTGTGAAATTTTCTCAAAATACAGTATTCAAATTCATTTCTCATGATGATGATGCTTGTTGTTTAAAGGGGCCTAACATCCAGGTCATTGGCAGCTTTTTTTTCTTGAAACTAAGTGAGAGCTGCGCCTTCGAATTTGAATCAGTGAAAGTTCTCGCCGTAGGTTGCACGTGTACTGAAAATTTGTCAGATCGGTAGGGAAACGTTGCCTTGTTAGATACAGCCTTTAAAGAAAGATCGTACGCTACCTGTTTGTATTTTAAAATGCATACTTTCATGAAGTACCGATGAATAAACAAGCAAGCAAGCTTGTAGTATCATACGACTGTTGATACTGTAATCATAGTAACTAGACTTCCAGATTTACGTAGAATCCGATCCACAGGGATGGGATCTACCATTTGAAATATTCCCCTACATGCATTGATCGAGATCCATTTAAACCACGGCCGCATTGCTGTGAAGCCATTCACCATATCGTAGCTGTTTACAGCAAACACCTCTTATCTCTTAATGCTCTTCCTGTTCATTAATTTCCTTAGGACCGATCACACCTCCCAGCCACATATGAATATGTAGTCCATCATAACAACATTCGTTGCATTCATTTTTCTATGCAGAGGTGTAAAGGAAAATTAACCATAAATACATGATATTGTAGGAGTGCGTAAATACGTCGAACTAACCGTCGTTGCCGGGACAAAACCTCCTATGTGAAATATTTTAGCTTAGTACTTCGGCCGGTAAGGTTCACTCATCTAAGGTGCAATATTGTGTGAATGTTGTCAAGGCATTCTTGCTCTTCATAATGTATGTGCTGCGGGTCAGTATATCTCCAAAAATATTATCACATAGGAGGTTTTGTCCCGGCAACGACGATACATTTCTTCAGTACGACACGGTAAGGTTCATTTTCCTTACACATTAGCATAAAGAGAGAGATTTATTAAATAAATCGTCCGCCCTCCAGTGATAGTGACCATTCAGATCCGGAATACAGTCAGATTACAATTTCAATAGAGTTTGAAAACATCTATCTTACTGTTTCCAGGAGGAGTGGGGGAGGAATGTTAATCACGTTCTCATTTATAGATGGAAATTAATGATTTGTAGAGAATCTCTCAGGGTATGTATTACTATTTTTTTCTATTTCGCAGAATGGAACTTTCAAATTTTGTAATAACTCGATGTCAGGCTAGAGAGGGTACCTCTTGCTACGAATAGCAGGCCTCAGAAAATCAACCGATCGACAGGTATTTTATACTTTGCTGACAGGTAAGGCAAGCTTGCCTGTTTTTGTAGGTCCACACCCCGAGCCTGATTTGAGTATCTTTCAAAGCGAATGGTGGGATCTAAGATCATTTCATTACTGTCCTGTCTGTTGATGGGTATGATGTCAGCTCTCCAATTAGAGTTATCGATAGAGATGTATTGAACCTTCTCGAGCACCTCCCATCCACGCTGTCGCTGACGCATGGATTAAACAATCGACTTTCTCACACGGTGGTGGCGATGTTTGCGTATTACCTCAGTGCTCCGGCAGAAACCCAGCACAGTCCAAGGGTTTCTGTCTCGTTACAGCCATTTTTTGCTGAATGAACACAACGATGGACTGCATATCAATATGTGGCTGGGGGGTGTGAGCAGTCTGAAGGAAAACAACGGATAGGAAGAGAACTGTGACAAACGAGGTTTTGTTTCTTCCCAACTCTAACGTTTCTTGAAAAAATTCAGCTTTCTTTTCTGCCTGCAGTTGCCTTCGTCTTCATTTGTCACCATTCGAGATCATTCGCAATCATTCATGCATATTCGTTGATCATTTGTTAACAGGCCAGCTGAAAAAGGAGCGCGCCAGTCTGCTGAAAGCGTTTGGAGGCTACAGTTGTATTGTTGAGAGTGATAAGCGTGCTTATCCATGTTTCAAACTGCTGTGAGATGTAGTTTATTTATTCAGCAATTTATATTATGATCATCATCGTATTATACTTATAATCCGTTTTTCTACCTTTAGGATTCATATTCAGTGAACAATTCACATCTCATTTTCCATCATTAACTATTCAATCCTTGCTCATATATCCGTATGAAGAACAGGTACTTCAGCTAGTCTTGAATACAATTTTCAGAACATTCGTCTCAAACGTCTAATGAAACCGAGCAATTTCTGGAAAAAAATCGAGTTTTCTGTGACTTTTCTCGTTTCACCCATCTTAAACATTAAACACTATCCAGTCTATACCATAATACGAAGATAAATTTGGAATTCAAGAGGAGAAAATTGGGGCTAATATTCGTTTATAGGTAGGGAAGTTAGGGATTGGAATATAATTTACCAAGGGAGATGTTCAATAAATTTCGAAATTATTTGCTATCATTGAAGAAAAGGCTAGGAAAACAACAGATAGGAAATCTGTCAGCTGGGTGACAGCCCTAAATGTAGATCAATGTTGATTGATTGATTGATTGATTGATTGATTGATTGATTGATTGATTGATTGATTGATTGATTGATTGATTGATTGATTGATTGATTGATTGATTGATTGATTGATTGATTGATAATTTAGTTTACTCTGAAGCTGGCTGTGACGTTTAACTCAATGATCTAAGCCTACGAACTATTGAAATGTATCATCTAATGTGAATGCCTAGTACTGTTTGTGTTGATAAGTGGTTAGTGTGCGATATTATACCATAGAATTCATGAATCTTTGAAAAGTTTTTTTAAAAGAGCCCGAAAGTATAAGAATAATCCGATAACTGAAGTAAAGGCATCAATATAGGGTCTGAGGATAAGCCGAAACGTCGGTCTTTGCTGAGCTGAGCTAGTGAGCAGACGTGTGTGGTAACGATCCGGAAGTGCAGGGAAAACAGTATGGGTGTAACAGTGTAAAAGTGCAATAGGGTGATGGCACAACCGGGTCAAGTTGATCAAGACGGAGTGCAAAATAGGAGATAATAAAAGTATAGGACTGGCAGAAATGTTGATGGCGTCAGCTATAGTGGCTACTCTATTAGTCATCGGAGGCATCGAGATGAGCCCAGGTCCATTGTCAGGGGAGAACATGGAGAAAATCCAGGAAGTTGTGCGCTGCGCGATGCTTCTAAGGCTGACCAGAGCAAAGACATGTTCGAGGTGCAGTATCAACTAACTAACGATGTGAAGGACAGCTTAACCAAGGAACTAACAGAAATAAAGGATAAGAGAAGACAAGGAAGAAAGAGCTATACTAAATCAGGGGATAAGCCGAACCCATCTCCCTACACACCATGAAGGCCTTTGGTGAACTGAAACGTGTGGGCTTTCACTATCTGTACAGGTCCATATGCATCTTCGGCATGGAGATCCCGTTTCTAAATTTTCCGACTTTCTGACGTGGAATCGAACCCATGTCCTTTCGGGTGATCCAAGCACGCCTTCAGCATCTTAGATTGTCCAAATTAAAGTACAAAAATTTTATATTCATTATTATCTCGTTATACTGTCTAATTGTTACAGCTAAAGTACGTTGAATAATGTTCCATGGTTCGGGAATACATACTGTTGTGTAATTTAAATTCCGCTATTTCATCGAACATACTCCCAAGTACGACAAAGACTCTTAAGATATTAGATTCTTTTAGGAATATCAAGCAAAGATTCCTCCATTCAATGACCAATCCTCCTATGAAGAGAATTAAAGGAACACGCTTGGAACGTCTTCCTGAACACTACAATCAGCTGCATCTTAATATAACAAAACCACTTAGGACAGTTTCTTAAACCAAACATGAAAACAAAAATATCCTCCTTAAGGATCCGTAAAAATAAGATGAGGGACATACACATGGAAAATGATATGAAATTCAATTAAATATTCAGAAGTTGTAGGACTTCACACTCAGGAGAATTCAAGTATATAATTCTCATCACCTTGATGTTTATATTGCTAGATCCAACGCCTGTACTTGGCAATCATGTGAGGGATCGGTATATTTTTCATGTATAGCCTCCGTGGCTCAGGCGGCAGTGCGTCGGTCTCTCAGCGCTGGGTTCCGTGGTTCAAATTCCGGTCATTCCGTAGGAAATTTGTGCTAGACAAAGTGGAGGGGGGGGGCAGATTTTTCACCGGATACTTCGGTTTTCCCTGTCATCTTTTCGTCCAGCAACACTGTTCATTATCATTTCATCTGTCAGTCATTAATCATTGCCCCGGGGAAGTGGGACAGGCTTCGGCAGCCGGCACAATTCCTATCCTAGATGGGGGCTTCATTAATTCAATTCCTGACCTGGTTGAATGACTGGGAACAGGCTGTGGATTTACATTTACTTTAGTATGCATTTTAAATTTTAAAATTAAATATGGCCGTGCATCCAATAGTGCTACCTCGTACATCAATAGGCATTGTCATTTAAAAGATAATATAGAAGAATTACGTAATTTATGTTGAATGCTGCAGTAATTTTAGCTGTGTTAATATGGTATATATGTCACTGCAGCACATAGCTGACCAATCAAATAAATAACGCACACACATAACATATATTATAATTCTAAATGTGCGTCATTAGTAAAGGCGAATAAAAATAGGCATCATATTTAACTATACAATGCATATATATTCGGTCATTTTTAACCACACAACCGACTGGAATGATTTAATTTTAATGTTTTTCAGATTACATCAAATTCATTTAGCATGGCTTTGTTTTCACATCTTGTATTATTAATGGGATTTAAAAGCATAACCCGTTAATAGAATAGCCAGCTAGGTTACTGGATGGTCGCGACTGAAATACATTTACATTATGCAATATTTTGTGGGCGGGGATTGACACGGCCTGAGGGAAAAGAATTTACTGCAAAGCATAACACAGCGTCATGTTGTTATTTTTGTTGTTGTTGTTTATGATGATGATGATAATAATAATAAAACGAAATGAAAGAGAAGCTAACGACAGTAGGCGAGGTAGGATGGCCGCAGCATTCCGCAGAACACACGCCTGTACAAGAAAAAGGCAGTTTCAATGCAAGCTAAACTCAGACATTACAATAAGATGATTAATGTCTCTATGGAATTGAATGCCTCGGAGTTACTGGAAAGGCTGGTCTGAGAGAAGCTGAGTAGTTTGAGAGGAAGATACTTTCAAAGATACCGGGTGAGTTGGCCGTGCGGTTAGGGGCGCGCAGCTGTGAGCTCGCATTCGGGAGATAGTGGGTTCGAATTCCACTGTCGGCAGCCTTGAAGATGGTTTTCCGTCGTTTACCATTTTCACACACAGAAGGCTGTGCCTCAATTAAGGCCACGGCCGCTTCCTTCCCATTCCTAGGCCTTTCCTGTCTCATCGTCGCCATAAGACATATCTGTGTCGGTGCGACGTAAAGCAAATAGCAAAAACAAAACTTTGAAGAATAATGGGTCCAAAGATCGTGGCTGGACAATTCGATTTGCGAGGACAAGAGGAACTATATCAGAAAACCGAGCGACTGATGGAATCCATCAAGAAGCGACGACTCAAGTTCTATGGCGACCTAATTAGAATGGATGACAAGCGGTTGACGAAGAAAAATGTTATCATACTTGATAGTAGACATAACACATGTGATAAATGGGTCAGGCAGGACAGTAAGGGTCTGAAACAAATTGGACTGAATGGGTGAAGACATTATTAACAGAACCAAGTACCGACAGCAGATCAATAACTTCAAGGGCTTCCATGAAGAAGAATGGCAGAACAGTATTTCAGAATACATGGATCCTGAACGTGAAATTCGTTGTTGATATAAAACAGCCAGGGCAGCGTTCAACAAGATGAGATCAATGTCCTTTAATATTGACCTCAGACTAAACATACAAAGTATGATTAGGAGCTATTGCTGGCGAGTACTGTTAGCCTCAGTCGAGTATGCAGTTACGCCCTGTGTCGTATCTGGGCAAGTGGATGATGTAAGAGCCGCCTGACCTATAAGCTCGTCCAGCAATGTCATATGCAATAACCTTCCGTACAGCGTTAATTGTGATTGCTTCTTATACAGCAGTAATTGTTTGGTTTAGTGCGTTCCATGGCTTCTGAATTAAATGTTGAACAGTGTATTTTCACGTTCTGTAGACTTTTAAACGCAGTTCGCACCAAAATTTTGAAGATTCATGAAACTGAATTAAATGCAGAAAATGAATAAGAAATTGTCGACAGGCTGAAGGAGGTTTTCAACATTCACAGTAATGGGGTATCTTTTATTGTTTTTGTATCTGTTTCTCAATGTGACTATCCATTCGTCGATGTTCATAGATTATCTGCAGGCGTACTGGACGTATGTGACGGTAACATAATATTGTCGTCGTTGCGCCTGGAAATACCGCTATGTGACAATGTTAAAGGAAGAAATACCGACCCACAGCACATGCTTCACTTAGAACGAAAATTCTTTGAAATAGTTCATGCATTACTGAACCTTACATGAAAGAATCTTTCTGGTTAGAGTTCTAAGTTGAAATAAAAACACATAGTGGTTGTTTTCCAGGCACAAAAACCGATATATACGATTTTTTAATCAAAGAGACCTAATCTCATCGCACTCTAGAGCAGGGGCTCTCAGAGTGCATTCACTGGTGCATTGCGCGACGCAAGGTGCAAAATACGATTTCACATGGCTGACCAGAGTGCAAACATCCACTTCTCGATTTTGAGCACTAGCGCTTTCTATCTCCTTCACTATGCCTGTCCCGCTCGCTCCGCCTGTCTCCCCCTTCCTCATTTCCTCTGCAGCGCTTCACTATCCGCGCAAAGTTGAGTCGAGGTTAGCCGAGTCGCCCCGAGACAAAACGCTTGTCTGAACCAAGCCTAGTCAGACCGATGCACAGTGCACAGAACCTCTGCGCCTCGGTTTGCACGCGCGAGATACTGGCCGTTTGAAAGGCCCCACTCTAGAGAGACAATGATTTCATTCGTGGTAATTTCATAGGCCCTGAGTCTGTTTCCAATGAACTGAATCCTACACTTGTCGACCCCATATTCCACACAGATGTTTTTCAAAAACGATTTGTTAGATTAAAATAAATTAATCAATCTGATTCTCATTTATTGAAATATATATTTATGATCATTTGATTTTCCTGGAGGAAATTTGACACCATTTTTCTACATTCTATTTATTTCGGCTTCTTGGGCCGTTTCTAAATGAAGTGAAAAGCATATTCTTCAGTGCACGTGGGTTATTTTACTATCATTCTTTACGTAACATCGGCATTCTGTTTTGTACAGTTATTGAAAATAACCAAACGCATTACTAGAACGAGGTTAAGGACATCGTGAGAGTAAACACTGCGGAATAATAAGTTGGGACAAGTTTTTAGTTTAAGGAAATAGGCCTCATGATGAAGTTACCGTGACCATCCGAGCCAAATTGGCGCACCAAAGGCAGTAGAGAGCTATGAAGTGCTAAAATTCGTCGTAGCATGCTCATTTATAGATGATCATTCAAGCTGTATCTGCTCGGTGGCAAATGGAACCACGACTGTGATTTGCATTTACAGTGAGGTGTAGTAAATGAGCTCATACGATCGGATGATGTCCTTTATCATTGCTCTACTGTTTCAAATCCATGTCGGGGCATTTGAAGTACGAAACGGCGCACGTTGTTATTATAATAATCTCACTGAGATGAAAATATTAAGTTGATGCCACCCATTCTGTGAAGGCAATATTGTTCTGTATATTGAGCAGTAGAAAAGTGCAGTGATTCACGTGAAATTAGATTAAAGAAAGTAGGTGAATATTGTTATTTGAGCAGAAGTGAGGAAGGAATTAAATGTAGACTAGCACAAGAGAGAAAGGCCTTTACTAAAAATCAAATGCATGTTTTAATGAGGAGGTGCAATCCATGTATCCTGTAGCATACTATCTGAATAAAATAACCTGAAGAATCCAGAAATTCTAAGAATTACGGTCTTATCCAGAACATGATTACGTCTTTCTTTGTCTACTTATGCAATAGTCTCTGGATTAACTAACATGCCCTCTGTGCGTTGCTCTCACAGTGCTTACATGACTGAATTTTTCAACTTCTACAGTTTTAATTGTATTATAACCGAATTTTAACAGTATATAAAGAGGGGTGTTGTCGTACATGGCACCAATTTTCAACTCAGTACCTCTATTAGTTTTGGAATTATTGCAAATATTTATACTTACAAACGTGGTGTGTTAAAAATGTACCTACCGAGTGAGTGGCTACCCGGTTGGGGTTACGTAGTTGTCAGCTTGCATTTGGGAGATAATGGATTCGAACCGCACTGTCGGCAACCATGAAGATAGTATTTCCGTGGTTTACCATTTTCACACCACCCAAATGCTGCGTCTATACCTTAATGAAGGCCATCGTTGCTTATTTCCCACTCCTAGCTCAATCATATCCCATCGTCGCGTAATACCTATCTGTGTCAGTGGGACGTAAAAAAAAAAAAAAGAAAAAATAGAATGTACCTTGCTTTAAAGTTTGTGTTTAACCAAGCTAAGCCAAGAATAACGGCCGAGAGGATTCGTCGTGCTGACCACACGACACCTCGTAATCTGCAGGCCTTCGGGCTGAGCAGCGGTCGCTTGGTAGGCCAAGGCCCTTCAAGGGCTTTAGTGCCATGGGGTTTGGTTTGGTTTGGTTTGGTTTAACCAAGCTGAAACACTATTTAAATATATCTCATAGGTACAGAAACACAAATTGCTCATGGTACTGTTTGAGTATTACATGTGTATTGTCCATATATAACGCTAACGTGTATGTTTTACAAAACTCAAACACTTATAACAGAGGGAGTTAAAAGGTGCGGTTTGTACCAAAGTATTTCAAATCGTCTCAATAGTTCAGAAAAAATCTTGCATTTCTTGGAAAGTGAACGGAAATATATTATTATTAATAATAATAATAATAATAATAATAATAATAATAATAATAATAATAATAATAATAATAATCCATCGTGAAGTCACCAGGTTTAAATGCATAGATTCATCGTCACTAACCAACGCACTTACCGAGCTCGATAGCTGCAGTCGCTTAAGTGCGGTCAGTATCCAGTATTCGGGAGATAGTAGTTTCGAACCCCACTGTCGGCAGCCCCAAAATGGCTTTCCGTGGTTTTCCATTTTCATACCAGGCAAATGCTGGGGCTGTACCTTAATTAAGGCCACGGCCGCTTCCTTCCCACTCCTAACCCTTCCCTGTCCCATCGTCGCCATAAGACCTATCTGTGTCGGTGCGACGTAAAGCAACTAGCAATAATAATAATAATAATAATAATAATAATAATAATAATAATAATAATAATAATAATAACCAACGTACTTAATATAGGTAATACAAGTCAAGGAGCCATTTTAAGTCCATGGCGTAGGAAGTCAGTTTCGGTCCCCGACACGAGCAGCCATAATCAGTAGGTAATATCCAGAACTGTTTCTCGGTGTGTACCTGTGCGGTGCCCAGCGAAATCTGTGGCAAGCAGATATGTGAAAATGTTAATAGGGGTGCATTCTTAGATGAATCTTTTACAAGTCAAGACATGCCTTCATTAATTATTTTATTACATTTTATCGTTTCAATTATTTATTTTATGGTTAAAGCTCAATATTTACCCTATATTCATTTCATTCACTTAAAATCTTCATGCATGTCTCTGTCAAAGAGAAATTCTTGCTCCGAGAAATGAAGCTGTGGACGTCATCAACGAGCAAATTTTACAAGAATTACTCGGTGTTCTGCAAATGCACAAGTCTATCCGCACGGCAAGTGGCTGTTAACTAGAACACAGAGCTTTTGAATAACTTGGAATCACGTGGAGTACCCTTGAACATCTTGGAGCTGAAGATTGTGGCACACATTATACTTCTCAGGAATGTGAATCCTCCTTCCCTTAGCAACGGAATACGACTTTCAATCAAGAAACTAATGCCGAATACCACTGAAGACACCATCATGACTGGACATGCCACGGACGAAGTAGTATCCATTCCTGAGATTCATACCATCACTTCGGATATACCGTTTCAGTTTAGACGTCTGCAGTTCCTCGTTTCTTTGAGTTTCGCTATATGCATCAACAAGGCACAAGGACAATCACTTAAAGTTGTAGGACTCAATCTTTGGAAACAGTGTATCTCCCATGGTTAACTGTACGTGCATTATTCAAGAGTTGGAAAGGCAAACACACTGTATATCTCAGCTCCAAACGGACAGTTAACAGTTTACTCTGAAGCTCTATAAGAAAAAAAATTAGTTTGTTTTATACACAATATGGTATTTTAGATTGTTTTAATATTATTTGTAGGCCTATCATCCACCAACCCGGCATCTTACGCATTGAAAGTAACAATATAATTAAAAACAATGCAATTAAAGCAATGTATGTAAAAACGATGTTCATTAACACACTGGTGGAAAAAATATACAAACAACATGAAATAAGGAATGTAGAATTCGTAAATTTTTGCAATATATTTATCTCGTTAACATACTTAATTGATTAAAGGTACAAGACTACAGTTTAATACCCGCGTGAGAAAAGCCATCGCAAATATGCCATGTTGGTCCATTAATAACCGGTGTATCGCCTGACTGTTGAATGAAGGCATGCAAACGTGCATGCATTGTGTCGTACAGGTGCTGGATATCAGTGTATAGGATGGACGTCCAAGCCTGTTGCACTTGGTCAATACAGGAACAGTCAATGCCGGTTGTGGATGACGCTGGAGTTGTCGTCCAATGATGTCCCATACGTACTCAATTGGGGGCAGATATGAGAACCGCGCAGGCCAAGGCAACATATCGACTCTCTGTAGGGCACGTTAAGTTACAAAAGCGGCATGGGGGCGTGCATTAACTTACTGGAAAACACCTCCAGGAATGCTGTTCATGAACGGCCGCACGATAGGTCGAATCACCAGATGGACTTACACACGTGCAGTCAGAGTGAGTGGGATAACCACGAGAGTGCTGCTGCTGTCATAGGAAATTGCTCCCCAGGCCAGAACTCCCGGTGTAGGTCCCGTGTGTCGACGCCGCAGACAGGTGGAATGCAGACGCTCCCCTGCCCTATTTCTAACCAACACACGGCCATCACTGGCACCAAGGCATAACCGGCTTTGATCGGAAAACACAACGGACCTCCACTCCAACCTCCAATGAGCTCCCGCTTGACACCACTGAAGTCGCAGACGGCGGTGGTTTGGGGTAAGTGGAATGCACGCCGCAGGGCGTCTGGCTCGGAGCTATCCTTCAACTAACCGATTTCGAACAGTTCGTTGCGTCACTGTGGTGCCAACTGCCGCTAGAATTGCTGTTGCAGACGGAGTCCGCTGCCTCACAGCCATACCCCGTATACGGCGGTCCTCCCTCTCGGTAGTGCCACGGGGACGTCCGGAACCCGATTTTCTTGCGAGCATACCTTCTCGTGATCACTGATGCCAGCACGCATGCACAGTGGAGACATCTGCCAATTCGTTCTGCAGTAGCTCGGAAGGAAAATCCAGCTTGACGTAGTCCTATTATACAGCCTCATTCAACCTCAGTGAGCTGTTGATACTGGCCTCTTCGCCGTCGTAAAGGCATTCCTGAACTTCTCACAGTCACTCCCTCCAATCTCACAGGTAAGTAACGCTTTCGCACAGTACAGCCCATATTTAAAGCAAGCCTGACGTGCAACGTCATGGGATGGCTACTAGTGCCACGCAAATGCGATTTGCGGGGAAATTTGCTTCATCTTTCAGGTGTATAAACACGCCTACCAACGTTCGTTAATCTAGCACAACCCCTTCTTGGTGTTTGGATATTTTCTCCTGCCAGTGTATATCTTCGCTGCCGGGACAAAACCTCCCATGTAAAATATTTTAGCTTACTACTTTGGCCGGTAAGGTTCTGTCATCTAAGGGGTAATATTGTGTGAATATTGTCAAGGTATGCTCGCTCTTCATGTTGAATGTGCTGCGGGTCAGTATATCTCCAAAAATATTAGCACATAGGAGGGTTTGTCCCGGCAACGACGATATATAGGTCTAATGCTCTTTTTCTTTTGAATAAATAGTTTAAAAGCATCTAGCGCTTGAATTAATAAACGCGTCCGAAGCGGCGGGTAAATGCTAGTTCTAAACAGAAATGTTTAAATTTCAGTTTTTAATTTTTTTGATATTCTGTATTTATGATTCTTCCCATAAAACTTCATATCAAAATTCAAAACTTTGTATATCAAAATGATTAACAAATGCAAATTAATCTGATTTTAGCAACAATATTACCAAGTTACAACAATTTCTGATAAGAAATGCATCGAAGGAAAATTTTATGCACAGCAAAATATTGAATATCGGAAAAGCAAGTAAATAGCTGCAGAACTGCCCTGTTCTATACGTTTCCCATTAAGACCTCCGCAATATTTCCTCCTTGGATATCTTACATGCCTTCCGGTAATTTTCTCATGATCGCGCCTCCCTTTTGTCCCTGAGCAACACATCGAGTATCTTTTATTTTTTAAAAAGAAACAGTCGTGTGGTGTGATTTTGAATACCGTGGGCTCTGATATTAAATGGGTGCTAAGGGCGTTGAACATGCCGGAATAACTACAGTAACATCATTTTATGATAGAGGAAGGATTGGGATAATTTTTATTTTAATGAGTAGAAAAGACGAGTTGTTGGCTCAAAATCAGGAAATTTTAGTAATGTCTCCCCTTAAGGCAGGTAGGCAGCCGTCATAACAGAGAACCATGCCGCCTGATATTCTGAAGTGGGCACTGAACTGACGATAACGTTAACAGGGCCAGTCCCTTTCATCTGTGATCATCGTTGTTCATTTTTCGATAGTCACCAAAATTTCAGGCACATTTCTTAAAG
Organism: Anabrus simplex; assembly: GCF_040414725.1. NCBI lineage: Eukaryota > Metazoa > Arthropoda > Insecta > Orthoptera > Tettigoniidae > Anabrus > Anabrus simplex. Next base: position 847,799,196 of record NC_090265.1, read on the forward strand.
CTTGATTTTGAAGATTTTTGTGTGAGGTGTGGTATTTTCTAGGAATGAATCGTGGACAATAACTGTGGCAAAAACGAGGAAAATATAAGCTTTAAAAATATGGCGTTACCGAACAATGTTAAAGGTGAGATGGGTAGGCCATATCGATGGCCTAGATTGAATACCTCGTATCTCACAAAGTTCTTCCTATCCATTATTTCCCTTAAGACTGGTCACGCCTCTCAGCCACATTTGGATTCGCAGCCCATCAGAACAATGTTCGTTGGGTTTATTTTCCTATGCGAGTACCTAAAGTAAAATGAACCTTATAAAAATTATACTCTAGGATTTAGTAAATACGTCACGCAGGCATACTTTCCTATAGTATGGTACGGTAAGGTTCATTTCCCTTCACACGTCGGCATAGGAATAAGGAACACAACGCACATTGTTTTGATGGACTGCAAACTCAAATGTGGCTGGGAGGCGTAACCAGTCTTGAGGGAAATAATGGATAGGAAGAACTTTGTGAGATACTAGGTTTTCATTCTAGGCCATCGATATAACAAATGTAGGGTTATTAAATTCAGTCGATGAGAAAAATACTTGTAAGGATCTAACCAGGAGAAGACAGAAACTCAGATCTTGCTTAGTTGGTTTTAATGATACGTGTAGGGAGTAGGGATGATAGAGCTAAGGAAAAAAAATGAATAGAGCAAACACAGTAGACCAGTAAGTTAGGATCATAGCATTTTGTACAGTAGTTAAACTTAGTTCAGTGTGAAAGAGGGCTTTATAGCTTTAACCACGCCAAGTAAAAGATGACATTATAAATAAATAAAAACCACGGTGGCATGGAGAGTTCGATCGATTATTATTATTATTATTATTATTATTATTATTATTATTATTATTATTATTATTATTATTATTATTATTATTATCCATAATTTAATAGTTTTCGATTTTTTCGTCAAATTTGTTTCTAAGGAATGTTTTCTATGGTGAATTTCACCTGCTGTAATGCTTCCTTCTTGTAGATCGTCGTGCATCCTTCTCAGCCAGCAAGGACGGGATTTTCCCATTTCTCCTGAAGCGCAAGTATCTTATATGCCAAACTTAGCGGGTTACTTCTTTTAAATGCCCTGATAAGGTCAACCTCCTCTTTTTCACTGGGTAGATATATTTTCTATATTTGCATACAACTCCTCGATGAACCTTATATGGAATGTAAACACTTCTGACAGTTTCTTGGGCTTTAATGTTGTCCTAAAGAACTTTCTTTCTCATTCAGAGAATCTATTTTGAACGGCGCGCGGCAGTGTATAGGTGTTCTAGTCAGACTTCTCTGGAGTGATTTTTGAATTTATTATTATTATTATTATTATTATTATTATTATTATTATTATTATTATTATTATTATTATTATTATTATTATTATATCCGGCTCCATGGCTAAATTGCTAGCGTGCTGGCTTTTGGTCCAGGGGTTCTCGGATTCGATTCCTGGCCGGGTCGGGGATTTTAACCTGCAATGGTTAATTCCAATGGCTCGGAGGCTGGGTGCGTGGGCACTGCCTTCATCAGTAGAATCCATCACAGGTAGGGCCCCATCCTCATAGACGCGCAGGTCACCTATACGGCGTCAACTCGAAAGACCTGCAGCAGACCTCTTCGGAGACCACACGCCTTTAATTAAGATGATTATTATTATTATTATTATTATTATTATTATTATTATTATTATTATTATTATTATTATTATTATTAGTGGATGCAGAGTTTCGGTCCAGTCTGTTTAAGGCCGTAAGGCCACGTTCTGATAACACTGAACGGTTTGATATAATCTCTGACTAAACCTCAGTGTTTAAATGGGAATGCATACTGGTGATACGTTTGATGTTTTGTTTGGAAAAAATAAATTAATTTTATTTATTGAACTAGGTTGTTAGTGAGCCTTTTGAGCATATGTGAAGAGGGAGTTGATATTTTAATTGAGTTTCTCTCTGTGTATATCCTGATACCAGAGTTTTATTCAGTGATATTCTTTCTGTGTCGCGGCAGATTTTTTTTTTTCAAAATGGATAATATATCTCATTAAAAGCATCCAAGAAATTTTTACATTACTGACAATGGTGGTTCAGCGGTATAGGTTGTTAAGCAGTCAGCTTGCATTCCAGAGGTACTGGGTTAAAACCCTGAAGATAACTTTTCCTTGGAGCAGTGACCTAGATGTTTGGCCATACAAAACTAATTTTCATCATCAACATAGGTTTCCATGGCTTTCTATTTTCCCACCGGGAAAATCCCAAGCAGTAACATCATATTTTTAAACCCGTACAACAGCCAAGTAAGGCAAGGTGATTGCTGTCCAGTCAGATTGTCTATAGATACTGCAGTACCATGTCAATGCGATGACATCCTCAGCATTACTGTTAGGCTGTCTTGCCCGGATCCGGTATCTCCCGAATCAGACAGATAGTTAAGTGTATCATGTGAATGAGACAACCCTGTTTTATCCCTGATTTGGCCGGGATTCTGACCGGGGTCCTCTACACTAGAGCCAGGTACGCTATCCCTACACCACGGGCTGTAAGTACTTTAGTCAAGCTCGCTAATTCCCTACCTCCGTCATCGAAAAATCAATCTATGGAACTAGTCGGCTTCAGCGTTACTGTTTATTAGTCGTCGTTCAATCCTGTCTGACATTGGTAGCTTAATGCTATAATTTCGCACAGTTCGCGTCCAACACGTTAAAGAACATCTGTGGAACAAAATTACGACACCTTGTAATCTCTTAAAATATATACCAGTTAAAAGTAGGCCTACATTAAACCAATAATATATTTGTATTTTTGCATGGGTATGTTTTTGGGCTTTTAGACCGTGTCAGAACTGAGAGCATCAGTTTGGGTTTGTAGATCAACATGCAAAACAGTAAAATTATGGTAGTTGATAGGCCTGGTAAGCTAAACGTACTCAGTACCTTCAGCGAAATGGAAATGGTTTTTGGAAATGTTGTACCTGGGTGCCATTACAACTAGCAACAACAGCTGTGAAATAGAGATCAAAAAAAGGCTTGCCATGGCCAAGAAAGTCATGTCTCAGTTATCTCATATTTGGAAGGATCGTTCCATTTCTGTAAAGCTAAAGATGAGACTAGTACAGACACTTGTATTCTCCATCCTCCTCTATGATGCTGAAACATGGACTTTACGAGCTTCAGATTTAAATAAGATCAACTCATTTGAGATGTGGTGCTGGAGAAGAATGCTTCGCATCTTTTCACTGTGCGCGTTCTTCCTGTAACTAAGAGCTTGAGGAAATCTGGTATCAAGTGAACCTCGTTCTAGTCCTCAGTGCAGAGTTAAAATCCTTGAACCGATCGGAGAACGAGTCTGTTCTAACAGAGATGTCCTTGTAGATTGGTTGGAAGAAGCTGGACAAATCTAGAAATGGAAGCCAGTATATCGGAGGGATGCCTTAACTGGCAGGACCTAGTGTTTATGGTGCACTGTGCCTTCTGGTATAGGCTAGAGCAATTTTGTTACTTTCATTAATCTGAACTCAGTCTTATCCCTGGCTTTAACAATATGAAAGTGATTGAGGTATGAGCGATGCTAGTAAAGCCATTCCTTCTGCAGCCTGTCCCTGCTATGAATGGTGTAAAAATGTTGCTCATAGGTTCGGTTGGTGCATATGTAATCGCAACTCCTGGCTCGGTGAGGAAAGCAATGGGAAATTACCTCACTCCTCCTATTCCTAGTACGTCTCTTCAGTGATGCCTAGGCCATCTATGACGGCTGATGGCGGAGCTGTTGAGGATACAACCAGCCTTCCTGCTGAGGATTAAATGTACACATACACACGTCGGTGGGGACTAGACTCATTTCTGAATTTCTTTAATCGTGAGGGGGAATCGAACATGCGGTCTTTCAGATTTTTTTTTTTGCAAGTGGTTTAACATCGTACTAACAGGCTTTTGGTGCCGGAGGGATGGGAAAGGGATCGGATTGGGAAGGTATCGGACGCAGATAAACCTAATGCTACTTCCCACCCTGTAAGTCACGGATGTCAAAGCTTGCACATCGTAAGCACAGTGCCCGTGCTAGACATACCTGTGCACGAGGACGCAAGTCGCTTCAGCTCAGTCGGCTTGTACTTCCCCATGTTGCTGACTCAGGGCTGTGCACGCTACCGATGACCTGTTTTGGTTTTCAAGTTATAATCGAAACATTCAGCTGTATAGGCTGTGGCGTGAGGAATGACATAATAATGTGTTGGTTTGTGTTTGTGTACTTCGGTATCATCAGCGTTGCTTGAAACATGCTATTTTAATCATAGCCTACGTATTTGCTTTTCTTTAAGTTTATGAAACTATGCCGTTCTGCTACATAAGTTATATAGTAGCGGGATAGTCTTCAGCATTATTCTGCATCATAAATGTTCATAGGAGAGCTGAGGATGTTAAGGACCTAAAATGAAATGCCTTTTATTTTGTATTTCATTGCTTATGAAAACCTTCAAATTAATTATTTATTTTCCTAGTACATTGTAATTACAAAGCACGGTAATTCCCTCATTTCATACAAACGCCGCGTTTGTATGCCAGTAAATGAAAAAATATTCTTACTTTCTTAATCGGTTTACCCTCCAGGGTTGGTTTTTCCCTCGAACTCAGCGAGGGATCCCACCTCTACCGCGTCAAGGACAGTGTCCTGGAGCGTTGGACATTGGGTCGGGCGATAACACTGGGGAGGAGGACCGGTACCTCGCTCAGGCGGCCTCACCTGCTATGCTGAACAGGGGCCTTGTGGGGGATGGGAAGAGTGGAAGGGATCAACAAGGAAGAGGGTAGGAAGCGGCCGTGGCCTTAACTTAGGTACCATCCCAGCATAACCTGGAGAAGAAGTGGGGAACAACGGAAAACCACTTCGACGATGGCTGAGGTGGGAATTGAACCTACCTCTACTGAGTTGACCTCCCGAAGCTGAGTGAACCCCGTTACAGCACTCATACTACTTTTCAAATTTTGTGGCAGAGCCGGGAATCGAACCCAGGCCTCCGAGGTTGGCAGATAATCACGCTAACCACTACACCACAGAGGCGGATATGAAATAATATATGCATGTATCTTACGGAGTACCATAGTAATGAACGTGCGCTAGCTGATTACGTCACCGAGCTCGATAGCTGCAGTCGTTTAAGTGTGGCCAGTATCCAGTGTTCGGGAGAGAGTGGGTTCGAACCCCACTTTCGGCAGCTCTGAAAATGGTTTTCCGTGGTTTACTATTTTCACACCCAGCAAATGCTGGGGCTGTACCTTAATTAAGGCCACGGCCGCTTCCTTCCCAGTCCTAGCCCTTTCCTGTCCCATCGTCGTAATAAGACCTATCTGTGTCGTTAAGACGTAAAGCCAATAGTAAAAGAAAAAATCTGACAACGTCCTGGACTAGCGCTCGTTACAGCTGTTTCTCATGCACGAAGAGCTGTCAGTCACCTCGTGGCCTTGGCGTGCGTGCAGTAGACCATCAGGACACGTATGCTGGAGCAAATGTGAGGTTGAAGAAATTGAAGCCAGTATACGAGAAGGGACCAGTCTCAATTCTGAATTTATTTACTTCGTGACGAGGAATCGAATACACGTTCTATCGGATAAACTTTTCCTTTCGGTAGTAATTTAATGTCGCACGGAAAGTTTGTTGACGGAAGGATGGGAAAGTGATAGGATCGGGAAGGTATCGGTCACAGATAAGCCTAATGCAACTTCCCACCCTGTAAGTTGTTCAACATTATACCCATAAAATCAGCTTTCTTTGACGTACGGTAATCCACTGGAAGTACAGTGTGAAAATATTTTAATTTTAAGCATCTAGGCTGCCTGTTCATCAATTTCGGCATTCCGTTTTAGGCTATTAGATGGGAGAGAAAACAAGATTTCCATTGGATAAGCTATGGCTGAGTTTTAGACAGTTTTATCGGGTAAGCACTAAATATCGTCCCCTCCTCCTGCCCCTCATCATTCCCCGTATGTCACAATGCATTGTGTTCCTTAAGACAGGTCACGCCTCCCAGCAGCAAAGTGTGAACATGAAGTCCATTAGAACAATTTTCGTTGTGTTCAGGAAAATGAACCTTACCACACAGTACTGCAGAGATGTATGTTTGCATGACGTATTTACACACATTCACAGTATACTATATATAAGGTTCATTTTCCTTTATACATGGGAATTCTAAAATGAACACGATGGACGTTGTTCTGATGGACTTGATATTCATATCGCACCTTGGGAAGAAGGGAGCCACAAATGCAAAAATTATACCTCTGAGATAATCGCAATAAATAGGGTAGGGGGCCAATAACCGGACAGCTCCTATTTCCGGACACTCATAGTCTATGTACATTACATTTGAAATAAGCGCCAGGTGTGTTTTCGAAAACGTTAACTAGATGAGAGCACCCTCTTGCTGTAGAATGAAACAGTAGGCTAGTGAATGGTAGGACTCGCGCGGGTCTTGTTCCAGACAGTATCAAAAGAAACACGGTGAGACGCGCCTCCTTTATTTTTTCTTTACTGTATATTTATTCTGATCTAACGTTTCACTTAAATTGATCAAATGTTCAACCTGAGAGTAAGAGAATCTGTAGTATTGAAGATGAAAGGTTTAACTAGGCGATGTGTGGGTGGTAAAATGTAGGTCACAGCACGTGTGATCATGGCGCGATATTTGAATTAATTTTTAAAATATTGTTTTTATATAAGTATGTAATATTATCTAAATGTTATTACCCGCACTAGTATCATTAAAGCTTATGACATGAAACCGTATATATTTCTGAATCGTCGGGATATAGCGCCCCCTATCCTACGTAAGATTTTAAAAAGTGCGATAAATTCACTTTTTAATATATGTTATAACTATATATTTTAATATATATAAAATATTTATGATATTATTATACTATTTACTATTAAATATATATTTGATATGTGTTTAATATATCTTCCCACGGTGCGGTATGTTGGCGTAACCAGTCTTAAGGAAGATAATAGAGAGAGCACTGGGAGATACGATGTATTGCTTCTTGGGCGACGATATATCACCAAACGATGTTAAATTGGTTGGCGCGGAGGGAGGAGGATCATCATTTTAAGGTCTGCCAAAAAGGTGATTGCTACGAGCAAAATAGTGAAGAATTTTGAAAGTAGAACGAACGACTGTTCATTTTCGGAGGAATATACAATAACAGAAAGGCATGGAAGTTGAAGTTCATTACTATCAGTGCCCACTGGCGGTGGCAAACATGACTGCAGATCACTAGCATTGTGCTGGCAGCGGACACTGAAACTGGATTCCGGGCTGCATCATTGTCCCCTCCTCCTGCCCCTCATCACTCCCCGCCCTGCGATCCCGAGTGCTCTCTTTTTAAACAGGCATTCATTTCCCAGCCTCGGTTTTGTCGCTCTGATCCGCGAGAGCATCCATCTGTATAACTGCGGCATTGGGGTGTGGGGACTCGGTACAGGCTACGTCAGAACAGGTACACCCAGCTCTTGTAACTGTTACTGCTTAACATAATCGTTGTTAGAACACCGAACTTTTGAGGTGTGATATGAGTAAAGAATTGGAATCACAGATTTGTTGATGATATTATACTGTATAGAGCAGTAAATGAGTTGCAGGGTTGTGAGCGACTGCAGAGGAACTTAAACAATGTTGTGAGATGGACAGCAGGCAAGGGTATGAATATAATGGAATGAAAAGTCAAGGTGTAAGTTTCACCCAGAGAAAAAGTCCTCCCACTTTTAATTATTGTGTTGATATGGTGATAGTAGACTACATCATGGGAACACTGTAAGTACCTGGGTGTTAATATAAGGAATATTCTGCACTGGAAAAACCATATTAACGAGATAGTTAAGAAAGTTTACAGAACTCTTCACATGGTTATGAGAATATTTAGGGCTTGTAGTAAGGATGTAAAGAAGAGAGCGTATCCCTGGTAGGACCACAGTTAGTGCATGGTTCCCGTGTATGGGACCCTCACCAGGACTACTTGATACGAGAACTGGAAAAAATTCAAAGGAAACCACCACGGTTTGTTCTAGTTGATTTCGACAAAGGAGAACTATTACGAAAATGTTGCAAACGTTGAGCTGGGAAGACTCTAGAGTAAGTCTTAAGATACAACACACGGTTCACTAACGAAAACATTGGATATTGGAAGCAGGACTTTTTTTGCTAGGGGCTTTACGTCGCACCGACACAGATAGGTCTTATGGCGACGAGGAAGCAGGACTTGTGCTGTGGGAGATATATGAAGAACCATGGCTCACTTGATGAATCATTCGCTTAGGTCTTCATGGCGCGCTCTCGCTTGTATTTCACTTGAAAATAGTCCACTCGCTTGCATTCAGAGTCCACTCCCACAAATTTCATAACGAGTTAGTTCTTTCTGCAAAGCTGGAACCAGTGTTTTCATGTTTATAGCAGTGAATTATTAGTCTTCTTTTCAGTCGCATCACACATGTCTGAGAATCATAATCTCATCCTTACTTTATAATAACCGGCGGAGTTCACTAGCAGTCGTCATTGTCTACGATCATCTGCTTTTCGGATAGTCACTCGAAGAGGTGCCTGAATTGCGTCTTTGATCTGGTCTATCCATCTTCTGGGAGCTCTTCCACGTGGCCTAATTCCATGTACTTTTCCTTGCACAACTCGTTTTTAAACGCTATTTTCCCCCCCTAATACATTATAATTACTCTTATTATTTTAACAAATACATCGCAATTGGAAAATGTACCAGTGGCAATGATCACTTACTACAGTGTAATAATAAAGTAAAGTTAAAACATAATTACCCAACAACAACAACAACAACAAGAGTACAACAAGTGTACAACAAGCAATTCCATGCAAATAAAATATTTAAAAAAATACTACTAGTTCAACATTATAAACCAAGCATCATCATATACAAATTCACACACAACCTATGTATTTGTATTTGTATTTATTAATGAACATAACAGGCGTTCAGCCCCGAATACATGTTCACAATAATAAATAAATAAATAAATAAATAAATAACTAATAAAATTAATAAACGTAGTCCAACCTAAGCCACCACTCTCCACCATATACAAAATAAAATGAAATGAACAATAAAACAAAAAGACCTAACGCCACGGTTCTATACCAGAACCAACTCCATCAACACCAGTTTACAACAACTCACGAATAAAAATGAAAGAAAAGATAAGACTAAGGATAACAACTATCCCATTTCTTATTGCTGGTCCCAAACTATCTTACCTCCTCAGCCTGGTCTATGTTTACATTCTACTGCTCGTGTTGCAACTTTCTGCTTGTTATCACTCACACGTACCCACTCATCACGCAACCTTCTTGCTTCAGCATTTTCTCCACCTCTATTGTTCCCTGACCTACTCCAAAATAAGCTACAACAGCAACATTACACGATTGCATACCAAACCAGCCATAACACTAACATTGCGTTCAATCCTTTAGATTCCACCTCCTATAGTAAAAGGCTAAATAATAACAATATTCCGTCATTGCATTCCAATCCATCATACCACAGCTTTTACCAATCCGCGTTAACATTGCTTCATTTCATTTCATTCCGCCATAACACTCCATAATAGAATTACCTCTCCATCTCCAAAAATTTCGGCAATGAATAACAAATACCAATCACGCATATACCAACACCTCTCCAACATCATATTTCTTCATCCTCTAGATACAAACAAACCAAAATTTACAAAATGATAATAAAATCACCTCTCTCCAGCTCCAAAAATTCAATACTCATACCAGACACCAATACAATAATACCACCTCCCAACTCCCACGAATTCAGCCGTAAATAAACCATCTCAATACCAAACCATACATCACCTAATCATAAATACTAAGCCTTCAATACTTCCAACACTACATTTCAGCAATACAACACCAACTCCACATCATATACCACCTCTACTTATACCACCACTTCTCCCACACCACATTCCAACGATACAACCCTTCATAAATTAATCATAACAAATAATCATAAATACCAAGCCCTCAAAAACTTCCAACACCACATTTAAGCAATATAACACCAGCTCCACCTCAATTACCACCTCCACTTCTTCGACCATTACACTCTCCTTCTGCCCTCCACCAATTTCTACCACCACTTCTCCAATACCTTATTTCAGCCCCATAACACGTCATAACTTCTCCATCACCACATTTCAGCCTTCACAAATAAATACCATCATAACCTCCAACTCCACAACACCACCTACATCTCTTAATTCTTCGACCATCATGCCCTTAATTACTTTCCCCCTCTATTCTTCTAGTAGTTATCGACCTCTCATCCCTCATCTCCATTCCTCCTTCTTTAACCAACCTATACCGTTCCATGTCCTCTGTATCTTCCATCCCTTTACGTACTTTTCCCCATATGTCTTTTAAGCTCCTACTTCTGACTTTACTCATAATTTTTTTACCTTCCTGTCGATCTGTCTCCTCTTGTCCTTTCTTGTTCACTATACCACTGTACCCTGCTCTCACCGATTCTTGCTGCTCACCCCCACTCACCCCCTCACTATTTTGGACTTCCGAATCCACCTTCCCTTGTCCTTTCTTGCTCACTGCAACACTACACTCTACTCTCCCAGTTTCTTGCTTCTCACTCTCACCGTCCACTTCACTATCTTGATCTTCTGTCTCCTGGCTGCACTGCCCATTCTCTTCTGAGATGCTCTCCTCTCCTGCCACGTCTCTCCTCCTCTTCTTTTCTTCTTTCTTCTTACAGTTTATTGCACTACTCTCCTTTTCTCCCTCTTGTTTTAACTTCGATTCTAAATCCATCAATCTATCCACAGACCAGATTCTCTTCCAGTTTCTGTCTAACACCACTAGATTTTGACCTCTGATAGTTGCCCTCAGGCCCTGTTTTACAGCCAGTATCTTGTGTTTTCTGAGTAGCCTCTCATTTCTGATCGCGTCACTTCCCACGTCTCTCCTTATCCATATTTTATCCCTCTGGACATTTCCCGCATTTGCTAACACAATATCCGCCATCAACGTTGAAAACAATTGAACCTTTATAGGCCTATTGCCTCTAGTTCTCCCCACTCTCTGCACATCGTCAATATCCACTTCACTAAAATTTATTTGCATTTTTTCCTGTATCAGGTCCACTACTTTATAAGTTGTAATTACTTTGACTTCACTCGTCTCCTCAGGCACTCCATAAATAAACAAGCACTTCTTCCTTCTATATAAAGTATTCGCTTCCACTTCTACTTTCAGCTTTAAATTCTCCTCTTCAAGTCGTCCTACTTTTTCCCTTAATGCTACCACTTCCTCGATGTTATTTCTCACCTGTGCTGCTATGTCGCCCGTTTTTTCTCTTATCCATACTTCCATTTTTTCAATCTTACTGGTCTGTTCTTCAATCATCTCTTTTATTTGCCCGAAAGGGCAAACTTCTGTCAACACCTCTCGTACAGCTCCTTTGATTGCGTCCATATTATCTCTTTCCTCATTTCTACTAGATGACGTGCCTGGGTTCAACTCGACTCCCCCAATACATAGTAAAATTATAATCACTGCTGCCGATAACAATAGTTCTCCTTTCCTCTCCATATCCATTTTACACCCACCTGGCTTCTTTTCTTATTTCTTCATTTTCCTCTGCCATCTTCCTATCGTCGCTCTGTACTGCTCTATACCAATTATTGTCGGCCCACTTCTCGGCGACCTTCCAGCACTCCACACTCTCGAACTCCACTCCCCCTCCCGGGACTCACCGCTCAATGCGACCTCCTTTGTCGGTGGCTTAGGCAAGACTGACACAACCTATGTATTTCCAGTGCTTAACACTATGCCTTACAATACTACAGGTTGAGCTAACTACTAGCATTACAACACCGTCATATACAAAGTGGCAAATACCTTTAAGCATTTCAAAATGTTACACTATCATTTACAGTAGATTGAGAGATGATACAGCAAACGGGCGGTGTCCTTCAAAGTGACCCTTTGAGCCCCCTGCTCTTCATAATAGCCACTTCAGCAGTACCACAAGAAATAGCAACAGAGAATTCCAAAATATACACCTACGCAGACGACATGGTAATAGTGTCCCAAAAACTTCAAAATGTCCGAGAATCCTTTAACAAACTCGTAGCGTAGGACGAAACAAAGACCTGAAGTTAAATGAGAAGAAAACAGTGAAAATGGCATTTATAAGAGGCGGAAGATAGGCAGCAAACGACTATATCTTGTATAAAGTAAATGTATAAAGATCTGTGAAACGTATCAAACTTCAAATACATAGGAATCACGCTGCAAGGCCGAGGGGACACACGTACGACCTACTCACCAGAGAACGCGCCTCAACAGTCAGGATAGCAGCAAGTAGTATTAAAAAGCTGAGAAAACTATCTTTGGAAACGGCGATGGCTATATTCCGCCTGAATATCGCACCAATTATGACCTACGAATTAGAGGTGATGTGGAAAAATCTAAACAAGAAAAATCTAGAAGACATAGTAAAAGTCAAAGTTCACTTCCTGAAAAGAGTTCTTAGTCTATCAAAAGACACACCCTCACGCCTCACCTACGTGTTAACAAAGGAACAGTCCTTCATAGAAGAACTTTGCCTAGACCTGCTCCTGCCAGCCACCGAAGCCTACAAAGATCTACTAAGAGAACTCACCAAGAAGAAACAGGAGATATGGCCGGAGTTCTTCGCCACGGATGCGATGATCTACAGGGACTGAACTGAAGCTAGGTACGACCTACGACACGTCATGACGAGAGAAGTGGTCCGTGGGTTTCACCACCGAATATGCATAACACACACAATAACCCAGAAGACAAGTGCAAGTGCAAGTGTAAGCTATGTGGTTCAAATTGCGACCGATGCCAGGTAATGTGATACACAAACAGAGGAACCTCACTAACAGACTCCTGTAAGACATAAAACGGACTAAATATGAAAAACGCAATTTAGGCGATATTAACTTTTGTAACATGATCTTACATCTGTATGTCCACTGACTGCAATAAAATGTGTTATTAAAATATGATATATGACATCACTTAGAAATTCACACACAATTTACAGTATGGAATCTATTCTTGAAGCAACTTAGATTTTTGGGAAACGGCCCTAAGACAATCATGAATAATCAATTCTCCTATTTATAAACGAGTGTTTACCATAGTTCAAAGTACTGCAAGTTTTCTCTGTCTAAGAAGAGTGGAAAGTCGATTCGGGATGCCAATCACTTCGATTACGGAGGAGTCCTTGGTATTCGTAACATTCTCCACCAGCGCCACCTTTCAAGTGTGTCGATGCATTTTTGTCTTTGGCCTTCACTATCCATGATTCACAGACATAGAATAAGACTGAAAATACCAAGACACAAACCAGATATTTCTTTGTGTTTTTACTGATTCACTGGTCACGCCAAATCGTTTGGAGCCTATCCATAGCAACTGCCAGTGTTGCTCAGCAAGGAGCCGAGATAAAGTAATTCATTAACAACATCTAGCCCTACTAGACGACCACTTAATTGGAGCTTCTTTCTTCTATCAACAACCATCACCTTACATGGAGAATTGCTTACATGACATGTCATTTCAGGTGATTATTAACAGTGTTTGATCAAACTTAGAAAAGCTTTACACTTATCATTATTTGAAAGCTAACGATAAAGATATGGCAATGAAGAGTGGCTATCATGTAATATTAATAATAGTAACAATAATATTGTTATGTCCCGGCCCTGTTTTAAGAAACGAGATTTCCACTTCCAGAGGTGCATATGGCCCTGAGGTTCACTCAGCCTACACCAAAAATGAGCACCAAGTTAATTCCTGGGGGCAAAGGCGGCCGGGCGTAGAGCTAACCACTCTACCACATCACGAGCCGAGGTTAACAATGGTGGAAACCTTTACCTTCCACTCCTCCAAGGGCCTTCATGGCCTGTATGGAGGTGACTTTGCTTTGCCCGGCCCTGTAGTAGAGCCTTTCGGTACTTCTGGAAGGAACTAGTGAGTCACACGACGTGTGAGGAAGGAGCGAGGTGAGACGAAAGGATCAATCCTTCTACTTCCTCGAATTTCATTAAGCCTGGTCAAGAGACTGTCACGCTGACAAGCTTCATGCAATGGTCGCTTGGAGCACTGTAGCACTGTGCTTGTCTCATCGGAAATAAGTTGCGAGCTACTGCTGATTGAAATTCAAATCGGAATGGAGAGAATTCGACGCGAATGAAGGGGAGGGTAAGGGCTAGTATGTTAATTAATATTATTACGTTACAAACAATGGTCTTAAACGTTTAGTAAGAACTGTATGTTTCCAATGCATTAAATTTAAATTCAAATGTCCTTTCATGAAAAAATGGCGGATTCATACACACCTGATTTCCGATTTCATGGGTACTCGCACCAAATTTATTTATTTATTTATTTATTTATTTATTTATTTATTTATTTATTTATTTATTTATTTATTTATTTATTTATTTATTCCTGAAGCGGTGGAGTTAAGTCTCTTGGCCGTCTCTTACACTTTACCCCATACAAGGTTTAAGATTTTTTTACTCCATGAATGTTAAATATCATGGTAATTACTAGCAATTAATGAAAAACTCATTAGTTGAATAGGGAATAAATAACAATAGAGGTACAACAAATTAAACAACAGAAGAATACCTAAGGAACATCCGGGGATTACATCTGAAAAGGATGAAATTGACAAGATGTCGCTCAAACGGTATAGTGACCTGGTCCGTATGGATGCTGATAGGAAAACGTGAGAAAGTGTTCGAGGCTAGACGTGAGGGATCCACAAGAAAGGGACAGGCGCGAATGGATCGGGATCATATAGTCAGTGAAATAGCAAAGTACCGAGGAAAAGACTTTTTTTTTATTTGCTTTACGTCGCACCGACATAGATAGAATGGCGACGATAGGATAGGGAAGGCCTAGGAGTTGGAAGGAGTCGGCCGTGACCTTAGTTAAGGTACAGGCCCAGCAATTGCCTGGTGTGAAAATGGAAAACCACGGAAAACCATCTTCAGGGCTGCCGACAGTGGGATTCGAACCCACTATCTCCTGGATGCAAGCTCATAGCTGCGCGACTCTAACCGCACAGCCAACTCGCCCGGTGATGAAAAGACTCAAATGATGTAAAGCAGCTGGTGCGGGACAGATAAGAATACCGAAGATTATAAGAAAGCCCGACGCCGAGAGGCAGTAAGGAGCGTCGAAGAAGAATATCGATGTTGCGCCTTGAAATACCGTACTGTGACGTTATTAATAGGAGAAATACTGACCCGCAGCACATGTATCCCATACGAGGGGAACTCACCAAGTGTAACAACCCGATTTACCAGAAACTTAGCTCAGTGAAAGAGGGATCAAAATAAGCGATGGCGTAGTGACTTCACACTTTTCTGCTCCGTGTTCGAATCCCGATGATTTTTTGGTCTCATTTATTTACTTTTGTCTACTAACAGTGTCTACTAACTGAAAGTAAAACTTATTAACTACTGAATATGTAGCATGAAGAAAATGAACTGAATTTGAGTATGCTACATTTCTATTCTTACGAACGAATGCACAAATTTAAATGAGAGTATTGGCAAGCGATTTAATCCATTTAAATTCTAGGTCATCGCTTTGGAAAAAAAGGTTTCCCATTGTCAAAAACCTGTTTGCACTTATCTTAAACTTTAAATACGGCATAATGTAGGAGTTCGTAAATTATTCGTGCAAACATACATTCAAGAGTACGGTACGGTAAGGTTAATTTTCCTTTATACATAAGCATAGGAAAATTAACGCAACGAAAATTGTTCTGATGGGCTGCGTATGCACATGTGGCTGGGAGGCGCAACCAGTCTTAAGGAAAATAATGGATTGGAAGAGCATTATGTCATACGGGGTTTTTGTTTCTTCAATGACGATATTTTACAGCGAATTACATTACCTTTTCAAAACATTGTGCATCACTTAACGTAGCACTAGTAGTGAATATCATTACTCAGAATCACTCATATCTCATTAGTTTTAATATCACACCCATAAATGAGACTTCAATATTCGGCGGATGCAGAATGGCTCTGGGCCTACAAGTGGCCACGGCTGGTCCGTGGTCCGACAGCTCTGCACTCCGACCGACCAACCGAGCAGAGGAGGGCTTTACCATTCTCCTGCGCTAAGGGGAACACCGAGGCAGTACCTAGTATGGGCCACGGCCGCCAACAATCTCACCCTCTCCGCACATCTTCTCCTATATAAATCTCCAGGTCTGAGAGACAGCGTCACTGTCTAAGAGGCCCGCCTCCCCCTCTTCAGGGGAGGAATGAAAACAATTTAGTAGTTATTATTATTAAACTCGAGTCGAAAACATACATATTTACGGTTAATGTGCAAGTCAGTTTGAAGTTCACGAAACATAATATGTGAAATTATATTACACATACCAAGTATTTTGCAATGTCCAAGGCACTCGGAGTGGTTTTTAGGAGATCATCCTCAATGCAAGATGTCGAGTACAAAGGGCACTGAAGCATGTGGCTCATGGTTGGTTTGTTCTTGTCCACATTCACATCTTGTATCACTCGTGTTGAACCCCCATTTCTTCAAGTTATCCCTGGATCTTCCCACTCTTGATCGTAGCCTGTTCAGGGACTTCCACACCAGGCAGCTTTCATTATGTCCAGGTGGTAACTGCTCAGCTGCTGGCATTCATCCACGAAGAAGAGAGGTACAGATTCAGACTTGTCTTCTCTGGTGAGAGAGTTAACATCTCAGATATCCTCAGGAGCTCTTCCGGGATCTCAGCCGTTGCTGAGGAGGACTATGTCCATGCAGCGGAAGGGCGCTGCTTTGTTCCACTTTAAGCCTCTCCCTGTTGGCCGCTACTTCTCCACGTACACATGGTGGCGCTATTCCAGCCAGATAATAGAGGTTTAAGCAAGCTGTAATCAACCTGTAGGTTTCATTGAGAGTCGTATCTCCCTGTCGAGCATGAGATGGACTGTACCGGACTGGAGAAACATATTCAGCAGCAGAAAAACATAGTGCCATTGCTGAAGTTCGAATTGTTCGAGGATGTGAGCCGCACTGTGACCCTGTCAATTTGCGAACGAGATTGTTTCATGTGGAGATTTTCATCTTATTTCTCTTTCAATGAATTTTGAGCGTAATAATGTAAGTTTCACTCCCAGGTAATTTAGGGTGTGACAGCGCTTCAATCGGATACCTGACTCAGGATGAGCATCCTTATTCTTTAAATGGAATGCACACACTTGTGTCCTGGAAGGATTAGGTCTAACTTGGCCCTGATTGTCGTAACTTGACAGATTTCTAAGGACAGTTGTCAGATTTCTCTCCTCGGATTCAAAGCTTGAGTCTTGTGCACTAAGGAATATACACCCAACAGTACAAAGTTTGGTTGTCGCAGAAGATGACTTTCTAAAAAAATCATCTAGATTAAAAATAGTATGAACATATTGTGCATGCGGTATGATTACAAGTATCATCTGTTCGACCTCCAGCTAGGCACAGTTTATGAATATCCTTGCGTTTCGAGAATGTATGAAATTGTTGCACTACTGCCAGCCAATTCTTTTGCGGTTGATTGTACTCTATATTGCCTGTGCCAGAAGTCAGACGAAAAAATACTGTATTTATCAAGAAATCGCAACGAACGTACTCTAATACTACTGCATGTTTTACTGTACTGCTACAGATGCTGATGTTGTCAACTGATGGATTCCTCCTCTCTTGCTGCTAAGAAGAAGAAATGCGCTCGCTCCATTGAACAGATCGTCTTGCCAGCACTGCTAGGCTGGGTCGCACAGAGGCGTGGTAGATTACCAGCTTAGTAGCATTACGCAGAAGACTGTTCGCTCTAAGCCCACTCTGACTTATCGGCAGGAGCAGGGATTTGCATAGCGACGAGTCTTAGCCCCGGAAAACAATCGTCCCGGTCAATCTTCCATTTTGCGTTACGACCTGTAAATTCTCCTTCATACAGAAGGCCTATGTCTGGTCACTGGTAGATGTTTCAGCCCAATATTTACATATCATGTTTCTTAACATTACACGTTGTGTAAATGATAATCCTGTTACAATACAGATAAGGATTCAGGAATTTTTGAAAAAGGCAGATTCGTGTCCTTGCTTTCCGGTACAAATTTGTAAGTCCCTAGCGTCTGTTAAAACAGTTGGTCGTTGTAAATGACGTGTTATTATTATTATTATTATTATTTATAATGTTATTTTCTTTATGTCCCACTAACTACTTTTACGGTTTTAGGAGACGCCGAGGTGCCGAAATTTAGTCCTGCAGGAGTTCTTTACGTGCCAGTTAATCTACCGACACTAGGCTGACGTATTTGAGCACCTTCAAATGCCACCGGACTGAGTCAGGATCGAACCTGCCAAGCTGGGCTCAGAAGGCCAGCGCCTCAACCGTCTGAGCCACTCAGCCCGGCATTTTATTATTATTATTATTAATATTATAATGGTTGTTGTTACGATTATTATTTCGTTTCGTTTTCTGTCTTGAGCTTGAACACTCGCCCAGTACTTCTGCATCCTTCTTCGGTGAGATTCCTTCCGTTCGACCGTCCACATCTTGCCTGTCTTCATTTTAGGTTTTGTTGTTGTTGTTCTTATTATTACTATTATCATTAGTATTATTGAAGCCTCCGTGGCTCAGATGGCAGCGCGCCGGCCACTCGACGCTGGGTACCATGGTTCAAATCTTGGTCATTCCATTCCCTGTCTTCTTTCATTCCAGAAACACTCTCCAATATCATTTCATTTCATCAGTCATTAATCATTGTCCCGGAGGATGCAACAAGCTTCTGCAGCCGTCATAATTCCTTCCTCGCCGGTAGATGTGTCTTCATTCATTATATTCCTGATCCGGTCGAATGCCTGGAAAAAGGCTATGGATTTTCATTTATATTTTTCTCTGCTACTTTTCGTCCGGCTGCGAACCACGTTATTACAACCGTTTGCATCGTTGACTTTTAATTCTTTCCCAAAATCCCCGCATTCAGATTCCGTGAGCCTCTTTTATCATCAGTCCACTTCTTGCTTGTTTACAATTTCGGCTTTTCTTTCACTCGCTGGTATACTGGAACTTTCTTCTGGAGAGGAACACCTTACTGGATGTCTTTACGTGTAATCCCCTATTTCTTGAAGGTACTTTAACTTTGATGAACCAGGGTCCTTTGGTTTTCTTGTTTACAAAGTAGGAAAATATCTGTTTGGTCAATCTCTGCGAGCTCATACGTGTTATGTGGCCATAAAAATTAATCTTCCGTTTCCGAACGGTGTCCGTTATCCTTTTCACATGCAGGTACGGTTCGTTGTTATTCCTGTCCTGTACGCACCATTTTCTCCGTTTGGTCGTAGGATCTTCTTCAGGATTTTACCTTCGTTGGCTTCTAACTTTTCAATTGGACCCTTCCTGTTCAATACAAAGCATTCTGCTGCAGACAGGACCTTTGGAGGAACGGTTGAACAATACGGCCTAAGCTTGGCGTTGAGGGATACTGATCTTTTGTTGTAGATATTTCTAGTTAGTTGGTGTGCCACTTCTATCTTCGTGATCCCAGATGTGAATGCTACATTCTCAGGAGTTGTTAGACACTATCCACTCACCTACGTACTTAAACACCGAGCTCGATAGCTGCAGTCGCTTAATGCGGCCAGTGTCCAGTATTCGGGAGATAGTAGGTTCGAACCCCACTATCGGCAGCCCTGAAAATGGTTTTCCGTGGTTTCCTATTTTCACACCAGGCAAATGCTGGGGCTGTACCTTAATTAAGGCCACGGCCGATTCCTTTCCACTCCTAGCCATTCCTTGTCCCATCGTCGCCATAAGACCTATGTGAGTCGGTGCGACGTAAAGCAACTAGCAAAAAAAAAAAAAGTACTTAAACTTTCTGCTCGTTTGATTTTCCCCTCTTCTATAATTAACTGCCTAGGAACTGGCTTATTATTATTGGCTTTCCACTCTTGGATCCCTTGAATGGTTTCTCGGCCGGGTCGGAAAATTTAATCTTAAGTGGTTAATTCCCTTAACTGGAGGACTGAGTGTATGTTCGTCGATAAACATAATTCAACTCTATCATCTACCATAATAACATGCATTTCCTATAAAACGGCAGATGCCGCCCATTCCCGTACGAGCACCCTCCTTTCAAGGGCTGAATCGTGATAATATTGGCACCATGAAATAATAATAATAATAATAATAATAATAATAACAATAATAATAATAACTATTGGACCCATGTTGCTCTGCATCATTCGTTATAAACAGGTCAGATAACGTGTCTTGATATGCCTGTCGTATTCATATTGTTTGCCTGCCCTTTTCAATAGTTTTATGTACATTTAATACCGGTACATCGGCCGGCTCCATGGCTATATCCTTACCGTTCTGGCCTTTGGTCACAGGTGTCCCGGGTTCGATTCAGGGGGGGTAGGAATTTTTATCCATCATTGGTTAATTTCGCTGGCACAGGGGCTGCTGGGTGTACGTGCGTCTTGATCATCAGTTCATCCTCATCACGACGCGCAGGACGCCTACGAGCGTCAAATCAAAAGCCTGCTCCTTTGCGAGCCGAATATGCCCTCGGACACTCCCGGCACTAAAAGCCATACGCCATTTTATTTACCGATACATAATAACTGATTCATTCGTTATGTAGGTTATAACACTTCTTTCCATACAGTATAATAATTTCGTGTGGCTATTTCTAGCCGGGTCCAGCCCTTGTGAGGCAGACCCTCCGATGAGGGTGGGCGGCATCTGCCATGTGTAGGTAACTGCGTGTTATTGTGGTGGAGGATAGTGTTATGTGTGGTGTGTGAGTTGCAGGGATGTTGGGGACAGCACAAACACCCAGCCCCCGAGACACTGGAATTAACCAATGAAGGTTAAAATCCCCGACCCGGCCGGGAATCGAAGCCGGGACCCTCTGAACCGAAGGCCAGTACGCTGACCATTCAGCCAACGAGTCGGACTTCCATACAGTATTCACTGTGCTTCTACCTTTCGGGCTTTTCTAGATCACATTTTCAAACGACCTTGCCCGAGATAGTTCAACATACAATTGGCCGTGTCTGAATACTGTTTCGGGGAAGTCCCTGCGCTTTATTACAAGCAATGGTCATACAGAAGACTAGTCGAGTTGGTACCTTTCCATCTGTGCGTACGTCGATGTTTTCCCTTAGCAGCATGCAAGTTATTAGGAAAGTTCTTCCATCTGTTGAATATATTTAGAAGCTGACGGAGGTCAGAGAACGAAAGAGTATTTAGCACAGAATAATATTCTTCCATTACCAGAGGAAGTGCGTACCCTCTGGCTTGACAGTTATAATCATACATAGCTCCATGCAATGACATTACTAAGGATAAAAACCACATAATCAGAATATTAATGAAAGTGTTAGTCGTTTAGCAAACCGCTAAGTACAGAATGTATTGCGGGTTAGGGTAAGCCTTCCCCTGCAATTACTGGAGTGGTCATTTAATGATGTGATTTTATGATTACTCAAAGCTGGCTGAAATTAGAGACCTACCAATGTCTCACGATTCACCGGCAGAATAAAATTTAAATGAAGCAAATCGGTCCAGTAGAACAGACGAACGAATTTGCCAAAGCTGTTTTTACTAAACTCTTTTAATATATGCATAAGAAATAATAATATTTTTACTTTCCTTTCGGCCATCTATGAACTTCGTTTGACAAACTTTACAGTATTTTTAGCATTCTCTGCCTTCATTCTCCGCCAGTATCTTTTCTTCCTTTCTCCTACTTCCTTCTTATGCTCTTCTGTATAGGACCTCCCTATTCTCACTAGTGTTTCTCCAGTCTCCTCTGTCCACTTAACTTTTTGACGAATTGTCTAAATTGATTTCTGTTCATGATGAAATCTTCCGGAATCCCCAAATTCATCAAGTCCAACTTCACTTCGCGAAGGCATTTCATTTCTGTCTTCCTGTATGTTGTATGTTGGGTATTCAGCTCGAAGGCTGGTTTGATCCTCTGCAGCTGCGCAAACAGCTTCCTATTCCTGCAGAATTCATTCTCTTCATTAGTTTATTATTGTCCATCCCCTACAAGTGTCCGTAGAACTGTAACCTCAACTTCCTCATCAGTTCAGCCACTCCTTTTGTTCTTTGATACAATTCTTTGTTTGATTTGAATCTCCTGTACCCATTGTTTACATTTGCGACAATAACTGTTCTTAGCATTTTTCTTTCTGTTTTCCGGATGTCTTCAAGTCCATCTTTCCCAATTATGTCCAATATTTCCGCTGTGTACAGGCACTCAGTTAACCAATAATATCTAGACGTCTCAATTTAGCCCCATAACATACAACTTCTTTGTTGTAGGTGTTCCTTGTCAGTTGAAATGCCATTTCCATTTTCTCGTCCGCTCCTTAATGGCACTATTTTGTGGCCCATTCTCTTGTGATGTTTCTCCAAAATACTTAAAGTTCTTAACTCTCCTTATTTTCTTGTCTTCTAACTTCTAGAACTGTAGGGGCCTCCTTAATGTTGGTCAAGAACGCAGGCTTCTGAAAAGAAATTTAAAGTTGAGTCTTCTTTGCTATCATCTGTAGTTCTTCAGTCCTTTTCTTAGCTGTTCCTATATCGTTGGAGAGTATTTAATAGTAATAATAATAATAATAATAATAATAATAATAATAATAATAATAATAATGAAATGAAATGGCGTATGTCTTTTAGTGCCGGGATGTGTCCGAAGACTTCGATTCGCCAGGTGCAGCTCTTTTGATTTGACTCCCGTAGGCGACCGGTGCGTCATGATAAGGATAAAATGATGATGAAGACGACACATACACCCAGCGCCCGTGCCAGGGGAATTAACCAATTATGGTTAAAACTCCCGACCCTGCCAGGAATCGAACCCGGGACCGCTGTGACCAAAGGCCAACACGCTAACCATTTTGACATGGAGCCGGACATAATAATAATAATAATAATAATAATAATAATAATAATAATAATAATAATAATAATAATAATAATAAAGAATATTTTTCCTATATTTGTGCTATCGAACAGTTCTTGGAAGATCGTCTCACGACCTTCTGCTTTTACTGTAGAAATAACTTGGGTGTACTGCGACATATTACCAACTGCTCAGGCAGTATCATGTGACGTGAACCAATATTGTTCTCACACAGTCCAACATCCAATGAAAATCATAATTGTGTAAACTATTGTACGTGAGTACCGTTAGTTGATGTCGAATAAATCGTTACAATACAAAATTTAAATAATAATAATAATAATAATAATAATAATAATAATAATAATAATAATAATAATAATAACAATAATAATATTTGGAAGCTTTTGCAGTGGTCACGGGACAGAGTTGAAGCAAATAACAGCATCATACAATGGGAAAATAAATTTAGGCAGTAAAAATGAATAATAATGGAGGACTGCAGTCTTAGCCAAAATATTATTAGCCGATATTCCGAAGTAATGAACCAAATATTACATACTGGCTCCATGGATAAATGGTTATCGTGCTGGCCTTTGGTCACAGGGAACCCGGGTTCGATTCTCGGCAAGGTCGGAAAATTTAAACATCATTGGTTTCTTTCGCTGGCACGCGGGCTGGGTGAATGTGTTGTCTTCATAAAGATTTCATTCTCATCACGACGCGCAGGTCGCCTACGTGCACCTGCACCTAGTGAGCGAGCATGTCCCCGGACACTCCCGACACAAAAAGTCATACGCCATTTCATTTTACATACCCCTCTTACAAAATCCCGGCACCGGCCATAACCAAGAGGTCTGTAGATAGAAACCACGCTCTGCTCCCACTACTGCACCGTTACGGTACAATAATAATAGGCTAATAATAATAATAAGTAGAAACAAATTATACCAAATGTCCATTAATTAAAAAGTCGTTCAGAATTCTACACCCGCAGTGAAACTATAGAAAAATATTTTAAAGAAAAAGTTCATAAACACATAATTAAGTACAACAATTGAACATCATAATTGACGTTGAGTTAAGGAACACTATACTATGAAGTTAATGTTTTCAATTAGAGGACTTCTTGTAAATACTAATTTATACAGTTTAGGATAAAATAAATGCAGTTCCTGTCGTTTCTTCGCACGCATATTAATCAGGATTTAAAAAACACAATTAAAAGATCCAATCCGATTACGAAAATACGAAATAACCCCTAACAGAGAAGTTTATAGTTAATTAACGAATGTACGAATAAAATTCATGAATTAGGTCCAATAAAATTACCTGCAATGCACCAAAATCCCAAAAACGACTTCAACTCATATTTTACATCATCCACAACAATGGAGGCCCACACACGTTGCAAAAGTAATAACATAACAATAGAAAAGCAATAAAACCAATAAACATACAAAAAATGGGATAAGAAGAGAGTTAGCTATTGTCTTTCATTCATACAATCACAATAATTAGTAGAACTGAAGTTATTATATATCATCGCCGCGCGTCCAATACCCCACATCTGACAACGTTCTTCCCGTCTTTTTTTATCCTTAATACTGATCACGCCTCTCACCCACACATGGATATGCAGTACACCAGAACAACGTCCGTTGTGTTCATTTTCCTATGCTAATATGTGAAGGATACTGTAGGATTGCGTAAATAATTCATGAAAATATACATTCCTACAGTACGGTACGTTACAGTTCTTTTTCCTTTACACAATGGCATAGGAAAATGAGCACAGTGAACCATATTCTGATGCACTGCATATGCATATGTGGCTGGGAGGCGTGACCAGTCGTAAAGAAAAGTAATTGATAGGAAGTGCATTCTGGGACACGACGTACTGCTCGCGCAGGAACGATATCAAATAATTTTATTCTGTTCGACCGGTATTTTCATTATTCTAAACGTATAATTTAACTGTACTTTGAATGTTTTAGAAAAAATTAATGAAATTGGTTACATATGATATTAATTTTCAAGTAACATAAGATGAATATACGAGATAAGTTCCACTACGAATTAATGAGCGAGAATCAAGGCTTAATTAAACTTGTGGTAGGTTAGAATATCAAGCAAATCTTATGGAAATTAACTCTTTTATTAATTAGTATAAGTAAGGAAGAAAGAAATTTGTTTCAGAACTACGGTGGCATGGGAACAATAAAAAATAGAAAAAATGTAATCTTAAAGTCAATGATTATTATGACTTAGGCATTTCACATGTTTAATTTTGCACAAAGCGCATTAACAAATCAGGAAATTCCGCCTAACAGCAGAAATCCTAAAAATGAAATTTAGAATTAAACCATCCTGGTAATATGTGCTCCCACTGCATCAGTCTAATAAAAGAAAATGGTATCGAAGAGAAAAATGTCGTCGAGCACCAGTTACTTACTTCATGTAACCATCACTCCGGAAATGCTTCGTATCCATGTTAGAACCCATTTTCTACAACTCGACATAGTAGATGAATAATGGAAAACACACAGGAACAGAATATACCATCATATCACATTGAATTCCAGGAATACATCCGTGAAACCGGGATGCAATGTAATCAATCAATAAATCAATCAATCAATACTGATCTGCATTTAGGGCAGTCGCCCAGCTGGCAGATTCCCTATTTGATGTTTTCCTATTCTAAATGATTTCAAAGGAAATTTATTGAACATCTACCTTAGTAAGTTATTGTAATCCCTCACTCCCCTTCCTATGAACGAATATTTGCCCCAATTTGTCCCCTTGAATTCCAACTTTATCTTGATATTGTGATCGTTCCTACTTTTAAGGACACCACTCAAACTTATTCGTCTGTTAATGTCACTCCGCGCCATCTCTCCGCTGACATCCCGGAACATACCACTTAGTCGAGCAGCTCGTCTTCTTTATCCCAAGTCTTCCCAGCCCAAACTTTGGAACATTTTTGTAACGCTACTCTTTTGTGGGATATCACGCAGAACAAATCGAGCTGCTTTTCTTTGGATTTTTTCCAGTACTTCAATCAAGTAATCCTGATGAGGGTTCCATACACTGGAAACATACTCT
Organism: Anabrus simplex; assembly: GCF_040414725.1. Taxonomy (NCBI): domain Eukaryota; kingdom Metazoa; phylum Arthropoda; class Insecta; order Orthoptera; family Tettigoniidae; genus Anabrus; species Anabrus simplex. Next base: position 847,825,350 of record NC_090265.1, read on the forward strand.
AGTTGGGGTCTTACCAGAGACATATATGTCCTCTCCTTTACATCCTTACTGTAACCCCTAAACACCCTCATAACCATGTGCAGATATCTGTACCTTTTATTCACAATCCCATTTATGTGATTACCCCAATGAAGATCTTTCCGTATGTTAACACCTAGATACTTACAATGATCCCCAAAAGGAACTTTCACGCCATCAACGCAGTAATTAAAACTGAGAGGACTTATCCTTTTTGCGAAACTCACAACCTGACTTTTAATGACGGGTTGATGCAAGTATCAGTGCTGACGGAAGGCATTTGGAACATTCCATGTAAGAAAGAGTTTCATGTATGCGTGTGTGTAAAGGAAAATGAACATAAATTTACCGTACCGTAGTAATGTACGTTTGCATGACGTATTTGCGGACTCCTGCAGTATACTGTATTTATGGTTCAATTTCCTGTACCCTTGTGCGTAGGAAAATTAACACAGCGAACGTTGTTCTTATGGACTGCATATCCATATGTGGCAGGGAGGAGTGACAAGTCTTAAGGATAGTAATGGGTTAGATCAGCATTTTGACACGACAACGATATGCATCCACTAACACACTCATTCGATAAATGGCATCATTCCTATCCACAGCCAGAAGCAATAAATTTTTAACAAACTATATTGAATGTAAGCATTGATGCTGTACTGGCACACCGAAAGTTTTGCACTACCTATTCCAATAACCAAGCACAACTTCTAAATACAACTTAAACATGAACACAACTGGTGAGAAAGAACGCCCTTGTTTTAATCCTTTGTTGCTTGAAAAATGTCTGATAGGGTTAATTATCATATCCTAAATCGAATGGCAATAATCACTTTGCCGTAATATCTATGGTAGTATTATATTTGTTTTCGAATTTGGCCAAATATGGACCACATAGAACTGAAGGTTCATTGCTTTTCTTCTATTCTCTTCCCAAGAGCTCTTCATTCTTTCGCTTCTCATCTTTCACTTGTCTTGGAAATGATCCGCCTGGGTCTCCTTTTTTAGTGGTTCCTCTTCAAATTATTTTAGATTGTCTACTCTTCTTCTAAACTTCCTTTAATTCTGGATCATCCTTAGTGTAAATCCCACTTCTTCTGCATCTCTCTTGACCTCTTACACCTACTTAGAGGTACCCTTAATCTCATGATGTATCTGAAGACATTTTTAGTCAGTCGCTTGCCATCCATTCTTACTAGATGTCTGTAGAATTTCAACCTTCATTTCCGCATTGTGGCTGTGATCTTTTCAGAGTACTTGTAGAGAGTGCTTCTCATTTCTCCATTTATTTCAAGTTCCATCGTTAGTTTTCTGCGAAGAATTTTCCTCAGAATGTTCCTCCCCTTTTTTACTTTTGAAATAAGACACTCTGAAGCGGAAAATCCACCTTGTTTCATTACTGAGTTATAATGTCGTATTGCCCGCTTGTTATAGCTGTTCTGTGTTAGCTTGTAGGCAATGTCGAATTTTCTGGTTCTTGCCTTGTTTGCCTCTTTATCCAGTCCGTTGTGTTGGATCCATTTGAACTTTTCTGTCCTTTTAATCATCTTGTCCTCACAATTATCTTCAACTTAAGGTATGATGGAAACACTTCCGTTAAAAACTACTCCAGGAGGTAGCCGAAAACGGAAATCCTCCACCGCCATGAGTGGTGCAACCAGGTCGTCGAATTCTGGACAGCCTGGAACTTTATGTAGGGAAGAATCGGAGCTTCGCAGGACTTCAACGGTAGTATCGTAATTAATAGCTAGAAATAGCTCGGCGCCTACGAGCAGTTGACTGATTATTATTATTCGTGTCAGCAACACTTACAATGGTTGAAGTTACTTGGTAATAATAATGCATAATATGTACTTGATACAATATAACAATGAATTGACAGTTCGTTTACACGTTTGCCGCCCAGAAGTTAGCAACATCGATTGCATTTGGTGTAGCACTTATCAGGTCCTCCAGAGTACACGATGCCGGACACCAACTACACTGGAGCAGGTGGGAGGATGTCTGCACCTCGCCACACTCACATAGAGGTGACTCCGTACGGAAACCCCACTTCACCAATTCATTCCTTCATTTAGTAACACCTGAACGTAATCTATTGAGCGATCTCCATGTGGTCCATTTCTCTGTGTATCCAGCGGGAAGTTTTTCACAGGGTGTGTAGAACAATCCCTCAGGGCTATTAAACCTTGCACGCCAGAGATCAGTGCGGGAATACTGTGGTGTCCCGATAAGAGCCTCTGTTGTTCTGAGGAAGCTGTTCCTTGATTTTAGTCGTAGGGTTTCTGGTTGATATACATGTAAAGGATGTGCTTGAGTAGTTTGCACCTTGTACATCTCACGTTTTGCCGCTTCCTTTCTATGGATGTCAGGAGGTGTAATAGCAGCAAGCCAATAAAGCTTGTCAAGCGGAGTGGGCTTTAAGCACCCGGTGATGATCCGAAAAGTATCGTTAAGAGCATCATCTACTAATTTGGCATGACTAGATCGAGACCACACTGGACTTGCATATTCCCCAGCAGACTAACAGCGTGCAAGGGAAGATGTTCTTACAGTGGTAGGGTTAGCTCCCCGTATTGTGCCTGTTAATTTCCTTATAATGTTGATTCTGGCTGCACATTTTTGCGTGGTATTCAGACAGTGCCTCCTGTAAGTTAGAGCACAATCGAGGGTGATTCCTAGATATTTTGGAGTTGTGCAGTGTTCTAGTGTAATTCCTTCCCAGGTAATATTAAGGGTTCTTGCTGCCTGTCTGTTTTTAAGGTGAGAAGCGCAAGTCTGCGTTTTACTGGGATTTGGTCTCAGGTGGTTCTCCCTGAGAATTCTGTCAATGCCTTGGTAAGTGTCTGTTCAACATTTTCAAAATAATGAGCTTGGGCAAGTATGGAACAATCATATGCATAGATGAAACCCTGCGCTCCCTCAGGTAATGGTTGATCATTAGTATAAACGTTGAACAACGCTGGAGCAAGCACGCTACCCTGGGGTAATCCGTTCCTCTGCGATCTCCATCTGCTTCTTTGTCCTTGCAATTCAAGAAGGAATCTGCTATTTTCAAGGATATTCCTTATGAAGCAAGTTATTTGATAATCTTTGGTAGCAATATAAAGTTTTATAAGAAGTAGACTGTGATTTACTGTATCATAAGCCGCTGTTCGATCTATAAATACAGCTCCTGTAATCTCTTTCATTACGAAACCATGTCGTATGTGCTGTGTTAGTTTCAAAACCTGAGACGCGCAACTTTTCCCTGATTCCAGAAGCATTTGTGAGCTCAAGATGCGATTTGTGAGTTGAGTGATATTAATCCTTTGATATGCAATAGAAAAATGCTAAGAGTTCTATTTGTATCACCTTATACAGAATTTCATTTTGGCAACACCTCCAAAATTCCACGCTGTACGAACAAATATTACTAACAGGTACAGTATGTGAATATATCTAATACTTAGCTTTTAAATACTTCTGTACCATTTATAAATAAAGCTAAAATTGTATGTTGTGTGAAACCTTGGTCACATAAATCGCCGTTGCACCTAGAAAGAAATTGGCGGTAAGCATTCAGTCGCAGGGCTTTGAGTATTTCGTAGACTTGCTATTCAATAGAACTTGGTACGCATAGAATGAGGGTAATAACTCGGTATAGTATGGTTCTGTGGAATGAGAAATAAGATATATAGTTTAAGAGTTCGGGAGTAATATTACGAGTAAAAGTAAGATCATTAAATGAATTGCTCAATGTGGTGGGATGGTTGCTTGGCGCAACATTCAAATTAAAGTGATGTTTGAGGAAATCAAATGCATTTTCATTTCTTTGGATGTCTATATTAAAATGGGCCGTCATAATGATTGGAACATCAATATAAAACTCATCTTCAATCATTAGACTTCATTCACAGTAATGCATGAATCCACTAAGGAGAAACAATTTACCGATCTCCATAGCTGCAGCCGCTTAAGTGCAGCCAGTATCCAGTATTCGGAAGATGGTGGGTTCGATCCCCAGTTTAGGCAGCCCTGAAGATGGCTTTCCGTAGTTTTCCATTTTTGCACTGTTAAGGATATTAATCTTACTCTATCGCGTTGTAGGAATGTGTGTTTGAATGACGTATTAACGCACTCCTATGATATAATATATTTAAGGTTCATTTTCCATAACACATTAGCATTGGAAAAATTCCAACGAAAACTGCACTGATGGACTGCATATCCATGTGTGGCTGGTAGGCTTGACCAGTCTTAAGGAGAACAATCGATCAATCAATCAATCAATCACTACTGATCTGCATTTAGGTCAGTCGCCCAGGTGGGAGATTTTCTACCGGTTGTTTTCCTAGCCTTTTAAAATGATTTCAAAGAAATTGGAAATTTATTGAATATATCCCTTGGTAAGTTACTCCATTCCCTAACTCCCCTTCCTATAAACGAACATTTGCCCAAATTTGTCCCCTTGAATTCTAACTTATCATCATATTGTGATCTTTCCTGCTTTTAAAGACACCACTTATTTGCCTACTAATGTCATTCCACGCTATCTCTCCACTGACAGCTCGTAACATACCACTTAGTCGAGCAACTCGTCTCCTTTCTCCCAAGTCTTCCCAGTTCAAATTTTGCAACAATTTCGTAACGCTACTCTTTTGTGGGAAATCACCCAGAACAAATCGAGCCGATTTTCTATGGAGTTTTTCAAGTTATTGAATCAAACAATCCTGATGAGGGTCTCATACACTGAAACCATGCTCTATGTGGGATCTTACCAGAGACTTATATGCCCTCTCCTTACATCCTTACTGCAAACCCTAAACACTCTCATAACTATGTGCAGATATCTGTACCCTTCATTTACAATCCCATTTATGTGATTACCCCAATGACCTTTCCTTATGTTAACACCTAGGTACTTACAGCTATCTCCATAAGGATCACTGCTTTGGGAGATACGAGATTTTGCTGTAACAGTTACGGTATATATTCATGCGTATTACTTCTACAGAAGGAATTTAAGAGTTCTAATGAAGTTTCCTTGACTACTATCATGTTTTGTATAGCATGCTGTTTGATATTACATGAAGAGGGCCATGTCCTAGACTAAGGCCATGTTTTGTTCAGAATATCTCTTCTAATTGTCGGCCTTGTAAATAGCACACTTCGGTGATATTAACAATTATTAACAATCATTCTGATAAGAATAACGAAATATGAATCCAGTAACAATAATTATATTGGCATATTAACACTAGCTATGAAGTTTAAAATATATAAACAGAATCTCTCCTTGGGCGTGCCTACTTCGAACAGCAAGCCTGTATTCTTGGACACTTGAGCTGACGTTGCCGATACCTGGAGTGGGATTATTGTGCTGGAAATATATAAAAAAACAGTTGGTTTTAGCGCCTTAAAATATGGTTTTCGGGGTCCCATATGAACTCACTTTCTTCTGTTTCTCGCTTAATATGAGCTTTGCCTCGTCCTTGTACGACAAATTCGTAATTTCGCCTATGTTAATGGAGAAAAGGGCCTAAATCTAGGGAATCGAGAAGACTGTCCAGTTTTCTTTTAAGCAGTGTTACCTGCAGGGTCATAAAATGTAAGTATTCAAAATTTGGATCAGTTTTTTTATTTACAATCTGCTTGACGTTGCAGCGACACAGGTAAGTCTTATGGCGACGATGGGATAGGAAAGAGCTGGGAGTGAGAAGGAGGCGAGCATGGTCTTAATTAAGGTACATTCCCAGGATTTACCTGGTATGAGAATGGGAAACCACGGAAAACCATTTCAAAGATGCCGACAGTGAGGTTGGAACAAACGGAATGCATTCAGATTGGTGAAAAGTTATATATTTGTATAATAAAGAGACAAACAACACTTTTGCTTTATAATTTTTTATAAATATTAATATTAGACAGGGGATAGATACTGTATTAAGGGATGAATGATATTAGCATAATCGTTTAGTACTTATGAGAAAACTGTCGGATTCCTGTTCATAATCACTTTTTCTTTTTCAATACATAGAACTGCCTATATAACAACTGCTATCGTGCAGCGATGTTCTGAAGTTTTCATTGATTATTCCATCGATTTTCATTGCAACTGATGTCTTCTCCGAATCGAAGATGGTTAAGCTGACCATTCAGCCAAAGAGACAAACTAAATATTTAAGAAATAATTTAACCTCCATTTATCAATGTATTCGATCGCGGAAGAAAGCCATCTGTGATTTCCGTCTGGTTAACTTGTATTTGTGTGGAGAGAACTCTACACTGTCAATTCAGGTCATAATTCTCTAGCCGAAGCCTTTCCACATTTTCGTGGACAGCCATCATTAAGTACTCACCACAAAAGCTTAACAAAAAGCTTTGTTTAGACGGGATTCGTTTTTATTTAAAAAACAAATGCACACACACAGAGACCAAAAATCAAAGCCATTTCTACAAAAAGACCAAAAAAATATAAAACAAATGAAGAGAATTGAGCATTGATTTTATCAAGTTGTGTGAATCGCTTCGTAGAAGAGTTTACTTAGTTTTGTATTGGAGTGCTCAATACACAGTATATAGGCGAGAGCATTGGGGTGAGTAGGGGGTAGTGTTGGGGGAGGGGGAGTCATTCATGGTCAAGCTCTCATGGGGCTCCCCGCCACACGCGCGCGCTCTATCGGGCCCCTCACACCACCCTGCTCTTGAAACCCCAATCAGCTCTTTCGGCTGTAATGCCACTCCACAGTGGCTCGCGTCATGTACAAGCAAATTCCATCAAAACTCTTTCGAAATAATCCCCCGTCCGCTCCCACTGTCGTGATACGAACAGGGCCGACACACATTTCACACACATGGTGGGGAGGGGTTGAGGAGAAGGGGGGGGTATATGAGAAAGGGCGACATCAGGGCCGATGAATCACCACCAACCCCCTCTGCTTTACTGAAACCAGGAGCTGTGGATCATTAAACTAAAGGGAACGTTTAAAAAAAGTAGGGAGAAAAAATAGCTGGAGCACTCAGCTTTGTACAATGTGGCAGTGTCAACTTTTGTCAGGAACTTTGTGTACAGAGTGAGAGAGGTAGCAGTATCTACTATGTGATTTAAAAAAAAGCGAAGCGAACCTCAAAAACCCTGTGAGTTGAGGTTTTAGTGTGTGACCTCAAAACTGACCCAGACTAAACCTTCATCCAGCTTCATGATATCCACCCATTAAAAACTCTATTTCCCAATCCACGATAAATAAAAAAGGGAAAAGATAAAAAGTGGAGGAGAGAGAAGCAAAGAGCTGATATAACTAGCTGTGCTCACCGGTCTGGATTGGGGGTTGGGGATGGGATGGGATGGGATGGGATGGGATGGGACATAGAAATGGAACCAATTCGCAAAACCGGGGAACAGTTTTTATTTTATTTTATTTTGTTTTGTTTTGTTTCGCTCGACTTAGAAGAGACGAAGCCGATAATTATTGAGTATTGCTATTGGTATCGAGAGTTGAGCCGGTATTTTATGGCTTTAGTAAGAATATAATGTACATTCTAGTGATTGCTTGGTGCCACCATTCGTTTCACTTGTAAACGAATACGTCGCACATCTTACTCTAGTAGAAATGTTTATTGCCGTATCAGCCCAAAGCCAGATTAGGTGAAGTCTCGAATATTCTAGTGCATATCAGAGAGAAATTATCATAGTAAATTTTGATCTGTTGGAATAATAATAATAATAATAATAATAATAATAATAATAATAATAATAATAATAATAATAATAATAATAATAATAATATCTACAATAAAATATGCCTATCGAAAAATGCAAAAATAAGGCATTACAACACAGTAGTGAAGCCAGAATGCCTATATGCAAGCGAATGTCTGGCATTAAACTATAATTTAGATAAACTAGAAAAACCAGAAAGACGAATCATGAGGAAAATATTAGGCCCACAAAACACAGCAGAAGGTTGGAAATTACGAAGTAATGCTGAAATATATCAAAAAATAGAAAATATATCAGATGTAATGAGGAAAAGGAGACTTATGTTTTTTGGACATCTATATCGAATGCAAGATAGTAGATTAACCAGTAAGATTTTCAGATATTTGTGGGATAAGAAATCAACGACAAGCTGGGTCAATGAATTAAGAAAGGATTTAGAAAAAGCAATATAACAACAGAAGAAATAAATAATAGAGAAGGCTTTCGGGAAAAAGTATTGAAAATAGAAGGATTCCAAGGTAGGAAAGTAAAAAAGACCGGTTCAAAGTGGTCTGAAAACAGAAAGAAGAAACATAGTGAACAGATGAAAGCGTACTGGAAGAAAAGGAAAGAACAAAGAAGAAGGAATTGAAATTGGCACATGGTCCTCTGGTGGCCCATTCGAAAGAATAATAATACGCGATTATCGAACTAGATCTTCACCTATTTTAAAGATAAGAAGACCAGCCAAGTTGGTTCAAGGAGATGGAAAGGGATCTACAGGAGATGGAGATCACTGATGAACATATCGTCGTTGCCGGGACTAAACCTCCTATGTGATAATATTTTTGGAGATATACTGTCCCGCAGCACATACATTATGAAGAGCGAGAATGCCTTGACAATATTCACACAACATTGCACCTTAAATGACAAAACCTTACCGGCCAAAGTTCTAAGCTAAAATATTTTACATGGGAGGTTTTGTCCCGGCAGCGACGATATACAAGAACGCAACCCACTCAGGAAGAAACTAAAAGATTATCAGGGTTTTCAAGAACTGTCAGAGTTAAAAACGGGGAAGACGTGGACGGAGGGAGAAAAGAGCAACACCGGCAACGAATGGAGGAAAAGATCAAACCCCAGAGAAGACCGCTGAAATAACTTTGTCCTTCGTAGGCCAATACGAAGAAACACCAAATCAAAACATGAAATTAGGGCCTGAATAGGAGAAATGATGATGCATGGAGAAACAGGAGAAATTAAGATCTATACAGAGACGCACCGACCTCTCACCGCTGGTTCCGTAGTTCAAATCCCGGACACTCCATGTTAGATTTGTGCTGGACAAAGCGGAGGCGGAACAGGTTTTTCTCCGGGTACCTCGATTTTCCCTGTCATCCTTCATTCCTGCAACACTCTCCACTATCTTTTTATTCCATCTGTCGTTCATTAATCATTGCCCCAGAGGAGTGCGACAGGCTTCGGTAGCCGGCACAGTTCCTATCCTCGCCGTTAGAAGGGGGCTTCATTCATTCCATTCCTGACCCGCTCGCATGACTGGAAACAAGCTGTGGATATTCATTTTTATTTTTGAACATAGAGACAGAGACGATCACAGGATATTATACGTAAGAGGAGACTGAAGATTTTTGGGCACTTTACGAGAATAAACGAGAGTCTATATCATAAAGATAAAAGTGACCACAAAATGGTTAAGAAAAACGGGAAAGGACGTGGAGGAAGTTGGCATCAATCCAAAAGTGATATGTTTCGAACTACGTTTGATAAATTCAAGGAATTCCAGCGAATGCAAAATAAAAAGTCTAAGAACATCTGGTCACAGAAGAGGAAGACGAACCACAGCGAAACGATGAAGAATTTCTGCGAGAAGAAGAAATACTAATCACCAGATTAATTGTTTCCCGTGGTACAAAGTAGGGCAAAATCGAAGATATATTTATGTGACGCATGGTAGAGTTATCACGTAACAGCGCACATGTACGTGGTGCGAGCGATGCTAGTAATATCATTCCTTATGCAGCCAGTGAAAATATCATTCATAGGGTCGGTTGGTGCATGCATTTCAGTGGGCTTGCAGACTGTTTTGTAATAGCAAGTTCTGGCATGGTGAGTCTAGTGTTCTCTTTGAGATTTACTGTTAGTATTTAATAAGCAGACTACTTTATGGGAAACTCAATTCGTTCACTAACAATGTTGCTAATTTTTTTTATCAGGTTACAACTGAGAAGGTCATTTCCGAAAGCTACCAAATCCAAAAAATAATAAAAATTAAAATCCAGAGCCTGTTTCCAGTCATTCGACCGGGTCAGGAATAAGATGAATGAAGCCCCATCTAGCTGCGATTATAGGAATTGTGCCGGCTGCGGAAGCCTGTCGCACTCCTCCGGAGCAATGATAAGTGACTGACAGATGAAATGAAATGATGTAGGAGAGTGTTGTTGGAATGAAATATGACAGGGTAAACCGGAGTAACCGGAGAAACAACTGTCCGCCTCCCCTTTGTCCAGAACAAATCTCATATGGATTGTTCGGGATTTGAACCACGGAACCCAGCTGTGAGAGGCCAGCACGCTGCCGCCTAAGTCACGGAGGCTGCTCCAAATAATAATAATAATAATCATAATTCAGATGGTAACGGAAGCATAGTCTACGTTTATACAAAACTCCTTAATATCAAAGAAAATGAAATCACCAAAATGGCCCAAATTCATGTCAAACAGGGCGTTTAAAATAACGTTTGATGCTAATAAGTAACAAATCCACGGAGGAAATTTCCCAAGGGAGTTGCTAATAGAACTGTATCATATAAAGAAATGTTCGCCCTCATTCTGTTGTTACGATGCTCACGTAAGGGCATACAGAAGAACTTCGTCATAGCTACTTGACTGATGTACAGTCATGACGTGCAGCCAATGACGAGCGATTTTCCAGGGCACGGGACCGGCAGCAACACAACACTTTGTGTATTTTACATTGTTGTGTTCGATGATTTAACATATTTGTGCCTTCACTGTAAATAAGCATATTTAATTACAATCAGTTTTCTGATGACTGCAGTGAAATTTACACATTTCAGGTGAAAATGTCTAGAGTTTAAGTGCCAAGAAGTACCAAGAAGTAAATTTTAAAAATTAACAATGCGTTTATTCTACCTAGATGTAAGAAAAGTGCTGAAATGAATTTTCAGTTTAAATTTCTACTCCCTGAGAGTTTTTCTGTAAAAATTTTCTTTTGGAAGTAAGCTTCTTAATTTTTCCTCGTGGTATATAATTTAATCTAAATCCAATGAACAGCATATTTTTATTTAATGTTATTTGTAGTGTTTTTACTTGCTGAATTATGCACCCATTTGCCTATCTTCAAAAGTATATTTTAAGCTGTGAGTAAAGTAATGCCTGCCATCGGAATTCAATCTATTAATTTCAGGTTTGGCTATTTAAATTTCATTTTAAATTTATGTTTCCTTTTTATCTATCTGGCACCCAACATTTTGTACAGGTTTATAGGATTTTAAAAAATAATGATACGAAAGATCTTGCTTAATTCTGACCGACAACATTTTTCGCGCGCACCAACCTAGCAATTTCAAAAAATCTCTTTTCATGTATGATCAAGTAGAAATCTGCATTTAAAATCTCCGCCATTGGCTTAAATGTTTAAAAAGATTTAGGTAAGAAAAATTTCCTGAGAGTTTCTGCTTCACCCGGGATTATACAGCGAATTTGCAACACCCAATGTACTAAGAATGTTTTTGTCGAGGTAAGATTTCTTCCGGACAGAATGAGAAACTAGAATATTTTTTGCATCTCACATAAGTGTCCAAAGCGATGCTAAGAGACGGAAGGCAAGGTGATGTATGTTTTCCTCAACGTCTTCCTTACCCTTTATTCACATATACTCCAAGAATCCCCCTGCAGTTTGGAGTGTTAAAATGTATCCATGGTATCCCCTGCTTGTCGTGAGAGGCGACCAAAAGAGGAAACCCCCTGGGGTTTTCAACTTAGAAGTGCGAGTTAGTGACCACGGGTCTCTATCTGAGTCTGGCATTGCTTCAACTTGCATGTATCATCGAAGGGTCGATGCTCGTCTATTTTTCCTTACTGTTAAGCAAAGATGGTTGCCCTACTGTATTTCCTGCTAAAAACAATCATCATTCTCCAAGGTGCAAACTGGCAATGTAATGACAGACACATCTCCAGCTGGTAACTATTCCAACATTGCTAGAACACCATTGCTAGAAATCCAATTCCGAAACTTATTGCTGCAAAATATTTTTCTTTGACCATCGATGATAGCATGGTGGCGTATTGTAGTACCCAGAGCTTTAAACTCGTTGGTTATTATCACCATGTTTGTGTTTCGTTGCGCTTTGCCGAGTCTCGTTTGTTTCGATTCGTTGCACATCTGCAGCATATGACAGCGCAAGCTAGCTAATGTCTTGTCCGAGCAGGCAGGACAGCGTGTCGAACAGGCCGTGACCACGCCAAAACAAATGCCTGCACAAGAAATATGAACATGTATCGTGCTACTATGTGCTAGATGATTTTATACTGTGTACACAGGCTGAAAAGACCGCGCGTCGCTCGCCAAAATCCGCTACTCACTATGTTCACATTACTGGTATGTCAGCAGTGATAGTAGGTGATGACACAGAACGTGTATTATCAAGTGCTATTCAGTAGCATGGCTAATATTGACACAATTTACCTAAGATCCACTTCAAAGTTCGTTTTTTTTTTTTTTTTTTTTTTTTTGCTAGGGGCTTTACGTCGCACCGACACAGATTGGTCTTATGGCGACGATGGGATAGGAAAGTCCTAGGAGTTGGAAGGAAGCGGCCGTGGCCTTAATTAAGGTACAGCCCCAGTATTTGCCTGGTGTGAAAATGGGAAACCACGGAAAACCATCTTCAGGGCTGCCGATAGTGGGATTCGAACCTACTATCTCCCGGATGCAAGCTCACAGCCGCGCGCCTCTACGCGCACGGCCAACTCGCCCGGTCTTAAAAGTTCGACCGTAAAAGGACAGAAAATAAGAGTGCCAAGAAAGTAACTTCCAAACTATACTAAGATTATAAAGGGAGAAATTGAGGGTTTCACAAAACTCGACATCCACAAAAATATAAATTTTCAGGAGAGATGTTTTTAATTAACTCACATACGAAACACAGTATTTTTTCAGCTAATCTCAGTTTAACGGAAATGACATAAATGAAATAGATACCGGATATTTTACATATCTACTTTTATAACTAAATAGTGGCTCTAAAATAACCCAGAAAGTAACAAATGTTTACAAACATCAACATCTACGCACTTCTATTATCAGTTACTACACCTTTTAATCATGATTTTTAAGATAAAACCTACTATACATATACATTTAAAGCATATTGTGTAGTGAAGGGAAGAATAATAAATCTCAGGCATTTAAATGCCTTTGTTCAGATGTATTGTTGATTAATTGTCCATATTGCCAATAACAAAGTCCTAAAAATAACAGGGCACTTCACTGATAAACACAAGATTGTCGACTAATATGAAGTTTTTTCATCAAAATACAAAGATGCTGCTTTATCCTCACCATTATTCTGACAATCCCCGCACATGTCTTCATAAAATGTTAACGCTTCTTGTGAAGACACATCGAAGTACTTCAGTAACTTGTTTATACCAAACTTTTTCTTCATTTACGTGATTTATGAATGGAAGTTACACAGTGTATCACTGGTTTTTTCATTACTTATTGTCGGCTTAAGAACTTCCAATACTGGACCCTGCGTATGTTGTTTTTACGGATGCCTGTCCTTTCTCATAATGCAACACACGGACGTCAGTCATTTTGAATGATTCTTCCTCAAAATTTCCTGAGATTAAGATTTAAAATCAAATATTTGCCACTCTCTACCAAGAATTGAAAAAAAAAGCCTTGCGTTTTAAATACATAGATATCAAGTTTAATTAAGTGCAGTGTAGATGTTCACTTTTTTAAAAGAAAAAAACCTTAAAGAGTCGCGTGGGGTGTTGGCAACACCCCACGTTCATTTTTTAGGCTAAATCTGGCGATCGAGTTCATTTAGCTTGCTGTAATATCTTATACCTCTCTAAGTAACCTTGACCATGAAGTGTTGAGCGAGTGCTTTAAATTAGAATTGTGTGACAGGCGTTAGGGCTCTTTCTTAACACGTGGGGTGTCGTTATACCCCTGCGCGACCACTATCGTAACATTTCCGGCTCAGTACTCAGTTTTCGCTTGAGTGGTGAAAGTTTCATTTTCTGTAAACATCTGTTGCTATGAACGACAAGAGGCTAGAATACGCGAACTTTTAGAATAAGATGAAAGTTGTGAAGAACATTTCGGTTAGTCAAATCCAGAAGAAAGCGACAATTGTGAGGAACTTGTCCAAGACAGTGATACAGAGACTGATAGTGAAGAAAATAATGACGGACAGAGTGATAATGATTCAGTTCACCAGGAATGAGGAAATCGTTACTTGGTTAAAGATAAACAGACTAAGGGGAAGAAAGATCCCCCTCCAAGGAACGTTAGGACGTGGCAACAAACATAGTATTACATCTTCCTGGTGTCGACGCTCGTGCTAAAAGTGCTCGACTGTTTTTCGCTATTCGTGGATGATGTAATGATGAGAACTATTACTAATATTGTACAAACGTTTACATAGACACTATTGCCGGAAATTATTCGAGAGATCGCGATGCTAAGCATACCGATGAATCCGAAATAAAGTGTGTGATTGGTATTCTGATACTAGCAGGTGTTTATCGCTCTGGACATCAAGTAAGACGACAAACGTCCGAGAACGAGCTCCGAAACAATCACGGTGCACAGTATGCCCTAGAAACAACGATGTAAATACTAAGATCGCTGTTGTAGAGTGATGTGTCTGAAACATATGAAGAATATATGTGAACAATGTTACCAAGATTCAGGTGAACCACAAAGTGATACAGACTAAGTTTCTGACCTTGTGTTATGTTGAATGTTTTCTTACCTGTCTTTACTTCAATCTGATAATAGAAACATTGAGTGTAATTCAAGAATATTCTTGTATTAATTTGTTTTGTACTGAAATACAGAAACTGAGTAATAATTTCAATATTTTCGTATGTTTGGATTTTTGTAGATGAATATTTCGCATTTTATGATTTTCATATGCTAGTCTCGTTTGTAAATCTATATTACACATAATAAAATACATTTTTGGAAAAAATAGTCTTTGTGTAGGTTGTTTTGTGAAATGATAGTTGGGGTATTGTCAACACCCCGCGCGACTACTAACGTTTCAAATGAGTGAGCTACTCCGTGAGGGTTAAGTTTTGTGAAACCTCTCCTCACTTTGTTTGTTTGTTAATTTATACATTTATTTGTGAAGGCTTGTCTCAGGAAACACTTCCTGGTACCCAACACAATAAATTAAAGATTGAAATTTGATACACTGATGGCACGGTTTCGTTTCGTCTATTTCAGGTCTTGTCCTTACCTTATATTTTTCAAAAGCTTCCTCAATTTGCAGGTTGCGTAAGACAAAGAATACACTAAAATAACTTCATTAAAATGAAATTAAATGTAGCCTAAATTATAAGTTCATGATCTCAGTCTGGAGATTATAAGTGATCTCTGAGTATAACAAGTGAACCCCTGAGCGCTTTCAGCCCCCAGTCGATGAACTCCTTGGTTGAACATCTTCATCAGCTCTATCGTTTTCCTTAGGACTGTCCCTCTCGCTCCGATCATGAGACCCCTCACTTCCACGTCGTTCAAGTCGTATTTATTCATATAATACGGCACTGTAGGCAGGTAGATAGACTTCTTTTCTCTGCCTATTTCGTCTGGTTGGTCGGAGTACGTTTCACATCTAATTGTGGGGTTTAATGTGTATCCTTTTTTCCCTTCAATGGCATTCATATATCTTGCTGCCATTTACTCCGACGCCATGGACTTCCTCGTGTACTTGAAATCCTTTCTCAAGGAGAGACTACGCTATGGATGATCTGATTTTGTGATGTCTGGTGTTCCCAAGAACTTCACTGAAGGCACAGGAACACAAGACGTGAGGTAAAGTTTCAGTCTCACTGCACCTTCTGCAGCGGTTACTATCAAGACACAGCTGTAACAGGTGCAACGTTAGGGCCTACATGCCATTTTCAGCGCGTCTCTCCACTCCGTGCTAGAAAGGCCATCGTGGTTTCTAACCCGGTAGTTGTCAGGAGGAAACTCATTGTACAGGGACACTCTCTCACCTTCGCTCTTCAACTGCTACCATTTGTCAAATTCAGATTACCGCAATTCTTTTCTGAGTTTCTTTGTTGTCATATTCACCGCGCCTCTGTTTCATATCCTGAGTTTTACCATTTTCTGTAAACGTACTTTTGATTTTTAAAAACATTAAATTAAAACACATATTTTTGGAGGGGAAATTAATTGATGTGCCGCTATGATAACTATGGATTGATAATAAATTGTAGAATATGCACACATTGATCAATCGTAGGAAACCACATTTTGAAGATGATTCACGAGTTCAGTGAAACCGTACTTTGTCTTGCTGCTTGAATGTGTTATGGTATTACTACAAGGTCATAATTTTATTTACGATTGCTTGCAGCTGCACCGAGGCCTGAGGCACACACTCCATTCGCTGCGGCAGGCAGCTTCCCCCTGTCCTTGCATTCCGCTGATCCTGCATTTCGAGATTAACTTTTCGTTATTGGGCTAGTGAGCTGTCTGCGCTCATTGGACAGTGTCGCACTGACACAGATAAGTCTCATGAGAGGAAAGGAAGCGGCTGTGGCTTTACTTAAGGTACAGCCCCAGCATTTGCCTGGTGTGAAAATGGGAAACCATGCAAAAACCATCTTCATGGCTGCCGACAGTGGGGTTCGAACACACTATCTCCGAATGCAAGCTCACAACTGCGCGCCACTAACTGCATGGCCAACTCGCCCGGTACAATAATAACAAGAAGAAGACGAAGAAGGAGAAGAAGAAGAAGGAGGAGAAAAAGAAGAAGACGGAAAGAGCCTGGACGGATGAACAGAAGAAACAGCATAGCACCCGTATGAAGGAGTACTGGAGGAAGAGGAAACTTCAGACGAAGTAAAAAGGAAATTGTAGCGTGATCCTCAGTGGTCAATTCGCAAATAAATAAAAATAATAATAATCGTATGGCCTCAGTTACCGTGGCCATTTGGCTGCTTGCTCGTCAATTTCGGCGTTCCGTTTCACTCCAGGCTTACTAGATGGCAGAGTAAATGGAATCTCTTTTGGGAGTCTAAGGCTGAGTTTTTAATTAAATTTGTCCGGTGAACACCAAATATGTCACCAGAGATCTTTTACATGCCGACATCGTACGACATGGATTGTCGAATGGACTTCTTTCCGCTCTTCAAAAATCCGACTGCCTCTGCCGGGTTTGAACGAGCTATCTTGGGATCTGGAGGCCGAAACTCTACAACTGATCCACGTAGGGAACTTATGCAATAAAAGTACATTTCTCCAAAATTGGATTGGCGTCCGGTAGGGCATCCAGCCGTAAAACTAGGCTAAACCCATACAAAGTTGTGAGGAAAAGGCTGGGAATGGGAAGGAAAAAAAGAAGAGACACAAATGCATTAATTATTAACAGAGCTAGCATTCTGATGACATGCCAACTTTTAATTGGTTCACAACAGACGTGTACAGAAATCCTGATCATAGTTTTCACATCGTAGAAATGCTCCCGAGGCTGAGTGGACCCCGTTCCAGTCCTCATAGCACTATTCAAATGTCGTGGCAGAGCCGGGAATCAACCCCAGGCCTCCGTGGGTGGCAGGTAATCACACTAAATACTACATCACTGAGGCGGCCTGGATATACAGTACCAACTCGATTAGTAAATTGATTGCAAAATTTCATATAATATTTATGTCTTTTTTTTTTTTTTTTTTTTGGTTTTCGGATCATTGCATTGATTTTTAGCGTCTTTTCTTAGACAATTTTTAAAACACTTTTAAGTCATCAAAAACCTGGCCGTGCTTATTAATATTTGATAAGGAACAGCATAACTTTCTCTCATTTTTCTCTGTCTAATGTTAATTTTGTACACAACTTCATGAACGACACAATTTGGCACAGAACTGGCGATGATGTTCAGAGGCAAGTCCATTCCTCAAATTGTCCAGCTTCACAGGAGTAGGTCCGGCATATGTAGTTCATTATCTGCTATTTTAAATGCTAAACATCGTTAGCATTGTTTCCGCAACTGCTGTTTCCGTCCCGATAAATGATCACAGATGAAAAATAATAATGAAACATGGGAACGTTTGCTCTCATATTTGAATGGCAAATTGTGCATGCCATCCGCGGTCACGTTATGCTTTTGGTTGTATCAGTCCAATACTGTTTCAAGATATAATGACTTATCATCGTTATCATTAGGGAAATTCACCAAGTAAGGCATTATACCTCTTATTGCGTTAATGTGTTCAGCATATATAGGCCTATACAGTGAGGCGCTAAATCAAATGATTTTATCAACTTTAATTTCACTTCACTTCTTGTTTCCTTCTATTGTCGCTGCCAGCATTACTTAGTTATAAGGATATTGTTAAACATGAATTAAAATGGGGTAAATACGAAGTTACTTACTTACTTTCTTTCTTACTTTCTTTTTTCTTTCTTCCTTTCTTTCCTTCTTAATCCGTTTACCCTCCCTCGGACTTAGCGAGGGATCCCACCTCTACCAACTCAAGGACAGTGTCCTGGAGAGTGAACCTTTGGCTCGGGGTATACAACTAGGAAGGAGGAACAGTACCTCGCCCAGGCGGCCACACCTGCTATGCTGAACAGGGGCCTTGTTAGGGGAGGGGAAGTTCGGAAGGGATTGGTAAGGAAGAGGGTAGGAAGCGGCAGTGGCCTTAAGTTAGGTACCATCCCAGCATTTGCTTGCAGGAGAAGTTGGAAACGACGAAAAGTCACTTCGAGGATGGCTGATATGGTAATCGAACCATCCTCTACTCAGTTGACCTCCCGAGGCTGAGTGGACCCCGTTCCAGCCCTTGTACCACTCTTCAAATTTCGTGGCAGAGCCGGAAATCGAACCCGGGCCTACTAGGGGTGGCAGCTAATCACACTAACCACTACACCACAGAGGCGCACCGAAGTTAATTTCACCCAGTATAAAGTTTCCTTTACGGTACAATGTACATAATATAATCCCCAGTGTGGACTTGATACTGAACACTTTAATCATCCATCGTCGGTCATCGGCGGAAAATATGATTTGATTCTTCCATCTATGGGCGTTGACGTATTGTCTCTTGCCACTTCATCAACTGTTCGACAGGGCTCGAAGGAATGTAAAGCTACTCAAAATGAAATACGAAAGTGTTCTAAATTAACTTTATTAGATAAAAGGAACTTTAAAAAAATGATTTTACAAAATTCTTTTGACAGTAAGTAGTCACATGCATGATTATTGTTCAAGAATAATCGAAAATAGATACAGCGTTTGTGTAACCTCACTTCCAATGACATCTACGTTCAACTTTTTGGCTGACTGATCAGCGTTGAGGCCTTCAGTTCAGATCCCGGCCGGGTTGGGGATTTTAATCGTGTGTGATTAATTCCTCTGGCTAGGAGACTGGTTGTTTGTGTGTTTTCCAATATTCTCCCCTTCACATTCAGACAACACACAGCACTACCAACAACCACAGAAACACGCAATAGTGGTTACATTCCTCCGCATAGTGTTGGCGGCAGGAAGGGCATCCAGCCGTAAAAATAGGGCAAAACCACAGGTGGGTTCAAGTTCGCACTCCAAACCACACAAGCTGTGGGATTACATTGACATATAAAATTGATATGGAGTAAAACCATCCTGAGAATGTGAAAAATATGAAAGTGGCAAGATCCTCTTCCATATGAAACCGTAGGTTGATGTATTTGATTCGTGGGGAAATTTGTTTTTCGTAATCGAATTTCGAGCTTTCATTTAATTAAGGTTGTCCACCAATTAGGTACAAGCGCAGGGTATCAGACAAGCACCGAATGGATCCTTAATCGAATCGAAATAATCTCCAGTTACCTTGCCCGGTTATAAATTATTATCTGAAAAACGTGGTGATCTAGAATTTAAACTGTGATAAAGAAATAACATGAGATTGCACTCTGAAAAATGTTCATAGTCCACGTTTACTTCCTTTGTATTAATTTGTTTTAAGTACAATACTTTTGAACACACTGTCACAGGTTCATCCTGCCTCGACTGACCGATGCGTCGATTCGGACCATCCCTTTACATACCAAAGAGACCCGCGCCAAAAAGTCGTAGTGTGATTGCACCATGTTAGCCAAATCTCTCCTCTGATGTGTTTCACAGCTTAAACCTAGGTTTACATAGTTCATAAAATCTTACCATGTCTTACGAATAATTTATCCAGTTCTCAGGCTTAGAGAATGGCAATCCATGGTAATTCATACGTGGAGGAAAATCACACAATGACGTAACTTCCGGCAAAGAATCAAATATAAATGAAGCGAGAAACATCGATCGGTTGCCTGCTCTTGATGAAAATATGGCGTCCAGAAGCTTTGACGCGCTCAAACGGCATAATCATGATGCGCTTACTTTGGCTATTAAGGGCAATGGATTCATAATTCTCTTGCAACAACAAAGGTTTTCATGGAAGTATGTATAATTTCGTGTGGCTATTTCTAGCCGAGTGCAGCCCTTGTAAGGCAGACCCTCCGATGAGGGTGGGCGGCATCTGCCATGTGTAGGTAACTGCGTGTTGTTGTGGTGGAGGATAGTGTTATGTGTGGTGTGTGATTTGCAGGGATGTTGGGGACAGCACAAACACCCAGCCCCCGAGCCATTGGAATTAACCAATGAAGGTTAAAATCCCCTACCCGGCCGGGAATCGAACCCAGGACCCTCTGAACCGAAGGCCAATATGCTGACCATTCAGCCAACGAGTCGGACTTCATGGAAGTGAAAACTCTTTACATAAAATCAAAATGTTTCATCGAAGAAAGTTGAATTTTTGCCTTAAAAATGAACCATCATTTGAATCTAAATGCTCTAATTTCTTAAATTTCATCAGCCGGCTCCGTTCCTGCCAAAACATTCCGTTTTGTCGGTGTATTTTTGGGTTTTTCTTCATTATCTGTCTGATCGCTCGAAATACTTCTTCAGTGATCTCCTGACATTCACCGCAAGGTTCTAAATATCGTTGATCTTCCTCCTCCACGATCACTGGTTCTTTTGGGATGTCGTCTGCCTGGATGATGGCGTTCACCTGCTACGGTATGCCGTTTACTGGTGGATGGTAGAGTTTCAGATTCGCTCATATGAGAATGGATTCATTAGTCCCGTCCAGGCTCTGAATTTTATAAGAGATTTTCCTAAAGCTCTGTATGATCTTGAACGTTCCTACACCAAGTGATACAAATTTCGGTTAAAACTTGCCTTCTGGACGCTGGATTCCTCACAAGCACTAATTCGTTTCCTTCTAGCCAGCGGTGAAACCTTGAGGCGACGATCTGCTTGTCGACAATGATCCTCAGCAGTCCGTTGGATGCGTCACTCGCGTGATGGTCAGGGGTTATCAGCACACTGAACAACTGTATGCCAGAGACTTATTGGGTAGTTGTTAAAATAGAATACTGATGATATCCTTCCTTCGGACTCGTGGACAGTGTCAATAACGCAGCCGATAATAAGAGGTAGAACATCTATCTACTTCCACTGTTATTGTGTATAGTAAATCCTACAGAACTTGGCAAACACCTGCATTACACGTTCCAAAGGAATTTGAATATTAATAATAATACAACAAACAGTCAGTGTCCAGGAATACTAAATTGAGACACAAAAATCTCTAATCCTCCCAGCAGCTTAATATGCAACAGAGTGTTTAATTACCTTCTCAGATATAATAAGAAAAACAGAAAAGAGAATCCTAAGGAAAATTATCTCACCTATTTAGGAAAATGTCATGTCGTCGTTGAAGGAGCAAAACCTCATACGTCACACTGCACTTCCTATCCATTATTTTCCTTACGTCTGGTCACGCTCCCAGCCACATACGGATATGCAATCCATCAGAACAATTGTCGTTGTGCTCATTTTGCTATGCATGCATGTAAAGGAAAATGAACCTTACAGTATCGTACTGTAGGAATGTATGTTTGCATGATGTATTTATGTAGTCTATAGTGCACTGTATTTGAGTTTAATTTTCACTTACACTTTCGCATAGGAAAATCAATACAACGAACATTCTTCTGATGAACCGCATGTAGCTGAGAAGCGTGATCAGTCTTAAGAAAATAATGGATAGAAAGAGCATTGTGACATGCAAGGTATTGTTTATTCACCGACGATATAAGTTACATGAGAAGAGAAAAAGATTTATAAAAAGCATCATCCCAACACCTTCCCTCCTAAGCCTCAAAATTTCGCCCCTTGGAACCCATTCACACCCATCCTCAAACTCATGATCCATACAACTTACTACAATTACAAGTACTAAACATCCTCACGGCCAAGAACAGACCACCCCCAACCCGAACCACCACCATATATTAATAAGACCGAAACAGATTCTCCCCCTTCCCATACTAACATCAAACATACCCACCAAGCTTACATAAACGTTCTCACGTCCTAACAAAACCTGAGTCTTCTAAAAGCACTGGAACTTCGGGTACAGCCGAGGTGGGGTGCCATAAGCTGCAAACTTACCAAAATGCTGTTTTTCCAAATTCTAACACCCGCAGTTACTTATTTAAAAAAAGTTGCGATTATAACATACGGCGCAGTGTTGCAAACTTCCAAACGCCCCCTCAGGCAGAACACCCGCAAGGTCATCAACACGATCCCTGTTGTCCATCCCCATTCACCACAGTAGGATGTATAACAACTCATTTGTACCGAGGACCATACGTTCCTGGAATTCCCTCCCGGCTGAAATTAGAGACATAAGCAACCTAAAGGTATTCAAAAGAATGTGCTGGAACTTTTATCTACAATCAGAATAATTTACTCCAAGAAGTACCCTCAAATGTTAGATTAAGTCTAATGAATAAAGTGTAAATATAAGATAAGTAACATTGACAATTTTCGAGGTTAAAATGTTAAAAACAAATTAGGATACTTTACATTTTCATTTAAATTACATTTCATGTTAATTTTAAATTATATTAAACCTATTTTTAATTTTAAGTAGTTATAATGTTCTGTTTACACAGGTGTACAATTATATGGTTTGGCATAATAGCAGGCTTCATAGCCTGAGCCCCGCCATGTACAGAAAGACATTAATAAAATAAAATAAAATATATAAGCTAGGATAAACCCTTAAATCACATCGTATTACTGTGTCAGCCAACTTCGAAAGTCTTGAGCCCATGGCCACACACACACTCATACAGCATACAAATTTAATTTACTACACAAAAGTTAACTTACACTCAACGGAAATTAATTCTCTTTAATTATTCTTATAATCATAAATTTAAAATTCATTACAGACCGATAGAGGAGTGCCAACGGGCGCACCGGTGTCGGTACCTCACAAACCACCTATCTCTCCGGAGATAGGTGGAATATATAGATCCTCAGGAGTGACCACTCTTAGGAAATAATGGATAGAAAGAGCATTTTGACATACGAGGTACTGTTTCTTCACCGACGATATGCATGAGACGAGAAAAAACTTATAAAAAGTATCAGAAAGAATAGGTCATGCTTCCAGGAAAAGAAGATTAAGATTATTTTGTCACTTGTACAGAATGGACAAAGACAGATTAACAAAAACACAATTTTTGAAAACTATGACAATAAAAATACCAAACTAGCATTTCTCAAAGAAGCCGAAGAACATTTGTAACTACTCAACATTAAAAAGGAACGAATTTCAAAGAGAATCTAATTTCGGAAAGCAAAATTTGATGGTAAATTAACAGAGAAAAGCAAGAAGAAATCATGATGTAAAAGAACGAAAGGAAGAGAGCAACAAAACCGAGAAAGGATGAAGACGTTTTGGGAAGACAAGAAGAAGAAAACTGTTTCATGTGGTCTTAAGATGGCCTAGTCGAGTGAACGTACAATAATAATAATAATAATAATAATAATAATAATAATAATAATAATAATAATAATAATACCGTCGAGATAGTGGAATCGAATCCCACTGTCAGCAGTCCTGAAGATGGTTTCCCGTGGTTTCCCATTTTCACACCAGGTAAATACTAGGGCTGTACCTTAATTAAGGCCATGGCCGCTTCCTTCCAACTTCTAGGCCTTTCCTATCCCATCGTCGCCATAAGACCTATCTGTGTCGGTGGAACGTACAGCAATAATAATAATAATAATAATAATAATAATAATAATAATAATAATAGGAAAAATGTTATTTGTTTTACGCCTCATTAACTGCTTCTTTGCGGTTTTCGGAGACACCGAGATGTCGGAATTTCGTCCTTCAGGAGTCATTTTACGTGCCGATAAATCTTCCATCATGAGGCTGACGTATCTTAGCCCGGCGAACGACTGAACAGAAACACTAGATACCTGAAGTGTAATGCCCTCGCCCCTAGAAAAGAGGACGATTCTCTCCTGGTGTGTCTATTTTAAGCGTTAAATAATGAGTTCAGACGAGAAACACCAGATGGCCCCATCTGTCCATGATGGCATTCATTTGCAATGTATAGCCTACACCACGCGCTTTTCAGTATTTAAAGACCACAAAACAGGCAAAGTTCTCATTTCCGATGTATGTATGTTGGGTATTCAGCCCGAAGAGTAGTTTGATCCTCCACAGTTCTACCAATAGATGGCCCAGGCGCTACTGAAGATGCATACTTGAGAAATAAGGAGTTAGCTAGTTCCCCTCTGCTTTCAGAGCCAGAAGCTTCTATTACATGTCAGTTTCTGACATCCCCCTCAAATACCTCCACTTTGAAATGTTACTCTCGTGCAATTAAGTAGCCTGTGGATCCGTCGAGAATCATTACTAGTGCCAGCTGTCCAGGAATTCATATAGGCTGGCAAATAAATACTCAACATTTAGGAAATAGGCAGTTCAATATTGAAGAAAGGCATTTAAAACTTACGAAAATGGGCATTGAAACAATAAAAATGGTTTAAAGTGAGCTAGGGACATTTCGTTATAGTAAAATAACACCGTTTTATTCGATATGAAACTATCGATATGTCGATATTATGAAAACAATATGTCAAATACCAAGCGAGTTGACCGCGTGGTTAGGTACGCGCAGCTGTGAACTTGCATTCGGGAAATAGTGGGTTAGAACCCCACTGTTGGCGGCCCTGAAGATGGTTTTCCGACGCTGTCCCTTAATTAAGACCACGGTCGCTTCCATCCCACTCCTAGTCCTTTCCTATCCCATCGCCGCCATGAGACCTATCTGTATTGGTGCGACGTAAAGAAAATAGTAATAATAGTAATAAAAAAATAATACATCGATTTATCGCAATATCAAGTGATATATTTTTTCCAAAATACAAGCATTTGAAATTGTATTGAATTGTATTAAATTGGGGTCA
The DNA here is from genome assembly GCF_040414725.1 of Anabrus simplex. Taxonomy (NCBI): domain Eukaryota; kingdom Metazoa; phylum Arthropoda; class Insecta; order Orthoptera; family Tettigoniidae; genus Anabrus; species Anabrus simplex. The sequence goes on from NC_090265.1 coordinate 847,850,648, forward strand.
CGATAGTTCCAAGAGAAACAAAATCTAATATAGCGATCAAAATATTGTGTGTAAAATCATGATCCAAATTTGTTTTATTCCCTCCGAACTTTACATGTTTAGATCATTACTTACACACTGCGATACTTCACTATTTTTGTCAGGTACATCCACACTGTACTAATCAGAGGAGCCGTTTCCGCAACTGAAAGTAACTTAATGAAAAAAACACCAAGGCAAAAATATTTATGCGACTATTTACCCACAAAGTAAAAATATCTACAACATGTAAGAGGCCAACAGCAACTAAACTCACGCAAGGCACACATTACACTGTTAAATGAAAGGATATCGAGCAATATAAGGACAAATAATGTCCTTCTTATCGGTCACTACCATTTCTCTATATTAAAATACTTCGTAGCTCTAATTCATGAAAATATTCTCATGAAGTTTACTCTTAATTATAATTTTGTAAGCATTGTTTGATTAATACCAAAATTCCTTCATTTTTCCTAAACATGTTATTGATATCGATAACTAGTTGAGGAAAAATCTTTTTCATTTTTTATTCTCGATTGCCCGAAGACGAGGCCCAACATCGTCGCTGCCGGGACAAAACCTCCTATGTGAAATATTTTAGCTCAGAACTTTGGCTGGTAAGGTTCTGTCATTTAAGGTGCAATATTGTGTGAATGTTGTCAAGGCATTCTCGCTCTTCATAATGTATGTGCTGCGGGTCAGTATATCTCCAAAAATATTATCACATAGGAGGTTTTGTCCCGGCAGCGACGATATGTTCATTCTGGGTCATTGTAGGCCAGAAAATGGCGGGTTTTGTTTGCCCTTTCTTTCTTTTAGGCGTTTTATTTGGCTTATAGCTCTGTTTTTAGCATTTTATGTCTTAACGGCTTTTTTTTTTGTAACTTCACTTTCTTTCGACTACATTTGTACTGCCCGTTCTCAATTCGAATCTTCATTAGTTCATCCATCACCTCTCTTGTGAGAGAGAAATTGAAATGAAAAAATGAAATCAATGCTTGAAAAAAGTACACGAGTATCAAATTATGTGCAAGATAAGTGAAATATATTAAAAGGAGAAAATTTTGAAGTGAGTGTTTTTGAAGAGGAATATCGTACTTGCTTCAATTATGAACCCTTCCCTTAACATCCATTGTTGTGGAGAGAAGTTTCTCGATGTTTCGCAACGTGTTGTCTGAAAACCGACGATCCTTTACAGTTAAAAGCCCGGGGATGAGTATTGTGATATACTGCAAAGCAAATTGAGGTAAGGTTTTCGTATTAAAATTTCTGCAACCCTACTTTGGTTAAGCCAAATATTATACTAATTTCAGTTCTTTTCTCCAGGATGTCCATTGCGGGTTCGCTGAATTCATTCTATGTAGAAAAATATTTAATTCTAAAATCTGTATGTACTTTTTTAACAAACACGGAATTTCTTTTTTAAATTATGTTCATCTAAAAATATACTGTCTCAAAGAAGTATTTCACTGATATATTTTTGCACTGTATGCTGCATAGCAATAAAAGTTTGTATTTTTGAATATTATATTCAATCATTAAAGATGAAGTTCAAACTAAAATTATGAATGAACTTGGACCGCGTTTTTCTCTTTTGCCACTTTTTAGGTTCTTTTGTGATATTTTCAGGTCTTTTATAGGTCTTTTTCGGCAATTTGTAGGTCTTCAAATTCCGAGCCCTAATCATAGTATCAATATCACAATACCGAAAATATCGATATTGAAAAATCGAATATCGATATTTACTCATATCGATTTATAATGCAACGTCCCTAATGTATAGTACGCGCACCTTTTAGTGATACATGGACACGCTAGTGCTGAATCGGTCGACCTCGGTTATCTTCGAGATTCGTATTGGCAACCTTTGAAACACAAACTATGAATCGCGTATGCATCGCTGTGCGACATCTGGCGTACACTTTACGTACTAGTACTGTACTTGTTTACAAAGCAAAGCCAAAATATAGAATTCATGTAAGGAACAAGATTTGCATTGAGAAATGTTATATAATGATATATAATATGTGTGTGACACAGTTGTTGGCTTAAGATAATAAAGGTTTAGAAAATTCATATCGATCGATCATACTATCGATTCAATTCCGATTTCATTTCCATTCAGTGGGCAGTATTACTAGAACCGGAAGAGCTCCCTCCTTATTCCACACCCCTGTACAAAAATCAGTCTCTAAAAAGCGTGCGAATAATAAGTTACCCAATACACATCTGCATTACATTTTGGTTCTTAAACTTACATATTATTATTATTATTATTATTATTATTATTATTATTATTATTATTATTATTATTATTATTATTATTATTATTATTATTATTATACAATCTTCCTGCAACAGCTGCAGGTTATCCAAGGACAAGGAGTACCTGAACAACAATAATAGATACAGACGGATACACAAGATGGTATGAAGTTAAGAGTAGGCAAAAGAGTGAGGCACGTCAAACATATTTAGCTAAGGTCTACAAGTTTGGTTCTTGAAGATCATGATGGACTTCTTGAAAGTAGTAATGGCGATGGTTGACAAAAAATTTAGGAATGGATCTCGAGCACCTAACATCAAGTCGATTACAGAGATGGATGAGAGCTTATATTTTTGCTTTTAGAAGTCTTATTTCTTCCATATCGACCTCCACTGACTGGTTTTCGTTGATCTCAAATCTAATTGTTGGATCAATGATGAAGCCTTCAGAACAGGATGCCTTAAAAACAATAATGACAATGCGTCGGTTGCTTACTCTGTTGGAGAGTCCGTACACTCCTTCATAGATATTTTAACTTTCTTCTCTCAAAGCGTTAGCAATCGTTGATCTGGCTAAATTATGGCTGAGAAATTGAGAACCAAAGATGGAAAAGGATGAAAGTGCCAGAAACGTGTTTTCGAGTAAACTCCAATAATAGGGTTCCCGAGCACAATGGCACTCCCACCTTTCTCTCCCAAAGGAGACCAGGAATTAATAATTACCTAAGGCCTTTGAAATGGACGTGTACTATATCCAATATATTTTATATAATTGCATAACAATATTCAGCTTCGATAAATTTCATTTCCTTAATATAGTGGCTGAGAAATTAGAAAATTCATGAGTGGTAGCACACTGACGCAATGGACAGCATAGAAGAATTGGCACGTTCACCCTTCCCCACTAAACTTAGCTGGGCACATTGGACTGTGGCTCTACCTGTTGAACTTCCTACCAACTAAACTAATGACCTCAGGCACATGCACAAGTTATCACCATACACGGCATGGCTAATACATCCTCTTATTACACATACAAAAGAAAAGAACATTTTTCATATATCTGCACTTTCACCATTTTTCATCTTTGGTCCTCAATTTATGATTGCCCAAAATTTAGGTTTTCAAGGAATAAATTAATGTCGAAATTTATAGAAAAAACGTAACGGATTAAACAACTTACCCGACAATCCAATTTTGATTTTAATTGTTCCCTCTGGATTGTACATTTCTGCATTTTGTATCATCCACTCTTCGGCCTCCTGCCTTTATATCGTCGTGCTGTATCATAACTCCTATCCATTATTTTTCTTAAGACTGGTCACGCCGGTCAGTCACATATTGACATGCAGTCCATCAGAACAATTTGCGTTGAGTTCATTTTTCTATGCGAGAGTGTAAAGGAAAATGAGCCTTACTGTACCGTATTGTAGGAATGTACGATTGGAAAGCAGTTATCCACGCTTAGAATGTAATGCATTTAAGGTTCCTTTTCGTTTACAAAATAGCGTAGGAAAATGAACTCAAAGAAAATTGTTCTGATAGACTGTATATCAATATGTGGCTGGGAGGCGTGACTTGTCTTAGGGGAAATAATGGATAGGAAGAGCATTGTCAAATTCACGGTTTTACCACAGCATCAACGATATATGGTCGGGTAGAGGAAATAAATGGCAGTGTGATGTAATCCTTAAAGAATGAGTGGTTAATGTACGTCAGATCGTATCTTTCAGAGTGCAGTCTTGTTGTTCTAAGTATTGCGGCATAAGATTACTCTGTTGGTGCGTATACTCAACATGTGCAGCTTGCAACTTCGAGTACTTAAGTAAGATTTTTCTACAACAAAACAAACGAGGATCAGTCCGACTCCTTGGCTGAATGGTCAGCGTAGAGACCTTTGGTTCAGAGGGTCCCGAGCTCGATTCTCAGCCGGGTCGGGAATTTTAATCACGTATGATTAAATTTTCTAACTTGGGGACTGGCTGTTTGTGTTTGTCCCAGTACTCTTCATATTCGCACAACACACTGCCAACCACAACAGAAACACACAATACATCCCTCTACGTAGGGTTGGCGTCAGGAAGGGTATAAGGCTGTAAAAATTGGCCACATCCGCATATGCGACACAGTTCGCACCCGTGACCCCACAGGTGTGGCAAAAGCGGTAGAAGAAGAAAACATACGAGGATCGGCAGTGTCCGTCGGAAAGCATTCAATACGGACGTACGAGTATACTCCTGGAACCAAGTCATGCGACTTCTATTTTCTAGGAATCCATAATCGCTAGAGTTATGGGGATTTAAGTCCGACTCGTTGGCTGAATGGTCAGCGTACTGGCCTTCGGTTCAGAGGGTCCCGGGTTCGATTCCCGGCCGGGTCGGGGATTTTAACCTTCATTGGTTATTTCCAATGGTTAATTCCAATGGCCCGGGGGCTGGGTGTTTGTACTGTCCCCAACATCCCTGCAACTCATACACCACACATAACACTACCCTCCACCACAATAACACGCAGTTACCTATACAACGCAGATGCCGCCCACCCTCATCGGAGGGTCTGTCTTACAAGGGCTGCACTCAGCCAGAAATAGCCACACGAAATTAAATGGGGATTTATTCTCTCGAAACAATGAAGGCATGAACTTATAATCTGAAAAATCAAGCATCATGAGGTTTTCGAAGTAAGATGACGATAATTTTCTTTTTGTCGGTGACCAAGGGATAATATAATAAATTATTTCTACAATTGACTTTACGCTGCACCGACGCAGATAGGTCTTATGATGACATGGGCTAGGATTGGGAACGGAGTGGCCGTGGCTTTAATTAAGGTGAGAAAATTGGAAACAACGAAAAACCATCTTCAGGTTTGCCAACAGTATCTCCCAGATGCAATCTCACAGCTGTTTTGTAGGAATTCATAAGCGCTAAGCCCCTAATCGCACGGCCAACTCGCTCGGTAATAAAAGGTTTGTTAATATCTCGAACTTATTCTTTGTGCTGCTCATCGCACTTTGTCACACGCTCGATGGAAACGACTTCTTGGTAAATGATGCAAAATGTATTGCACATTAAATCAAGAAATTGGTATCTGCTCTTCTCTGAATGAATCTCTAAAACAAGGGGTCAGTATAGTCTGGAACAGCTTGTACACAATGATACAATCCTAACACACTCAGTATAACGAACTTGTTGCGTTAGTGGCAGAAAACAAAGATGACAGGGAAACGTTAATGAGATCGAAGGAAAAATTACGGATTTACAGAGACCACTTAGGGAGATCTCAGACGAATTGCAAAGCGAAAATTTACCTACAATCCAATTAGTTCTACTTTTGTAGCACAAGCTTCAACAAGTTTGTAGTGTCACTGGCAATGCCTGTGATGAGATTAATTAATTCCGTTTTAAATGTGGTTTGATGATGATGGTATCATTATAAAATAGATTTGTAATAATTAACTAGCCTAATGGATATCTATATTTACAGAGTTCTTACACGAACATGTACTACAGGATTCTAATGTATTTTTAACAGGAGGTACGCAGGATTAAAAATCGAGCCATGATCTTTTTATTTGAAAAGGTATTAATTACCTCCAAACATATAATTTCTACCTTCCTGTGGCCCTCTTTCCGTGATCTCAATATGCTTGGCAAAACTCAAAAACAGGAAATTCTGAGCTGTGTGCAACCAATGCGTACTAGCTATAGTCTACAGGTACAACATTCAATCATTAACGTAGCAATTTTTGTATAGTTAATTTATTTTGTCTTATAACTAGACTGGAATGTTATAATTCATAGAATATTTCATCAATTCAGAACAAGTTTTTTCTCAGGTAAGTCTTTATGATTTCGACACAAGTTCTGTATTACTTCATTATTTGATTACATCATTGTTTTATTAACGTCGAGTGTTCAAGTGCAATGTTATCGCCCTTCATAAAGAAAGACCGTTTCAAGGACTGGAATGTTAACAGAAAGATCCTCAAATCAATCACTCAATCACTCAGTCAATCAATATTGATCTGCATTTAGGGCAGTCGCCCAGGACGCAGATTTCCTATCTGTTGTTTTTCTGGCCTTTTCTTAAATGATTGCAAAGAATGTGGAAATATATTGAGCATCTCCCTTGGTAAATTATTGCAAGCCCTAAATCCTCTTCCTATAAACGAATAATTTCCTTAATTTGTTCTCTTGAATTCCAAATTTATCTTCATATAGTGATCTTTCCTACTTTTAAAACCACCACTCGAACTTATTCGTCTACTCTTGTCATTCCACGCCATATCTCCACTGACAGCTCAGAACATACCACTTAGTCGAGCAGTTCGTCTCCTCTTCTCCGCAACAGCTGAAGTAGATCTGTATAATTAAATTCATCCCGGAGATGATGATAATGATGATATCTCAAAGTGGTGAATCAGGCATGAGAGGGATCTACGAGGGCTGACTGCAGTTGCAAGATGTATTTTATATATCCCAACAACAAGCGCACCCAGTACATAGTGCGTCAGTAAAGCTGCAGCCAATTAAAACCAGACCACATCAGCGATCTATTGATGATCAACAGTAATTATATATCGTATTCAATTGCAAACAAGAGAAAAGTTACGGCTATCTTTCAAAAGACTGGCTTCATTTCAATACTATGAGCTCAATTAAAATACATGAGGTAAATTACAGATTTATGATGCATAAGAATTCATAAGCTAGGTCATTTAATACTGGTCTTGGTCAAAAGCCATGAGGTTTGCTCTACAAACACAAAAGCTCTCAGCGGAAGATATTGTGAAGCTATACAGAAGCTCGACAGGTAGTAGCCTAGCCCCTGGCCCCTGCCTTGCCTGTTTGCATTGCAAGGGTGCGGGGAGGTTTGCGTGTCCTCGATCCTCACGTCAAGCTCTGGCCAAACCCAGGCCACAAGTTTCTCGCTCTTCGACTTGGCGTCGTCTTGCGGTACCAGCCTCCCGCTGGGTGCGGACACGCGGGTTATTTCCGGTTACTTCGCGTGCTTCAGGCGTGGGGCCAACTCTCTCCTCATCGCTGGTTTTTCAAAATAGCAGCCTCGTAACACGGCTGGCGTCGCACGCGATTATCCAGTGGTGCCCAAAGTGGCTCTCCGTCTTCAGTTCTCGCCTTCAGCCTGTTACAAAAGTTATTTTATTATAATTGGGAACATACATGATCTTCATTTTCATTTTAAATGCGCTCCTCTGATCCAAAATTCAAAATTGTGGTCAGAATGTACAATTAGAAATTCAAACACCTACATTTAAAAACAGAAATGCCACAGATGCAAATACGTGATCTCGTTGGTTTGATGGCATCATCTAGGTTGACTGAATTATCAGACGAAGTAACACACGGTATGCCTTGATAAATATGGAAACAGTTCACATACGTCTATTTTAGTGTCTGGTTAAATGAAATTCAATTCGTACATTATGTGTAATAATCTGAGTGTTATGTTTCAGACTTAACATTACTCCCGCACAGACAACGAATCAGATAGGTTATAAATGGTTTATGGTCCCGATGTGCACAATGCTCGCATAATAATCCACAGAAATTATTTATCAATGTGCTAAAGGACCCTAATACTAGGAAGAAATGGTTTTTGGCGTGCCTATGAAGTGTCAGTGTCGGAGAAGTGTACAATGTATTGCTGTGAAGATAATTTGTTAATGTAAGCTGAATATCGTCGCTGCTACGGTAAAGCCTCGTATGTCCCAACGTTCTTCCTGTCCATTATTTGCCTCAATACTGGTCACACCTCCCAGCCACATATGGATTCGCAGTATATCAGAACAATTTTCGTTGTGTTAGTTTCCCTTTGCTAACATGTAGAGGAGAATGAACCACAAATGCATTATACTATAGGAGTGCGTAAATATTTCATGCAAATATACAGGGTCTCTCATATAAACTAAGACTGGCGAAGCGGCGTTTCCACTCTCCAATACGTAAGCTGCAGTATGGAAGGCGCGCGCATCGCTCTTAACCTTGCAAGCAGCCTGCAAGTGTTCCACCGCGCAAGCATCAGTCGCCAGTCTGAATCTCAGCTGTTAACATGGCAGGACAGTTATCATTGCAACAACGTATTTTCGTACATAAATGTTTCGGTTTAATCTTAATGGACGTGTGAACAATCATATCTCTCACTATTGGTGTGCAAAAAATCCTAAATGTGTTTATGAGGTGCCTCATTATGATAGGAAGATTGGTGGTTGGTGTGCTGGTACGGCAAAACGAATAATTGAGCCTATTATTTTCGAGACGACAGTAAATGCAGAGAGGTACCAAGATGACATTCTGACACCGTTCTTCCATCAGTTAACGAAGAACAAAAATCGCGTGAGTGTTTCAACAAGATTTAGCCCCTGCTCATAGAGCAGAAGATTCCCTTCTCACAACATCGTAAGTGTTTACGGACAGAGTGATCAGTGCTGGCCTGTTTCCCCTTAGTTCTTCAGATCTAACAGTGTATGATTTTTACTTGTGGGGTAAACTGGAATAAAAAAGTGTATCTAAAAATCCTCACACATTGGAGGAACTGAAAGAAATCAGAAACATTCCAGTGGCAGAACTCACTCGCCTTAGCCAGAATGTGGTTACCAGATACAATGCCTGTATAACCCAGGAAGGACGACACTTCCAGTATCTTTTATAAGGTAAGATTTCATATATGATTGTATACACGCTTAAACAGGGCAGCCGCGTTCGACATATAAGTTCGGTTGAGGCAGTTGCCGTAGCGCAGAGACCCTGTACGATAAAGTTCAATTTCCTCTACAGATAACCATAGGGAAATGATCACAACGAACGTTGTTCTGATGGACTACATAGCCGTATATGGCTGCGAGACATGACCAGTCCTAAGGTAAATAATTGAATAGGAAGAGGATCTTTTAGTCACTTTTCCACGTCTGCTCTTCAAGTAGTGAATCATCTTCTTCTTCTTCTTCTTCTTAATTCTCAATCCTAAGACTGGTTTGCAGCAATTCGTCTTCTCTGTAATCCGCTAATTTCTTCATTTCCACATATGAGCCTGCTCCTACGTCATCTCTGATCTGTCTTTCATATTGCAGTCTAGGTCTTCCTCTTCCTCTTTTACCTTGAATCATTCCTTCCACGACATTAACTATGAAACCATTGTGCCTATAGAGATGGCCAATTAATTGGTCTCTTCTCTTTCTTATTGTTGCTAAAAAGGATCATTTTTCATCTATTCGTCGAAGAACTTCTTCATTTGTGAGTTTTGCTGTCCATGAGATCTTTTCCATCCTCCTCCAGTACCACATCTCAAATGCTTCCAGACATTTCTTATCACATGCACTAATAGTCCACGTTTCTGAGCCATACATGACCACACTCTATATATACCACTTAATAAATGTCTTCTTAATCTCCACATTTAAATTCCTCGAAGTAAGAAGTATCCTTTTCTTGTAAAAAACAATCTTTGCTTGAGAAATTCTGCTTTTTATGTCGACTGAACTTTTGCCATCTGGAGTGATTTTACTTCCTAAATAGGTAAGTGGTATATCACTAATTATAATGTTGACTGCAATATGCTGGCGGTTGCATACCATAATTTTGGTCTTTTTTGTATTATTTTCATGTTATATTTATATTTATATTTATATTTATATTTATATTTATATTTATATTTATATTTATATTTATATTTATATTTATATTTATATTTATATTTATATTTATATTTATATTTATATTTGAATCTATGATATCTAAAACAGTTAGTGAATTTATGAAACGAACTTAATTCAAACGTAAGCTAAGTTTTGGTTCGTTCATATTAAATTAATAAGCCTAACGGTTCCATGAACCGAACTAAGTGTTTTAATTATATTAATTTATTTTAGCATGTGAAATTTGCTTACTTACTTATTTTCTATTGCTTTACTTATTTAGTAAAGAAGCTTAAACAAATTTAGGCAACAATAACCGCCTTAAGAATTCATCTAGGTATATTATAGAAGCGCCGGCCCCGTGGTGTAGGGGTAGCGTGCCTGCCTCTTACCCGGAGGTCCCGGGTTCGATTCCCGGCCAGGTCAGGGATTTTTACCTGGACCTGAGGGCTGGTTCGAGGTCCACTCAGCCTACGTGATTAGAATTGAGGAGCTATCTGACGGTGAGATAGCGGCCCCGGTGAAGAAAGCCAAGAATAACGGCCGAGAGAATTCGTCGTGCTGACCACACGACACCTCGTAATCTGTAGGCCGTCGGGCTGAGTAGCGGTCGCTTGTTAGGCCAAGGCCCTTCAAGGGCTGTAGTGCCATGGGGGGGATATTATAGATGCATTTATTTTAAAATCGTAATTTTTTAATATTGGTATTTATGTCCGACTTGATGCTCCAGTAATGACGGAAGCCTTACACTTTAATGAATTTTCTAATATGGGAACCAATCTAGAAACGAATTTCAAATATTATTGAAGTGATTTGTTTCTACTGTTTTTCATGTACTCTAATCTAAATATTTATTTAACGACAGAAAACAAGGCATCTTCTTCCAGTATAACACGTTTTCCTTGTATTTGATTTGTACACTTAAATAAATGAAAATTATGCATGGACCTAATTGAGAGAGAGTTTTATGTCTTAAAAATATCCAATATAAAAGCATACGAGGGCTGTTTTTTAAACCTCCGATCATGCATGTAAGTAAACAAGAGATAGTCGTCAGTCAGATCTCTGCATCGTGTGATCACTCAACATCCCCCCCCACGCAACATCTCCCAAAGTCGGCTCCAAAGCGTCAGTCGTAGCCAAGCCACGGGCAATTGAATATGACCGCTAAGATTGATACTCCGAACTGTGATACGTTTTCTGCAAGCAGAAGGATGTAACGTTTCCGAAATCCATCGCAGAATGAGTATAATGTTATGGTGTGGTGAACACTGTGTATATAGTGTACAGGAATAGTCTCGGCAAGTTAAAAAAGAGCGAAGGACGGTGGGCAAAGACGCAAGTCTGTCGCTACCGTACGCATGGTTAAGCGTGCTGATGAGTTTGAAGGCATGGTTGAGTTGACAACTCGTCGCTACCAACGAAGAACTTCAGGAGGGTGTCCAGACGCACCTTACCTCACTGGCGGCAGACATCTTTGCAAAGGGCATCGCAAAGCTGGTAACGAAATGAAATGGCGTATGGCTTTTAGTGCCGGGAGTGTCCGAGGACATGTTCGGCTCGCCAGGTGCAGGTCTCTTGATTTGACTCCCGTAGGCAACCTGCGTGTCATGATGAGGATGAAAATAATGATGATGAAGACGGCACATACACCCAGTCCCCGTGCCAGAGAAATTAACCAATGATGGTTAAAATTCCCGACCACGTCGGGAATCGAATCCGGGACCTCTGTGGCCAAAGGCCAATATGCTAACCATTTAGCCATAGAGCCGGACGCAATGCTGGTGTCACGACACGACAAATGCCTAAAAGATTTTGGAAATTATGTAGGAAAAATAAGTATGAAAGTATTAAACTTTTACTAAAAAAACAATTTTGTTACGTCAATGTGTCTTTATTTTATAGCCCATCGGAGGAAGAAACGAATTTTTTTCGAATTACTTCCCGGTATTATCAACCGTCTAATGATCATGTACCCGATTCACGTTGTTTCCGACTGTCCTGTATAATTTGAAATGTTGCGAGAATTTTCACTCCACTCTACCGCACATTCGCTTTCATACTGTCCGAATGTTCATTCAGTAGCAAACAACCATTACACCATCTAAGCTTAGTTGTCCCTAAATTTCTAGTAAAAAGTCTGTTCTCTTAACCCTTGGTTCCAAGTGAAGCCATTATTCTTTACTTCAACACCTGGAGGATTTCCGAAGCAACGTGAAGGAGAAAAGTCCGGTAACCTGTAACCAGTTACACTGATCAACAAAAAATGACCTTCGGTGCGTATGTTGGTATCCAACACGCGTTCTAAGATAACTGAAATATGTTGATTCAAAATACCCAAACCATTTGTGTCTATCACCGACCGTTCTTGATACGACATCAACCACTTACATATATTTAACATTGTATCAAGAAAAACAGCACAGAGAGAGAAGTTTCACTAGAAAATTGGTTGATACATGGAGTACTAATGAACATGGATTTAGCTAAGATTAGAGCAAATTCACCAAAGGGCACTTATTGGATTTCGTCGCTGCTGGGACGAAACCTCCTATGTGAAATATTTTAGCTTAGAACTTAAGCCGGTAAGGTTCTAACATCTAAGGTGCAATATTGTATGAATATAGGCAATGCATTCTCGCTCTTCATAACGTTTGTGCTGCGGGTCAGTATATCTCCAAAAATATTATCACATGGGAGGTTTTGTCCCGGCAACGACGATTTGTTGTTACACAGCCGTACACGTAGCGAAACATATCTGGTGAATTTATACAACTTCTGGACCTCAATGTTCACTGTCACTGGCAATAAAAAAGAAGCAAATGAAAATATTCGGCTTTCCATGAAAAATAACTAAAAACAACGAAAACATTTCTCGATGAACGCTGTTCCATTAAAAATAAAACTTTGTCAACATCTTCAAAATCTGATGTGATAGAGCAAAACGGATTTCAGATTTGTAATCAGCATGAAAAACTCCATTAGAAACTGTAAACATCATAGGCCTATTAGGTATCTGCCCCCTTTAAATGTCTTATTAAAGGCTTAGTACAGACTGAGATTGTGCAATCTCCGCAAGCCTGGGCAGTATTCATCATGTAAGCCAAGACCTCTAATGGGCTGTATGCATCAGAAGCATTTTTAATTATTTCTATGAATATAATGTGATAGCGTTAATATACTGTAAGAACGAGTCTCTGAAATGAGCATATAGCAATGTTGTATGCACCAATAAACAAATAAATATATTAATTAATAAACATAATATAGATTGACGTTGAATCCAAATCACTGAACGGTGACTTTCCATTTCGAAAAAACCTCACTTGTATTGACCTGTATTCGAAACACATCACCGGGAAAATGAGATAAATGATGTGTCTTGAATGATTTTTGGGCATTCTTTTACTGCGGCAAAAATAATGTAATGCCTTGTTAACGCTTCAATGGCAACAGGAATTCTTTGCAGAAGTCTACACATTCTTGTCCTGCAGTCATGAACATAGTCACCTACAATGACATTAAAACAAAAACGGAAGCAAAATATTTAAGAACTATAAGTAACTGCTGAACTGGAGACACTGATATGTTTCAGTCTGTGGGAAAACTCTAACCTATTTTCCATTTCTTCTAGTACCTCGTTCATTATGCCTTTGGTAATTAGGTATCTTTATAAAAAAAAACTTTCTTCTGACAACTCTAAAACGCCGTTTTTTCATAGTATAGGTCGTCCTTTGCCTTCTCAATTGTACAAATAGTTTTCAAACAGCAGTAAAGCTTCAAACTTAAGTTTTCATTTTTTGTTACATGCTACCATTTTGAAATTTTAACACCTGTTAAGACGTTTAACACAGGACTGATGCCATGTTAATTTAACACAAGTATAAACAATTTGCTAGAGGTAAAAATTATTGGTGGGCCGATGACCTTAGATGTTTGGCCCCTTTAAACAACAAGCATCATCAAAAATTCTTGATGAGATGACCACTTTGTTAAATTATATGTTAAGTCTCCTTAACATCAGTGTTAACAATTACCATTCGTTGAAAAAACTGGGCCTTAGACACCGCATATATAGGGATGACATAAGTTAAATATTTTTTTTTTTTTTTTTTTTTGCTAGGGGCTTTACGTCGCACCGACACAGATAGGTCTTATGGCGACGATGGGATAGGAAAGGCCTAGGAGTTGGAAGGAAGCGGCCGTGGCCTTAATTAAGGTACAGCCCCAGCATTTGCCTGGTGTGAAAATGGGAAACCACGGAAAACCATCTTCAGGGCTGCCGATAGTGGGATTCGAACCTACTATCTCCCGGATGCAAGCTCACAGCCGCGCGCTTCTACGCGCACAGCCAACTCGCCCGGTAAGTTAAATATTATATTTCAGTTTGCCACCAACAGTTCTTACTGTACATCCCTGCTGCGAAGGTTAGAAGCATAGTTTTCTTTCTTGCAAGGAAGTTCGTGCAGCACGCCTCCTTGTGTACAAAGTTATGCACAAGTCAGTTTCTGAAATTGATGCCAGCATATTGCATCAGATGCGATAGGCTCACCTCCAGATGGCTGACTTTCCATTAGCTGTGCTTGTGGAAGCACGCATAGTGTAGCTGGGTCTTTTAAAATAGTTATCCTCGCACCAAGGCTCCCAATACCTCCTAAATCTACTTTATCTGAAAGTAGTCTACGTAACGTGCCTTCCCCATGCTTGGCATAGAGTGGCCGAAGAGGTTCGGATCAACTACCCTGAAGTATATAAGTTAATTGCAAATGGCAAGAAAATATTCCTGAAGGCTCCCCTTAGAGTTCAAAGTTGAAATAAACTGCTCCTACCCTGCCTCTTCCACATAAGCCTGTCCTTAGTCGTTGGGGAACTTGGCTCGACGCTGTTCAATATGACTGCAGCAATTATTATTCCTTCAAGACGTTTGTTCAGGAATTTGATCCTTGCAATTCATCATCTGCCAGGATTGAGCAACTTTTTTTTACTTCTGCCAGCTTGGTCGGAAATTTGGCATTCATATCATCGAATTTCGGTGTGATACCAAGAGCAATCACCCGTCTTGAAACTATGGGCTCCCACTAAGTAACGCATTGGATATTGTGAAGAACATTGAAAGCGATTTAAAGAAAGGGAAGGATGAGGTGGCTGAAAAAATTCTGAAAAACTGCAAGGGCTGAAAAAATTCTGAAAAACTGCAAGGAGTGCTGTTGTCAAATGAACGTATTTTTAGGACATTAAAATCCACCCCTTAATTATTAGCATGTGTACCCGTTCTTTGCACGGGAATTGGTAATGAATTACACGATTCCTTCATGAATTTATATGAAGTTACATGCCTGTATTCAAACGTTCAATACGGCATGTTACACTGATATTCTTCTACCAAAGCAGGTGGCAGTAAGGTGAAGTACGATAAAGCTAAACAAATTGGAGACAGAATGAGGACGATCACATAGATTATTGAACGATACAGTTCCTGGTCCGAAGTTGTGCGAAATACTGCCTACATCCCGCTTACGTATTGTTGTTTATCTGAAACCTGGAGTGGCGCCCTTGGCTGAAGGCTCATGAAACCAATAGTTAATGATAACCTCTCTTAATTACTCTTCTATCGAAAAGAGTGAAATGGATCTTTAATTATTCCCCCTTAAACCACCTTGAAAGGACATGGCAGCCTGTAAAACGACCCTTTAATGATATCACCCTTATTAATCGTCCTATCGAAAGGTACACATGAGAAAAAGTTTTAGATTTCTATTCAGGTTGATCTTGTATAGTTTGTGGGAGAGTAAATCATTATCTCGGTTTCCGATAAACCCCCCAGTCCATTCCATGAACATGAAATGCTATGGATCTTGGAAACTACCTTTGGACAGATGAATGCTAAATATGAAGTTTGGTTGAAATATTTTTGCAGTAGTTTTGGAATTATAATAAATATATTTATTTTACACGCACCCACTTTTAGGCTAAATCCGCTGGGACTTAGATTGAAATACAATCCGTTATTGATATCTCCCTTATTAATCCTCCTATCGGAAAGGTGCGCATGAGAAAAAGTTTAGAAATTGATTTCCATTAAGGCTGGTAGATTTCCATTAATGTTGGTCATGTATTTTGTGTTGTAGGGTGAAATAAGTATTTCGATCTTCCTATAAACTCCCAGTCCATTCAGGTTAGAAAAAATATTGGCCCTAAAATCTACCCAAGTGCAGGTGGATTATAAGAAGATTGATAGAAATATATCAAGTAGTTTTCCAGTTATAAGAACTCAGACAAACCGACAAAAAGTCAGACACCAAAGCTAAAAATATGCAAATAGTCATTATTACGCATAAACCGGAAACTGAACGAAAATTTACAGATGCACGTTCGTTACGATGTTGTTTATATAGATTATTATTAATAATATATATTTCGGGAAAGGTATTTTGTTAATAAACCTACTGACAATTTAATACTCTTATATCATAATTGTTAGACCCAGAATTCGATCCCGCAACCCTGAAGTGAGTGACCATCCAGTAACAGAGTTGGTGTGTGGAGTGAAGCTAATACCCTCCCACCGGCTTTCTTCGTAAATAATCCCCACTAATTCCAATGGTTCCCACTCATAGTATGCATCTTGTGGGTCTGCCTCTACTGCACTTTTCCTTCACTTCTGAGTCTGTAA
Organism: Anabrus simplex; assembly: GCF_040414725.1. Taxonomy (NCBI): domain Eukaryota; kingdom Metazoa; phylum Arthropoda; class Insecta; order Orthoptera; family Tettigoniidae; genus Anabrus; species Anabrus simplex. The sequence continues at coordinate 847,867,261 of NC_090265.1, forward strand.
CTTTGTAGAAGTGACTGATGCGGTTCTGTTTTGTTCCAGGGAAGAGCTTCACGCTGACGATCACGGTGAGCTCGTCGCCCCCGCAGATGGCTACCTACAACAAGGCGATCAAGGTGACGGTGGACGGACCTCGAGAACCGCGCTCCAAAACGAGTAAGTGCTGCTTCTTGTCCCTAAGTATCGATTGAAGTCTGCAGTGTGTTTCTCCACTGTCTCTGTGAACTGCAGTAGAACCTCGATTATCCGAGTCGACCTTGGATAATACTCATGGTCATAGAAATATTTTTTAAAATAGTCAATAAATATCGTGCAGTGTCACTTAACTTCTTCTCATACCTCAGTGAATTCTTTGTGATTTAAAAGCAAAGAAAACTTTCACGTTTGATTTCCAGTAAATAATGTAGGCCTACAACATTAGTTGTGTAATACGAAGAGTAGATATTAATGCTGCAATAAAATGCCTATTAATTTGTATGAAATATTACATTAACTCTTTCTGTGACAATAGGCCTACGTATGTTGAAGATACAATACAATCAAATAAATTATATGTTTATGACTTTTTGTTACATCTTACACTTGAAGTTCTTTACATCCGTTTGTTACATAGCAGAACACCTTTCTTCGACGCTATAATATAATGCGCGGCACAGAATTCATAACAAAACGTTTAAGAATTACTGGATTAAAAATTAAATGTAGAGTTTTACATTTGCAGGTTTGGCTCGGATAATGTGGTGCCTCAAGTAATCGGGGTTCTACTATACAATCAATTGGTTTATTATTTTCATCTGCCGGAATTCATTAAGAAAGGGCATCACATAGTTACCATTCAAGTTCATAATGAATTCATAATGCAGGAAATAAATAATCCGCGTCCGTTTTATGTGAGAAATTTCAAATTAGTAACTTGTATTAGTATTGCTGTCCGACATCCAGCAATTCCTTATTGCTGTACAAGATATAGCCGAGCAAAGAAGCTGATTTCTTTTAAGTGGACAGGTTATTGGCGAATTTTTGCATATATTACAGTTTTGCACCTGTGAAACAGGTTTTCTTCATCCAATGTAAGACTATAGGGGATGATTTATAGTATAAAATGAATTTTAGTTCAGCACAACAACGTTCGTTGTGCTCATTTTGCTATGATTGTCCGTAAAGGAAATTGAACATTAGGATACAGTACTGCTCCGTAAGAATGTATGTTTGCATGAGGTATTTACGCGCTCATACAGTACAGTGTATTTAAGGTTCATTTTTCATTACACATTATCGTACGTAAGTGAACACACCGAACATTGTTCTGATGGACTTCATATCCGTATGTGGCTGGGAGGCGCAACCAGTCTTAAGGAGAATAATGGATAGGAAGTGCATTGGGAGATACGAGGTTTTGCTGCGACAGAGAAGATAACCTTCTTCATCGTTGCCTCTTCCCATTTCATTTGGGCTGGATTCTCCTGGAACGCAATTTCCAGGCCTTGCGATTCTATGTCATCTGTGCAGTGAGATGAGTTTTTTTTTGTTTGCATTTCTTTGCTGGTTACGGACTCCCACGAAGTCAACAGTAGATGCTTCTTCGCTTTTGTGGAGATAGCTAGAACGCTTCGTGTCATTACTTAGGCCTATGTTCAGATTTACTCATATCTACGGTGCAGATTTTGATAAAAATTAATCTCTTGTAAATGGTCAAAGACAATGCAGAGTGACAATTAAGTGCATTATGCAACAAATAGGTTAGATATACACTATGTGGTTTACATAGGTACCAAAATAAATTTTCTCTACATTTGCGTATTTTTACTACTGTATTTGCTATTTGCTTTACGTCGCACCGACACATATAGGTCCTATGGTGACGAGGGGACAGAAAAGGCCTAGGAATGGAAAGGAAGCGGCCTTGGCCTTAATTAAGGTACAGCCCCAGCATTTGCCTGGTGTGAAAATGGGAAACCACGGAAAACCATCTTCAGGGCTGCTGACAGTGGGGTTCGAACCCACTACCTCCCGGATGCGAGCTCACAGCTGCGCACTCCTAACCGCACGACCAACTCGCCCGGCCCGTATTTTTAACATGTGGGTGTATATTTAAACTACTTTCTTCACTTTCCATAATTTTATAGGTAATTTTTACCGACTGTGGTCAAATGTTCATTTTAGTATCTTTCTTAGAGGTGAAACCTAGATTTTTCGTGCTTAGGTCGATGGGGATATTATTCTCTCTTTAAGCAACTAAAGTCGATTTCGGCCTGTGTTTTAGCGTAATTGAAAGCACTGTGCGATGCTTCAACATGTTGAAACCAGTGTGATGTCCCTATGTGTTAAGATTCGGGGCTTACCCTTCACAACTACCGCGGAAGTGTTTCCTTTTGTAGCTGCTTGGTCTGCATTATGTCACTTCAGGGAAGAGCCGTCGCAGTCGGCAGTAGATGTACCCGAAAGAAGTGATAGGCTTATGTAACACGTACTGCGATATTCTATATATATATATGTTGTAAATGACACATGTCCTCCTAAACCACTGAAGCAAAATCAACGAAACTTGGTACACTCATAACTTACTATCTGCAGACGAGCACTGTGGGGGTAAGCCATCCCTAGCACCCTTAGGTGTGGGGCGTCAGGGGGGTTATATATAAAATTAATCGAAAATAGTGTCGAATCCATTGGTTTCGGGGTCGCTGAGATGAATAATAACACTCCGGATTTTTTTAAAGTCCAACTTCAGCCCCCTTTGGAGTGGGGGCCGAGGGGTTGGTGATATATATAAAATTAATCGAAAATAGGGTCGAATCAATACTGTTTGGAGTTGCCGATATGAATAGTGACACTCCAGTTATTTTTAAAATACAAGTTCGGCCCGCTTTGGGGTGGGAGGCGTAGAAATATTACCTACTATCTGTGGTGGCAAGACGCCCCTAGTACCCCTAGAGAAGGGGGTGAAATATTATCTATATTAATGAATGGAAGGTATAAAATTAAAATAGACGTGAATGAATGAGGCACTTCCAGGCATCTCGAAAACTTAAAACTTGGTACCAGAGAAGCTGATGACTTCAGGATCCCTAAAAAATCGAACATTTCCAAAATACACAGCGGGAGCCTCGCTGGAAGTCTCAAATTTGGGGCTGAACATAAGAACGCAGTCGGATACGCCCAAAACGACAAGCTATAAGTTTCATGGGCTTAAACGTTTCCTGAAAGTCCTCATTTTTAACACCCTCCCCCAAATCAAGATGGCGCCACAATCTGCCAGACGAGCTAGAAAGTTGAAATTTGGCCAAATTATTCCTTTTATCCTCTAACAGACTGAAAAAATAAGAGGTGTTTAAATTATTTATTTTACCCCCATAAAACATTGAAATATGGAGGCAATTTTAATGACGGTTCAGACCTTCCTTTCGTGGTATTTGGTGGCTAAATGGAAAGTCGTATCACACTTTTGCACTTTTTACGCGTGTCATTGCTGCTTTGATTCACTTATCCTAAAGATAGGATAATGAAATTCTAAGCGAACATTGGCTTATTGAGTCAAATTCTATGTTTGTAGCGGTCACATATGTATCCGAAAAATAATGAAATGTGAGAAAACCTTACCCTAACCTAATCTTACCCATAAATAGATGAGATACTAGAACATATCATAGGACCAGCCATTTAGACCGTTGTATGTGGCGTCTTATCGTAGAAGCCGTTTGTCGATATGATGTACCGCTTAGAGCAGTTTGCCTTTAAATGAAGGTAAAAATGCACATACTTTCGTATGTCGATCTGTATTTATTCATTGAAGTCGATTTGTAGCGATCTAGAAAGGGTGTATGTGCCTTTGTAATTAATACTTTACATCGATAATGACTCTCAGTAGGAGGGCGTCTGCTATTGTAATCAGTACTCCCCATATCGAATTTGACTGGCAGTATGAATGGGGTCCTTCTCCAACTCCTGTGTACCATTGTAATGAATAATTTCCTTCTCGATTTGACTGGAAGAAGGCTAGGGAGCATGCATTTTTTACAAAACTCCTTTACCCGATTGTGTTTGGCAGTAGGCAAGGGTGTCCGTCATTATAAACAAATTTACCCATCCAAAACGTGACTGACGTTAGGCATAGTGGCCTGCTATTATAATGGAAACTCACCAACTCAGTGTGACTGGCAGTAAGCTGACTGGCATTAGGAAAAGGGGCCTGTCATTATATTGGTAACAGCACAAATCAAATTTCACTGGCAGTAGGGAAGGTGTCTGCCATTATAATAAAAATTCCTCAATTGTTACCTGTCTGAAAGTAGGAAATGGGACCTGCCATTGCAACGAAAACTCCCCACATCGATTGTGACCGCGCAGCAGGAAATAGGGCTCGCCATTATAATGAAAATTCCCAACTCAATTGCGAATGGCAGTAGGCAAGTGGACCTGCCGTTATCGTCCCAACTCCGCAACTAGCACTTCACTTTGGAAACAACGTATGTGGACCTCCCTATGCTGTTTCTCTGATAACGCTAAGAGACATGGAATTTTAAAGAAATATTGTTGACTACATGTACAGTAGTATACAATATAGAATACCGTAGCGAAGCACGGGTACATTTGCTAGCATGTCTACAAAATGCAGACTTAGCAGTTAGACAAGGAAACTTTTCCTCTGATACAGTCACTTTTTGTCAGTACAATAGCTAAATGTTTAGCATCCTGGCCTTTGATCCAAGGAGTCCTGGGTTAGGTTCCCCGTCGGGTCAGGATTGTAACGTTTATTGGTTCATTCCTTCGGCTCAGGAACTTCATCATTAGAATTCACCATGTATAGGTTCCGATCTTCACGAACACGTAGGTAGCCTACAGGCGTAAATTCGAAAGACCTGCTCCTATCCTCTCCACAGACTATGCACTATTATTATCTATTTACATATTTCACGCCCACATTCGAGCACTTAAACCATATACAGTACATCTAAGTCTTAAAATCATTAACTGGGAATTTAGCTTACATCATCCTACTCTTCTCCCAAAACCTCTTCATTCTTTTCGACCTGGATGCCCTTTCTTCGTCTGATATGACATATTGCTTTCGTTGCGTAGTTTTTAGTTTAAGACTTATATGTTTTTCTTCAGAATCCTTTTCTCTTCTCCATTTGTAATTTATTGCATTGTAATATTCAACACTTCTAAATCATCTTGAACATATTTGAATCAATTATTTTTTGTTATACTTTTCCTAATGCGGTTAAATATTTGTTTCAATGGCCTGGTTTCCCCTAATCTCGATACATGAGAGGAAAGGGCCATTTTTAATGGTATTTCAGTCAATGAAATTATAAACCTCGAGTACCCTGGCTCAATACTGTCTTGTAGCGCTAATATGAACGAAGATGAACAGCGTTGCATGAACACCGCCTGGATGAAGTGGAGACAGCTGAGTGGTGTACTTTGTGATCCAGATTCGCTTCAGAGTAAAGGCTACAGAAACGTTGCCTCATTGAGAAACAACGGGGACAGAAAGTCCATGTCATAGAGATGTAAAGTACTAAAATTAAATTATAGCGTAACGGGGTTCGATAAGAAAAAAAAAGTAGCCTATACATCAGTAAGAAAATTAAAATAAATTCAGTTTTTGAGAAGGTAATCGAATCTCGCTTACACTCGCCAGGTCATGTTATTAGTAGGGACTCGATGTTTATGACGTTAAACATTTAAAGAATTACCACCCAAAACCTAATGAACCTAATGAAAATTATAAACTTATTTCATTATGACACTGATTTACAAGGGTAGATATCTGACATGATGTTTACTGTTTCTATTGCAGTTTTCCATTATGATCTCATATCTGAAATCCTTTTTTCTCTATCACGTCAGGTTTTGAAGATGTTGACAAAGGTTTAATTTTCATGGAACAGCATTGATCGAGGATTGTTTTCATACGTTATAGTTATTTTTTATGCAAAGCCGGATATTGTCATTTGCTTCTTTTTTATTATCAGTGACAGTGCACATTATGGGGTTCAGATCTGTTTTGCTACGTGTGCGGCCGTCTAACAGACAAATCCAGTAGGATATGTGCCATGTAGTGCATTTGCACGAATCTTAGCTAAAGCCATGTTCATTAGTACTCCAAGCAACAATCAGTGCTCTAGTGAACTCTCTGCGAGTTGTTTTCCTTGGTACAATGTTAAACATACGTAAATGGTTGATGTCTTATATCTGAAGAATGGTTGGGGATAGACACAAATGGTTTTCATACCCATAGTTTGAATCAACATATCGTCGTTGCCAGGACGAAACCTCCTATGTGTTAATATCTTTGGAGATATACTGACCCGCAGCACATACATTATGAAGAGCGAGAATGCCTTGACGCCTGTCACACAATCTTGCACCTTAGATGACAGAACCATACCAGCCAAAGTTCTAAGCTAAAATATTTCACATAGGAGGTTTTGTCACGGCAACGACGATATTTCCGTTGCATTAGAACGCGTATTGGATACCAAAATATCCAACGAAAGTCATTTTTTTATCAATGCAATTGAAGGGCTTGTTTCCAAGCTGACGCCTCTCCAAGAAATTAAATTTTTCAGGAAACGCAATTTTTTTAATAAATGGATTCCTAATAACATAAGAGACTTCATTTCCTCTATGCAGCTACAACACTTTAAACAAAATACGCTTGCCATGGAGGCTAAATCCTAGTGCAAAGAATACCATCAGAATGGGGGAGAGGGTATTGAATTTAGGTCACTTTGGAAGTAAAGTGGGGCTAAAATGCAAATTACGCGGACAGGGGTAGGCTAGATTACACTGTAGATGCTAAAACTTTCAAATATTAACGCTTCATTTTGGAAATAAGCCCTTCAATCTTGTCCTTATTTGTCTGCCCTTCTGCTGCCATTCGTTTCCTTTTCCGCGCGTAATGGTTTGCCTGCCTCTCACTTTCCACTATTACAGTAAACTGCAGAGAAATTACGAGACCAGGATCAAAAGAACAGAGTCTCGCTACAATCGGTAGGCGGTCACGTGATATATGCGCGCTGAGCTATTGGTCATGTGGAGTTGCGGCACTTTGGAAATACATTCAGCGGGAAGTTGCGTCACTTGGGAATTAAATGCAACTTTTAGATGCCATTTCAACCAAGATAATATACTCTACTTCGGAAATAAATACGTTTCCACATGATAAAGGACCATTGTGGGAATACATTCCACGTTCAGCTTGAAATCAGAAAAAAGTGGAGTTGCGTCATTTTTGAAATAAACCATTCAATTCATGATGGTCTGATACTCAGTTGGTGGGACAGACTGGTCTGTCCGTCATTAGAACTACTGCTGAGCCGCAGAACTAGTTTTTTCGCTCCTTCTGCCGTTCGGAATTTTTCCTCTTCCGCCCTCGAGGCCTTTACTTATTTTCTTTACGATATATTTAGAATGGATGACAAGCGGTTGACTAAGAATAAGAACATTTTTACCATACTCGCTAGTAGACCTAACACATGTAATAAGTGTTTCGGGAACATCATGAAAGACCTGAAAAAAAAGAAATTGGCTAGATCCTGAAAACATTATTAACCCAGCACCGGGCGCGTGGTGAGGGAATCCCCATTTCGTCATGTCCCATTGCGCAAAGGTTTCACGCACATGCCTAATCGTCTAGGCACTCCAAGTTCATTATTTTCCTTATCAGTGTGCAAATGTTGACGGTTCGTAGTTTTCGTTTGCGGTGCATTGTTGTAATCCTTGCAGTTCAGTGCGATTTCCCCTCACATTGTACCTTATTACGTTAGTATTTCTGTCATTGTTAAATATTGTGAATATCTTGAAGTATGGGAGGCGACTCTGCACGGAAAGTGTTGCGATGGATAGATGAAGTGGTAAAGGAGATGAATAGGAAGTAAGGCGCAGGTGAAGATTCAGATTATATAACTGACATTTGCAGTGATAATTTTGAAAGAATGGGACAAAATTGCGAAAGTGAATTTTCGGGAGCTGAAACGGAACACGATGTTTCAAATTCTGACCAAGTGGTACAAACACATGGAAAGATGGACTTAATGTGGACTGCAGAAACACGATACATAAAACTAGGCATAGGAATCTCGTGAGACATCTACCAGGTACCAGAGGACAAGCGCGAAATGTAAATTCGGCAATGGAAGCATAGCATTTATTTTCCCTGAAGACACTATAAAACAAATTGTGTATTAGCTTAAAAAATACCACACGTGAAAGAGATGTTCGTAATACTGATTAAACAATGTAGAATACCAAAAATTTTTAACTGAAATATTGGACAGCTAAAATGAAAAGAATTGCAAAATGATTTGATGATGATGATGATACTTGTTGTTTAAAAGGGCCTAACGTCTAGGTCATCGGTCCGCAAAATGATTTAAGTAACCAGTTAAATCTAAAACTGTACTATAAACATGATTTTCTTCGTTTATTTCCTGAGCGAAGGAAAAATCTCACCTCGCGCCCGCTTGCGCACCTAGTAACCTCGCGCCTTGTGCCGGATTAACAGAACCAATAACTTCCAGGGCTTTCGGGATGAAGAATAGTAGAACAGCCGGTGGAGAGCAGAAAGGAGACAGGCTCCAAAGAAGGCTTCAAAAAATGTGTAACCGTTGCTTATTGTGGTTTCTAATGGCCGCAAACGTGTTAAAAAATTAATGATGGTATAAGATGAATAATGATTACAGTAACTGAATTTAAACCAGTAAATACACCTCACAGTGCTCCAAGCTTGAGAGGGCCTCTGAGAGAAGTAAGGCAGCTTATCACGCAATTTACAAACACAGAGAGAGAGAGATACTTGGGGTTTAAGATCGAGGATGTCACTTACTTGTAAAGTGAATCAAGAAAAACGGCTATTAAAACTGTTGAGTAGGCGGAGGACCGCGATGGCGGCTAGGACCACTCCCCCGCACGACAGTGCTATTTACGTCATCACGATGACGTCAAACAAGATGGCTTGCTGTCACGCAAGATGCTATTGCTTGCTATAAATATAATGTAACCAATGAGAGAGGTCTGTCCGATATCTGTTCTACTTTACGAGTGTTTGAAGGGGTGGAATGAAAGGAATCGGAGGTGAGATTCCATTCCAACGCTTCCAACACTGCATTCGTCCGATAAGAAGGTATCGTACAATACACGTTAAACCTTTCACTTTATGAAGCAATTTCATCCCTGCTCTGCTCCCACAATAACACTGGTCGACAATGTTTTCTTCACAAGAAATCTGATTAGTGAAACAGGTGTATTTTGTCATACTGAATTCAGATATATAGGCACAGTCTTTTTATGACACCAACTTTTCAAAATTTGTTTTTTTATTCTCTTTTACCTGTCATAGGAAACTTTACCTCATATGTATCGATTTCATTCAAGCTAAATTTCAGGAAATTTATTACGCTGAAGTACCAAAAGACACGACTGCACAGGTCCATTCCTGTTTTGACATGCGCAGACCTGTTAATCTGGCATTGTGAATTGAGTATCAGTATTGAACAGACTATGAGAGTGTTAGCACGGATATCTCTAGTGAAATATTTTCCTTCCTTTCTGCTTACAGAGTAATGTGTATGTTGTGTTTTAGTGTTTTGTTTTTCCTTCGTGCCAAGAAAATGTGTAAATCATGCTGACCTTCATGTCTCAGAGGCGAGATTTCACGGACTTGTGAAAAAGTGGTATGCAACACATGCCATTTGCAATTTCCATTATTTGGAGGCAACCGAAGGATCATCGAAGTGGTTGTTATATTTGTTTAACAAATATTGAAGGAATTACATCTAAATCAAGATATATAGTTACGTATCCGAATTTTTCATCTTTAATGTGGCCATTCTTACACAGTGAAGAGTTCCCTACACAAATTATAAAAATTCAAACGAATATGACACAAAACTCCTGCCTGATGGGGAGAAAAGGGCATGATATTTGAATTCAGCATGCGAAATACTTCTATAATCTCTTATTTTTATTCTTGTGGAAGAAAACAGGTTCATATTAGTCGACCAGTGTAATTTACAATTTCGAGTCAAATTTCATCCATTCCTGCCACTTTGTGAAAATTTAGTTTACTTACCACCCTTTCTGCTTCCTCGAGCGGGTAATTATTGCGGGGTCATAATTAACATGAACATAGGCATGTGAAATAAGGAACAACTATTAACGCAAATATCCCTATATAATAACAATATCACAAACAGAAAAGAGAATAATCGTAGAGCTTGTTTCTCAAATACATTTTTGAACAAGTCTTATATTCGTACTTTTCAATAATATTCACAAGTAAACAGAAAAATGTAATTTAATTCATAAATATTTTGAAGGAATATTTTATATACGAAAATATCAAATCTCAAGTTTAAAAAAATGATCTTGCTTCATAAATACATTTTTAATCAATACCCTATTACCGTACTATATATTATGCATTTCATGATAGGAAATGTGAAAAGCTCTACCACCAGATGTAACCGCCTGAACAGGCTCCATTGGGAAATGTTGTTCTCTGAAGGAATGCTCGCTTTCTAATCTCATTTCTTGATATAAAACCATATGAACTTCTCTAGAGTTAACGCTTTAGAAGCCTCCGAATACTACCAAACTCTACGTTTCAAGAGGACTTAACATCTAGGAGGAGAAATTTTTTTTGGCGGGGGGGGCAAAATGGAACTCTACCCCCCTAGGATCACTTTTTGAGGGCAGGAACTGTCCTGATCCCCTCAAATTCTGTGCCACTGCTCGAACGTAACTTCACCGCCATCGTCGTTGTCCTCCCCATGCTCTTCAACGAATCAACAGAAATATTTCTTTTACGTTCAAAAGATTTTAAAGATATTATTTCCATATGTCTAGTTATTCTCTTAGGATTTATCGACGGCGTCAATGCAATACCCCGTATCTGACAATGCTCTTCCTATCTATTATTCTCCTTAAGACAGGTCTCGTCTCCCAGACACATATGGATATGCAGTCCAAGCCTTTGCTGGTTATTACCAAAAAATTACAATTATTTTATTTAGCTCTCTCCTTTCATCTAAGTGCAATTTACTAAATAAATTTTTTGTTCAGGGCCATTTTTGATATGCCTTCCCTTTGTGTTTACAGGCTGTCCTGACTTGATCATTTCACCAAGATATTTGCCTTTTCCCATCTTTACACACAGTTGTTCTTAGGCATTCCCTGGCCATTTCCACTACAGAATCCCTGTATTCCAAATATACTCTATCTGCATTGTGAGCCTGTTGACGGTCTATTTTTGAACTTTTCATTAATCATACCCATCTCGGAAATACCCTACCCTTATACGTCTGCGTGCAGACTTCACGTTCTTCAACCTAGTTCTAACTAGCTGATGTACCCATGCTTCGCTATGGAATTCTCAGAATTTTTTCACAACTGAAGTCAACATAGATCATTACAATGACATCAGTAGAAATGTAGCCCTTAAAAGCAATGTTAAGTTATCATATAAATCACTCGATGAAATGAAAAATAGCACATTTTCCCACTTTTAACGAACAGAAATATGTTACCGATCTTACACTCGAAAGTTCCAGTGCGGGAACGACCACGCCGCAGACAGCCGCGAACACTCCTCTGCCTTTATTCCGTTAAATATGCACACTGCTCATTCTAATCAGTGCCTCAGAGTAGGGAATGAATAGCTGGAATGCTATGATGAACCAGTGTGTTATCTACCAGTAGTATAAGAAAATTTATGAACAAGAGGAAAGGAATGGCATGCTAAAGAAGAGAGAGATCTAACTCCCCATCTCCTTCCCGTCAATATTCAGGCAGGATGTTATACTCGGTACGCAGCAGTAATCTCATCTATCGGAGATGAGTGGCGGCAGAAGACACAAAGCACATCACAAGAAACAACGGTCAATGTAATGTTATTTTTGATCACTTTTATGAACTTTCAGTATTGTAGACCTTTACATTTAGTTTTCTTACGACTTTGTGATATTAGGGCGTCTTATAAAATTATTTATAATGTAGACTGTAGTTCCTTATTCCTCAACTTTACATACCGATTTTCATTAAAACCTTTTTACCCTTTTTCTCGTGACTCGGTGCTGATATGGACTTAAGCAACAAAAATCCAAATTCGTGAATATCTCTGTAATCATAGCCGGTACGGTAAAAATGTAAGACATAAATGACCGGAAATGTAATATTATATGACTATATGACAGGACCACCAATAACATGAATATTTGAGAATTAAATTTTAGGCCTTCCCCCAAACTACGATTTCACTGAGCGTGAATGACATTATTTATGGCCTAGATTGCAGCGACTTATTACCCGACTTTACATACCGATTTTCATTAAATTCTCTTCAGCCTTTTTCTCGTGATGCGCGTACATACAGAAAGACAGGCAGAAATTACGGAAAATTAAAAAGTGAATTTTCTTGTTCCTATGGACATGACCGATACAAAAATACATTTTTTTTAAAAAATTCTAAGTAATGTACAGAAAAAGCTCTCATTTTATACGTATGGATGGTTCATAGTTCACTGAAGAGATATGGTGTGTATCATCGAAAATTCCCAAGAAAATTCTCCTATAAATTTTCTGAATTCAGATTCAATATTATAGTCTATTAGAATCCGGGGTCCCTTTCCTCCCAAGAGAATCGATGAATAGCCTTATTCTTGAAGACTGAATTCATAACTGCAAATCCCATACCCACACATAAGTCCAGTAAACGCAATCCGTTCCTATTAGCTTCCATATCTTCCCCACATTTACCCATCATCTTCTAGTTCCTTTTAATTTTATTTCACATTTTCGAAATGAAATTGCCCATTAGCAGTATCCTGTCCTTGCTGTTGACTCTGACTACATTGTCACTCAGTGCTTCATAAAACTTGTCAGCTTCATTCTTATCTGTAACCTTCAATGGTGAATAAATTGAGACAATTCAAGTCCTAATTCCTCCAAACACTAAATCTATCAAAATCATTGGCTCATTTACACACCTAACAAAAAATAGGATGCGTGCAATAGTATTCCTGATGAACAGTCCTACACCACATTCTGCCCTTCCTCTTTCAAAGTTGTTAAGAACGCTTTAAAATCTCCAATTTCTTCCTCGGTAGCTCTCATTATCCGAATATCATTCAATTTCAATACATCCAGACTGACTCTTTTTGCTGGCTCAGCTAGTTCTACATTTTATTCCTTAAGCCTCATTAATTTTAATACCTCCTCATGGAATTTCACTTCATTCGCTAAGTTTTTTCCAAGGAATCGCTGGGCTAACAAATAAAATTGGGATACTGTTTCTCTTATAGGTCCAAGACTTGCTTAAAATCTTCTGAGCCTGTTTCGTAAATTTTCTGTGAGGTGGGGTGCTAGACTACATACATTCATGTTCCATTTTATTAAAGGAGGGAAGGTGGTATTTTGTGCTATTAAATGGTCTTCAACACAGAAAATCACTTGAGGAATAATAGTAGTCAACAATGCATAATATGTAGCAGAAATAGCTAAAAACCCTCCATTGTATTAATCTGTTTTCCTAGTTACACATGATATTGCTGACGTGCTGTGGTTATTTAATTAGAGACTAGAAATCTGGAGCGAAAAGCTCATACCAAGTCACTCGGTTGTCTGTTTGTTCGTTGCAAATATGTGTGCCTGGAATGGGCTAAACCATCAACTTACAAATTTTGCATGTGTTAATGTGCTAGAGTGGTAATGAAAATGTAGTCTCGATCATTGTTAACAAAACGCTGCATATATCAACGAAGGGGAGGACTGATAAAACGTTGTCAACAACCTAGAAATTCCTACGCAGATGATCGCGTTAAGTAAATTACAAACACAGTTTTGTAACATACAGTATTTTGAATACAAACTGAATGTAACGAGGGGATATTAAGGATGTGTCGTGTCCACTTGCGCATTTCATTTACTAAATATCTAAAAAAATTAATAATCGCGATAATGTAAAGTCGTATGGCTTTTAGTGCCGGGATATCCCAGGACGGGTTCGGCTCACCAGGTGCAGGTCTTTCTATTTGACTTCCGTAGGCGACCTGCGCGTCTCGATGAGGATGAAATGATCATGAAGACAATACATACACCCAGCCCCCGTGCCTTTGGAATTAACCAATTAAGGTTAAAATCCCCGACCCGGCCGGGAATCGAACCCGGGACCCTCTGAATCGAAGGCCGGTACGCTGACCGTTCAGCCAACGAGTCGGACAATAATCGCGATGATAACGAAGTCGGTCATTTAAATATTGAAAACATTTCTCAGCAGATGAAGCAGGGGTCCTCATATTACGAAAAGCGTAAAATTAAGCCATTTCCTGAATTGTGCTGAAAGTTGAAGAGATAAGGGTCCAGAATGGTTTCAAATTTTGAGTCTTAGATAGCTCTATCAAACTAAAAAAACAAATTTCGAAAAACACTTCGGGCTCAGGCGGCAGCGCGTCGGCCTCTCACCGCTGGGTTCCGAGGTTCAAATCCCGGTCACTCCTTGTGAGATTTGTGCTGGACAAAGCCGAGCCGAGACAGGTTTTTCTCTGGGTACTCCTGTTTTCCCTGTCATATTTCATTCGAGCAACACTCTCCTATATCATTTCATTTCATTTCATCTGTCATTCATTAATCATTGCCCCAGAGGAGTGCGACAGGCTTCGTCTGCCGGCAAAATTCAAAACCTCGCCGCTAGATGGGGCTTCATTCATTCCATTCCTGACCCGGTCAAATGACTGGAAACAGGCTGTGGATTTTCACTTCCGGCAGCTCCGGAAAAAATCCTAAAATCGCTTGTTTGTTTACTCGTTTTCTTTTGTATTCAAATCCTATTTTTAATGTGTTCCTTGGTTCAATACTCTCAGGCGCTTTCTGATTTTTTGAAAAATGCTCACACAGAATGTAGTTATGAAGGCATAAGTTAAGTGAAATTCTGCATTGACTCACATTAGTTATCGTAGTAGTGCTTCAGGGAAACAGTGCATTGACTCATATTAACGCTCATAGTGGTAGAAAAAGACAAACCGCTAATCTAATCGACCGGATAACGATGATTAAGAAAAGGATTGTAATTTTTAGGAATACATAAATAATATATTCTCATACTTTATTATAATTTATTTACCTAAAATTCGTAGCTCATATCCCTAGAATGTTTTCAATATTGAGTTGATTGCCTGTAGGGCTAGAACTGTGGATTTTTCAAAGTAGTGTTAAGCCGTTGCCCAACATGTCTCGGTTGCGATTGCCAGCTCGTCGAAGAATATTAGTTCTGGGCTGAGGACTGGAACTGGATTTATCTAGCATTGCGAAGAAAACTGCGGAGCTGTCTGACAAGAGAAGTCGTGGATATGATCCAAAGAATTCAAGCAGGATTTATTTTTGTAGCAAATGGTTTTTATTGCTAGGAGTTCGCGAGGACATGTTCGGCTCGCCAGTTCGGTAGCTGTACTTTTTGGTTCACCCCCTGAAGGTGAGCTACATGTAGCACTGTGTGGGGGTGTTGTCTGTTGCTGGATGTGTAGGCTACTTATACTGGTTAGGAATGGGAAGTAAGTGGCCGTGACCTTAAGGAAGGCACCATCTCGGAATTTACCCGGAGTTGGAAAGAGAAACCACGGAAAACCATTGCTTGGGTGGCTGACGGGATATTTGAACTCACTTGTCTCCCAAGTACAAAGATAACAGTCATAATTGGCCGTGCGAAAATGCGTTGAGATAACCTGTTCAGTATATGTTTCTGGTCCTCAGCCCTAAGGCTGGTTGGATCCTCAACAGCTCTGCCATCAGCTGTTATAGATGGCCTAGGCATCACTGAAGAGGCATACTAGGGAAATGAGCAGTGATGTAGTTTCCCGTTGCTTTCCTTACCGAGCCACAAGTTGCTATTACATATCAGTCTGCCAAGCCCACTGAAATACATGCATCACCCGGCCCTATGAGCAATATTTTCACACCATTCTTAGCTGGGACTGGCTGCATAAGGAATGGCATTACTACAATTGCTCATACCTCAGTCACTTTCATATTGTCGAAGCCAAGAATGAGACTGAGATATGTCAATGAAAGCAACAAAATTGCTCTAGCCTATACCAGCTTTCTGTTTTTTTTTTTTTTTTTTGCTTTACGTCGCATCGACACAGATATTTCTTATGCCGACGATGGGATAGGAAAGGCCTAGGAATTGGAAGTAATCGGCCGTGGCCTTAATTAAGGTACAGCATTTGCCTGGTGTGAAAATGGGAAACCACGGAAAGCCATCTTCAGGGCTGCCGACAGTGGGGCTCGAACCCACTATCTCCCGATTACTGGATACTGGCCGCACTAGCCTATACCAGAAGACACACTGCAAACACTAGCTCCCGCCAGCAAAGGCATAACGTGTTCGGTAGTCAAGCAATAAGGTAGATTTTCACTGTGATCGAGTGACACTCCAACGTATCTAATGATCATCGGGCGAGGCAGCAGTCTTCTCGACAGACCTAGTCCCACAAAATTCTTGGTCACATATCCTCGATGAAGAAACAGCACGTGTGCCACAATGCTCTTCTTATCCATTATTTTCCTTAAGTTTCGTCACGCCTTCCAACAATATAGCCTATAGAATGCAGCCCATCAGAACAATTTTCGTTATGTCCAATGCCCTATGCGCGTGTGAAGAGGAAAGTGAACCTTACCGTACTGTAGAAAGGGTATGTTTGCGCGATATATTTACGCATTCCAACAGTATACTGGGTTTAAGGTTCATTTTCCTTTACATTGTAGTATAGAAAATGAACACAACAAAAGTTGTTCTAATGGACTGCATATCCATATGAGGTGGAAGGTGTGACCAGTCTTAAGGAAAATGGGTAGGACTAGTATAGTCATTCGCTATTTTGGCTCCTCCCCGATGGTTTTCTCCTTGATGTACACCTTCAAGGAAACCAATAAAAAGACATTGTGATGTTTTCATGTTTCCTGCCTACGTCTCTCCTTAATGGAAAACCATAGCCTGTTTCTAGTCATTCGACCGAGTCAGGAACGGAATGAATGAAGCTCAATCTAGCGGCGAGGATAGGAACTGTGGCGGCTGCCGAAGCCTGTCGCACTCCTCTGGGGCAATAATTAATTATTTACAGATGAAATGAAATGATGCTGGAGAGTGTTGCTGGAATGAAAGATGACAGGGAAATCCGGATTACCCAGAGAAATATCTATCTCACCTCCGCTTTGTCCAGCACCAATCTGAGATGGAGTGACCGGGATATGAACCACGGAACCCAGCGGCAGGAAGCGGGCGCGCCGCCAGCTGAGTCACGAAGGCTCTTCTCCCGGTAATCACAGACAACATACTTTCCTAGATGAATGCTCTATACAACACAGGAAACCGTATCACAGTCCGTTGTGTGGTTCTCGAAATTATCCCGTGCGAACACAGACAGGCACCTGCCGGTGACTTTACTTTATAATATGTATACAGTAGATAGAATAAAGAAATCAGTCTGAAGAGTTTCAAAACAGATATAGCTCTGAATTCTCACGTATTCCCATCTAATTCTGGCACCTACGGTTTGTAATCCCCTGGCTCGATATTTTGAAGAGAGAGTATTGCAAGCCAATAAGATGACGCTTCCCTCACGGGATGCCAACCGTCCCAAGGCGCCACTCAACATCAGTAATAAGGCCAGGACATCTCGCTAATAACCTGGCCGTGTTCCCGTTGCCCCCGGGACATAGCGTAGGCACAGTACAACACCCTACCAGGTGATTGCTGGTCTTGGAGCTGTAAGACGCCGACCACACCTGAAAATCGCTACTTCGTGGGACGAATCACATCTCGTGATTGACATGAAAAGGGGAACTGAATCGTTGATCAATTAAGCACCAGGTTTAACACTATGTGATGTCATTTTCTTTATAGGTTGCGAATATTTATTCAAATGAAATACGACAAGAAACGAGCACTATCATTAATCCATAGTTGCCAAAGACGTTCCTTGTTTGAAACGTTGATTCCATTTAAATTTAATTATCCCTTCTTACATCTCATTTTAATAGAAAACGTTCTAATTCTAAAATCGCTCTGAATATACCTCGGATATTGATGGTCGTTTATTATGATATATTGTTTATTTGAACTCGCAAAATCTCGTTGTGAAGATTGAGAACCGTTCCACTTGATAAAGTTAACATGTAAATTTCAACGGGTTGACAGGGGATTGCATTAAAATGCCTCTCTGTTAAAAATGTTCTGTGTACGTTTACAAAACTATCACTAAAATCGAGAAAATACTTTTCTTTTTAACAGAAAAGCCAGGCAAATACAAATCTTGTGTCTTCATCGGCATTTTCGTACCTTTGAACGAGTGATGTCTAGAGAATAATTCAGTTAATAAGGATGATATGAAAATCGTAACTATAAGAAAGATGACTACAATTTATTACATCGGTGAATTTGTGGGTACAGACATAACACACTGATCTTTCTTTCCTTCCTTCCTTCCTTCCTTCCTTCCTTCCTTCTTTCTTTCTTTCTTTCTTTCTTAATCTGTTTACCGTCTAGGGTTGGATTTTCCCTCGGACTTAGTGAAGGATCACACCTCTACCGCTTCAAGGGCAGTGTCCTGGAGCGTAAGACTTAGGGTCGGAGGGATAAAACTGGGGAGAAGGACAAGTACCTCGCCCAGGCGGCCTCACCTGTTATACTGAACAGGGACCTTTTTGGAGGGAGAGGGAAAAATTGGAAGTGATAGACAAGGAAGAGGGAAGGAGCGTCCGTGGCCTTAAGTCAAGTACCATCCCGGCATTTGCCTGGTGGAGAAGTGGGAAACCACGGCGGAAAAGCATTTTGAGGATGGCTGAGATGGGAATCGAACCTACCTCTGCTCAATTATTCTCCCGAGGTTAAGTGTACCCCGTTCCAGCCGTCATACTACTTTTCAAATTTCGTGGCAGAGCTGGGAATCGACCCCGGACCTCCGGGGATGGCAGCTAATCACGCTAACCATTACACCACAGATGCGGACATAACACACTAATAATTACATTATTCACAATGAAATAATAGTAATATCAAGGACCAACAACATCATCATTCGGTGATAATCAAACGCTGAATTGCCTCCATACCTGCCGATCTAATGCTTCTTTTCTCCAACTTCCCATTACAAGTAATTGGTTTCCAGCCTTCTCCAGCTGCTCCCAGCATCGCAGCCTTGTCCACCAAGGCGCGTAATTTGTGGTATTAAGGATAATAAAAATAATTTTCCATAAATGTAACTGTGAACTGACATGAGTTAACGATAGTCATGAGTGAAATTTGACTGAAATTCGACCAACTGGGAGGAACTCTATTGTACAGTTGACGGTCTAATCATTAAATTTTACTGAGGTGTCTTAAAGGAGAATTGTGTGAGCTCTTTTCTTTAATAAATAAACAAGAATTATCCGCAGACTATTATTATTATTATTATTATTATTATTATTATTATTATTATTATTATTATTATTATTATTATTATTATTATTGTTACCGTGTTTTAGTGGTAGGTAGAGGTGAAAGAAGGTGCGGGCGTGAACGGGTCTCAAACTACGGAATCAAAGTTAATGTAAAATTTAACAAGGTTATATTTTCTTTTCAAAAACAAAGAAATAACAAGCATGGCAGGTACAAAGTAGCAAATCAAAAGGGGAGTTACAATATTTACAGGATTTGGGCTTCGCGCCCTGACTATACACTGCTTGGGCAATCAGCTCAGTTTTACCCCAAACACAAGTTTCAACAGAGGGGCAGAAAACCCCATTCATGCCTAGGAGCCCTTGCTCCAAATTACACTGAAAAGCCTCCTCGAGGCATACAACACTCAATTTTCAAAAGAGCCACTCGCTCTCAAATTTAAGCCTCTCCCAGGCCACACCAAACTCCACCTTCAAGTTGTCCTCACTGGACATAGACACAGGGGTAAAATACCCAACCTACTGAGGTCTATTAAATGAAAAGGGGCAATTACATGACCTCTAAAATAACAATTTGAGAGGAGGCGATCTTGCACTCCTAATACACTTGTTTTTAAAACCTAATCTGGCTCTAGGCCACTAATGCAAGGGCTAATCCCATACTACAGAGGTGACTTTAGAAAAGAGCAATTGGTTTTACATTAACGAAGAATAGGTTGAGAAAATAAGTTCACCTCAAAACAATGTGAGTGGGAGCTCTCTATCCCAATATGCAGCTTAAAAGAGAATAGATGAAAAGATTGGTTACATTTTAGGAAAAGGTTACATGGTGGAAACGCTTCGAACCCGCTCCGAGAGTTAAACTGCCAACCTAGCAAGAAAAGAAGTTATTAAGAGGCCATTACCTGGTGTTGAACAGCTGAAGAAGAAAGAGGCGCTTCCCGCCCCCTGCTATGTACTTTACACACTGAAAGATGGAACAGAAGTGGCCCGGAGACCCTAAAATCAGCAGTTTATATCCTCTCGCAGAAGTTTCTAGGCGTTAGGGGAATGAAAACACCCTCCCGCACATTCTTTATTGGCTAGGGTACAGAAACATATCCAAGTAGGGGGAAGATACATCGGATTGGTCGAGAAAAAACTCAAAGAAATTCGGGATTGGATAAATCTAAAACAAGGGGAAAAAGAGGGGTATACAGCCAACTTAAACAATAACAGAAAGAAATTTAGCAAAGAACAAACATTTGAAATAAAAATTTCTCCAACAAAATAGTTCTTTGACTTCGCACTAGGTTGCACTATTGTTGATCTTCAGTAGTGTCCTCTAGAAGAGAAAGTTCACACTTCTTACTTCAAGCAAAACAAAAACACATCAAAAATGACACAGTTCAAAAACTCAAAATTTTCCACGTGGTGACATCTTTTGAGAAGGTAGCGAATTAATAGCGTATATAAAGTTCAGACTTCCTCCAGCAGAGGAGTTTCAACAGGCGCAAATTTTAAATTAGCGGCGTGGAGGTGTACCGCCCGGTAAAGAGCTCCCCCCCCAAAGGTTCCTCCAGGTGTGACACATAAAATTGTTTGAAAACAAGGTCCAAGTTTGATGTAGATATGGAGATTAATTGCCAAAAAATTTATAAGATTTCCCTAATTTGGTTTGATTCAGTTTCAAAATTTTGTTGTTGCAGGAGAAGTAAAGTCTTTATATTTGTAGAAGTTGAATTTCTGAAGATAAACTTTTAATACTTAGAGGTGAAGAAAAATTTTGCAATTGCCACCAAATATTACTGTTGAATTCCCAAGTGTAGTCATTGCTTATCGTAAATGTCCATGTAGTTGATGTTGATTAAGTTGAATGGCCAGACCGGCCGTTGCAGCTTGCGTCCAAAGGGAGGCCGCTCGGACCCCACAAGTACCCTGAGATACCGCTCGCCCGCACTATGAGGGGAGCAGAGGTGTTGAAACACGCCGCGCCCGCGGTGAACATATACAGGCTGCGGGCAAGTAGCAGGTCGTGCGCCGCGCATCAGCCTTGGCCGGGAGGAGAGCTTTGGCTCGCCGTGCACCTGACGTCCTCGCTGGAGAAGAGGGGGCCCGTCCTCTGCCCCAGTTGCTGCACGGCGCCGCGCGGCTGCGGGGGCACTGAAACATTAAAGCTAGGCGGCAGAATTGTGTTGGACCATCATCTTTTTGAGGGCACAGGCTTGGTGAAGAGGTTGAGGGGTCAGCGGCGTGCAGATGTCCATGGCATTTAATATAATTCAGCCACAGTGTGTATTGGAGCAGGAGACGGGAGCGTGGTAATGGCCGAGGCAAGGACAGGATGGCAGTTTAACAAATCGGGGGAGGTTTCACACAAATGCTTACATATAAAACAAAATATTATAGAAGGGGCAGAAAGCCTTAAAAGTGAAACTCAAAAAAAATATAACCTTCATATTCCTTTCAAAATAATATGAAGCAAGTTAACACGGAAATTACACCGGTTTCACCTGTGACAGGTGAACCCTAAATATCCTCTCGGTGGCTGGATTGCTTACTAACAACGTAACTGGCGTAAGAAAATCGAGAATGATACAAGGCCCATGAAATCTGGGGGCAAGCTTGCCCGCGGGAACAAAGTTCTTGACCATCACCTGGTCACCTACATTCAAAGTGGTGGGTCTCCGTCCACGATCATACTTTTCCCTAACCTTTTCATGAGATACCTTAAGATTGGCTTTAGCCTTCTTCCAAAGATCTTTAATATTATCCGGATCTATTGTCTCGGGTAGAATGTCACTCAGAGACCAGAGGTTAGAGAGCGGCGAGTTGGGAACAAACTTGAACATCAAGGAAGCTGGAGTAAATTTATGTGATTCATGAACCGCCGAATTCAAAGCAAAAGCTAACCAATGCAGGGACGTGTCCCACCTGGAATGATCATCATGATGATAGGCAATAAGTGCGGACCTGAGATTACGATTAACCCGTTCAGCCAGAGATGGTTGAGGGTAATAAGCAGAAGTAGTTACATGAGAGATGGATAAGTCAAAACAGAATTTACGAAATAAATTAGATGTAAAAGCCTTAGCATTATCAGATACAATATATTGGCACGGACCAAAAGAAGCAAAAATAGAATTTAGGCAAGTAAGGGTGGACTGAGCGGTAGCCAGCTTAGTCGGAAATAACCAAGAAAATCTTGTAAAACCATCTACACATACAAAGATGAATTTGTTGGCATTTCCCTTCGACTGGGGGAAGGGTCCTACATAATCAATATACAGGCGTTCCATGGGGCGCGATGCTTGATGCGAAGACAAAAGGCCTACCTTGGTGGACATGGTGGGTTTACTGAGCAAACAAGATTTACAAGCTTTTACAAGTTCACGGATTTCACCGTCCATACCTTTCCAGATGAACATTTCACGAATCTTTTCACGAGTTTTAAATATTCCCAGATGCCCCCCCAATGGGGTCTCATGATAGTATTTGAAGATCATAGGCACAAGGACAGCTGGAACGACAACCTTCATCATCTTGTCATGCCTCGAAGGGCAACATAAAACACCATTCCTCAGAACATAAGGGACGACATGTTCCCCAGAAGAAAGGGTTTCCATTATCGGAGCCAGCGTCGGATCTTCATGTTGGTATTTCTCGATATCCCTAAAGAGCATGGGGGCATCCGTTAGGATGGCGTTAACCTCAGATAGTATGGACTCGGAAGGTGATGAACTGTCGACCGGTTCATGGGTCTCGACGTCGTTAGAAAACATACGGCTGAGTCCATCAGCAACAACATTTTCGGTACCTCTGATATGTCTAACATCAAACTGGAAGGCAGAAATACGAATGGCCCAGCGGGCTATACGACCAGTACGACGCGGCCTACCTAAGACCCAGCTTAGGGCTTGATTATCTGTCTCCAGGTCGAATTTGACATGTTCTAGATAGAGACGGAACTTCTCTAAGGCGAATAAGACTGCCAAACCTTCGAGCTCATAGATGGAATACTTGGCTTCTTGAGCCGACAATGTCCTAGACGCATAGGCGATGGGTCGCCTCCCTAGTTCAGTCTCTTGAAGAAGGACTGCAGCTACTGCTGACGACGATGCGTCGGTTTGGACAATTAATTTCTTCGAGAAATCAGGCATAGCAAGTACAGGGGCATTACAAAGAGCTAATTTAAGGTCTTCAAAAGCGGTTTGTTGAGAAGGTCCCCACTCGAATTTGATGCCTTTCCTACGAAGAAGGTTTAAGGGCGCCGCTCTATTAGCGAAGTTAGGAATAAACTTCCTGAAGAAATTCACCATACCAATGAACCTGGCGATACCTTTAATGTCCTTGGGAGGTTTAAAATCACGGATGGCCTGTGTTCTAGAATGATCGACTGCTACACCATCAGGTGACACAATATGCCCTAGGAATGACATAGAGGGCTTAGCAAAGGCAACCTTGGAAACTTAACAGTTAACCCAGCTTTACGAAGGCGATCGAGAACTTCTCGCAGATGATCTAGATGCTCTTCAAAAGTCTCTGAAAATACGACGACATCATCCAAGTAGTGATATAAGTACTCAAATTTGATGTCGGAGAAGACCCTATCTAGCAGCCTAGTGAGTACAGCTGCTCCCGTGGGGAGCCCGAAAGGCACGCGGTTGTATTCGTATAAATTCCAGTCCGTGGCAAACGCTGTAAGATGTTTAGACTCTTCGGCAAGGGGAATTTGATTATAGGCCTGATTCAAGTCCAAGATAGTAAAGAACTTGGCCTTACGAAACCATGAAAAACAAGAATGAAGGTCGGGAAGGGGCACAGATTGCAACACCACCTTCCGATTGAGAGCCCTATAATCAATTACAGGCCTGAAGCCTCCTTGGGGTTTCGGAACTAGAAAAATAGGCGAAGAATACGCCGACTTAGAGGGCCTAATAATACCATCCTTCAACATCTGATCGATGATTTCTTTTAGAGCCTTCATTTTAGGTGGAGATAGCCTATACGGTGGAAAACGGACAGGAATCGAATCCGTGACCTCAATTTTGTATTCGATCAGGTCAGTAACACCAAGAGTATCAGAGAACACCTCGGGAAACGACTGACACAATTTGCGAATACTATCAGCCTGCTCCTCAGGTAGATGTCTAAGGTCTAACAACATCTCATCCTGGGTAGGCGAAATAGAAGAACATGATGCAGAATTACACTTTAATAGAGGGATATTACAATTAGAGGCAAATTTGAAAGTGCAGGACCTACTCTGAAGATCGAGCACAAGACCAGTGTGAGAAATAAAGTCCGCTCCCAATATAATGGGGCAAGACAAGTGCTTGGCCACAAACAATTTAACTTTCCATGTGAATTTAAAAATACGAATTTTGACATATAAGGAACCGAGAATTTCTAATGGAGAGGAATTAGCCGAAACGTATTGGATCGCCGACAAACAATAGTTAGGAAGCTTACAAACAGATTTCAATTTTGAATACCAATCAGCCGAAATAATAGAACAAACACTACCTGAATCTAAGAGAGCTGTTATAGGCTCGTTATTTAACTCAATTTTGAGAAAGGGGACCGGTGCGGGGGTATCTGCCGCAATCCTAAGACACTCTTTGGGACCTTCAAAAGATGAATTTGAAAATTGCTGTTCCCTGAATTTACAACCTGTTTACCAGGGGCTGAGTCTCGGGAAGATGGATTAGTCGACTCAGCCGAAGCCACTAGTCACTTTTTATTATTGGCATAGGTGGAATTTGCACCAGAAGTTGAGCAGGAGGGGGTGCTATTTGAATTGGGACAATTCTTGGCAATATGTGAGAAAGCCCCACATTTAAAACAGCCTTGCGCTGAACCAGCTCCATTATTTGCCCTACTAGTTTTGACCAATGGACATTTATTGCGAAGATGGTCAGACGACCCGCAAGCATAACATTTACGGGGTGTGACTGGTCGGCGAGGTGGAGGCCGAGTATTACTAAACGAAGGAGGGGGTTCTTTTGCCACACGCAAAGAATCGGCGTACCTAACTCCTTCCGCTGAGACGGCCAACGCTTCAAGTTCAGAGAAAGTTTGCGGGCATGCCGCAAAACACAAATATGACCTATAAGATGGTGAAATGCCTTCTACAATGGCTTGTACAATCTGGTCCTCAGGGAAGTGCAGAGCAAACACCCTAGTATAAAACTTAATGTCCTGTATGAAATCAGCCAAGTTTTCATCCAAGCGTTGTACACGGTAATAGTACTTCTGAATAAGGGAAGACCTGGCCCTAGCCGGGATGAAGTTAGCTAGCAAATGGGCATGGAAATCCTCAATAGATGATTGCTCGGCAATGGCTCTTACGATTTTATCTGAGAGAATACCAATAGCATACGGATAGATAATTTGCAAAATTTGACGTGGAGAAAGAGAAAACACAAGTGCATGATCCTGAAATTCAACTAGAAATCTTAAAAATGAAATTACATCACTGGTGGTATTAACAGAAAACTTAGAGATTCCTCTGAGCAACATTGCCAATGGATGAGGCAAGCTGCCAAACCCGGGTGACATAGTAGGTAAAGGTTTCAATGGCAAGGAAGTTAATTCAGAACGGATGTTACTCAACGATGCACGGCGTTCGGACTCGTTGTCCAATGGGGCAGAGATAGTTTGAGCAGCGATGGTTTTCCTATTTACTTCTTCCTTAGGAGGTTCTTCCTCGCTACCTACATTCACTAAGGTGGGTTGATCAGATTTGGGAGGAACTTCCCCAGTTAACAATTGAGTGACCTTACTAGATAATTCGGAAATATTTTCCAGGAGCGTACTAGCTTCCTTCCTCTGAACGTCATTCAGTTTTAGAGACAACAGATCGTTAACCCTATTCGAAAAATGATATAGCCTAGCTTGCACCCGCTTAATTTGATTAGGAGAGGGATCATTTTCATCAAAAAAACTAACTACAGAAGCTAGCCCAGTAATATTCTCGACGATCGTGGAAAGAGAGTCGTCAATATCTTTCTCTCCCAATGTGGGGATGGAAATGGGCAGATCAAGGGACTCTCTAAGCTTATTTGTATCTACTGCAACCGTGCCCCCAGATTGCACATTTCTAATAGTCAATTCGTAGATCAACTCCTCCTTGCGCAAATAGTTAAGATGGAGAACATCGCGAGGGCCGGGCATGATGACAGAACAATTTTGAAAAGGTCAGAAAAAGTTCCAGCAACTGAGAAAATTGTTAGAGTTCGGAACAAAACAATGTTTAGCCATCAAAAGGGGCTAAATTGAGACCCATTCAACCACGCTCTGCTACCACTTGTTACCGTGTTTTAGTGGTAGGTAGAGGTGAAAGAAGGTGCGGGCGTGAACGGGTCTCAAACTACGGAATCAAAGTTAATGTAAAATTTAACAAGGTTATATTTTCTTTTCAAAAACAAAGAAATAACAAGCATGGCAGGTACAAAGTAGCAAATCAAAAGGGGAGTTACAATATTTACAGGATTTGGGCTTCGCGCCCTGACTATACACTGCTTGGGCAATCAGCTCAGTTTTACCCCAAACACAAGTTTCAACAGAGGGGCAGAAAACCCCATTCATGCCTAGGAGCCCTTGCTCCAAATTACACTGAAAAGCCTCCTCGAGGCATACAACACTCAATTTTCAAAAGAGCCACTCGCTCTCAAATTTAAGCCTCTCCCAGGCCACACCAAACTCCACCTTCAAGTTGTCCTCACTGGACATAGACACAGGGGTAAAATACCCAACCTACTGAGGTCTATTAAATGAAAAGGGGCAATTACATGACCTCTAAAATAACAATTTGAGAGGAGGCGATCTTGCACTCCTAATACACTTGTTTTTAAAACCTAATCTGGCTCTAGGCCACTAATGCAAGGGCTAATCCCATACTACAGAGGTGACTTTAGAAAAGAGCAATTGGTTTTACATTAACGAAGAATAGGTTGAGAAAATAAGTTCACCTCAAAACAATGTGAGTGGGAGCTCGAGAGGGTTAGCACTCTCTATCCCAATATGCAGCTTAAAAGAGAATAGATCTAAAGATTGGTTACATTTTAGGAAAAGGTTACATGGTGGAAACGCTTCGAACCCGCTCCGAGAGTTAAACTGCCAACCTAGCAAGAAAAGAAGTTATTAAGAGGCCATTACCTGGTGTTGAACAGCTGAAGAAGAAAGAGGCGCTTCCCGCCCCCTGCTATGTACTTTACACACTGAAATATGGAACAGAAGTGGCCCGGAGACCCTAAAATCAGCAGTTTATATCCTCTCGCAGAAGTTTCTAGGCGTTAGGGGAATGAAAACACCCTCCCGCACATTCTTTATTGGCTAGGGTACAGAAACATATCCAAGTAGGGGGAAGATACATCGGATTGGTCGAGAAAAAACTCAAAGAAATTCGGGATTGGATAAATCTAAAACAAGGGGAAAAAGAGGGGTATACAGCCAACTTAAACAATAACAGAAAGAAATTTAGCAAAGAACAAACATTTGAAATAAAAATTTCTCCAACAAAATAGTTCTTTGACTTCGCACTAGGTTGCACTATTGTTGATCTTCAGTAGTGTCCTCTAGAAGAGAAAGTTCACACTTCTTACTTCAAGCAAAACAAAAACACATCAAAAATGACACAGTTCAAAAACTCAAAATTTTCCACGTGGTGACATCTTTTGAGAAGGTAGCGAATTAATAGCGTATATAAAGTTCAGACTTCCTCCAGCAGAGGAGTTTCAACAGGCGCAAATTTTAAATTAGCGGCGTGGAGGTGTACCGCCCGGTACAATTATTATTATTATCATTATTATTATTGATGAAGTTGATGATGATGATGATGATAACAATTCATATGGAATTGTATTTGGACGACTCAATAGTTTTTTGTATGGAATTCCACCCTTCAAAATACACCTTTTGCAAAACATCCCATAAATGCTTTGAAGAAGTTTTTTTCTACAGTATCAGAATGTAGGTTTCATTTTAACTTTTGTGAAAGACTTTGGAGAACTGTTCAAACAATAGGTTTAAATTCTCTTTACAGTGATGATCAAAATGTGAACTACCAATTAAGAATGTATGGTTTATAAACCTATTTAGTAATTAAACATCTGAAATACAGTTGGTTTAAAAATCTGAGCGAGTAGTTGAAACTTCACAAACTTGCAGAATTTTATGACTTTTTTTTGTTGACCATTAGCTCAGTCATTCACACTTGAGATGTTAGCTGCCACAAGCGGCTGCAAGGCATAACTAATTTGTTGAGGTTTGCAATTAAAAATGGAATAAACTTGTGGGTCATCTGCATCGACGAATTCTTGCGCGAAGGGAGAGGAAATTGTATTCAAGGTTTTAAGACAGAATTTCAACAAAAAGTATTGCATTTAAAATCCAAGGCATTTATAGCCGAATGACATACTCACCGGATTTTTAGCAACTTTGTAGCTGTCTGAATTCCGACAAAGGCATCTGAGAGTTCTGAATCAGAAATTGTCACGTGCATGCCTGTAGTTCCATTTGACTGCTGATTTCATGACAGTAGACACATAACTACATAACTACCAGTTTTACATGGAATTCGAATAACGGGCTTGTTTTTGCCATCAATTATGGCACTATCTAAGAGTGTTATTTCACTATTAAGATAACATTTATGTTTGGATTTTTATATTATTTCTTCAAAAGTGTTAGGTTTGTTTTCCGACTGAATTATAGTTTACTTATGATTATTATTTCATTCAGAATATCCAGGTGGAATTTTGTAGGCTGCGTTTGTCAGTTTTCTAGGTTCTTTTTTGATAATTGCTCTATGAATTTTTTGCCACCACTGTACTATACAGTTATGTATCATATTATTTGGAATTCAGGATCCTTATGCACATACACTGCCGAGTGTACTGACGTTCTTGTCGAAATGGACAGGGAGTATACTTTAAGATTTCGTAGCGGAGTATTGAGGAATACGGGCACAGGGAAGCAAAGACAGCGAGCACAGTGTTCGCAATGGCGAACGGGCGTTGTCGTCTCAAAGAAAAGGCATGATTACGTCTATAGAAACTGAACGAAACTCATCAGTTATATACTGTACATGCTTAGAATAAAAAAATAAATAAATAAATAAATAAATAAATAAATAAATAAATAAATAAATAAATAAATAAATAAAGACATTTAATTAATAATTAATAAAGTTCGGATCCACGATACTGTCGTGAACGCCATTCATTAGCAAATTGCAAAATCTTGTTCTAGCAATGAAATCTGTAGGCGGTATGTTAGGCCTGAATGAGACCAGTAATATCGTAAATGTAATAATTTACCGGGCGAGTTGGTCGTGCGGTTAGGGGTGCGCAGCTGCGAGCTTGCATCCGGAAGAAAGTGGGTTCGAATCTCACTGTCGGCAGCCCTGAAGATGGTTTTCCGTAGTTTCTCATATCAACACCAGGCAAATGGTGGGGTTGTACCTTAATTAAGGCCACGGCTACTCCCTCCCCCTCCTAGCCCTTTCCTATCCCATCGTCGCCATA
The DNA here is from genome assembly GCF_040414725.1 of Anabrus simplex. Lineage (NCBI taxonomy): Eukaryota > Metazoa > Arthropoda > Insecta > Orthoptera > Tettigoniidae > Anabrus > Anabrus simplex. The sequence continues at coordinate 847,897,206 of NC_090265.1, forward strand.
AGACCTTTCTGTGTCTGTGCGACATAAAGCCACTGGCAAAAAAATGTAATAATTTTGCCGCATTAAGTGCTGACAAATGTGAAATACCAGTTTCCTGAGCTATTCTCCGAAGCGACTTACATGGACTGACTTGCAGTCTTGGTCGTATATCTTCTAACCTCTCCTGTGCGAAAGCTGCTCTCCTTCCCTGTTTTTTCTTGTTTGTTACGGAGCCAGTACTACGATACACGGAATGAGTTGTTGCACGTAACGTTTTGATGAAATGTCGTATGGCTTTTAGTGCCGGGAAATCCCAGGACGGGTTCGGCTCGCCAGGTGCAGGTCTTTCTATTTGACTCCCGTAGGCGACCTGCGCATCGTGATGAGGATGAAATGATGATGAAGACAACACATACACCCAGCCCCCGTGCCATTGGAATTAACCAATTAAGGTTAAAATCCCCGGCCCGGCCGGGAATCGAACCCAGGACCCTCTGAACCGAAGGCCAGTACGCTGACCGTTCAGCCAACGAGTCAAACAACGTCTTGATGGTACTGTCATAAACAGTGTATGGGATTTTCGAAGGCACCTTTTAACTGGTTTCTTCTTCTTGTGCAAATAACACTCGACCAAAAAAGTTCTCTGCCCCCAGCCACATATCGATATGCAGTCCATCAGAATATTTTCGTTGTGTTCATTTTTCAGTGCCACGCTGTAAAGGAAAATAAGCTTAAATACTCTAGGGGTAGGTAAATATGTCGTGAAACTTACATTCCTACAGTACGGTACAGTAAGATTCATTTTCTTTTACAACGCGCATGTGGCTGTGAGGCATGACCTATCTTAAGGGAAATAGTGGATAGGAAGGCCAGTCACATTAGCGGTTTTGGCACAGCAGCGACCATATGAAAAGTATATACATTATTGTAGGGAATACCGTACTTATGAACGTGTAATATACTGTACATTCCTCCGGGCTTACGCCATCTGATAACGTCCCGGACTAGCGCTCGCAACAGCTGTTCCTCGTGCACGCAGAGCTGTCAGTCAGCTTGTGACCTTGACATGTCTTCTCTACCTCGAGTTGTTGTCCAAGAATTTGACATTCCCGGGCCTCTGTTGATGTATTGTTATGACTCTGACGGGACTGCAGCTTTTGAGTCAGATAGAAGTACTATTTTCTACTAATTTTTCAAAATATAGAGTCAACTGTTTTAATGCAATCCCAAAGGCTTCAATTTTGTCATCTCAAACTGTTGAGTATACTAGTCCCACGGGTATGTAAATCACAGTACCTACATTCTTATATACGCCAGTTTGTGACCCATCTGGAAATACGTCCAATCAACTGCCGTTTGACAACTTGCCGTTCATTCTTTTCCAGTGCCAGTCATCTAAGAGCGTTTTGTTAAGCCTTTCTGTAGTCCTTTTTAAAATTCAACAAATACTAGTTCAGGTGGGCTTTGTCGATGCTACAATAGTTAAGTCTGAAATCAAACTGTAATTTAAATTTACTTTCTGGCTCTTTTTGTACATATCCGTTTTATGTTTTCAAATTCCTCATCTCATTCTCAAGAAAGTTTTCAGTACTTATTACCAGAAATTTCTTTTTTGCAAGCTGCTTTACGTCGCACCGACACAGATAGGTCTTATGGCTACGATGGGATAGGAAAGGGCTAGGAGTGGGAAGGAAGCGTCCGTGACCTTAATTAAGGTACAGCCCCAGCATTTGCCTGGTGTGAAAATGGGAAACCACGGAAGACCATCTTCAGGGCTGCCGACAGTGGGGTTCGAACCCACTATATCCCGAATACTGGATACTGGCCGCACTTAAGCGACTGCAGCTATCGAGCTCGGTCAGGAATTTCTAGCATCTCTTTGAGCAAAAGCACCGTTTTCTCATTTATTATTTATTATTTATTATTTATTATTTATTATTTATTATTTATTATTTATTATTTTTTTTAATAGCTTGGTGTAGGAGATTAGGTATTTAGATAGAATATAGGATCTTCTAATTTCTTACCAGAAATATGGCTAGGTGAAACCCTGCACTTTATATGAACGAGCTAAAACACTCTAAACTATCTGTCTCACAGTACAGTACATCTCCACATGCTTCTCTCTATGACATTCACTATATTCTGTATTCACAGACGGCTAGATCCAGCAAGCTCAATTATGCTGAGGGTTGCCAGAAAACTTCATTTTTGAATGCGGTCCACAGAAAGATACATAGGCCACGTGGTCTCTATGGCAGAGAGGACAGTAAATTTTAATTCTCTTTTTGACTTGAAGTACCCTGACCAAAGCCGAGGGTTTTGAGTGCAGTGGTTTTAGTCCGTTTGAAATTAGAAGCCAACAAAGTAGCAGGACCAGTGTGTGTGCGTGTGTGTATTAAGTATGAGTGGGCTTCCGTAAAGTGGAAGTGCGATCACATAGCCGCACACCCTCATCTTCTTTCAAAAATATACATGAGCTACCATAGCTCTATAAAGGGAATGTGTCGTTTTGAAGTTTGCTTCAGGGCCTACTGATACTGTCATCAGGAACTGTGTATGTGAAAAATCTTGCTATAATTCCCACGCTTTGGTCTTCAATCTTACGCCAGTTCCAAGATAATGAGAACTGAATTCCTTCCCAAGTCACTCAGTACATAGTGGGGTAGATACGACTTTTCTTTGCATAATAATAATAATAATAATAATAATAATAATAATAATAATAATAATAATAATAATAATAATAATAATAATAATAATAATAATAAATAACTTGAAAATCGCAGTGGATCATTTAAATACAATTTACGGGGTGATGAAAAATGAAAAATCGAAATCCACAGCCTGTTTCCAATAATTTGACTGAATGAAGCCCCCATCTAGCAGCGAGGTTGTGCCGGCCGCCGAAACCTTTCGAACTCCTCTGGGGCAATGATTAATGACTGATAGACGAAATGAAATGATAATGGAGAGTGTTGCTGGAATAAAAGATGACAGGGAAAACGGGAGTACCCGAGAAAAACTGTTTTCGCCTCCGCTTCGTCCAGCAAACTCTCACTTGGAGTGAGCGGGATTATTATTATTATTATTATTATTATTATTATTATTATTATTATTATTATTATTCTTTCTTCTTTATGCCCGTTTACAGAGCGCGTTGGAACTTGTTAGCTTGATGATGGTTTTCCTTTCTTCTTCTACTCCCAAAATCACTTCATGAACTCGCTATTCTGTTTCTTGCGTTAATAATAATAATAATAATAATAATAATAATAATAATAATAATAATAATAATAATAATAATAATTAACAGATACATCACAGTTGGGAAATATCCAGGCGTCAATGATCACTCTCGTTGTAAAGGGGGGGGGGTGGCGGGAATATATCACCCCTTATCTACGCCACTGCACGATAATGAAGTAAACTTAAAAGTAGCTTAAGATTACAACTCACACGTACATTAATTCAAACTTTTTACGCTAACTATTATCTTACCATTGTAAATACAGCACATTCATATAGTGGCTTTTACAACGCACCGACACAGATAAGTCTTATGGCGACGATGGGATAGGAAAGGCCTAGGAATGGGAAGGAAGCGGCCGTGGCCTTAATTAAGGTACAGTCCCAGCATTTGCCCGGTGTGATAATTGGAAACCACGGAAAACCATCTTCAGGGCTGCCGACAGTGGGTTTCGAACCCACCATCTCCCGGATGAGAGCTCACTGCCGTGCGCCTCTAACCGCACGGCCAACTCGCCCGGTAATTCAGATGCCTTAAAACCTTAATACGAGTAAGTACTACGATTTACAGTGGATTGAGCGTTATATGAAATTTACAGAATTCTGAAGTCTATTCGTGAGGAATCTTACATTTTTTGAAACAGGCTCTAAGAGAGCTGCAGTTAATGAATTCCATTAATCAATTCCCCGATTTACGAACGAATATTTATCATATCTAAGTTTTCTGCGATCTACCTTTTACTTTATGCTGCCCAGGTAGGCTCTCACGGGAGGAGAGGCGGGGGGCGGAGGGAGGTATATATCACGACTTTTCTCCCTTTGTCTACGTCACTGCATCAGTAATATATATTGTCTTTGATTTGTTGTGCAACTGGCATGCTCTTAATGCATTAATGAGGCGATTAATAATATTATTAATATACCTATTCCAAAAATGTGTAAGATAATCGGGATGTGAATAAAATATCCCGAAACAACAAAAAACGTCCCCATGATCGTAATTCCTATACTCAATCGTTTATCGGTTACAGACGTTTCGAAGTAATCTATCTGGTAGTTCATCAGTTCAGATGCTGGTTGTATCCTCAGATAGCACCGCCAAACTTTAAGCGGTTACGGGGAAACAGCAACAACCGATGGTGGCACCAAAATGAAGCGCAGGGAGAGTCTGTTTACTACTTGCCTGACTGGACAGAAGGGAGTAGAGGTATGGCTGCCATGGGAACGTGGGACGGATCCATTGCGGTCGCCATGGAGACGAGCCTGCTGTTCACTTGGAGTTGCCAGATCTTTCACTTCGCAGCAACGGCACTATAGTAGCCCGTCCATTCTGCGCTAGCTGTCAGAATGTTTCTTTTAATATTAGGACGAGAGGCAAGATGAGGAGTGAAGTAGTTTGTCATTGCAATGTACTAAAATTGTCGCCAGTAGCAATACCTGGCACATGCCATTTCGAGTAGCCTTATCTATATTTGTGTAAAATAAAGGCTCATAAGTTTGATGGGTTTTCTGATTATGAGCAGTGTATTTTGATTGTTGTTGGGAATCGCCCTTCTTTTTTTCCTTCTGCATCTTATCTCACACTGGTTGAGTCGCAAGAGCGATCTGCGTCGCAATTGTCAATCTAGTCCTATTTTATGACTGGATGCCCTTCCTGACGCCAACCCTACGTGGAGGGAAGTATTCATTATTGCATGTTACTGTGTTGGTTGGTAGTGTATTGTGTTGTGTGAATCTGAAGAGGAAAGTGTTGGAACACACAAAATCACCCAGTCCCCGAGATGTAGGAGTTAATCACACAAGTTTATATTTCAGGGCCGCTCGGAAGTCAAACCCAGGGCCCTCTGAATCAAATGCCAGTACTCTGACCATTCAGCCAAGGAGATGGACTGTTGATAATCGCGCATGACGTTGTCAATGAGAGAATCGTATGTTCAAACGACCATGGAGGAAGAACAGACATTATAGAACTCATAACGCCCAAAATCTCACGCGTGCAAACCGATGCACAGAGGTTCTACGCACAGTGCATCGGTCTGACTCGGCTCGGACGAGCGGTTTGTCTCGTGGCGACTCGGCTAAGCTCGGATGGTGGAGCGCTGCAGAGCAAGTGAAGAAGAGGGAGACAGACGTAGGGAAAGAGAGAGACAGCGCTATTGCTTAAAATCCACTCTGAGAGGCCCTGAATTAAGTGATACAAGCCCTTCCTGACTCCACACTTCGCACTCGTATATTTTCTCTGCTACACGGAAAAACATACAATCATGGATATGTTTTTGGCATAGAAGACGAGAGAGCAAGTACAGATTATTTGGTTGTTCCTCTCTTATTAGCCTCTTACGAGATGTAGGGGTACAGATGATGCATTCTTGGACTCTAACCACAGGGAAGATAAAGCGTTCCGATAAATCGAAAGAAAAATTAGTGTATCAATAAAAGAATGATAAGGCTCATGAATTGTGAAAAAATGAAAGCCATTCTAGATTTCGCAAGTATAATACTATTGTAATTATTATTATTAGCCAGTCCTATGGTGTAGATCTAGCATGCCTGTCTCTTATTTAAAGGACCTGGGTTCTATTTGCGGTGATTTCAAGTACTTTAATTCTGGAGTGAGGAGTAGAACGGGGTTCACTAGATACGAGATTTTCTCAGTCTCTTAACTCCTGGAGACCTAAGGTCACATTTTTTGAGAAAAATTGTTAATACTACTAAACCTAAGTTGAAAAGTGACAAAATTTCATAGAAAGAAATTTTAATAAATAATAATTTCGTGTGGCTATTTCTAGCCGAGTGCAGCCCTTGTAAAGCAGATCCTCCGATGAGGGTGGGTGGCACCTGCCATGTGTAGGTAACTGCGTGTTATTGTGGTGAAAAATAGTGTTAAGTGTGGTGTGTGAGTTGCAGGGATGTTGGGGACAGCACAAACAGCCCCCGGGCCATTGGAATTAACCAATGAAGGTTAAAATTCCCGGCCCGGTCGGGAATCGAACCCAGGACCCTCTGAACCCAAGGCCAGTACGTTGACCATTCAGCCAACGAGTCGGACACAGAAATCAATAATTTCACCCGTTGTTTCTGTCACAGAGCATGTAGCATATAATTATGATACACTGGGTCGCTACGAAGACGTTTTGGAAAATAGTAGTTTTACAAAACCCATTTCCCCTACCAAACGAAACCAGATTATTTGGTGTGAAAATCAAAGCGAAATAAAGAAAGCGCACAGTGGAAAGATGACGCTACTGACCTAGTATAGCCTACGTAGACGATCACTGGTTGCCATCTTTACGATGATGTCGGGGAAACTGATGACGCCAATTTCAGATAGAACGACAGTCCAAAAACATACTCATGTTAAAATTCCCTCCATTGTAGTTGATATCATAAGCAAGCTTAATTCGTACAGAGTCGACCAAAGAGCGTATGCTCATAGAAACACCTTATATTGTTTCTTCGTGTCGTATAATCGGCCCAATTACTTCAGAATTTCTCTGGAATACGCTATACGTACTTTATGATGTATTGGGTAAATCAATGAAGCAAATTCGCTAAGATGTAAAAGACTGGATATAAAGGAATATAAATTATACGCAAAGTTATACTCTACATCAGAATTTTTCATTTTGATCCGTTGTTGATCTAAATCAGACCTGCACAACTGGCAACAGTCTTGCTGTGCTGGCCATCACGCGACTTTGTACATGTTGTGTGTACGGACTGGCTACCGCCTTCGCAGCCGTAGAATAAACGACTGTCTCCTTCATGTGCGGCCCGTGAACATGTTTGCAGGAAGTACGCTGATTAGCAGATGAATTAGGGATAGCTGCTTTTTGGCAAAATGGCACTGTGCTAGGGCAGGTGAATGTAATAGTACGGGGACCATTCATGTTCGATGATACAGGACCCCTGGTACATCCACCAACCTCCCTCATCGGTGAACGATAGAAGAACCTGCTGTCAGAAAATGTTCACCCATTAGTTCACCTCCAACATCCAGCAGGGCGCCTATAACTAGAGCAAGATAATACACCTGTCCATCGACCCCGAATTTTGGCTGATTGGTCTAATGAACATCCGTCGACATGAGGATGCTTGCCTGGCCTCCAAAGTCACCCGATCCAATCCTACTAAACCCGTATTTTTGGTAATGTGCGTGGATATTAATCTTAAATTGCCTGAAAAATCTTAGGCCTATAAGTAAAGTTGTACGGGGTTCGCTGTCTATAATTTTGTTTGTTTTGACAATTGTTTCAGATATTTATCCGTTTTAGGTCAACTCAATGCCGTATCAGTGGTTTTTAGCTTTCCTGCCTGTTTGTCTCTTTGTCTGTCCGTCTCTTCCACCATCACGGCGAAACGGCCGTACAGATGTCGACCAAACTTCATATTTAGACTATTCTCATCCAGGGGAAGGTTTAGATATGCATATCGTATAAAAATCACTGAATAGACTGGGGGTTTATAGCAAAGCGAGAAGAGTTTTCTTCCATTTGCTCTTATACTATTCATTTTCTGTATAATTTGCGGACTGTGTGAAACGCCCCTTAATTTTAAACAACTGTTGTTATGTGCGTAATTTCGCTTTCTCCTCAAATGATGGAGAAACTTACAATTTTCTACGGGTTTCATGCTTTGCACTGAGCGACCGACAACGAACCTATCGGTTACTATGGCAATGTCTCTGGCTGATTGCCAGCAGGGAAGTAACGTAATGCCATTTTCGTCATTATTCCTGCAAATTCGTGGATGTTAGTTGGGTAGAAGTCGAGAGAGACGTCAAGCTGCCAATCTACGGGATATTTGCGGAATAACGCTGGCGGTTACAATCTTCTTCAATTTCAACACTACGCGGAGTGTAGCCCATTATTTCACACCGTAAGGTGTTTTCTGGTATTTGCTATAATTTTTACTGTATTTCTCTTCTACCTCCGTGTTTTGCTTTAATTTCATGCCTCTGCTTTGTCTCTTTAGGCTTAAGTAAATACACCGTCATTTTATTTTCTACGAATCCCTGCGCTTAAATTTCTCCTTTGTGCCACTTTCTTAAATCCGTAACTCATATCATCACAATTTAGTGAGGGACATTTCATTTTTGCCATACATGCACTTTGATTTTAACTTTTGATAGAGCTGCATTTCTCGATCAAAATCAAAACCCCCCACTCGATTCTGAGTGGCATTAGGAAAAGGGCTGTCTATATAATGAAAACTCCACATCTCCGCAGTGAATGGCAGGAGGAAATTGAACCTGCCGTTATAGTAAAAACTCCCGAACTCGACTGTGAATTGCGGTAAGAAACGTAGCCTGCCATTTTGATAAAAACTTACCAATGCGCAACTTCCATCGGAAATAACGTATGGGGTCCTCCCAGTGGCGTTTCTCTGATAACGCTAAGAGTTTAATATAATCTTACTCACTGCGTGTAAAGCAATTAGCGTAGAAATCCGTTTAAAATGTGAAATAGCGTAACGAAACACGGGTATATTTGCTGGTTATTACATACATTTGTGACTTCCGCACGAGCGAGACAACAGTCCGGTGACTTCCCAGATCTTTACTTTGTATTTTTCTTCCAGATATTTTATTTAGTCTATTTTCTTTTAAACATAATTAGACTATATTCCTTCTTTAGAACTGCTAATATTAAATCTGATTTTTGGGTCGATTATATAGCCATTGTTACACTTTCTGTGGATAAATCTTTCTCAGTATTCATTGGAGCAGCCAACTGATCAACAGGTAATTCTTCTTACGCTTCCAACCTCCAAATTCAAACTTCATTTAATAACCTCGTGAGAGAGATAAAACGTTCTCGGTCCCCCACAATTTCAGTCAAAGGTATGTTTGTAAAAGACATAACTATCCCAATATTTTCTTTTAACTGTTCTACTATGTTTAAACCGTGTCTTGTTGAACTTTATATTTAATGTTTAACAAAACTAGCTGTAGTAATATGATTTGTACTTTTATAATATCTTAAGGGGACACGTACGTTAACATAAAAATGCTCCAATATTTGCTTATATTCATGGTACTCCTGCTACTGAAGTTTAGGATACAGAAGGTTATAATTATTATGGTAATTTCACTATAACTTCAGAAGTATTTTGAACCCACAAAAGTTGTGCTTTCCAAAAAATTACTTTCCTCATACATTTTTATGAGTTTTCGTAACATTCAATAATTGTTTTAACTTCGTGTACATGGTACATGTGTCTCGGCAACTATTGAAGCTAGAGACCTGACATTTTATAAATAAATCATAGGCTGTTATTAGAATTATGCAGACCTATTTTAAGATTCTAGGTGAAATATTTCCTATATTTAATTAGAACCAATCACTGAGAACTTTCAATATTTTTGCTTGTTTAATATAAAAATTCACACTGCAGAATTCTCACACATTAGAAATGCAATAACGGTCTACGTTGAGTACCAGATTATGGTTTACATCTATGAAAAATTTCATTCCAGTAAAGTTGCTGGTTTCTGAAATACATGTACCAATCCATGAAGTGGCATTTATTGAATGTTACAAAAGCTCATTATAAAATTAATAACAGAAGAAATTTTGGGGAAAATACAACTTGTATCTGTTTAATGTACTTATAAAGGTACAGTTAAGTTATCATAATTATCGTAACCTTGTGCATTCTAAAATTCAGTAGCAGGAGTATCATGAACATAAGCAAATATTGGAGTATTTTCTGTGGTGTTCACGTACAAGTACCTCTTAAGAATAGAAATTGAACACAATTCGTTTTATGCTATAGGATTTAGGAGAGAATTTATAAAAATGAGGTGTAAAGTTTAATGACAGATTCATTTCTGAAGAGAAGAGAATTAAATTTGTTTCCGGAAGTTCGAAATGTTTTTGTTTACATCAACGCAGGACGCCTACAAGACGTCAAGGATATTGTTATAGCCATGTGGATCTCAGAGGTCAGGTATGTTCCAAATGAAGAGCAGTCATAAAGCGGGCGGTAGTCTGTGTAACCCTGCCACGCTGTCGGCATGCACCCCACAAAGGGGATGGCCCGGATAAATAAACGACTCCACCCCTGCGCACTCCTTAAGACGTTAAAGGGGCTGATGTGTCATTAAGGCAAATGAACTCGTTTTTCTCACACAGACTTGTGTTTCCAAACGCACCGACACTTTGTTTCGAGCGAACGGACTTAAATATTTAGGGCTCCGTGAGAGGGGACGTGCTATGTGAGCCGTCAGACTTCATGTATTTATATTTCCTTGTTGACGGTACAGGGGTGAATGAAGAGCTCGTGCTGGGATCTCTACCTCCCAGAAACATCATATCCCGCTTGAATAAAGCTTTAAATATACAGCTGTTTTCGCTAAGGTCGTCACCCCAGAGGCAGGATTCGAACAGTGCTCAGAACTTGACCTTCAATTTTTATATACTAAAAATGTTATTTTAGGTACCAAAAACGGATCTCAAATATGAAAAAATTATTCTAAAAATATACTTCAGGCAACTTCTATTTTACGTATTTTAATAGGAATAAATTAAAATGTTACTTTTATATTTCTACACTGCCGGAAAAAACTTGCAACATCCACAAGCGATGTGACAGGTAGTTCATCATTTCAGGAGTATATGATTGCAAATATAAAATAATTTCGTGTGGCTATTTCTAGCCGAGTGCAGCCCTTGTAAGGCAGACCCTCCGATGAGGTTGGGCGGCATCTGCCATGTGTAGGTAACTGTGTGTTATTGTGGTGGAGGGTAGTGTTATGTGTGGTGTGTGAGTTGCAGGGATGTTGGGAACAGCACAAACACCCAGCCCCCGGGCCATTGGAATTAACCAATGAAGGTTAAATCCCCGACCCGGCCGGGAATCGAACCCAGGACCCTCTGAACCGAAGGCCAGTACGCTGACCATTCAGCCAACGAGTCGGACATTGCAAATCAGACCAAATGAAACACAAATGTCACAGTAAAAGGCACCCACATTGTCCCATAAATACACAGTGTCCCCCACCTCTCTGGCAGCAAACAAGCGTCTGTACGAGCAAAAGGAGCATAAAGGTGTCGACTGGAATCCTGCGATAGATTTTCCCAAGCATCTTGCACCTTTTGATCCAATTCGGCAATGGTTCTTGCAGGTTCTGGAGAAGTTCCCGCTTCATGATTGCAAATATAAAATAATTTCGTGTGGCTATTTCTAGCCGAGTGCAGCCCTTGTAAGGCAGACCCTCCGGTGAGGTTGGGCAGCATCTGCCATGTGTAGGTAACTGTGTGTTATTGTGGTGGAGGGTAGTGTTATGTGTGGTGTGTGAGTTGCAGGGATGTTGGGAACAGCACAAACACCCAGCCCCCGGGCCATTCGAACTACCAATGAAGGTTAAAATCCCCGACCCGGCCGGGAATCGAACCCAGGACCCTCTGAATCGAAGGCCAGTACGCTGAATGGGCGAGAGATCCGGTGATCTTGCTGGCCAGGGCAGTTGTTGTACACCATATAGAGCATGTTGTGTCACAGCAGCTGTATGTGGACGTGCATTGTGTACTGCTGAAAAAAGCACATCACCTTCCTGTCGAAGAAATGGCAGTGGCACAAGGACAACCTGTGTAATGTAGCGGGGACTAGTTACGGTACCCTGCAGCAACACCAACTGTGACCGCGAGATGTAACTGATGGCACCCCTACACCATGAAGCCTGGGGAGAGACCTGGGTGTCGTGGGCGAATGCACTGTCGAATAGGCAACTTTGCACTTGCTATATGACTGCCCGTCAACGACTGCGTAGTGTAACGTCTGTCTTCCATTAAGAACTGTTCTATAATGGTCACTGACACGGGGTGCCCACTTCGCGACAGTCAATTGAATGTCTCAATCAAAATTGCAACAGTCCGATGTGGTAAAGCATTATTACTCCGTCCGGCTCCATGGCTAAATGGTTAGCGTGCTGGCCTTTGGTCACAGGGGTCCCAGGTTTGATTCCCGGCAGGGTCGGGGCTTTTAACCATAATTGGTTAATTCCGCTGGCTCGGGGGCTGGGTGTGTGTATTGTCTTCATCATAATTTCATCCTCTTCACGACGCGCAGGTTGTGTACGGGCGTCAAATCGAAAAACCTGCACCTGGCGAGCCGAACTTGTCCCCGGACACTCCCGGTACTAAAAGCCATACCCATTTCATTTCATTGTTACTCTTACAAACCCATGACACCGACGTGCATTTCTGCCATGGTACATCTTTCATGTATGACCGCTGTTCATGTTCACTTTTTACGGCTGGTAGCACACGAACTCCTTCGTGCTTAGTTAATTAACCACCAACATTGGCGTATACATTCAGTAGAAAATGGCGCTAGTTTTGAAACGTATATATGATGGAATTGGCACGCTGCCACAAGTTCGGAGTATATTACAGGTCTACCTTGACTTATGAAATGAACTCGGTATTAGTTATTGTACCGTTAGTAAGGCCTCTCCCTAATGACAGGCAATGCATTAAACGCCTGAAGGTGGTGAAGTCTCGCGGAGACAGACTAAACTTGTTCATGTGGGGAAGGGGTAGGGGAAAGTCGGGAGATATCGGACAGTTTAACTTTTCTGCCATAATTTGTTTATGGAATAGGAAAAAATTCATGTAATGCATTTTATAAGCATCTATATTCTTGTATCAACGTACTCACTAGAATATATTTAATCACAATTAAAAACACGGACAATATTAACAAATTAAGGAGGTCATTACACTTCCGTATGTTTGAAAAATGGAGGGTGGTATCGGACGGTCAATCTTTTTTAACAAAAATTTATTTTTTTCACATTCAAAATAAAACAAATTAATGTTTAGCCATTCTGAAAATATCCCACTCATTAGTGTTGAAGATTCTTGATGGACTAAACAAATATTTAGTCACAAGATCATTTAATTTATCAAAAATATGTCCACTTGCTCCTTGTTGAAGCCTACTGCTCGCTGCAAGCTGATAGACTCAGTCGTCCTCAAACGGAGGTCTTAATGCCTCTTCTTAAAATCATAAAAAGGGTCTTTCCTGCCATCATTTTAGTTTTATTAAACCTATGTTCAGCTCTCAATTCCTCAGCAAATTGATACACAAGTTTTAAAAATTCTGTTTTGATGAGTGGAATGAGCTGACTGTCGGGGCCTTGATATGCATGTACAGGTCATTCTCTTCTTCATCTGAGAATGTTCTCTGAAAAGTCTCACTATTCGCTGCACACGCTTTTATTGGAATCTCTTTACCAGCTTCAAGAGGTTTAATTATATCATCTAACGTGCTTTTGTGGAACAGAGGAACATTGACTGGCCTCTCTAATACTCATTCTATTGTCCCTGACACTATTCACGGCTAATATTATATTGCTTTCTTCCCATTATCCTCGTATCTTCCCCATGCTTGCCTAAAACAAAGGATAGTAGGCCTACTATCAGTAACCTGGACGGAACTGCAACCTATGTGTCCGATACCGCACGCCAGTTTCGTGTCCGATACCGCCCGAATGACTCCCTTAAGAAACAACTGGAACTGAACGAGAGCGTTCGTAAAGAAACTGGTTCTAAACCCACAATATTACAGAGTAAGGAATACTGCTTCTGCTAATGTACTTAAAGTTCAATGCAACTTATCCTTGTTGCTGCTACTTCTTGGTAAAAATAAATCCGTGCCGGCCGAAAATCACACAAAGGACAAAAATAAACCACCACTCATAAACGACCCTGCCTTTTGACTGAATAGGATGTACCCACCCTTCAAACATGCAGGCGGACCTGTGAGTAGCTAAACAGGTTCTGCCACATGCTGCTAACAAAGACATCTGTGAATTGTCCGATACCAGCCGCCGTCCGATACCTCCCGACCTTCCCCTAAAATACTATTATACTATTATCATGTGCGTAAATCCGGCCTGTCAAATAAAAGTTGTTTATCCAAGTTATTCTGAATTTTTTAAATTCAATAATAATGTTTATACGTATACCGGGTGGTTCAACAGCCCCTTACTTTTTCGGAGACAGGCAACTCAAATAATGCATATAACCTAAAGATCCTTATAGGTTAGTTTTATGAACACCAAATAACTTGAAATTTCTCCTTTGGTTTTGTGTGCCAACTAGGACTTGGTATGAACTCTGTTTAGTGGAGTATTGTAACTATTAGAGATTGGCACAAGCTAACGAATTTATTTTTTCTAAGATGCCACTGCCGTTATTCTAAATGAAATAAACCAATCACCGCCCAGCTCGCCCCTATAAATAGCAGCAAACTTAGACCTTAAATATCTATCATCATCAGTGCAACGAAGGGTGGGGTTCTCGTCACACAAGGTTGCAGGCTCTCTGGGGCAGAATCTAAGGCAGGCGGCTAAAGGACTTACTCCATGTGAATAAACTTGCTTGTGGCGACGGGAAGATACAGAAATATGGTCTACCCCAAGGAAGTGTATTGGCTCCGTTAGTTTTATTTATTTACACGAATGATCAACCAGAATTTTTAAACACCAGAAGCTTCATGTATGCTGATGACCTTGCCCTGGCCAAGCAGAGCACAAATTTTGAAACAGTGGAAACAAATCTGTCTAATGCCCTTAGATGCCTGTCAAGCTACTACAGTGAAAACCAGTTAAAACCAGTTAAAACCTAACCCTATAAAAGCTCAGGTATGTGCTTTCCACCCAAAGCACAAGGAATATCATCGTTGTGTTGTTGTTTGAGTCATCAGTCCATAGACTGGTTTGATGCAGCTCTCCATGCCACCCTATCCTGTGCTAACCTTTTCCTTTCTACGTAACTATTGCATCCTACGTCTGCTCTAATCTGCTTGTCATATTCATACCTTGGCCTACCCCTACCGTTCTTACCCCCTACACTTCCTTCAAAAACCAACTGAACAAGTCCTGGGTGTCTTAAGATGTGTCCTATCATTCTAACTCTTCTTCTCGTCAAATTTAGCCAAATAGATCTCCTCTCACCAATTCGATTCAGTATCTCTTCATTCGTGATTCGATCTATCCATCTCACCTTCAGCATTCTTCTGTAACACCACATTTCAAAAGCTTCTATTCTCTTTCTTTCTGAGCCAGTTATTGTCCATGTTTCACTTCCATACAATGCCACGCTCCACACGAACGTCTTCAAAAACATCTTTCTAATTCCGATATCAATGTTTGAAGTGAGCAAATTTCTTTTCTTAAGAAAGCTCTTCCTTGCTTGTGCTAGTCTGCATTTTATGTCCTCCTTACTTCTGCCATCGTTAGTTATTTTACTACCCAAGTAACAATATTCATCTACTTCCTTTAAGACTTCATTTCCTAATCAAATATTTCCCGCATCACCTGCCTTCGTTCGACTGCACTCCATTACTTTTCTTTTGGACTTATTTATTTTCATCTTGTACTCCTTACCCAAGACTTCATCCATACCATTCAGCAACTTCTCGAGATCTTCTGCAGTCTCAGATAAAATAACAATATCATCGGCAAATCTCAAGGTTTTGATTTCTTCTCCTTGGACTGTGATTCCCTTTCCAAATTTCTCTTTGATTTCCCTTACTGCCTGTTCTATGTAAACATTGAAAAGGAGAGGGGACAAACTGCAGCCTTGCCTCACTCCTTTCTGGATTGCTGCTTCTTTTTCAAAGCCCTCGATTCTTATCACTGCAGACTGATTTTTATACAGATTGTAGATAATTCTTCGTTCTCGGTATCTGATCCCCATCATCTTCAGAATCATAAATAGCTTGGTCCAATCAACATTATCGAATGCCTTTTCTAGATCTACGAATGCCATGTACGTGGGCTTGTCCTTCTTGATTCGATCCTCTAAGATCAGACGTAAAGTCCGGATTGCTTCACGTGTTCCTACATTTCTTCTGAAGCCAAATTGATCTTCTTCCAACTCAGCTTCAACTTGTTTTTCCATTCTTCTGTAAATAATACGTGTTAAAATTTTGCAGGCATGAGATACTAAACTAATGGTGCGGTAGTTTTCACACCTGTCAGCACCGGCTTTCTTGGGAATAGGTATAACAACATTCTTCTGAAAATCGGATGGGACTTCTCCTGTCTCATACATCTTGCACACTAAATGAAATAACCTTGCCATGCTGGTTTCTCCTAAGGCAGTCAGTAATTCATAGGGAATGTCATCAATTCCAGGTGCCTTGTTCCTATTTAGGTCACTCACAGCTCTGTCAAACTCTGACCTCAAAATTGGGTCTCCCATTTCATCAGCATCAACATCCTCTTCATGTTCCAGAACCAAATTATCTACATCTTTACCTTGATACAACTGTTGGATATGCTCCTGCCATCTTTCTGCTTTGTCTTCTTTCCCTAGAAGTGGTTTTCCATCTGAGCTCTTAATATTCATACACCTAGATTTCCTTTCTCCAAAGGTTTCCTTGATTTTCCTGTATGCAGCATCTACCTTTCCCAGGACCATACAGCCTTCGACATCCTTGCACTTCTCCTTCAGCCATTCTTCCTTAGCTATCTTGCACTTTCTATCCACTTTATTCTTTAATCGCCTGTATTCTTTTCTGCCCTCTTCATTTCTAGCATTCTTGTATTTTCGTCGTTCATCAATCAGGTCTAGTATCTCCTGAGTTATCCACTGATTCTTAGTTGATCTTTTCTTCCTTCCTAACATTTCTTCAGCAGCCCTATTGACTTCATTTTTCATGACTCCCCACTCTTCCTCTACAGTCTTTCCTTCAGCCTTTTCATTTAGTCCTTGTGCAACATGTTCCTTGAAACAATCCCTCACACTCTTTTCTTTCAACTTGTCTAGATCCCATCTTTTTGCATTCTTTCCTTTCTTCAATTTCTTCAACTTCAGATGGCATTTCATGACCAACAAGTTATGGTCAGAGTCCACGTCTGCTCCTGGGAAAGTTTTGCAATCCAACACCTGGTTTCTGAATCTCTGCCTAATCATAATGAAGTCTATTTGATACCTTCCAGTGTCTCCAGGTCTCGTCCACGTATACAGCCGTCGTTTGTGGTGTTTGAACCAAGTATTGGCAAGGACTAAATTATGATCAGTGCAGAATTCAACCAGCCGAGTTCCTCTTTCGTTCCTTTGTCCCAATCCAAATTCTCCTACTGTACTACCTTCTCTTCCTTGGCCTACCACTGCATTCCAGTCTCCCATCACAACTAGATTCTCGTCACCTTTTACATATTGTATTAAATCTTCTATCTCCTCATATATTCTTTCGATTTCTTCATCATCCGCTGAACTAGTAGGCATATAGACCTGCACTATTGTGGTGGGCATTGGTTTGGTGTCTATCTTGACGACAATAATTCTTTCACTATGCTGGTCGTAGTAGCTTACCCGCTGTCCTATTTTCTTATTCATTATTAAACCAACTCCTGCATTTCCTCTGTTTGATTTTGTGTTGATAATTCGGTAGTCGCCTGACCAAAAATCTTGTTCTTCCTGCCAACGTACTTCACTTATGCCAACTACATCTAACTTTAGCCTATCCATCTCCCTTTTCAGATTCTCTAACCTACCACAACGATTCAAACTTCTAACATTCCACGCTCCGACTCGCAGAATGTCAGTATCCATCTTCCTGATGATCGCCCCCTCTCGTGTAGTCCCCACCCGGAGATCCGAATGGGGGACTAGTTTACCTCCGGAATATTTTACCCGGGAGGAAGCCATCATCAGTACATCATTCATACAGAGAGAGCTGCATGTCCTCGGGAGTTAGTTACGGCTGTAGTTTCCCGTTGCTTTCAGCCGTGTAGCAGTATCAACACAGCTAAGCCATGTTGAGTATTATTACAAGGCCGTATCAGTCAATCATCTAGACTGCCGCCCTTGCAACTACCGAAAGGCTGCTACCCCCCTTTCGATGAACCATTCGTTAGTCTGGTCTCTCAACAGATACCCATCCGATATGGTTGCACCTGCGGCTCGGCTATCTGCATCATTGGGACACGCAAGCCTCCCCACCACGGCAAGGTCACATGGTTCGCAGAGGAGGATATCATCGTTAAGTTGAAATAATGTGATCTGATATCAAATTATAGAACTGTGACACTCCAAAATATTTGGGCGTAACCCTTGACAGGACTCTCACATTCAAGAAGCACCGCATGAATTGCAAGTTGAAAGTGTCGGCAAGTAATAACCTACTTCGTAAATTGGCTTTTTAATAGTGGGGTAGCCAACAGCAAACCCTACCTACATCTGCAATGGCACTTTGTTATTCCGTCGGAGAATATGCATATCTTGTTTGGTATTCATCATCCCATTGCCAGACAGGTGGATGTGGCCCTCAACGAGACATACAGGCTAGTGACTGGCTGCTTAAAGTCTACTCCAGTTGAAAAACTGTATTGTCCTGCAGGAATTGCTCTACCTTGTATTCGAAGGAAAGTAGCTACAGACAAGGAGAGGACTAGAGTGGAGTAACAAAGTACTGCATGGCCATACACCTCCATCTCAGAGACTGAAGTCAAGACAAAGTTTCCTACGAACGTTTGAGCAACTAACTGGATTACCTGACACTGCAAGAGTACAGTTTTGGAAAGACAAGGTTCCAGTCATCCCAGGACAGATGATAGTTGCAAAATTTTTGCCACCTGGATGTCATGAAAACTGGTCTGTCTGGAAGACCTTAAACAGACTGAGGACAGGGGTGGGCAGATCCAAATTCAACTTGGCAAGATGGGACTATATCGATGCTAGCAATATCATATGAGACGGTGGTGAAGAACAAACTATGCAGCATATGCTCCGATGTAAATTGTGTCCATATTCCTGCACTGAAGATGATCGTTTTCATCCAACACGGAATGTAATCGTTGTTGCTAGGTTCTGGTTAAGATTGGCGTGAAGTGCTTTGATTTTGATCTGTGTTATAGTTCGTTATGTTATGCAAATTATGAATAATTGAACTGTGTAAATGATGTTTCCGATACGATAATAAGAAGAACAATAATACTTCTCTGGCCTTAGCTATCGTATGAAAACATTTTAATTTGGCGCCATCTCTCTTGGACGTTTATGGCTGAGTATTGACGAAGTTTTTCGGGTAAACACCAAATTAATTACTACAGAACTTTTACAAGCCGACATAACGACCTGGAGTGTCGAATGGCCTTTTTTCACCCGTCAAAAATCGGACTACCTCTGCCGGGTTTGAACACGCTATCTTGGGATCCGGAGGTCGACACTCTACCATTGACCTACAAGAGGGAACTAGGTAGCAACTGATAGACATTTACAAACATATACTTCGAAATTGTGGATATAATTACTTTTTCATCACATTGAAGAGAAAAATATACTCTGCGGACCCATTGTAATTCCCCCTTATTCACAAAAAGGGTACGTCATCAGCGACTTTATTCAAGGCTGTTGTAATGTGAATGGCACACATTCTTTGCTTAGTTTTTACTGCAACGGTATATACACTGTAATCTCATAATACCATTCTATGCATAAATGTGGATATACAAACAAGTTTGTAACGAAATAACACATTGATGTGGGGAAGGGGTAAAATATTGTTACATGTGCGTTAAATTCGGCCCTGTTCAATAGAAGTTGCTAATCCAAGTTATCCCGAATAACTTTCTTATTCAACAATAATAGTATTTATATATATCAAGGGCGGTGCGTGGCATTGTTGCAGTGTTGCACAACTCCCAATCATTTTACACTTAATTTGACGTCTTTTTTTCTAATTTTTTAGTTTAATAAACGTAGCGTATATTATAAAATATATTAAAATCAACCATCTTTCGTCGTTCGATGTACTAATGCTTCGTAATGGACCAATGAACGCTGCCGGCTTCGATTCAAACTCAGGAGGTTTGCTTTCCTGTGGTAACTCCGAAGCGGTAAGCCTAAGCCTGTACATAACATCAGTATTGGTCCTGTCGCCATAAGACCTATCTGTGCCGGTGCGACGTAAAGCCACTAGCAAACAAAGTATCGGTCCTTGGGTGTTGCAAGAGACCAGCAAACCCCCTATCGAGTAACAACTCCAAATGTCTCCGTTAGATTGCACTACTCTGCGAAAATGACTGCTTTCATTCCTCTCGCAACGGTAACTTCTTTTCCACGCTAGTACGGTATGCCATACCGGTCCTCCCACAATATTACTAACATTTCTTTCAAAGAAGAGCAGGAAGGTATTTCTTTATTTAATTGAGGTAAGAATAACTGTAGGTACAGTGTATAATTAGCCTCTTATTACCTGTGTTTTAATTGCCGGATATATTTCAGTTTTAATAGTTCATTACTTTACGCTTCTCATATCTCTGCCGAGTTGAGAGTTGTTGGAAAAGAAGTACACTAAATTACTAAGTTGTATGCAAATATGAATCTGAAGTCATCTCTTTTCAGTTTCACTTAGTTAATTCAGTCTACCGAAACGAATTTTGTGTAATCAATTTATATACTACCTGAAAAAGAAAACCATATCGATGGTGTACGGGCCAACTGGCGTAAGCCGCAAAAAACGAATTTTTCAGGAGAGACAGGAAACAGTTTTGACCTCGCTACAGCCATTGATCTGTCTTAAGTGTTGTTTATTTGAATTCTATAATGTACCTAAGAATGTAGGTAAGGTAAGGGTGTATTCTGCCCGAAGGCAGGTCCGAACCTCCGCAGAGGTGTGCCTGAGCCGGAGTTTACGTACGGTAGGATGGCCAGTTCCTTTCCGCTCCTCCATTCCCTTACCCCCACCAACAGCGCGTGGTAACCCATCCAAATGTTGACCACGCCCAACGTTGCTGAACTTCGGAGATCTCATGGGATCCGGTGTTTCAACATGGCTACGGCCGTTGGCATCTAATAATGTAGTCTACTATAATATATGGCGTGGGATCGTACAGTTTCTTGAAATTAATACTTTAACGTTAAATTTGAGGGTTACGCCATTTGACTGGGACTGATACAATTCCGTGTAGGTTACAACAATGTACTTTTGTGTTACACTCATTGGAATAAATAATAATAACAGTAAATTGTTTATTATGTAAAAGAATGATCCTTAATTGTAAGAAAACATTTTAAAACACGAATTTTCTATCCCGATTTATTTAAATAAATTACCCTCACAAAAGTAACACTCAAATTCACAACGACCCTGAATTAGCATAGTATACTAGTAAGTATTTGTATACCGTATGACAAAAATACTATTACTGAATTATGTAGTTAATTTTACTGACAACTAAGTCACACACACTCACGAAAACAAAGAAAAACACTGCATTATGCCAGCTGGCTTGCCCGGGCTTGTGAGATCGAGAGACTTAGCTATCGGAAGTATACAGTAGTGGCTTACGCCAATTGAGTGGTACAACCTACAGTTAACTGTGGGTTACGACTAGTTGGTTACGCCAAGTGGCTTGCCTGACCTTGCCACGAGTGGAGTTACACCATCAAATTTCTTCTTTTTCTTTTGCATTGAAAGAAGTTGGTGTGGATTACGCCAATTTACCAGAATATGCATTACAATGTTAACTGCTTGATTCATACATAACCTCAATCTGGAAATTCGGGAGAGTTGCGCCAATTGGCCTGTACAATATCGATATGGTAAAAACTGCAAGTACTGTTTCCAAAAGCGTTGAAGTAAGCGAATAATAATAATAATAATAATAATAATAATAATAATAATAATAATAATAATAATAATAATAATAATAATAACAATAATGTGTGGCCTCAGGAGAGGCCTGGTGCAGATCTTTTGATTTCACGCCCGTAGGCGACCTGCGCGTCGTGATGAGGATGAAATGATGATGAAGACGGCAGATACACTCAGTCCCCATGCCAGGGGAATTAACCAATTATGGTTAAAATTCCCAATCCTGCCGGGAATTGAACCCGGGACCTCTATGACCAAAGGCCAGCACGCTAATATTTTGGCCATGGAGCCGGACAGCAAAAAACGACATAACGGAAAATAACCGGTATAACAGGCAGCCAATTAGATGCTCGCTAAAAACCGTGCATTATATTTTTCTAAACAATAAAATAAAAATTGTAATACGAGGATAATAATAATAATAATAATAATAATAATAATAATAATAATAATAGTGAAGAGTGCACTAATAATAAAATGCCTAAAACTAAAGTATAGAGTGTCATTATTGTCATAGCCAGGGTAGGGGGTGTGGCGTACTGAAAGGTCAACGGACTGGATACCCAATTGTACTCACGGCAATGGCAGAGGAACGGTTTTCAAACATTTCGCATTCTATGCTTGGGTGGAGACAAAAGAGGACTTATTATATATTTTTGAAAAGACATCAATTCAAAAAGCGTGAATGACGACGTAATTTTTTACAATTTATACGATGGTAACAGAAATATATATTTCTGTACAGATAGGGAACATTAACGATTTATCATTTAGGAATAGTATAAATGATGATTTGAAATTGTCACCGAATCTTTTAAAATATCTACTATAACTTCTTCCAAACTCGTGAGGTGGATTCCAAGGTTTTTTAGGATTTCCCACAAATGCTTAGGTACACTGCCTCTGCTTCCAAATAACAGACCCATCAAGGACCTGTTTTCTGGGCGAATGTTGTGTCTCTCACTCAGATATGGGATGCATGGTTCATAAATGCCCTTCTTCTACTGGTCAACTTTCAAGTCCCAGATTTCAAGTTAATAAGTAATTAAAGTAAATTAATATAAATGTTTGTACATTTCTAAATATTTGAGTGTGATTTTATAGAATCTGACGATGATGTTTGTTCAAGAACAAAGCACGCCATTCTATTTTAATTTTTTTCAGTTATAATTTTTACCATTTTTTCTTCCTCAGGTAGTATATAAATTTATTACTCAATATTATTTTCGGCAGACTGAAGAACAACAGTTTAAAAAATGAGACTATCACGTAGTAATTTTCAAAACATTATAACAATAAAATTGTCCATAATATGTTTATAGTCTTTATACAAAACTGTTATTTTGTATATTAAAAAAAGTGAAATTTACGTTGACATATTTTGGTAGGAATGCATCCAGAAAGTTTTCTACAAGATGGAATTTATTTCAAGCAAAGAAAATATCACATTTTACAAAACGATCATTTTCTAAATTCGCAAACTATCATGACATATACGTGTTAGGAGCAAGTGCCCGTAGGAGTGGAGCAGATAAGCAAGTAGCTAAGTAAAACACTCAGCCAGCAGAGGACATAAACTAATAATTTCTATATGGTACACATAAGGTTGTTTACTTCAAATGCAGTCACTCCCAAAATTGCGTAAGGTCATAGAATATTCATAATACATTTACTAATAACTATTTCTAATTTCCTCTAATATTCTCAAGCAGTCACTTTAATTCCATAGAAATTAATACCAGCTCACAGCTATGTACTTACCAACCCTCTCGATCAAAAATAGAATTAATGAGTTTTCTATATATTTTATAAACCTTATTCCTCCTCTTCTTCTTTTCTTCTTCCTTAGAGTCAGTACCACGTGCTGTTGGGGTCTTCTGTTTTGACTCCCTTATGCCTCTTGTATCTAGTCAGGGTGCCAGCCTGTAACCTTGAGATCTTCGTGCAGCATGTCAAGTTAACCCTGCCTCTTTTGACCTAAAAACCAATCCAGTCCACAAGCAATGAAGTTGGCTTATCTTTGCATGGTTCGTCCCGTACTGACCTGCTTGGCGTTCAGCGTTCAATGAGGGACGCCCAAATGTGGCAGACATGCGTCGGCCAGGTCGTCCTAGTGTCCATGAAGTGCATTACTGGACTGTGATCGACGCCATACGGTTCATGAGCTTGCCCGAGACACTGGATTAGCGCGTACGATTGTGCTTCACATTCTGAAGGAACACCAGGGCATGAACAAAATTGTTGACACCTTTTACCCACCGTGTCACTGTTCTGTAAGGCAAAGCAGATTCCTCGCAAGCCTCTTTAAGAACTTGATTACACGGCCGTGCTGGCCAATCTCTGGCACATTCAATTGCATTCGCTTCAGAACTGTCCCAGATATTCGTTAGGCAGTAGACCGCTCCATTCGAACTATCAACACAACAGGCGCTTCTAAATTTCTCCTATGACTTCCACATCGCTGGCAACGGGTTATGTACAATGTTGGTGACTACTCTGAAGGACAGTAAAACTTGGTAACGTGTATCACTTTTGTATCAGTCGTAATTAAATAGTTGCCACTATTAAAGTTCCAAACCTAGCATATGTACGTAGGGGCTCACCCTTTTTCTCTAGACCTTCCATACTTCTGAACAAAATGGTGGTAAAGAAATAATTCCTATACTAATCGTCGCCAGTGATACTGCTTCTGCTCGAAGTATGTACCAGTACGAGCATAGACGAATTTCACTCAAGTTTTCAGTGATTAGGGCTACTTCATACCACTTGCAAACTTCATTATTTGTTGCACGATCGTGAATAATGTCAGGCCGAACGTTCTCGTCTTTGTTTCCATGGTGCCAAGTCGTTGTGAAATTTCTTTTGAATACGGCCAGAATTCAGCACCATACAGGGCAGTTGGGCAGTCTACTGAACGGTAAACTTCCGACTTGAGCCGGTCATGACACTTTCTGTCACAGGGTACACCAATACCAATAAAAACGACCTCCTAATATGTCAGTATTTTGTCCCTTATTCTTATATAAAATCGTCGTTCCATTTCTTTTGAAGAGGGCCAGAATTCCGCACTATATTGGGCAACTGTGCGGATGGCAGAACGGTCAACTTTCGACTTGAGCCGGTCTGGTATCTTCCTTTCACAGGATACAATAATACAAATACATCGTCTTGGTATTTCAGTATTATGTCCCATATATTCATATATGACATTCTTGTCACAGAAAAATAAATTAACATCATCTCTACTGATAACAGTCTCGTCGATACGTCCGAAACTTGAGTAACATGATTCTCACGTTAAAATCAAAAGTGTATTCCGAGGAAGAGTGTGCACTCTTTCGTCGAAACTGCAGGAAATAAAATCAATATGGCACGGTTTGAGGGTATTTCAAATAATCTGCGTGTAGCCCGACATGAAATTAGCTAGCCACTGGTCTCCTCTTTGTTTGGTACTAATTATTTCATTATTGGGGATTATTTTAACTAACACCGTTATACTTTCCTCGGGCGGCACAATCAGTCCCAATCAATTTGTTAATCGTGATCAATGCGATAATCTCTGGTAATTTGTTAATTTGAATGAAATGTATCAAAGCTGCCACACGTGGATTTTAAACAATCCACTTTTCTAAAAGTGTTCTCTCATCATGAGGGATGGAGGGGATCAATGAGCGCGCAATAGCCGCTAAATATTGCCAACAGCCATATAATTTCTTTTACACCACAACATTTATATAATATATTGCGACCGTTCGTAGGTGTGGGTGGTTCGAAATGATTTATCTTCAATAAAACCTCGGCTAGTATCATGGTCATTTGGCGAGTACCGGTCAAATCTCTTCCAACATCAGCTCAAACAGAATAATTTCCACGTCCTTCTTAACTATGTAAAGGCTCTTAGATTATAATTTTAAAATGAAAGATCGCAATACAAGTTTGGAAGGATATTCCATTTAATTAGGTAATCATGAAGAAAATATAATAATAATGATCACCTGATTAGACAACAGGACATATAACGCACATCTTATCAATCTTTGTTGGTTCCGCAAACAAATTAAAAGAAACATTATTTGACGCTAAATTAAAACTCTTAAATAATTCATCACAATATCTGAAATATTTCCACACGTAATGAAGTTATTAACAGTTCTGAAAATCTGCCAATCGTAAAATCATTCACTTTGTTCATTCATCTGAGTCAATATTTGCCCATAGTTTGCCTTCCGCAGTTCTTTTTAATCATTTAAATGTCTAGCTATCTAATATACAACTTGAATATCCTGACGGTTAGTCTCCCTAACATTGCAAGAGGAAAATATAAATATCTGTCAATCATCCAAAGACACAAATAAATTCAATATATTAACAATCATGGTGCTGTCACACTCATCGGGAATATTCAGCTTCGCCGTGTCTGAAAATCAACAACATCTAACTACTGGCATGTTCAATGAAACGATAATATCGGAAGGTCTGTACTGCATCTGCTCTCCTCCAGTGTTTCCTGAAAATGACACTACTACCAAATAACTACAGCAAGCAATTACCTTGAATGCCAACGCACTTCATCAGGTGACATTAACCTCTTAAAACAACTTATTTTATTGTTTAGATATGTCATTTACCGAAGATCCCAACAATTCATCCGATGATACATCTGTTTTACTTCTACAGTACACTGAGCCGTAAATTTGTATTTTGGCGATTTCTACGTGCTTAGCATTTAATCTCTCCGGGATACCTTTGAAAACACTAGCATCATATTATTCCGCTTGCCTATTCAAAATCTTTAAAATCACATGATGAACATATCACATAATATTACTATCCTAGGTTCATTGACCTTCTCGATGATTTATCACATTACCGTAGCATCAATTTCAACAAACCCCATTCTTATAATAATCACACTATTTTATCATAACACATTCGACGACCCTAATATTTACCACATCTCATCAAAAATGTACACCATGTCTACATCACTATCCAAACATACAAGCACAGGTATCGAAGAAACTCAACTATACACAAATAAAACATCATATCACTTACAGCATGTACGCACGTCATTAAATTATTCTGCGGCACAAGTTATTCTAAGAGGATCTCGACATTGACATAAATTACGTACAATCACTCGCTGAACTTATCTACACAGCACTCGATATTATCTCATCGCAAAATGGATTCTCACGGTTATTCAGACAGTATTAGGACATTAGATGAAATATAATCATGCCTGTATACCTCTACTACTTGACACCGACGATATACTGAATTCCACTCCTACCAATGATCGGATCAACACTTCACACCGATACATAATGACAGACACGTTAGGTTACTCAAGCCGTATTCTTTAAAAAATCATCCATTATGATGACAAATCTAGCACTACTATAAGTTTCTACAAATAGAATAAGGGAAGATAAGTTTGGGTACTTAACGTTCGAAGTCTCTGTTGTTAATCCCATCCTTCAGGTTGTGGCAGTTATGGACATCTGTTTTCATGTAATTGTGGCCATTCTAGCAGAATTCGGATCCATCAGGATCCTGGTCTCAGCTTAGGCACACATCTCCGTCTTGGCTATATCCTTTATCATGATAGTAACCAATCTCATTGTTCTTCCACCCTGAAACTTGTACAAACTGTATTAGATAGTGCTAAACAGAGTTTTGAAATTCACAATTTCGTTTACTAAACTCGCCTTCGTATATCGGCGCTGTATAATTGGTTATTGAATTCTTTTAAACCTTAGGATATGTTACAACTCTTATAATCTCCTCAATTCCTTCAGTATGTATCAGAGCTATTCTCGAAATCAACCTTCTACATTGTTTTTCCTTCATACATTGTCATAAAATAAAATCCCATTTTAATAACATCACAATAATACTTGGTTCGCATTTTATGATTCACGCTAAAACTGCTATGTCGTAATCTCCGTTACACATGTTTTTGACATTTGAGGAACTTTGTCTAACACAGTCACTCTCTTCATTCACGGAACTGCACAAAAGATCACATTCTGTTATTCATTTATTTTCTCGAATGCATTCGATCCGTCACTCCGCATACGCATTCTTGATGGTAGAGCTTGCATTGCTCCAAACTGTTCCATGGCCTCCGCCGTGCGACGTTTCTGGACCTGAATGTTACATATGATATTTCTCCTTCACAGCTGTAAATATGAAATCTTTCAACTACTGGTCTCTATTTGTATCCCAACCCATCTTCTTAACTCAATATTCCGAATACCACGGGGTCCTGAGCTTATGAATTTCCTGATTCCACTCCGTAAAATTCCATTTGATGAGCGAGTTGTCTCGGTTTTCGTACGTAGTTGGACGTATAAACTGGACGTATTCCGGCTGATTGTGTACTTATGCACCGCTTCTGTTGATCTATTTATCTATAACTTCCATTGGCTCCTTCACTCTTGACCTCGAGACCATTGAAAGGTTATAATATTATAATGAACTTCATAAAAGTTTGAAAAATGAGACGACCCTCATCTTTTCACCTTGCTTACAAATAGAAGATTATTAGAAATAGCTAGAGAAGACAGTACGTTTTAAATGTTCCGATGTTTTGAACGCCATCTGGCCTTCAAGCAGATAGTTCCCCATTCCTAGGCCGATGTCTGACAAGATTTATTACAACAAACAACACTCGACAATTCAACCCTGCACTGCATAGTGTAGCGTTTTTGCTACATAATATTCTTCTTCTTGTAATTCAGTGATATGCTCAAAGATGGCAAACCTAACTACGTACATAAGATCTTTGATATCTGGTATTTCCAGAAATGATGCTACAGGGGTTTGGGGCAATAACTTTCTCCATCTACGTACTATTATCTTTGACTGAGGCAGACGAACATGTGTCATGACTGCTGTATGTATGACTAGCATTGAAATTAATATAATTCTAGGCGATTCACTGATGATTGAAGTTTAATAAAAATACTGCCCTGTCGACAATATATTTATCTTCTAGCATAAATGTCTTATGATGTTCAATTTAAAATATTTGTTACTAAAATGTCATGAAATATGAATGAAGCGTTTTTGTTACATCATGCAGCTAAGGCCTATTTTTCAGACGCATGTTTGAAGGTTATGAGCAGCAATGACTTGAAGTACTTCTTGATGACGTTCTATTTGATGATTATTTCACAAATGCTGCAAGACTTAAGTCCAAATAATAATAATAATAATAATAATAATAATAATAATAATAATAATAATAATAATAATAATAATAATAAGTATTGTATTGCAATATGTATTGTGTTCTCAAGATGGAGTTGTTTACCATCAGCAAATACAGGCCTATTCGTAATTCCTTTTGATATAAATGTCTGCTGGCTGGGGATCATCTGAAAATATGCATTATGAAAATTTGCTTGACAGAAGTGTAACCCTAGCAACCATGCAGGGTGTGATGTAAAGTATGGATGGATGGCCGGACAATGCTACATAGCAACCGAACCGTGCAGGCTGTGGTGTAAGATATGAATGGATGGCCGGACAGTGTTACCTAGCAACCGTGTAGGATGTGATTTAAGGTACTGATGGACGGCCGAACAGTGTTACCTAGCAACCGTGCAGGCTGTGATCTAAGGTATGGATAGATGGCCGAACAGTGTTACCTAGCAACCGTGCAGGCTGTGGTGAAAGGTATGGATGGATGGCCGAACAGTGTTACCTAGCAAACATGCAGGCTGTAATTTTATGTATGGATGGATGGCCAGACACTATTACCCTAGCAACCACGCAGGCTGTGATGTTATGTATGGTTGGATGGCCAGATAATGCTACCTAGTAACCGTGCAGGCTGTGATGTTATGTTTGGATGGATGGCCAGACACTGTTACCTATCAACCATGCAAGTTGTGGCGTAAAGTATGGGTGGATGGCCAGACAATGATACCTAGCAACCGTGCAGACTGTGATGTGAAATATGGATGTATGGCCGAACAATGTTTACCCGGAAACTGCGCGATCTTTGGCTTATGGCTGTTGGTCATCTGAAATTAGAAACCGTTGATTGATGGCAAAAACCGAGCAGCACTGTGTTTGAAAAATAATGCGGATTGTTTCAAAGGCTATCACATCAGTTGAACTGTGGACATGACTTATCCATTTCAGCAGATTATTATTTTCCCATTCCATCAGTGTAATAAATCTCTTTTAATTGTTTAAAAATAAGTTTGTTTGTTTTCTATGTTCTTACGAGTAATAAACAATACTACTTCTCTTATACTGTACTGGGGTAACGTTTATACATAAGTAGCTTACAATGCATTATGTAGCGTTTATACACACTCCTGAATTTTTCCCTTTCTGTACACCAGGATGATCGAATTCATCAAAAATATATTTTTAGTGTGATGTTACATATCTAATCTCTCTGTAATAATTTTTTCACGTCAGAGTAGTGTGTGTAAATTCATTCATTCTTTTTTTTACTAGTTGTTTTACGTCGCACCGACGGAGACAGGTCTTATGGCGACGATGGGATAGGAAAGGACTAGGAGTGGGAAGGAAACGGCCGTGGCCTTAATTAAGGTATAGCCCTAGCATTTGCCTGGTGTGAAAATGGGAAACAACGGGAAACCATCTTCAGGGCTACCGACAATGGGACTCGAACCCACTCGGTTAAATTCAAATTATAAGCAATACAAAATATCAAAGCCATGTTAGTAAACAGTGTTGATGATAGCATTTGTTATTATTATTAATCATTTACAACATTGAAGTCCACATGAGTGTGTCGTCAAAATGAATTAAAGAAGTTGAAATGGAGCCTATATGGGATCAACTGTAAGAAAAGAGAAAGACGAACAAGTGTAAGAGCGTGAAATACGTATTGTTTTCACACTCTTATATGTTGTTCATAATTTTAACACTGATGAAGAACCTAGAGTCTGAAAATCGGTTAGGGATTAAAATAGTGTGGTGGTACGACTGTTTGTGATTAATAATAATAATAATAATAATAATAATAATAATAATAATAATAATAATAATAATAATTTCATGCAGTGTAGGGATAAACTAATCACCCACCCAGCCACGAAGAAGGTATCATAGTGTTCCGCTTAGACGAAGATCGACATTTCTTTGCTATTTTGCTTTAGGCTACGTCGCACCGACACAGATAGGTCTTATGGCGACGATGGGATAGGAGAGGCCTAGGAATAAGAAGGAAGCGGCCGTGGCCTTAATTGAGGTACAGTCCCAGCCTTTGCCTGGTGTGAAAATGGGAAACCACGAAAAACCATTTTGAGGGCCACCGACAGTGGGGTTCGAACCCACTATCTCCCTGATGCGAACTCACAGCCGCGCGCCCCTAACCGTACGGCCAACTCGCCCGGTAGGTTACCAACAAAGAGAGAATTAGATTGTATTCCTTTTCAGTAAAAATTATTCATGAAGTATTTCATATTATCGTTTAGACAAATACCGAGGTAGACAGAGTACTGTAGCTCTATTCAATCATCATTATTCTGATAAAATACGTACGTAAGTGATACATGGGCTTGAATAGAGAGGAATTACCCCTCTGGCCTAGACGTTCAACTTATATTCTAAGCCCGGCATGTAAGCATTTCCCCGACCCTAGTCCGATCCTGTCAATCAGATAAATTTACAGTGTGCCGGATGTGAGGTCTCCCACGCGCCGTCGAGTCGTCGTGGGGGAGGAGAAAGGAGCAACTGCTGCTTCGGAGGTCTCCGAGATTAACTAGATCGCTATTAGCAGTCGTTCAAGGTAGGCCTATGTTTAAAAATGAATGACAGAAACAGGTTAGGTCAGTACGTCGTAACACGGCCTGTTCTGGCTGGTAGGTCTGTATTCGGAGCACAGGTGGGTTCGAATCCCTCGTCGTTCTTCGTAGTTTTCCCATTTTAACTCCAGGTAAATGCCGGGATGGTACGTTTATCAAGGCCACGCACGGCCGCTTCCTTCCCATTCCCAGTCCGTACAATTACATCTACACCCACAGACAACAACCCACACAGAGCAGTGCATGTATCTCATCCCATCGGGGTGTATCGGAAAAAGCAGCAACAGAACTGGCCATCCGAAAATGTCCTCAGACACTTCCGGCACTCAGAGCTGCACGCTTAAAAAAAAAAAGAAGAGTGAAAAAGAAGAAAGAGGAGGAAGTAAGGAAATTAGATGAAAACCGGAAAGAGAGAATTTGCACAATAAATTAATTAACTGGTTTTTACGTCCCAGTAATGTCTTTTACGGTTTTCGAAGACGCCGAGGTACCGGGATTTAGTCCCACAGGAGTTTTTACGTGTCAGTAAATCAGCCGATAAGAGGCTAATATATTTGAACACCTTCAAATACCACCGGACGGTGCCAGGATCGAACATGCCAAGCTGGCTGTCAGAAGGCCAGCGCCTCAACCGTGTGAGTCACTCAGCATGGTGGTTAGTGTGATTAGCTGCCACCCCCGGAGGATCGGGTTCGATTCTAGGCTCTGCCACGAAATTTTCAAAGTGGTACGAGGACTGGAACGGGATCAATTCAGGTTCGGGAAGTCAGTTGAGTGGAGCGGTTTCGATTTCCACCCCAGCCATCCTCGTAGTGGGTTTCCGTGGTTTCCAACTTCTCTTCCACGCAATGCCGAGTTGATACCGAAGTTAAGGCCACAGCTGCTTCTTTTCCTCTTCCTTGTCTATCCATACCAATGTTCCCATCCCCTCGACAAGGCCTCTGTTCAGCGTAGCAGGTGAGGCCGCCTGGGCGAGGTACTGCTCTTCCTCCCCAATTGTATCCCCGACCCAAAAAATGTCACACGTCTCAGGACACTGACCTTGATGCGATAGA
This sequence comes from Anabrus simplex, assembly GCF_040414725.1. NCBI lineage: Eukaryota > Metazoa > Arthropoda > Insecta > Orthoptera > Tettigoniidae > Anabrus > Anabrus simplex. Next base: position 847,929,907 of record NC_090265.1, read on the forward strand.
GGTGGGATCCCTCCCTGAGTCCGTGGAAGAAATCAACCCTGGACGGTAAACAGATTAAGAAATAAGTAAATGAATAAAGAAAGAATGAATGAAAGAAAGAAAGAAGTCTGGCTCCGCGATGTAGGGGCCAACGCGTCCGCTGTCACCCGGCGGCCCCAGGTTCGATTGCTGGCCGGGTCAGGGTTTTTTGATTGTAAATAAGTAATATCCGTTCCTTTCCTTACATTCATCACTTTACACTTCTGCCATTTACAAAATACACGCAGGTTCCTCTTATATGGTGCAAGTAGGAGCAAAAGATCTTTCTAGATCGACGCCTCGAACAAATAGCATTTAAAAAAAGAAAGAAAGAAAAACAAAGAAGGGGTTTGGCTTCGTCGCAATATAATAGAACAAACCTTTATAAAATTTTGATCCAGAAGAAACATTTGCAAGTGTATACTAGAGGATCTGTGCTGCTCTGCGGCATTCGTTGTAAATAGGTTAGATAACGTATATTCATATAAAATTGCGTCCGGCTCCATGGCTAAATTGTTAGCGTGCTGGCCTTTGGTCACAGGGGTCCCGGGTTCGATTCCCGGCATGGTCGGGAATTTTGACCTTAATTGGTTAATTTCGCTGGCACGCTGTCGTCTTCATCATCATTTAATCCTCATCACAACACGCAGGTCGCCTATGGGAGTTAAATCAGAAGACCTGCACCTGGTGAGCCGAACTTGTCCTCGGACACTCCCGGCACCAAAAGCCATACGCCATTTCATATCATATACTGTAAAATTGCTCCATGCGCTGCTCGGTACTTTCTGAATGTCCACTTTTAGGATTTGTGTTAGCTCTTAATTATATGTCAAGTGTTCTTTTGTAGATCTCTTCATTGTAACATTCATTGATATTTCACGAACTATTTTGTAGCTTTAGAATTAGTGTTGTGTGTTTAATTAAAAGTTTTAGTTTTAAATTATTTTGTTTCGCGTGGAACTTCGTTCTTGTTGCAGTCTGCGAAGTAGCTGATCCTTTCAAGCGATAACTCTATGTATTTACGCGTTGCCGTACAGATATGATATACAAGATTCTCTCATTGAAACTGTCATCAATCAGCCTAGTGGATCCGAAAACTGTGGTCTCAACACTAATCTCGATCATATGCGACATTTCCTTTTTCACCTCTCTCACCCCATCCCAACCCCCAACCCCTGCCCTTGGCGATGGTGGCTGAACTTGGACTTAAATGTCATCTCAGCAACCCCAAAAACTACGGACTCAACACTAATATACTTCATTTTCGATAAATTTTACATGTCACTCCCGAGGGGTTTTGGTTTGTGTGTCTTACTCCCACAATATTTCCCCCTGTGGGTGGGGGTGGTAGAATAACACCCACGGTATCCCCTACCTGTTGTAAGAGGCTATTAAAAGCGGCCCCGGGGGCTCTGAAATTTGGAGCGTGGGTTGGCGACCACGGGACACTCAGCTGAGTCCTGGCATTACTTCCAAATAATTGTGTCAGGCTCCTTACTTTCATCTATCCTATCCAACCTCTCTGGGTCAACTCTTATTCTTTTCCGACCCCGACGGTATTAGAGAACTTGGGACCTTAGCGAGTTTTTCATTTTCACGCCCTTCGTGGCCCTTGTTTTCCTTCGGCTGAAATCTTCATTTCTGGAAGTATCGGAATCCTTTCCATTTTTTCTCTATTAGTGTTATATAGAGGATGGTTGCCTAGTTGTACTTCCTCTTAAAACAATAATCACCACCACCACCATTCCCACAGTATTTCTTTCCAGAGTATTAAATCATATTTGTACCAAGTCTGGTTGAAATTGCATTTTTTTTCTATAGTCGCCGTCATTTTCAATCGTTTACAGTAGCTTTGGCGATATCTTTACGTAATGATACTGCCCCTTAACTGTGTGCAACCCGCTAAGTATAGAACGTATTGCAGGGTAGGGTAACCCTTCGCCTGCTATTATTGTAGTCGTCGTTTTTGGTGGTTTCTTTTTAGGATTACTCAATATTGACTGAACTTAGAGACCTATCAATGTCTGATGACTCACCGGCAGGTAATTTCGGAGAGAATGAAACAAAAATGGAGCAAATTGGCCCAGTAGAACGGACGGACGGACAGAATGGACAAAGCTGTTTTTAGTATTTTTTTAAAATATATAGATCCTACTGTAGCCATACTACCCGTCCGTCCCCTCTTATCGATGTATAAAATGATGTGCAATGCCTACTGCACATCCCGGTCATCCCTGAACTTCAAATACAGAGTTTTGAGAAATTATTTTCGGCCGTTTCTTGCCGTGATGTTCACTCAAACAAACAGATAGATCGAAAATATTGAACTGAACCTACTTTCGAGTGTTACATACGGTACCTAGTCCGATATGAAAACGAAGCAAGAGACAACAATTTCAAGTGAACAGGCGTAATTATAATTTTATGTATATAGATACATGTTTTTCTGCTGCCCGCCGACCGTTGTAGGGGTAACGTGCCTGCATCTCACCGGGATGCCCCGGGTTCGATTCCAGGTCGGCTCAGGATGTCTTTTTATACTATTTGCTTTACATCGCACCGCCACAAATAGGTCTTATGGCGACTATGGGACAGGAAAGGGCTAGGAGTGGGAAGGAAGCCACCATGAGCTTAATTAAGGTACATTTGTCTGGTGTGAAAATGGGAAACAACGGTAAACCACCTTCAGGACTGCCCACAGTGGGGTTCGAACCTACTACCTCCCAAATACTGGATACTTAAGCGACTGCAGCTATCGAGGGATTTTTACCTCAAACTCAGGAATGGTTCGAGATCCACTCAGTCTATGTAATTACAATCGGGGAGCTATCTGACAGTGAGATAGCGACACTGGTCTAGAGAGCCGAAAATAACGACCGAGGGAATTCGTAGCACTGACTACACGACACCTCGTAATCTTCAGGCAGAGCAGCAGTCACTTGGTAGGCCAATGCCCGTCAGGGATGTACCGACAAGGGATTATAGTTTTATCTTCTCCTACTGGTTTTCCCATAGCCTGGAGAGATGTTAAGTATACCGGGCGAGTTGCCGTGCGGTTAAGGGCACGCGGGTGTGAGCTTGCATCCAGGAGATAATGGGTTCGAATCCCACTGTCGGCAGCCCTGAAGATGGTTTTCCGTGGTTTCCCATTTTCATAACAGGCAAGTGCTGCGACTGTACCTTAATTAAGGCCGCGGCCGCTTCCTTCCAACTCCTATCCCTTTCCTATCGCATCGTCGCCATAAGACCTATCTGTGTCGGTGTGACGTAAAGCCACTAGCAAAAAAATGCTTAAGAAACAACAGTGTCGCGTATGTAGGCTAGGAAATGAATGTTTTACTGGCTGCATGCCCTTCTTGATGCCAACCCTTGGTGGAGAGATGTATTCATATAGCCCGTTTCTCAAGTGTGGTGTGCTCTGTCTAGTTACCAGGTGCATACATTTTGACCTGACGCCATTTAGACTGCCTGCGTAGCAATTTCGACAATTTGTTTTCATCTACCAGAAACCAGAATTTTATTGATGATGATGATGATAATTATGATGTTAGGTGTTTAAAGCGGCCTTAAGCTAGGTCATCGGCCCGTAATTGTACAAGGTGCAACGAAACGAAACGATAATTAAAACTTCAAAATGTATCCACTGACTAAAATATCAAACGAATTATGATGAAAAAATGACTATGAATCCAAAACACAGTGGATCCAATTTACAATGCCTTCTTTCTGATACGATGCTTGTTATAAAAAGGGGTCCAAAATCCACCGCACCGGCGCCTCATAATAGTGCTAATCACTGGTAAAACAGAACCATGGTGTTTCTCCAATAGTGGTACTAATCACAGGTGATGCAGATCCATGGTATGTCACAAATAATGGCACCACTCGCAGGCAACACAGACCCATTGTGTTCCTCACATAAGGGCACCCTTTGCAAGCAACGTAGACCCATAGCGTTCCTCACACAGTGGTACTAATCACAGGCCACGTACACTCATGGTGTTGCTCACATAGTGGTACTAATCATAGGCAATGTAGACCCACAGCTTATCACACCTTATGGTACCACCCACAGGCAACACAGACCCGTGGTGTTCCTCCCATAATGGTGCTATTCTCAGGCAACACAGACCCATGATGTTCCTGAATCGTGGTACAAATCACGGGCAACCGCCAAACCCGTGGTGTTCCTCACGTAGTTGTAAAATCAGGGGAACACAGACCCATGGTGTTCCTCACGTAGTTGTAAAATCAGAGGCAACGTAGACCCGTGGTGTTCCTCACGTAGTTGTAAAATCAGAGGCAACACAGACCCATGGTGTTTTTCACGTAGTTGTAAAATCAGAGGCAACGTAGACCCGTGGTGTTCCTCATGTAGTTGTAAAATCAGACGCAACACAGACCCGAGGTGTTCCTCACGTAGTTGTAAAATCAGAGGCAACACAGACCCGTGGTGTTCCTCACGTAGTTATAAAATCAGGGGCAACGTAGACCCGTGGTGCTTTTCACATAGTGGTACTACTTGTAGGTAACGCAGACCCATTCTGAACACAGGGGAACCGACACATTCCAGTGCAGCATGCGGCAACTTTTCTCGCCAAGTGTCCCCACCTCTCCTCCCTCGGAGGGATCCACACGATGGTATTAATCACAGGCAACGCCCAGATCCATAGCGTGCCACACATAATGGTACCGCTCCTAGGTGACGAAGACACATGGTGTTCCTACATGGTGGTACTAATCGCAAGTAACGTCGACCCATGGTGTTCCTCACGTAATGATACCAATCACAAGTAGTCTCATGGTTCTAATTTCATCATCTACTGGTCGCCCCTTTTAGTCGCCTCCTACGACAGTCAGGGGATAGCGTGGGTGTAGTCTTCGTTGCGTCCCCCACCTACATGGGGTGGAATTCTATTAGACTAAGCATCAGTGATAATTAATTTTGTCGGATAAAACATTCAATTCTGGCCCCGCGGTCTAGGGATAGCGCGACTGCCTCTCTCCCGCAGACCCCGGGTTCGATTCCAGGCCAGGTCAAGGATTTATCTTCTGTATCTGAGGGCTATACTGAGGTCCACTCATCCTACGTGATTACAATAATAATGTTATTTGCTTTACGTCCCACTAACTACTTTTTAAGGTCTTCGGAGACGCCGAGGTGCCGGAATTTAGTCCCGCAGGAGTTCTTTTACGTGCCAGTAAATCTACCGACACGGGGCTGTCGTATTTGAGCACCTTCAAATACCACCGGACTGAGCCAGGATCGAACCTGCCAAGTTGGGGTTAGAAGGCCAGCGCCTTAACCGTCTGAGCCACTCAGCCCGGCCCTACGTGATTACAATTGAGGAGATATCTCACGGTCTAGAAAGCCAAGAATAACTGCCGAGGGGGTTCTTTGTGCTGTTCACACTTCGCCAGCCTTTGGGTTGAGCAACGGTTGCTTTATAGGCCAAGGAGTATCGCACTGTAGCGCCATGATGATTGGTTCGTTTAAAAACACCGAATGTGTCACAGGTACATGTCGACGTCGTACATCTTCGAGTGCCGAATGGGCATTCTCTCCAACTTAAAAATATTCGACTACCCTTGCCGGGTTCAAACTAGTGATTCTGGGATCTCGAAACATTGATAGTGAAATGAAATTGCGTATGGCTTTTAGTGCCGGTAGTATCCGAGGACAAGTTCGGCTCGCCAGGGGCAGGCCTTTTGATTTGACTCCCTAGGCGACCTGCGCATCGTGAAGAAGATGAAATGATGATGAAGACGACACATACACCCAGCCCCCGTGCCAGCGGAATTAACCAATTAAGGTTAAAATTCCCGACCCTGCCGGGAATCGAACCCAGGACCCCTGTGACCAAAGGCCACCACGCTAATCATTTAGCCACGGAGCGGGACACTCTGATAGTGATCCACAGGAAGGCCAAAAACATTTAAAACAAAATTTCGCCCATTAGTGCAAAGTAATGGATTCTAAAGCACTGCTTTACAGATCGCCCTGTCGAGTTTGAATATGAATACGAGAATGTAGCTAGCAGCTCCATTCCAGAAGGCTTAGGAAAATGCGCTTGAGGGTTCCGCTTGCCGGCGACCATGTAAACATGACGTAATCTCATGAGCGTTGTGAACAATTGGATTTGAAATTCTGTAGAAGCGGATGTTCGTCTGTCAAGAAAACAAAATCTCTCTGCTGTTAAGCTGAACGCCGGTAAGTCACAGGCTTGAGGCTAAAATAATACAGACTTTGTGTTTCGTGAATGGCCATTTTAAAGCGGAAGTATATGTCGCTTTAACAAATACATCCACAATGTATAAAATTATCATGATTGCGTTATTCAATGAATCACATCCGTAATATTTATTTATTTATTTATTTATTTATTTATTTATCATCATCATCATCATCATCTGTTTACCCTCCAGGGTCGGCTTTTCCCTCGGACACAGCGAGGGATCCCACCTCTACCGCCTCAAGGGCAGTGTCCTGGAGCTTCAGACAGTTGGTCGGGGGATACCACTGGGGAGAATGACCAGTACTTCGCCCAGGCGGCCTCACCTGCTATGCTGAACAGGGGCCTTGTGGAGGGATGGGAAGATTGGAAGGGATAGGCAAGGAAGAGGGAAGAAAGCGGCCGTGGCCTTAAGTTAGGTACCATCCCGGCATTCGTCTGGAGGAGAAGTGGGAAACCACGGAAAACTACTTCCAGGATGGCTGAGGTGGGAATCGAACCCACCTCTACTCAGTTGACCTCCCGAGGCTGAGTGGACCCCGTTCCAGCCCTCGTACCACTTTTCAAATTTTCGTGGCAGAGCCGGGAATCGAACCCGGACCTCCGGGGTGGCAGCTAATCACGCTAACCACTACACCACAGAGGCGGCCATTTATTTATTTATTTATTTATTTATTTATTTATTTATTTATTTATTTATTTATTTATTTATTTATTTATTTATTTATTTATTTATTTATTTTCAGTATTCATTTACTAATAACAGGAACTTTGCGTGGGAATAGTTTAGGATTTGTGGTGATAGACCTTGTATAGATTTAACTGTTAAGAGTCCGGACCCATTTATTAATAAGAACGAATACAATGCAATGACGAAGTAAATATAAACAACAATTTTGAAGGAAGAAAAATACAGGGCTATCGTAGGAGCTACAGAACTGGCACCTTCTGACTTTCGTTTGTCCGAGACTCCCAAGAAATTTTTGAAGGGCAAACGCTTTCACAGTATCTACTCAGGGTATTAGAATAGTTCCAAAAGTTATCACAGTACTCTTCTTTTCGGGTTTATTGTTACTGCTTGGACCCGGCCGAATTTCAGTTTATCATGATTCTTACTTGTAAGGTAGACAAATGTCTCTCTCCCTCTGTTCAATAATGAACGTAGATTAACACTGTTTAAGAAGTTTAAGAACTTCAGGATCAGTGCATAGTCGACGGTGGCAATTGGCCTTACAGGGCAAAATACGAATTTGTCTACTGTTCAAAACATTAACATGGATATGTTTTTAGGGATGGGCGTCTATATGGAATTAGCGTCATAATTTTCCCCGACACCATTGTAACCATGGAAACCAGTCTTCGTCACGGTAGATTAGGACAGTAGCGTAACCTTCTCAGTGTGCGTTTCCTTCGTGTACTAAGAGCTTGAAAAAATCTCGTATCAAGCGAAACCCGACCTACTCCTCCTTGAACTGGGAAATAAACAAACTCAGGGCCTTGGAATAAGGGACTGGTACGCTACCCCTACACCACGGGGCTGGCTAATAATAATAATAATATTATACACTAAAGGCTAAGCCTTGTCGTTGTAACCATTCTCTTCTCAATCCTGCTGTTTTTTCACTTCCTTGTATTTTTACATCCCATCAATTTTCTCACATCCTAGAAGTATTTCTTCTTTGGTCTTCCTCTTCCGTTCTTTCCTAGTACTTTTCCTTCAAAGAAGTTTACTACGAAGTCATTATGTCTCAGGATATGGCCTACAAGTTTTATCTTCGTTCTTTCCATATCCTTTATCAGTCTCTGTCGTTCATTAATTTTCTTTAGAACATCTCGATTCGTCTCTTTTCATTCCAGCATGTCCTGGTCATTTTCCTCCAAAGCCATGTTTCAGTTGCTTCCAACCAGTCTCTTTCATTTTTTCCAATAGTCCAGTAGTACACTCCAGATAAAGGATTTTACAAAAGTCTTTCTTGTTTTTAATAATAATAAGCAGATTAGTATTATATTTACAAGATCTAGAATAAATTTAATTTTCCCATAGTTCATAAGCCTTACAATTTTTTACTGGGTAAACTTATTTTCCTTTCGATTCATCCGACCTTTTAGTCTCTCCTGTGGGTGAAGTCAAAGGATGCATTATCTGTATCCCTGCATATCGTAAGGGGGGAACACCCAAAGCATCTGTACTCGCTCTCTCGTCTTCTAACCCCCAGAACGTACCCATCATTCTATGTTTTTCCGTGCAGTGCAGAAAAAGTACGAGTGCGAAGTGCAAAGTACTAAGTTTGCTCCTCTGCTCAGAGACTCTTAGCCCTAGCACTTTGCTTTTACTGGAACTCTTTAAATTGTTCAATCTTCATTCGAAACACCTTTATATTCAACATCTCTATAGAAAGAATTTTTAGATACTAATAGGTTAGAATTCAAACGTATTTGAACAAGACGCCAATTATCATCTAATTGTTCTACAGTTATGTAGGTGAGTTGCATAAATTTTAGGAGTTTTGATAGTTATGCAAATCTCACTACAGAATCGTTGTGCGGGCCAGGATACACTTGCGCCTTGGTTAAATACGTTCGTATTCTAACCTATTAGTAACTAAAGATTCTTTCGCTATACATCTCTTTCGGAATGCCTGCGTATTCCTACATGTCTTTTCTTGTATCCTCAACTCATTTCGTGGACGCCACTAGTTGTTTATCTATTGATGATGATTATTATTTCTTTCTCCTTTAGGGTCTTCTAAGGACCACGAGACAATTTCAATGTTTCATCCTTTGTTGTTCCTTCTTCCTCCTCCAATACTCCTTCACCTGCTCACTATGCCTCCTTTTCTTCTCCTCGAACCATTTTGAGCCTGTTTTCTTTCCCTCGCAACCTTGGAATCCTTCCATTTTTAACACTTTCTTTATAAAAATCTCTCTCCCTGTTACTTCTTCTCTCTTATGTTGTTTCTTTCCAAATCTTTATTTAGTTCATTAATCCAGGTTGTTGTGGACTTCTTGTTCCAAAGATATTTGAAGATCTGTTCGGTTAACCTGTTGTCATCCATTCTACATAAATGTCCAGAAAATATCAATCAAATCTTCCTCATTGTATCTGTTACATTTTCTATGGTCCGGTATATTTCATCATTACTTCTTGTTTTCCAGAGTTCTTAGCAAACTGAGTATTTTCCGTATAACTTTTCTTTCCAGTACTTTTAATTTATTCAGCTCGTAATTCAATACTAGACATTCACTCGCGTATAGGCATTCCAGTTTGACTACTGTGTTGTACAGTTGTATTTTGAGGTTTCTAGATAAATTCTTCTTGTTGTAGATATTCCAAGTTATACCGTATGCTCTTTCCATCTTTCGTATCCTTTCTTCTACAGCGGATTCTTCCAAACCATTTTCTTTAATTGTTTCTCCCTAATACGAGCATTTGAATTTCTTTGCCTTTTTTTATTGGACAAATTTCTATTACTAGAAAATTTGGAGCATTTTTTATATTTGTCATAAATTTGTTTTTTTTCCTACTGAAATTATTAAACCTGTTCTGTTGACTATTTCTTCCAAGAGATTGACTTGTATTACTGCATTTTTTCAGGTTTTCTGAAAGTATGGCAAAATCATCTGCAAATGCTAGACAATTTATTTCAACACCTATGTTCTTTCTTCCCAGTATTATTGGTGATAGTTTGTGTTGTTTCAGTTTTTCATTGCAAATTCTTACCATTTTCTCCACGACGCAATTGAATAGGACTGGAGATAAACCATCACCTTGCCTTACACCAGTATGGTTTAGATATTTCACCCAAGGATATTACTTTTGATATGGTGTATGTGAAAGTTTCACGGATAAGGTTTGCCAATTTGGTTTAAACTGCGAACTCTGGGATTATTTTATCTGGGGTTTCCCTATAAACAGAGTCGAAAGCATTTTTTTAAATCTATAAATGTCTACTATATCTTTGGAGTTCATTAATGTGTGACGGATTATGGACTTCAGATCTCTGTTCGGAGCAAGATCTTCCCTTTCTAAATCCACTCTGATATTCACCCAAATGTAAAGAGTTGCTTCTATCCTGTTCTTTAATATTGTGGAAAATATCTTATAAGCCACTGGCAAAAAGGATATACTTTATAGTTGTTGACAAGGGGCAAAAGATCCACATGGATCGACGCCCCGAACAAATAGTATTAAAATAATGGTTGTTGACATCTTGCTTGTTATCTTTCTTATGCAAAGGATGTATAAGAGCCACTTTCTATTCTTTCGGGATCTTCTCCGTTGTCTAGATTGCTTCAAATATGACTTGAAGATAATCTATGAATTTTGGCTAAGATCATATTATAAGTTCAGATGTAATGGAGTCTTCTCCACTAGATTTGTTATGTTTTAGGGTTTTAATTGCTTTCTCCATTTATTCAACAGTAGGTGGTGGAACTGGTTCTAAATTTTCATGAATCTCTGGAAATTCTAACTTGTGGTTCGGTTCTTCACAGTTCAGAAGTTAATCGAATTGTTTTACTAGTACTTCACAGTTCTCGGTGTTGGTTAGACCCATTCCGACATTTTAATCTCTGAAGCAGTCTGACCCGTTGGCTGAATGGTCCGTTTACGGAACTTCGGTTCAGGGGTTTTCAGGTTCGATTCCCGGCCGGGTTGGGGATTTTAATCTTCATTGGTTAATTAAAATGGCTCGGGGGCTGGGTGTTTGTGCTGTCCCCAACATCCCTGCAACTCACACATCACACATAACACTATCCTCTACCACAATAGCCTTCAGTTACCTACACATGGCCGATGCCACCCACCCTCATGGGACGGTCTGCCTTACAAGGGCTGCACTCGGCTAGAAATAGCCACACGACATTATTATTATTATTATTATTATTATTATTATTATTATTATTATTATTATTATTATTATTATTATTATTATTATTATTATCAATGAAGCAAATACTTGGGGCTTGATAGCCCTTCAGGTTGATAGAAATTCCGTGAGTTATTTTTTGCAAGGTTATCCTATATATCAACAAGTCGTGATTTTTCAAAAGATCGATTAGTACTCATTATTCTTGCTGTTTCTTGTCTTTGCTGCTTAAATTGCTCGAAGTGTTCTTTCCTTCCAGAGCACTTCCATTTTTTCCATAGTTTTGCTTCCCGTTAGCGCTTCTTCACAAGTTTCATTCCAACAAACTTTCTTTTTAGTTATTGCCGACTCGAATAAGTTCTTTGGATAATTTTTGCCAGTTACGATGTTCAGTTACTTGAATTTCTTCTTGAAATTATTTTATTTCTTTCTGTGTAATATTGAGTCTGTCTATGTTATATCTCACTAATTTCTTTCGTCTTCTTTGATTTTTATGAGGGAGAATTTCGAGTTTAACTTTACATAGGTAGTGATCAGAGTCAAATTCTCTGTTTATTACCAGTTTTACATCCATAATTTCTTTAATATTTCCTTGAGAAATAGTCACATGATCCAACTGGAATTCCCCCAACATTGGAATCGGAGATATCCATGTTTTACCTCTTCTTGGTAGTTTTCTGAAGAAAGACGACATTAATTTCAACTGAAAAGTTTTTAAGAGATTAATTAGTCTCATTTCAGTTTTGTTCGTTCTTTTATGGGCTGAATATTGCCCCTACTTTTTTCTGAAAAGATTTTTCTCTCCCTATTTGTGCATTAAAATCTCCCAGTAGTATCACAACAAGGGATTTTAGGATTTTGGATAATTCCTCCCCCAGAAGTTCCCAGAGTTATTCTACTTTACTGGAATTATTCTTATTATCGTTATTTATTGGTGAATGGCAATTTACAGAGGTATACTGTTTATTTTTACATTTAATTATGTGACGAGTGACAAGATATTCTTTCTGAACTAGATTTAAATTCCCTTACATTATCTATTACATTTTTATGAACATAAAAAGCAGTACCTAGTAGTGGCGTTTCTTTCATAATTTTGATTATTTTATTTTTAATTTGCAAAGTATATCAGAGAAGTAATTTATTTTTCTTGTTGGTTTACAGAACTGAAACTTGAAGTGAAATTTAAAATTTGCTCTACTTTGTAGAGAGTGAATGTATCCTCCAAAAAATGTGCATTTGGGATCGATTTTTTCATTTGTCTGGTTAAGACATGTAATGTCGCACCTTGCACTTCGCACGGTCGGCGTCTTGTTGCTAGAATATCGACCGGCTCGCAGCAGGGGGGAGGAGGGCAGGCACAGTTGGGACCGAGCCGTTAATTCCAATCGCGACGAGAGGAGTAAGTTTTATCGCAAGTCTCTCGCTAGCGCAGACCGCAGTACCCAGCTGCAGCCGTCACACACGAGTTCCGTAATTAACACAACACAAGACGAGAGGAGACGCTAGGCTCGCGCACGTACAGTACATTGACAGCATAATTTAATTAAAAGATCACAACAAGAAATGTCAAGGAGGACACCTAGAAACTAAGTAAAAAGTCATCTCCCCACGTAAGTTCAAATTAAATAAAATAAAACTTTTTTTGCTATTTGTTTTACGTCGCACCGACACAGATAGGTCTCATGGCGACGATGGGACAGGAAAGGCCTAGGAATGGGAAGGAAGTGGCCGTAGTCTTAATTAAGGTACAGCCCCAGTATTTGCATGGTGTGAAAATGGGAAACCACGGAAAACCATGTTCAGGGCTGACGACAGTGGAGTTCGAACCCACTATCTCCCGGATGCGAGCTCACAGCTGCGCGCTACTAACCGCATGACCAACTCGCCCGGTAAAAATAAAAATAAACTTCGCATTCGTACATTTGAACCACTATGCTATAGCCTATGGAAAAACATAGATTCATGGATATACTTTTGGGCTTAGAAACAAAAGAAAAGACGAGTACAGATTCTCTAGTTGTTCCCCTCTTAGTAGCCTCTTACGACATGCCCAATTTGACTCCACCCATAGGGCTGATAAAGAGTTCCAAGAAATTGAAATAAAAATTGTATCAACAAAAGAATTCTCAGGCCTATACAGTGTGAGAAAATGTAAGACATTCTAGACCTCGTAAATATAATACAATTATTATTATTATTATTATTATTATTATTATTATTATTATTATTATTATTATTATTATTATTATTATTATTGTCCAGCACTGTCGTGTACAGGAAGCGTGCCTGTATCTTACTCCAATGCCCTGGGTTCTTTTACCGGCCATTTCAAGGATTTTAGTTCTGGACTGAGATGTAGTAATGGGTTCACTTGATACGAGATTTTCTCAAGCTCTTAGTTACAGGAAGAAAACGCACAGTGAGAAGATGACGCTACTGACCTGGTATACATAGACAAACACTGGTTGCCAAGGTTACAATAATGTCGGGAAATTGATGACCAGCCTAAAAACATTTCCATGTTAAAGATAATCAGTGTTAACCGTTAAAATTCTCAAGAGGGAAGTAATTTAAAAATTATTACGAACATACTTCTACGAGGTCCTGATATATATTTCATTGCCTTCTGTCGAAAGTTTTATAGCGCAATCACTATTGTTAGTTGATATCCAAAGGGCTTTTTGTAACATTACCGGGATTCTAAGGTATCATCTCTGAACAAACGGCTTTCACATCATTCCAAGGAGGCCTTGACAGTTAATACGACAGTCTCAAAGTCCTCTGAAATACCTCATAATTAACGGCTATCAGGTTATACCAAGGAGACCTTGGCATCCGGTTCAAAGCAATTTCCCAAGGTCCTTCGGAGCTATCACAGAACTAACGGCCATCAAAGAGGCACTGCAATGCGTCGCAATTATGTGTACAATTCTAGGAAACCTTACAAATTACTGCAGTACCTTGAGACTTCGGGAAGGTAGTCACTGCTAGGATGCGAGATTTGCAATTTCGTACATTCACCCCCCCCCCCCGCCCGCCTCATTTGAGCCACTTAATCCTACTTGGCTTCTCCTCTGTCTGACCCTGGAATTCTAGTCACCCGCTGTTTAGATGTGGCCTTGACAACATGTTGAAAAACTAAATGGAATGATTCTCGGTATGTTCTACCGACATCAGTGACACAATGGGTAAATTGTTGCCCTTGTGACCGAGCTCGATAGCTGCAGTCGCTTAAGTGCGGCCAGTATCCAGTATTCGGGAGATAGTGGGTTCGAACCCCGCTGTCGGCAGCCCTGAAGATGGTTTTCCGTGGTTTCCCATTTTCACACCAGGCAAATACTGGGGCTGTACCTTAATTAAGGCCACGGCTGCTTCCTTCCCAGTCCTAGCCCTTTCTTGTCCCATCGTCGCCATAAGACCTATCTGTATCGGTGAGACAGGGCCGGGCTGAGTAGCTCAGACGGTTAAGGCGCTGGCCTTCTGACCCCAACTTAGCAGGTTCGATCCTTAAAAGAGTAGTCAGTGGGACGTAAAGCAAATAACATTATCGCCTCCGTAGCGTAACGGTTAGTGTTATTAGCTGCCGTCCTCGGGGGTCCGGGTTCGATTCCCGGTACTGCCAGAAATTTAAGAATGGCACGAGGGCTGGTATGTGGTTAAAATGGTACATGCAGCTCACCTCCAGTGGGGGTGTGCCTGAAAAGAGCTGCATCACCTCGGGATGAGGACACGAGTTTACTTTATCGGTGAGACGTAAAGCAACTAGCAAAAAAAAAAAAAAAAAAAAAAGAAAAAAAAGGTTGTCCTTGTGTTTTCAAAGTAGTGGCTCAAGTCTCAGCTGAGGTTTGTGACATTTGAAGATGTTTCAAAAACACAGCTCCAGTTGGCTTCCAACATGTTAAAAGAGTCAAGTTGTTATTATTATTATTATCATTAGTAGTAGTAGTAGTAGTAGCAGTAGTGCCTGACCCATGGTGTAAAGGTAGCGTGCCTGCTTCTTACCCGCAGGCCCCGAGTTCGATTACCGGCCAGGTCAGGGATTTTTCCTTGCATCTGAGGGCTGGTTCGAGGTCCACTCAGCCTAAGTGATTAGAATTTAGGAGCTATCTGACGGTGAGATAGAGGCCCCGGTCTAGGAAGCCAAGAATAACGGTCGCGAGCACTCATCGTGCTGACCACATGACACTTCTTAATCTGCAGGCCTTCGGGCTGAAGAGCGGTCGCTTGGTAGGCCACGGCCGGGTTGTAGTGCTATGGGGTTGCTTAGTTAGGTAGTAGTAGTAATAGTAGTGTGTTAGTTGTAAATGTCGTGGCATATTACTACTTTCCATTGCGGGTAAAGTTGTTATTAGAATTTTGTTGAATCATCTCCAGGTTATCTCTGAGATGATCCTTACCGAGTCACAGTGTGCTCTTCCAACCGCCTGAGGCACAACTGATATCATCTTCAGTTCAGGCCAGCTACAGGGAAAGTGTAGAGAGAAAATGAAATATTTCTTCTGAGACGACCTTGCAAGGGGATTTGATTCAGCCTTGAGACCAGCCATGTGGGCATTGCTGAATCACTTGGGCTACTCTCAGCATTTCGTTGATCTCACACATGCTCTTCACGATGGCATGTATAGGCAGTTTCTTCAACAAAATAATATCCCAAAGGCTTTTCCAATCACCCATTGACGAAAAATGGATGTGTGGTTGCTCCAGCACTCTTTGCTCTGCATCTGGATGCCATGCTACGTGAAACAGCAACAGACTATCCCGGTGTAAATATTAGCTATCGTTTGACCGTGCACCCTTCGCTGTAGGAAGGCTTTGCTCCCTAAGGCTGACCAAAGTTATTACAGTAAGTGATATGGTGTAGACAGATTTCTCATACATCTGAGGAACTTCAAGGGTCAGTAAACTTCTTTAAGAATGCATATTATCGCTTTGTATCATTATCAACGCTCAAAAAAATCGAAGTATTGCTCAACCGTCACCTGGCAAAACATCCCAGATTTGAACATTTCCATATTGGATACAACACTGGAACAGGTAGACATTTTTTGTTACCTTAGAAGTATCTTATCCAAGAGCTGTACCTGCAGACAGGATGTGGTGACGAGAATCGATGCTGTCAAGTGGAATTTGAACGTACACACCCCGACTTGAACCCAATAGAGCATCTCCGGGATGGACTGTAGCGTCAGTTGAGTGGTAGACTCACTCGACTGACAACCTAACCTACTTACCATATGGAAACAAAGGAAATTCATTATATAAGGAGTTGAATAGAAGTTCGTGGAAGCCTGTCCCGAATACGAGCAAAGTGAAGTCCAGAATCCTGCTAGTTTCACGGGTGGCAACTTTGGAACCAACAGCAACGGTTGTCTTTTGGCGCATGTACAGTATAACAACATGGTAGTTCAAAAGTTATTGTGGTATTTCCAAAGATTTTATGTTATAAATAGGGAAATGATTTTTTGGCACGAATAGCTTAGAATTCAAACGTATTTAACCAAGGCGCAAGTGTCTTCTACCCGCACAACGGTTTTGTAGTAGGATCTGCATAAATATTAGCGACCTGAACTATCGGAGCCCCTAAAATGTATGTAACTCGCCGACATAACTGTACAGCAGCTAGATGGTACTTGCGCCTTGTTCAAATACGTTTGCAATCTAACCTATTCGTGCCTCAAAATCCGTTCCCTAGATAATCTATCAAAACCTTTCATATAAATCGCAACTCATGTTGAAGCATGAGTTTCACTATTAAATCAATATTTTTGTAACATAAGCAACGCTCAAATCACCGAGATGACTCACATTTTCTCTCGGAGGAATTTAAAAGTCCAGAAATGTAATTAGATTCCAAACTTGATGGAGAGTTCACTCGCGCCGTAAAGTATCTTGCGAGAGAAAGTTTTTGTGTCAGCGTCGGGGGAGAGTATGGGAGGGAATTATCCTCACCTAATATGGTAAGTGTTTCCCCTCCAATAAAACTTACGGAGATGTGTCGTAAGTTTCGTCCTCCCTGCACTGAGTGGCTTCCTGCCAGCCTCCAACTATAAGGGTTCGATTTTTAAAATAATTTAAGTGTTTGCTTCGTTTTGTTTGCGGCAGGAACATCACATAAGTCTCGTTAGGCAGGATATCTGTATCATATTGTGGGGTGCCATCGTCTTGCACCACTTAGTCTAATAACCTCCGGGGTGGCTAGCAGCCATACTTATGATTTCAATTCATTAGTGAACCAAGGAAAGGCTCTAATTGGTTTTATAAAGATGCCTCATTGCAAGCATCCAATGTTTCATTCCAACTCTGAAAGTGACGTCAATTAAGAAGAAAAGTAGAGATATTATATTTTGGGTAGAAGATTTGCCACTAGAACAGGTGAACGATTTCATATAGGCCTACTTGTAATCTGACACTCCAAGTATGGAAATTTATTTATTTATTTATTTATTTTATTTATTTATTTATTTATTTATTTATTTATTGGCCTTGGGGGCGTGATTATCTCAGTTTTTTAGCTACTGCATTCCCACCCGGAAGGCTGAGGTTAGAATCCCGATTCATTCTGAGTCGAGATTTTCATCTCACGAATCACATGACGTCAAGAAGGGCATCCGGTCTTAAAACCCCAGGCAAAAGCAAAATAAACCTAGGTGGCTCCAGTGACGCTATAAATGAGCCGAAGAATGTTTTCTCCAACCCCATATCGGGAAACGGGACTAAGGAGTATTTATTTATTTATTTATTTATTTATTTATTTATTTATTTATTTATTTATTTTTTATTTATTTATTTATTTATTTAAAATGGACCCACGGTCTAGAGCTTACGAACCTGCCACTTAGCCGGAGGCGCCGGGTTCGATTCGCGGCCAAGTTGGGAATTTTAACGTTTTTACGTTTAGCTGAGGGCTGGTTCGAGGTCAACTCAGCCTGCATTAGAACAATTAAGGACCTATTTGACTGCGAGACAGCGATCCCGGTCTACTTAAACGCCAAGGCATCTTTGCCCCAGGAATCAGCCTGATACCTAATCCTGCTGTAGGCTGAGAGCACGCCAGAATAATTTGCCTCTCCAGAAATAAACGCCAAGTTTAAGCATTGGTAAATTCCTGACAGAGAATTCAACCTACAACTTTCTGGATGAAACTAGCATGTATTATTATTACCTCGGCTAAGAAGTCTCCATCCTCAGTGACAAAGTAATGAACTTTGAATAGTATTCAATTGTTGTTAAATTTAGGTACAGCAGTTAACTGCGGATATTGTCCGTCGTTTTTTTGTCTGAACTTGTAAGTATGGGCCTATTATTTTAGCAACGTTTGGTTAATGTCTGTAGTATGCTAGCCGGTTGTCTCTGCTCGACTTAATCATAATTTAGCCTACATACAACACACCACACTACCAAACACTACAGAAACGTGCCATAGTGAAAACATCCCTCCACATAGGAATAGGGTGTGAAAGGTGTATCCTGCTGTAGAATTTGACTTAATACACGGTAGTTTTGACCACAGATAACCGGGGAAATGTTTAGGAATAAAGTAGTAGAAGGAGAAAGCTAGCGGTTGGTTTTGCAGCGCTCGGGCTGACTAGCTCGAAAGGTCTTCTGAGCCAAACTTGTCAAGTTCGATCCTGGCTCAGTCCGGCGGTATTTCAAGGTGCTCAAATATGTAAATTTACTGGAACGTAAAAGAACTCTTGCGGGACAAAATTCCGGCACCTCAGCATCTCCAAAAACCGTAAAACGATGAGGTGCCGCAATTTTGTCCCGCAGGAGTACTTTCAAGGGGCCATTAAATCTACCGACACGAGGCTGACGCATTTGAGCACCTTCAAATAACACCAGACTGGGCCAGGATCGAACGTGCCAAGTTGGGGTCAGAAGGCCAGGACGTCAACCGTCTGAGCCACTCAGCCCAGCAGGAAAAGGATGTGACCGTATTTGTCTTGTGTGAAATGGAAAACCACGGAAAACCATCCTCGGGGCTGCCGACAGTGGGATTCGAACCCACTATATTGCAAACGTAAGCTGACAGCTGTTTGACCATAACCGTACGGTCAATTCGCTCTGTGAAAAGATCCCTCGTCCCTGCTGGGAATCGAAACACAGGTCCCGAAGGCCGGAGGTAAAGACGCATATGTTAGTCCCAGAGTCTAATGGTAGTGAGCCTGGGTTCAGTTCATTCTCGGGTCAGGGATTTTTGTCTAGATCTGAGGTCTGGTTCGAGGTCAACTCAGTAAACAAATCAAAACCTACCTGACGGTGAGATAGCGGCCCTGGAGTAAAAAGCCAAGAATAACAACTGAGAGAATTTGTTACGCTGACCACGCGTAATCTCATAATCGCCAAGCCTTCGGGATAACTAGCGGTCAACTCCGATATCAAGATCCGTCGTGGATTTAATGACATGGAACTTGTTTTGGAGTCATATAGCAGAACTCTGTAAAATCTTACTTATGCACTATGAACTCCGCATCCCCCTGTGAGTGGAAGCTATAGAGCAATACCCCCGGCATCCCCCTACTTGTCATAAGAGACGACTAAAACGGTCCCCAGGGGCTCTGTACTTGGGAGCATGAGCTGGCGACATGGGGCCCTAAGCTAAGTCCTAGCACTGTTTCCACTTACATTTGTCAGACTACTCACCTTCATCTCTGCTATTCGACTTCCCTTGGTCAATTCTTCTTCTTATTCGACCCCGACGGTATTAGATATCGAGACCTAGGGAGTCCTTTATGTTCATGCGCTTCATGAACCTTGTCTTTCTTGGCCTGATTCCTTCATTATTCTAAGTGTCGGACCCACTTCTATTTTTCCCTCTGGTTATTGTTAACAGAGGATGGTTGCCCAGATGTATTCCCTCTTGCTTGCTTGATTGCCTGCTTGCTGGCTTGCTTGCTTGCTTGCTTGCTTGCTTACTTCATGGATTAGGCCAATAGCCTGTTCCGACCTCAGATTTTATTCCATCTCTTCATAGGACTACCAATATCTCTTCTTCCCGTAGGATGGTATTCCAGGGCAAGTTTTGGGATTCTGTTGTTATCCATCCTCAAAACGTGGTTTTTCCAATTTATCCTGTTTTGGAATATTCATTCATTCACTGAAAATATATTTAATTCATGTCTTATCTCTTCATTTCATATTTTATCTTTTTGGAAGTATCCTTTCACTGATCTTAGGAATCTCATTTCAGAAGATTGTACTTTATTCCTATAGCTTGTTTTATCCACCCATGTCTCACCTTCCGTATAAGCTGGTACAACCATAGTCTTATAGGATTTAAGTTGAGTATCTTCTCTCACTATTCCTTTCTGTGTTCTGCGAATTGTCCCACACATTTATGTTAAAATCGATGAAGCTTCTTCTTCACCTCGTCATCATCATTAAAAGATATTTCACAACAAAGGTACATAAAATTTGGGACTTGTTCTATTGGTTCATTGTCAATTACTATCTTAGCTCTGATAGGATACTTCCCTTGCCATGCCATAACTTTGGTTTTAGTTCTAAAAACAATAATCACCACCACCACTATGAACTGGGCAATCATTTATATAGCACTAGACGAGCTATAGGCCTACATCATATAGTACCGGTATTTTCTAATTTTTTCCAGGCCTTGTGTTATTTTCTATTTTTTCTATCTGACTAATTCTAGCAAATTAACCAATGATGGCTTCTTCCCGGGTAAAATATTCCGGAGAAAATAACTAACGATGGCAGAAGTAAGGAGGACATCAAATGCAGATTGCATAAGCAAGGAAGAGAAACAATTGCTCGCTTCGAACGTTGGTATAGGAATTAGAGAAAGATGTTTCTGAAGACTTTCACCTGGAGCGTGGCATTGTATGGAAGTGAAACATGGACGATAACTAGCTCAGAAATAAAGATAATAGAAGCTTTTGAAATGTGGTGTTACAGAAGAATGCTGAAGGTGAGATGGATAGATCGAAACACAAATGAAGAGATACTGATTCGATCTGGTGAGTGGAGAACGATTTGGCCAAATTTGGCGAGAAGAAAGATAGGACACATCTTAAAACACCCAGGACTTGTTCAGTTAGTTTTTGAGGGAAGTGTAGGCGGTAAGTACGGTAGGGGTAGACCAAGGTATAAATATGACAAGCAGATTAGAGCAGATGTAGAATGCGATAGTTACGTAGAAATGAAAAGGTCATCACTTGATAGTCCGACTCGTTGGCTGAATGGTCAGCGTACTGGCCTTCGGTTCAGAGGGTCCCGGGTTCGATTCCCGGTCGGGTCGGGGATTTTAACCTTCATTGGTTAATTCCAATGGCTCGGGGGCTGGGTGTTTGTGCTGTCCCAAACATCCCTGCAACTCACACACCACACATAACACTATCCTCCACCACAATAACACGCAGTTACCTATCCATGGCAGATGCCGCCCACCCTCATCGGAGGGTCTCCCTTACAAGGGCTTCACCCGGCTAGAAATAGCCACACGAAATTATTATTATTATTATTATTATTATTATTATTATTATTATTATTATTATTATTATTATTATTATCACTTGATAGGGTGGCATGGAGAACGACATCAAACCAGTCTATGGACTGATGACTCGAACACACGCGGCCAATGACTCTGAAGACATAAATTCGTAATCGATATTAGTTAGGCCTAATTTGTCCTTGTTGCAGCCTCCCTATGGGGAAGTTTTATTAATTAACGGATCTCCTCTTGCAAGTTGTTTTACGTCACACCGACACAGATAGTTCTTACTGCAACGATGGAACAGGAAAGAACTATGAGTGGGAAGGAAGGGGCCGTGGCCTTTAATCAAGGTACAGCCTGGTGTGAAAGTGGAAAACCACGGAAAACCATGGTCAGGGCTGCCGAAAGTGGAATTCAAACCCACTATCTCCCGAATACTGGATACTGGCCGCAGTTAAGCAACTGCAGCTATCGAGCTCGGTTAACTTCTCTCTTTATGTCTAATATAGATGTATGAAGAACATTCTTAAAGCATGATGTGCGTTCGAGGAACCGTTACTCGCCAACTCTTGGTTTAGATTAACCCTCAGAGTGAAATCTACGTCTAAACTGCTGGATGTACCGCAGAGTTTTGAAGCCGTTGCGTAGCATCCACTCATGCGTGCATCAAACATTGTGGGTAGTTAGATTATTCTGTAAGAGAAAACTACAGCCCTCCCGAACATTTCAGCAGCATGCTAACTATTTAGCTTAATCAACTGCAGCAAAAGTGTTTCCACCTGATGAAAATTCCATCAAAAGAGCCTCGTGACAATTACGAAATACTATCGCAATGGTATTGTTAACAGTAGAAGCAATTCAACATTTTTGTAATTTGGGAATGTTGATACAGTTATGAATAAAACCCACCCAATTTGTAAACACACACATGCACACAAAATTACATTACACCATTAATTGGCTACACTTCATTAATTGGTGGCTCCTTGCAAAGGTCTCTCAAGTCGCTTGTCCTCATAGCAGGCAGTCTTTACCTAGAACGAGCGATGTTTCAAAATCTTGATTTGCAGGCCTTTCCCTTTCACTTGGCTCCGCACGCACCAGTCACTTTACCCTGCAGCTCGATGCCAATAAGTTCGAACATACGTCTGTTGATTATCACAATGCACGACTGCTACACACTAGGCTCGACACCAGACAAGACCGACAACTCGCATAACCAACTCAGGTGACTGCGCCACACACTTAAATACTCTCCAACATTACTGATAGTTCTCGGCGAGCCTGCATTTATATACTAGATGATCAATAGAGTACCGGTAGAGTTTTCCGTGGGGTTAGGGGCGCGTGGCAGTGAGCTTGCACCAGGGAGATAGTGGGTTCGAATCCCACTGTCGGCAGCCCTGAATATGGTTTTCCGTGGTTTCCAATTTTCACACCAGGCAAATGCTGGGGCCGTACCTTAATTAAGGCCATGGCGGCTTCCTTCCTATTCCTAGACTTTTCCTTTCCCATCGTCGCCATAATAACTATCAGTGTCGGTGAGACGTAAAGCCACTACGAAAAGATCAACAGAGTCCGGATTTGTAGGCACAAATAGGTTAGAATACATAACAAGAATAGTCTATCCTGCACAAGAGTTTTGGTGTGAGATTTGCATTAACATTAGGGATACGGCCCATCAGAACCTCTAGAATTTATGTTACTCTCGATACATAACGGAAGAGTGGGCTAGACGACACTTTCTAGTAACCAAATTAGTTTGCATTCTAACCCGTTACTGCATAAAAATTCGGGGTCTAATGATGAAGTTCTGGAATCTTCGGGGTGCGGCCTGAATAGGACCGTTCTAGTTTCCCCTTTAGAAAATCCACGGGGTCACCAATAAAAGCACTAGAGCAGTAGGGGCCGTCACGTGCCTTCAGGCCAAACTATTTGCCTCGAACTGAAACTGGGAAACCACAGAAAACCATTCTCAGGACAGCTGACGGTGGGATTCGAACCCACGCATCTCCGGAATGCACAGCTTGGCTCAGTGCCCCTAACATATCAACACGCGTGGCCACTTCACTCGGTAGCGAGAGGAATTAACAGCTACATCTAGTTCAAATCCCCAGCCCCGCAGAGAATCCGATCCAGGACCCTCTGAAATGGAGGAACCAAAGAGCCGCATGGTAATACGATTTAGGACAGGCCTATACTAATAATTTTATTTATTTATTTATTTATTTATTTATTTATTTATTTATTTATTTATTTATTTATTTATTTATTTATTTATTTATTTATTTATTTATTTATTTATTTTCCGGTTTTCAACAAGGTAGTAATCCCCAATTACAGTAAACCTACAAACCTTTAAAGTATTTATTAAATTACATTGACGTAAGTCTTAGGTCTTAATAACTTAAAATACAATTCTTAATACCTGCAAGTCTTAGATTTTAAGAACTAAAAATAAATTACATTGATACGAGTCTTAGATCTTAATAACCAAAAATAAACTTCTTAATAACTAAATTATTCAGTACTTACAGTAAATTTTGTTCAGCTTTTGGTGTGATATTAATTCTTAGTGTCGTGGCAGTGTATCTGCAAAACGTTTTATGAATCTGGATATTGACAGGTAGAAGTCCAAGTTATTGTCTATGCTAATAGTGTCATTATAATTGTTACATAACCTATAGAGTGTTGAATTGTTGTGGGTGGTCGTCAAAGCTCCTTCAGTCCTAAATGTGCTGCGTTCTCTTGAGCGCAAGCGAGATTAAATTCATATTATCTATTTTATTGTTTAATAATTTATGAAGGTACTTGGCATCGATCATTTTTCTCTGATTTTCAAGCCTGGTCAGTCCGATACTGGTTAGTAAATAATTGTATGGCACCATAAATAATAATAAGAAGAAGAAGAAAAATGGTTTTACATCCCATTAAGTACTTTTACGGTTTTTGGGGACGCCTGCAGGAGTAAATCGTGGAAGTAATATACCCACCCGAGGCTGACCTTCAAATATCACTGGACTGAGCCGGGATCGAACTCACCAATTGAAGAGAGACTCTGGAATACATCAAGTATCGGCTCACTGGTTGTCTTAGCAGTCCACAGAATTATCAGCACACATTTTGAAGATCTATTTTTTTTTTTTTTTTTGACTGGGCACCATTCAGATGCGTATAAGAAGATAGACACCATTGTGTTGACCTGCCTCATTTTGGTGGTGATTGTAATATCATGGATCTTCCATATTCTTGTAAGTTACGCCATAGCAATTTTGGCAATAGCTACTCTCCTTTTTCTTATCATTGATATGTTTTAGGGCTGGAGGTCTATCTGGAATTAGCGTCATCAATTCCCCAAGGCCACTTTTACCATGGCAACCAGTGTTCGTCCATGAATACTAGGTCAGTAGCGTCATCTTCTCACCGTGCGCTTTCTTCCTGTACCTAAGAGCTTGAGAAAATCTCGTATCAAGTGAACCCTGTTCTACTCCTCAGTCCAGAATTAAAATCTTTGAACACCCGACGAGTTGGCCGTGGAGTTAGAGGCACGAGGCTGTGAACTTGCATCCGGGAGGTAACGGGTTCTAATTCCACCGTCGGTAGCCCTGAAGATGGTTTTACGTTGTTTCCCATTTTCACACCAGGCAAATGGGGCTGTACCTTAATTAAGGCCACGACCGCTTCCTTCCAACTCCAAGGCCTTTCGTATCCCATCATCGGCATAAGACCTATCTGTGTTGGTGCGACGTAAGGCCACTAGCAAAAAAAAGCAAAATCCTTCAACTGTACGGAAAACGAACCCAAGGCCTTGGCCAAGGCCTTAACATTTTTCACAGTGTTAAATCATTAAGAGGAGTTATAACTGAAATATTGCTATTTTTTCACTTTGTTCTTCTTGTTTCCTGGCCGCATATGTACTCATAGAACGGGCACTTCATAGCTCACTCGGCGTCGACTCTTCTCACTCGGTGAGAGTATGTCCGACGTTTTCGTACCAGACCTAATGACACTTCACTTTTCCTTAAAGCAGCCTCAGCAGTTAGTTTACATGTTGCCTTAGGACGCCCTCTTCGTCTCTTCGGCTCTTCGATGACAAGAGCTTTCCGTACACAATGGTGTTCATTCCTTCTTTTGATGTGACCGTACCAGTGGAGCTGTTTCTCCTCCATCTTGTCGCTGATGGGCACAACTTTAAAGGATCCTGACATGTGTTCATTGCGTACTTTGTCACGCAGAGTGACCCAACTTCCCCATCCCTGTGACATGCATTCGCTGGTTATGCTTCTTGCGATTTTTGACCAAAAAATCGAATTTTCAATTTTAACCTTAAAAATCACCCAATTCTTCCTCTTTCATGTCCCATCATCAGTTATTCCCTAACACCTTTTTTAAATCTGTAAATACCGGACTTACAGGGTAGCGGTTCGATGGTTTATAGGGCTACCCGATGCCCCCTTTCTCTCATGCTGTCAGAAAACATTAGCTCAAAGTTCTTTCGGACTGCCATTTCAATAATACCGCTGGAATGTATTTATCCTGTAGTATGGCTACGTTATGTGTAAGAGGAGAAATACACATGACTAATAACTTACAGTCCAGGACAGTTTTAAAGCAAATATATTTCTTCATACATTCAATCGCTTTTGTCTACCTTAAAACTTGTTCAGCTCTTTGCCATGCATAAAATGCTCCTTGCAACAGAGTTCTTATCGAATTCACCCAAAAATTTCAGAGAATGTTTGAATATAGGCCTGTACTGGAACAAAAAGTAGTTCCGCATTTTGTTATCTGGTGAATATTACCTTCATATTTTTACTCCTGCAAACACCATGAAACTAGATTTTTGCCTATAGAATGATTAATGAAAAATTGAAAAAATATATCTCCAATCCTTTATACCTGTCTGCAAAACCAGAAGATCTTATTAAATATATGAGTATTTTTGACAAGTCTGTAAATACAGCCTAAAAATGAAAACTTTGCCGTAAGGGGAATTTTCAATGCAACATATAAAAAAGTATTTTTCAATAACTTTGCAGCCAATCGAAATTTTGTGTGGAGCTATATCTTATTACTATGTGCTTTTGTGTACATTTCGTTCCGATAAGTGGTAAATTGTAGAAATTCAAAATTTCAGTCATGACTCCCCCTAAATAAATATTTCTCCTAAGATACGGTGGATAATAAATATATTGTATAAAATTATAAAGTTTGAACTGAAACCAGAATTAATTCCAAATTTTATTCATTTAACTCCAGTAATGTACATAATTATGTTTTGACGTCAAAAACCAACAAGTGATGCACCTGGGACATTCTGAAATTGGATGAAATTCTGTTTTTATACATGCAATTATTTTACAAATATTTTCTAATTTTACTCAAAACGTTGACTCTTCTTAACTAGGAGATTTCATAAAATTACAGAAATTAGGTGCCATTTAATAGTATTTAAATGGGAAGATACTCTTTCTCCTGGATGCGGATGAAGCTGTCCACACACATGCTAACGGCAGACAGTTGTGAGCTCCCTGCACGAGGTCTCGGAACTTGTTTATGCACGGGACATTCCAGACCCTGAGAGTGCGCTGCTTTGCGTTTTTTGCTGTTTCCATGCAGTAGTTGTGGAGTTCAACCGCATTCCTGGCGGCGTTGTGTTAATTGGGCGGCGTGATGCATTACCTGAGAGGTGAAACCACAGTCTTGAAGATATACGCCTCCCATTAGCACATTCCAGATCCAGGGTAATAGCTGAGTAGCTTTTCTTTGCCCACTCATCTCACTCTGTCTTCCTTCCTTATTCCACGTCTTCACATCTCGAGAAAGACTACAATGAGACATGAAAAAAGAGTTTCTCCCTCTTAACACGCCCCTAACACGGAATACAACCAAATACTTGGATAGATATTCTCTCTCTCTTGTAGAATTCTGTCACTGTGTAACCTCTATACCTTTCATTATTCAGGTATTCTGCCTTTTGGCAGGTCTTGTCATAGGAAAAATCTCTTGTCATGCTATAAATCTCTTCCACTTTTGCCTTTCCATAGCCAAGTGTTTCATGTCCGAATATTTCTTTCGTTTGATGTTGTCCAGCATTTGATATCCTTTACTTCCTCCTCTACAATGAAATGAAATGGCGTATGGCTTTTAGTGCCGGGAGTGTCCGAGGACATGTTCGGCTCGCCAGGTGCAGGTCTTTGGATTTGACTCCCGTAGGCGCCCTGCGCGTCGTGATGAAGATGAATGATGATGAAGACGACACATACACCCAGCCCTCGAGCCAGCGAAATTAACCAATGATGGTTAAAAATCCCGACCCTACCGGGAATCGAACCCGGGACCCCTGTGGCCAAAGGCCAGCACGCTAACCATTTAGCCATGGAGCCGAACACCTCCTCCTCTTCTTTTGTTTTTCACTATTCCTACTATTCCTTCTTTCAATAAACAATCCCTCCTCAAACAATGTCCGATCCAGTTCATTTTTCTCCTTCTAATGATTTTCAACTCTTCGCAATTCCTCTTCATTTCTACCCGGTCTTCCCAATTCGCTTGCTCTTCTGCTCCATATCTATTTCTCTAGTGCCCCCAATCTTCTTTCGACTTTCTTTCGTACTGTCCAATAGTGATTGGACATTCGATTCATTTTACTGAATCGATTCATTTGATTCCGTTCACGTTACTGAATCGATACAGTGATTCGATTCACGGCACATTAGGGTCACCGCTCCTTTTGCATCTGTATAGTATGTACTGGTAAGACAGCAGCAACAGCATTCAGTGCTCGCTTCTGCCATCTGGTCTTCATACTATGAACTCCTTTCTTTGAAAAAAAATGCTAGTCACTCTAATACATCGAAGGTTTCCGGGCTACGCAGGATGGGAAAGGACTGGGATCAGGAAGGTAGCCACCATGGCCTTAATTAAGGTACAGTCCCAGCACTTCCTGGTGTGAAAATGGGGAAACTACGTAAAACCATCTTAACGGCTGCCGACGGTGCGATTCGAATCCACCATCCTCCGAAAGCAAGCGCATAGCTACGCGATACTAACCGCACGTCCAACTCGCTCAGTCCTTTTTGAAAATATACATCTCCTTGCAGCGAAAGCTCGGCTCTCTGCCAGTGTCCAGTGTGCCGATAAGGAGCCGTTTGTATCTTGTGTCCCACTGAGCCGTGCTTGCGCATGATTCTTTCGGTGTGCCATGATTTTTTTAAATCGTCATATTTTGTATAGGCTACCCGAGATGTACAGTAGCCCACTGGTTTTCTGATTCAACATATTGTTGGTTAAATTATTGCGTCAGTCGGCTCACTTACTGTCCACATATGATTGAAGTCTTGTGCAACGATGTGACATACAAACTGAGAGAATACTGAACCGTTCTTTCCAATATAAAACAGGTACTTTTGAGTGGTCATGAGCATGACTCATAGTCATAGGGCAGGCTAAAGTCGAGTTTAATTAATTGTCAAATGTCAACTAATCAATCAATACTGATCTGCATTTAGGGCAGTCGCCCAGGTGGCAGATTCCCTATCTGTTGCTTTCCTAGCCTTTTCTTAAATGATTTCAAAGAAATTGGAAATTTATTGAACATCTCCCTTGGTAAGTTATTCCAATCCCTAACTCCCCTTCCTATAAATGAATATTTGCCCCAGTTTGTCCTCTTGAATTCCAACTTTATCTTCGTATTGTGATCATTCCTACGTTTATAAACGCCATTCAAACTTATTCGTCTACTAATATCATTCCACGCCATCTCTCCGCTGACAGCTCGGAACATACCACTTAGTCGAGCAGCTCTTCTTCTTTCTCTCAGTTCTTCCCAACCCAAACATTGCAACATTTTTGTAACGCTACTCTTTTGTCGGAAATCACTCAAAACAAATCGAGCTGCTTTTCTTTGGATTTTTTCCAGTTCTTGAATCAGGTAATCCTGGTGAGGGTCCCATACACTGGAACCATACTCTAGTTGGGGTCTTACCAGAGACTTATATGCACTCTCATTTACATCCTTACTACAACCCCTAAACACCCTCATAACCATGTGCAGAGATCGGTACCCTTTATTTACAATCCCATTTATGTGATTACTCCAATGAAGATCTTTCCTTATATTAACACCTAGATACTTACAATGATCCCCAAAAGGAACTTTCACCCCATCAACGCAGTAATTAAAACTGAGAGGGCTTTTCCTATTTGTGAAACTCACAACCTGTCTTTTAACCCCGTTTATCAACATACCATTGCCTGCTGTCCATCTCGCAACATTTTCGAGGTCACGTTGCAGTTGCTCACAATCTTGTAACTTATTTATCACTCTATAGAGAATAACATCATCCGCAAAAAGCCTTACCTCCGATTCCACTCCTTTACTCATGTCATTTATATATATAAGAAAATATAAAGGTCCGACAACACTGCCCTGAGGAACTCCCCTCTCAACTATTACAGGATCAGACAAAGCTTCACCTACTCTAACTCTCTGAGATCTATTTTCTAGAAATATAGCAACCCAATCAGATCAGTCACTCTTTTTTCTAGTCCAATTGCACTCATTTTTGCCAGTAGTCTCCCATGATCCACCCTATCAAATGCTTTAGACAGGTCAATCGCGATACAGTCCATTTGACCTCCAGAATCCAAGATATCTGCTATATCTTGCTGGAATCCTACAAGTTGAGTTTCAGTGGAATAACCTTTCCTAAAACCGAATTGCCTTCTATCGAACCAGTTATTAATTTCACAAACATGTCTAATATAATCAGAAAGAATGTCTTCCCAAAGCTTACATACAATACATGTCAAACTTAATGGCCTGTAATTTTCAGCTTTATGTCTATCACCCTTTCCTTTATACACAGGGACTACTATAGCAACTCTCCATTCATCTGGTATAGCTCCTCCGACCAAACAATAATCAAATAAGTACTTCAGATATGGTACTATATCCCAACCCATTGTCTTTAGTATATCCCCAGAAATCTGATCAATTCCAGCCGCTTTTCTAGTTTTCAACTTTTGTATCTTATTGTAAATGTCATTGTTATCATATGTAAATTTTATTACTTTTTTGGCCTTAGTCTCCTCCTCTATCTCGACATTATCCTTGTAACCAACAATCTTTACATACTGCTGACTGAATACTTCTGCATTTTGAAGATCCTCACATACACACTCCCCTTGTTCATTAATTATTCCTGGAATGTCCTTCTTGGAACCTGTTTCTGCCTTAAAATACCTACACATACCCTTCCATTTTTAACTAAAATTTGTATGACTGCCAATTATGCTTGCCATCATGTTATCCTTAGCTGCCTTCTTTGCTTGATTCAATTTTCTAGTAAGTTCCTTCAATTTCTCCTTACTTCCACAGCCATTTCTAACTATTTCTTTCCAGTCTGCACCTCCTTCTTAGTCTCTTTATTTCTCTATTATAATAAGGTGGGTCTTTACCATTCCTTACCACTCTTAAAGGTACAAACCTGTTTTGGAATTTCTCAACAATTTCTTTAAACCCATCCCATAGTCTGTTTACATTTTTATTTACCGTTTTCCACCGATCATAGTTACTTTTTAGAAACTGCCTCATGCCTGCTTTATCAGGCATATGGTACTGCCTAACAGTCCTACTTTTAAGACCTTCCTTTCTATCACATTTATTTTTAACTACGACAAAAACAGCTTCATGGTCACTAATACCATCTATTACTTCAGTTTCCCTATAGAGCACATCTGGTTTTATCAGCACGACATCCAGGATATTTTTCCCTCTGGTTGGTTCCATCACTTTCTGAATTAGCTGTCCTTCCCATATTAACTTATTTGCCATTTGTTGGTCATACTTCCTGTCGTTCGCATTTCCTCCCAACTAAGTTATAATACTAAGATTCATTTATAAATAGTATAACCCAATAGCCTACCTACTTACTAGCTACTTTGGAATTATGTTCTGACTACCTTTTTAACACTGCAAATAAATCCATCTATTATTTAAACCTCCCTGTAAAAAGAGGACAGTGAATGCAAGTGGGTACTATTTTCAAATGAGCTGAGCTCGAGAGTCCATTATAGCATACGATTCTTTCAGTGTACTATGGCTCTGTATGTATTGCTTCAGAGGAAGTTCGGCTCCCCGCCAATGTACAGTGTACCGTTAATGAACCGTGTGTGTGTTGTCTCTCACTGATCCGTGATTGCATACGGTCCTTTCGCTGTGCCATGGCTCACTGTATGTCTCGTTGCAGCGGAAGCTCGGCTCTCTGCCAGTGTCCAGTGTGCCAGTAAGGAGCCGTGTGTATCTTGTGTCTCACTGAGCCGTGCTTGCGCACGATTCTTTCGGTGTGGCATGATTCACTGTCTCGCTGCAGCGGAAGCTCGGCTCCCCGCCAACGTCCAGTGTACCGCTAGTGAGCCGTGAGTACACCACTCAGCACTGTCCACCGGGAGTAA
The DNA here is from genome assembly GCF_040414725.1 of Anabrus simplex. Taxonomy (NCBI): domain Eukaryota; kingdom Metazoa; phylum Arthropoda; class Insecta; order Orthoptera; family Tettigoniidae; genus Anabrus; species Anabrus simplex. The sequence goes on from NC_090265.1 coordinate 847,961,943, forward strand.
GCTGAATCGTGTGCCGTGAGCTCGCCGTTCCTGTGAATCAATTCACTCGGACACTTGAATTAATCAATACACTGCTTCGAATCATGCATTCAGTAGCCAACATTACTGTCCAAGTCTCTGCACCATACAGTGCAATGCTCCAATATACCACTTGGCTATTCTTTTCCTCAAATCTTTGTTTAGTGGCCCACAAAGTACGTAATTTCAATTTTCTATTGAAACCTTTTGCCGTGGCAATTCCTTTCTTATTTTCCTTGCGCAGTGCATGTCTTCCATGATCATACTTCTCAAATATTTAAAGTTATTGACTTGCTCTATTCCTTCACCCCTTCACCCCTATATTAATACGACATTTTCTACATTTTCCCCCAGTTATCGTACTTTTGGTCTTCTTCTTATTACACTAATTCTCATTCTATGTTCTTCTAGCTTCGCGTTGAGTTCATCTAATACTTCTATCATTTCTCGTGCACTTTTTGTCATCATAACCATATCATCTGTAAATCTTATACACCCTACATTCCAGCTCCCCCACAAACTCCACCTTTTCCATTAAAACTTCCATTGATTATTTCCCCGAGATAGATGTTGAAGAGTATAGGTGATAAAAAGCATCCTCAGCAGTCCAATGTCATCTCTTGTTAAAACTCCTCACCTGAAATGAATTTTTTCTTCACCTAAAGTAGTTATTGAGCCTTCCAACTCGGCACTATTTCAGTAGGCAGTAAATCTGAAATGTACCTATGAATCATCCTCTGAATCAAAACACTAATGACCTAAGCCTGAAATGTGGCTACGGTTAGCCGAGAAGGATGAAAAGGACATTGTGCTGTTATACTGCCTTATATGGTCCATGTAATCATTATCATGTAGCACCATACATTTAAGTACGTCTTTTACTTGAGGTTGTGGAAAATAAACCAAACCATTGTGGCAATGGGGATTAAAGTGTCCATTTACCATTTCAGCAGCGAAATAGCGTGCTTGGCAGTGCATGTAGATTTCTAATCCTACACTTAATTCAATGTAAGTTTTATAAAAAAGAAAAGGACATTTTGAAATATAGAGTATCCTGCGATGGATTTCTTTCTGTTTCTCGCTTATTAAAACCAACATGAAGCAACAACTAACATTCTGGCATTCAGGTGGTAACTTGATTTCACAGAGCCGTCTATCGGACTACATAGGAAGATCTGCATAGATAACTTTCAAAGAGCCCTCTATCAGGTTGGCATAGAAAGATCAGCGGAGACAACTTTCATAGAGCCATCTACCGGCGAATATAGTGAACTGCAATGACCTAATCATCGTATTATTTGAGTAATGATTATTTTACGCAAATAAAGAACTGAATGAAATAAATAATATGTTTCTAGTAATCCTGAGATGGAGACATTTCTTTTGATGTGCAATACATAGGTGTTAGTATTGGAGTTTCCTCAATATATATATATTTTAATGCAAGTCCGTAATATATCGTCGTTGCGTCTACGAAAACCGCTAGCCAACCGAGCAGAAGAGGAGTGGCCACGGTTCTACCGTGGCTCTACGCCAATGCACGGGAACTTTTCACTGGCCCCAACCATCGACTGTCCTGAGAATAGTTTTCCGTGGTTTTCCATTCTCTTGCACTAAAGCGAATGCCAGGACAGTTCGTAGCATAGGCCACGGCCCGCAAACTCCCTTCCCTTTTCCGTGCATCTCCTTCACCGCAACAAATTTCTAGGCCTGAGAGACAGCGTTGCCGTCTAAGAGGCCCGCCAGGGGAGGAAGGAAAACGTTTTAGTAGTAGTAAAACCGCTATATGAATGTTCCAGCTTAGAACTTTGCCCGATGACGTTCTGTTATCTAAGGTTCAACATCGTGTAATTTTAAAGAATTATCCTTGTTATAATATCTGTACTGCGGGTCAATATTTCTCCCGCAAAACTTTCACATAGCGGTTTTCGCAGGCGCAACGACAATATGCGTTAGGGAAACTGAAGCACTAAAAGTTTACCTTTTAAAGTTTAGATCCTTACCTACAAAATCATTTCAGAATGACCTGTATAAATTGGGGTGTTATTTGCTGTAAATCTTGTACCATAGAAGCCAGGAGGGAGCAAGACTTGTCCAAGAGTGGTCAGAGAGGAATAGTGAGGAAGGGAAATCCGGCATACGTGAGAGAAAGCAATGCCAAACATGGTTGTGTCACGTAGCTGTGATCTCGCATTCAGAAGATCGTGGGTTCGAGCCCCATTGTTGGTAGCCCCGAAGTATTTTTCCGTGATTTCACATTTTCACACCAGGCAAATACTGGGGTGTACCTTGATTAAAGCTACGATAGCTTCCTTTGCTGTCCTATCCATGTCATAACCCATCGTCGCCATTAGACCTGTCTGTGTCGGTGCGTCGAAAAAGAAATAGCAATGATAGACTCGGTTGGTGTACCTTAGTCACTCCTCAGAGAGGGACATATGCATGTAGAGAACATAAGATCCCTATTTACGCCTTCTCGTAAGCCAATAAATCGATCAGGGAACACCGTAGCTACATACAGCTGGAACAGGCAGCTCAATTACTGTCGACAGTCTGGTCCTAATGAACTCCTGCGGGACAAAATTCAATAACTCGGAACTCTTAAACTTAGTAACAAATAACTTAATTATTGATAATGATGTTGAGCGTTATTTTAAGATTTAGATGGACTATGAGAGAGCTCTGCTCCTTGAGCTAACGGCACGAGTGCGGGAAGACCCGAGAGCAGCTGATTTATGTCAGTTTGTGTTGTAAAGACTAGATGGTGCTATGCGGGCTCAAGGCGACAGCAAAGCCACAGCAGTGTACCCGGCTTATTGTAATATGTTTACGTTATACGATCGTAGAGTTCGTTTGTTGTTCATTGTTTATGCGGTATTCCTAAACAAGCTTTTATCTTGACCTACAGTGTTTCTATGGAAGAAGTAAGAAAATAGTTATCACACGGAGAAATATTGTTTCTTACGCATAACTTAATGAAATTAAAATACAGTAATTGCGTCGGTGGATGCAGAGTGGGTTTCGGCTCACAAGTGTCCACGGCTGGTCCGTGGTCTGACAGTTCGGCACCCCGACCGACCAACCGAGCAGAGGAAGGGTGGCCACGGCCCTACCGTACATGTAGGCCTACGCCTCTGTATTCGGGAGATTGAGAGGGGCAGGTCACCACTGTCAGCTGTCCTGAGAATGGTTTTCCGTGGTTTTTCTTCTCCTGAACTAAGGCGAATACCTGGACAGTTCCTAGTATAGGCCACGGCCGCCAACCCTCTCACCTTCTCCGATACAAATCCCCTGGCCTGAGAGACGGCGTCACCGTCTAGCAGGGCCACCTCACCCTTCAGGGGAGGAATGAAATCATTTAGTAGTAGTACACACTAATAAAACGTATTTAATTAGTGCAAGTTGTTTGTGGAAAAAATACGTTGTGTCTTCTCACCACAATCTAATGCACTGAATAGAACGAAGTATTTGGCACAAAAAAAGTGAAAAGTACAAATCTGGTTAGATACGCGCCCCCTTCGCTAGTTGTAAGTGAGAGCCGTGCAAGCAGCTGCTAGGCTGTACCTTCCATCAGAACGCATACCCTGCTCCTTTACCTGCTGAGCTGGAGCGCTGTTCATTCAGCCGAATTGTACCCGCCTTTGTTTTTAAGGGATCCAATACCGAGATAAAATGAACTCCTGCGGAACAAAATTCTAATAATTGGGAGGCTCTTACATTGAAGAAATGCTGTAAAAATAACGTATTAATTGAAAATAATGTTTGGTATTATTTTACGGGATCACGTGCATTATTATTATTACTATTAATGTTGAAAGCATTTCTTAGCAGACAAAGTAGGGTTTCCTTTACTACGAAAAACGCAAAATTAAGCAATTTCCTCAATTGTGCCGAAATTCAAAGAGCTAAATGGGCCGGAAAGGTTTCAAATTGTGAGCCTTGGATAGCTCTATCAAACTAAGAAAACACATTTCGGAAATCACTTCCGGCCTAAATGCAGGTCCAGAAAAAGAGCATTAAATCACTTGTTCCTTTAATCGTTTCATTTCTGGTTCAAATGCTAGCCAACTTAACTCATTTTCATTATTATTTCTATGTCCAACACCCTCAGGCGGTTTTTTTAATTTTGTGAAAAATGTCCACACCGAATGTAGTTATAAGGGCTTAAGTGAAACTTTGCAATCACTCACATTAGCGCTCTTAGTGGTGCTTATGTGCAACAATGCATTGACTCACAGTAGCGCCCGTAGTGGTAGAAAAAGGCAAACTGCTAATCCAATCGACTGGATAACGATGATTAAGAAAAGCATTATAATTAACAGGAATAAATAAAAGATAAATTCTCATAGTTCATTATGTTTTATTTACCTAAAATTCGTAGCTCATATCCCTAGGATATCTTCAACATTGAAGTGCTTGCCAGAAGGGCTAGAACTGTGAATTTTTATTATTATTATTAATAATAATAATAATAATAATAATAATAATAATAATACACATGTTTTGCAAATAGACGCTTTTATTAATTTATAATTTTTACCTTCGTAACAATAATAAATGTATCTTTATAATAATGGGTAAAAGCGCCTCATGGGGCTGACTGGCGTTCGTGTTCATGGGGGCATACCTATCATCATTAAGAATAATTTCCACCCCGTGCTGTCCTCAACTACATGCGCACAGACCAGGAATAACATTGAATTCAGTGTAACAAATCAATGGTAATGTGATGACGTGGGGTGGCATCCGGAGAGACGTGGTCTGAGGTGTGGAGTGAGAGCATAAGACATTTGATTGGTAATTCGTCCGTCCGGTGGGGACGTTAAGCCTTGAGCAGATCCCTTAGTCTTATTCGACAGAAGTAGGCTAAGTGCCGACACCGGGTTTCGCCCTCTCTTTACCTCCTTATCATAATTCCACATCCAGGCGCGCAGGTCACTACGTTAAATGAAAATAAAACACATACATACATCATTATAGACTGTTATGCCTTTCAGCATTCAGTCTGCAAGCCTCTGTGAATTTACTAAACGCCACTACAATTCAGTCTTTGTAACTAGTTCTGTGTCCTCGTTTAGTTCTATACCTCTTATCTTTAAATCATTAGAAACTGAGTCTAACCATCGTCATCTTAGTCTTCCTTTACTTCTCTTACCCTCCACGACCGAGCCCATTATTCTCTTAGGCAAGCTATGCTCCTCCATTTACCCCACACGATCCCAGCACGGAAGCCGGTTTATGTGTACAGCTTCATACATCGAGTTCATTCCTAAATTAGCCTTTATCTCCTAATTCCAAGCACCCTCCTGCCATTGTCCCCACCCGTTTGTACCACCGATCTTTCTCGCTACTTTCATGTCTGTTACTTCTAACTTATGAATAAGATATCCTGATTCCACTAAGCTTTCACTCCCGTACAGCAAAGTTGATCTGAAAATACACTGGTGTAGAGATAGTTTCATCTGGGAGCCGACTCCCTTCTTACAGATTACTGCTGACCGCAACTGCGAATTCACTGCATTAGCTTTGCTGTACCTTGATTCAGTCCCACTTACTGTACTATCATTCTGGGTGAGTACACATCCTAAATAAAGTACTTGAAATGATCTACCTGTTCCAGATTTGTATCCCCAACCTGAAATTCAAGACTCTTAATAACAATAATAACATCGTCACCATAAGACCTATCTGTGTCGGTGCGACGTAAAGCCCCGAGCAAAAAATAATAATAATAATAACACTAACAATTTTTTTTTCTTCTTTCCTAAGTCCAAATATATATAAAAATTGAATGAGGAGACTTAAATCTACCAAACAATTGCATCAAAGAACAGAAGGAGTGCTTCAGTTGATGACAAAGGGAATGTTACAGTTCTATGGATACCTGTTAAGCATGGACAGTAACAGACCAAAGAAGAGAATCTTTGAATTCTTTACGAAGAAGAAAATGAAACGGAATGGCGTATGGCTTTCAGTGCCGGGAGTGTCCGAGGACATGTTCGCCTCGCCAGATGCATGTCCTTTGATTTGACTTCCGTAGGCGACATGCGCGTCATGATGAGAATGAAATGATGATGAAGACGACACATACACCCAGCCCTCGTGCCAGCGAAATTAACCAACCATGGTTAAATTTCCCGTCCCTGACGGGAATCGAACCCGACACCCCTGTAGCCAAAGGTCATCACGCTAACCATTTAGCCATGGAGCCGGACAGGAAGAAGAAGACAGAGCTGAAAAGTGGGGTTGGACTTGATGAAAATGGGAACAGAAATGGACAGAAATCAATTTAGATAACTCTTCAAAAAGTTCCGTGTTTTTCAGGAGACTGGGGAAACACTAGTGAGAAAAGGAAGCTCCTATACAGAAGAACAGGAGAAGGGAGTAGGAGAAAGAATTAAAAGATATTGGCATAGAGTGAAGGCAGTGATTCCGGCTCCATGGCTACATGGTTAGCGTGCTGGCCTTTGGTCGCAGGAGTCCCGGGTTCGATTCCTGGCAGGGACGGGAAATTTAACCATCGGTGGTTAATTTCTCTGGCAAAGGGGCTGGGTGTATGTGTCGTATTTCACCTTCATCACGACGCGCAGGTCGCCTACGCGTGTCAAATCAAAAGACCTGCATCTGGCGAGCCAAACATGTCCTCGGGCACTCCCGGCACTAAAAGCCATACGCCATTTCATTTTTCAAGGCAGATAAGGCTAATAATACCGTAAAGATTGTCAAACGTGATCAAAAACGGCCGAAACAAAGGAAAAATTATTTATTTAAATGTAAATAAATAAATAAAGTGAAATTGTGGCGACGTTTAGTAAATTCACAGAGGCTTGCAGACTGAACGCTGAAAGGCATAACAGTCTATAATGATAATGTATGTATGAATGTATATTACTATTATTATTACCATCATCTGCATTCGATCTTGAGGAGTCATCAGAAAGTTGGTATTTTACATTTGAACAACCCTAAACGCCCTTTAATACCTCTGGATTCGATTCTGTAATATTCATTAGGCCTACACAATGTGATCGCCTAGTAAAGTGGACCTCTTGGCAAGCCTGAGTACTCAGAAAGAGTATCTTTAACGATATGGTAACCCACTGAACATGCCATAAACTCTTCCTTGCCTTGGGTCATCAGCGGTTATTTTGCTTTGCAAGAGGCAGATTATCGCGGTAACAGCATGGGTAATATTCATGGCAATTACCAAGTTCTGGGTCACTTTAATGCTTCCACTCGAGACACAGTTGTAACGAGAGCTGTTCAGAATCTATCTCCTGCAATTCATCAAGGCAGTAAGAGCAGTGGCGCTGTCCTGGGAGAATAAACCAGCCCGACTTATTTTCCAACTTGGCCCCAGCGATGTGAGGCGAGTTGAGTTTCCGGCGGCGGGCGGCGGCGTGGCGTTCTCCTTGCCGCCCCCGACAGGCAGGCAGGCAGGCAGTCCGACCAGACGGGAGAATCTCTAATGAATTGCTTGTTTAATTAATTAGAGGTGGCGCGTACAGCCGAGAGTGAGTCGAGACGGGACGAGTCGGCCCCGCCATGAATTAGACTCCTTAGACACAAGACTCTTGTAGCAGCAAAGCCGCTGCTGCCATATGTCACCCTGTCTCTCCCCAAACCTGTAACTCAACACAACCTTTCATTTGTTTGCTGCCTCCAATATTGGCTTGCTCTTCGAACCCAGAAATCTGCACTAATTAACAGAAATCCCAGTGTAGCGATGATAACAGATAAAAATAAACATGAATTAAATCAGACAACACCATAAAAATTTAAAAATTGCAACCAGATCTCCCCTTCCCCGCCATACAACTAGAAAATTGCCAAAACTGCCGTAAAAATAAGCATTCTTTTCACCCATTGGGAAATTCAGTATTTATTAACGCGATTACCTATGTACGTTATTTTGTGGCCTAGAAACGAACCCAACGTAGCTCAGCCAACAGCCCACCAGCCTCTCACCACTGGGTTCCGTGGTTCAAATACCGGTCAGTCAATATGACATTTGTGCTTAACAAAGCGGAGAAGGGACAGGTTTTTCTCCGGGTAGTCCGGTTTTCCTCTCTTCTTTTTTTTTTTTTTTTTTTTTTTGCTAGGGGCTTTACGTCACACCGACACAGATAGATCTTATGGCGACGATGGGATAGGAAAGGCCTAGGAGTTGGAAGGAAGCGGCCGTGGCCTTAATTAAGGTACAGCCCCAGCATTTGCCTGGTGTGAAAATGGTAAACCACGGAAAACCATTTTCAGGGCTGCCGATAGTGGGATTCGAACCTACTATCTCCCGGATGCAAGCTCACAGCCGCGCGCCTCTACACGCACGGCCAACTCGCCCGGTCCTCTCTTCTTTTATTCCAGCAACACTCTCCAGTATAATATCATCTGTCACTCATTAATGCCCCAGAGGAGTGCGACAGGCTTCGGCAGCCGACACATTTCCTATCCTCGCCGCTAGATGGGGACTTCATTCATTGCATTTCTGATGGAGGTGAAACTGGACACAGGCTATTCATTTTCAAAAACTAACCCCCAATAACCTAATCCTTTTTCTTCTTTTTCCACCGCATTTCCCTGCGGGTTGCGGGTGTGAACCGTATCGCACATGTGTATTTGGCCCTGTTTTATGGCCGGATGGTCTTCTAGATGCCAACCCTATATGGAGGGATGCAATCGCTATTGCAGACTTGTCTATACCTTCCAATCTTCCCATCCCCCCCCCCCCCAAACACACAAGGTGCCTGTTCAGCATAGCAGGCGATGCCGCTGGGCGAGGTAATTGTCCCCCCTCCCAGTTGTATTCCCGCGACCCAAAATCTCACGCTCCAGAACACTGCCCATGAGGCTGTAGAGGTGGGAACCTTCACTGAGTCCGCAGGAAAAACCAACCCTGGAGGGTAAATGGATTGAGAAAGAAAGAAAGATTTATAAACTACCAGAAAAACAAAATATATGGTAATAGAATTATACATAAAAAGAAGCAACTGTATTCCAAGTTTTTAAGGCTTTAAACAGAAAAAAACTCAAATTGTTATACAATTCTGAATATTTTGAGTGTGCTATGATAGAATCCGATGTTCTCTGGAGAACAAAACATGACATTCTACTTTTATTAAGTTGCTTTTGTTAAAATATGTTGTTCAGGTACTTTATACATTTATTCATTCAAAATTATGTTCGGCAGAATAAAAAACCTAACAGATATACATTGAATGAGTCGAAAGTTAAAAGAGATGGATTCAGATATCACAAAAGCTTTCACTTTAACAAATTACTGTTTTAGTAAACAGATTGCCAGCAACTGTTGTACACTGATCTTATAATTGCTGAAATTTAGAAGGAGGGTTATTGAGAAACGAAGACAACATTCTTTCTTCAAATCACACTCCTGACAGGAAATAAGCTGCCTGCAGGCTGTATCCTTCCTCCTTCAGATAAACTGTTTAAGGCGGGTGAAACTGCATAGTAACACTCCCTGCAGCACTCCACCCCCTCCGGGCCACTTCAAAAGGGCTGCAGGATTCCTCAGACGCAGACACAAGTACTTATTGGTAAACCTCGGCGACTTAACGCTAATCTTGGGGTCGTGTCCTTCTGCTTGTGAGACGGCCTTGCAAGCAATGCGGCCATATTCACGGCATCCGCACAACTACATCCTGCCCCACAAGTTCCTCAGTTTCTATTTATTTTCTTCTCCAGATCCCTTTCGCTTCGATATCACCAAGGTAGCCATATGTACTTTTATGAATCACAACTCAGGGACTTTTTCCATATTCTAAGAACTACGTTAAACATATAGTAAATTTATTTATTTCTTCTTTCGATTTGGTCGACTGTGGACCAGGTTAATTCAAATCAGCTCGTTTCTGGGCTTTAATCATCCTCCAATACACCTTCATCCATTCACTCTGCAATCTCCACCTTTCTTCTGTCCACGGCGCTTGGGTACGGGATCTAACTTTTCCTTGAATCCTCCTGGTGGCCTTGATCCTCGACTTGTAAGCATCCCTGTTGTAGATTTCCGTTCCTTGTATTCCCATTTCTTCCAGGTCCTTCTTCACCTCCTGATACCTGCGCACAGTAGTTTTCCTTATCTCAAAAATCTTATTAATTGATTGGTCAGTCTTCCCGGAAATATTCTGTACACTATTTATTTATTTACTTATTTATCCATTTATTTATTTATTTATTTATTTATTTATTTATTTGTTTATTTATTTATTTATTTTATTGTGAACGGGATTTTTCATCAAACTATAAAATATGTCTATTGATCATTTCAAATGCTATAAACAATAAATTGTTAGATAATTAAAATGTTATATTCTTACATTTAAATAGTCCGTCTCAATGCCCAAATAGTTAGCGTGCTGGACTTTGATCCACAGGGTCCCGGGTTCGATTCCAGGCCGAGTCGTAGGTTTTAACATTCAAAGGTTGATTCCAGTGGCTCGGGGACTGGGTATGTGTGTGTACCATCTGAAATGAATGTGTATTCGGTTCTATTAGTTAGAGATAAGAGTGAATGTCATCGAGAGATACCTCAACTGTCCTAAAAATTTAAGACGGCAGGAGAAATAAAAGTAAATGACCTCCGCGTTAATCTTGAATGATTTTGAAATAGTTTGAAAATTAATTGAGACAGATTAGGACAGTGTTCTAGTGTTTTTCTAAGTGTCAAATTTCATTCTACGATTATACGACATTTCTGTGGACTTTAGTTCGTTTAGAGTCATCTGAATAATTTCGTACGATAGCTTTGCAAGTGTGATTAGGCACGGTCAATAAATATAATAATAATAATGAGTAAAAATAATTAAACCTAATTACGGGCTAAAATTTGAATAAGGTCATGGGTTTAATGTTAATTTGTTCTTGGATAGAATTATCGTGTGCTCACTTTATGTAAAGTAGGCCTGGAACATGGCATCCTCCGGACGGAGTAATGATGAATTATACGTATATTTTACTGTGCTATTAATTTGATTATGACTTGCAGAGTCATTTTTGGAAGAAATGTGTCACTGGACATGATTTCTTCGAGCTTGAGTGAAGATTAATCGAGAGCCACGATATAGTATGAGAATAAGAATAAATGTCGCAACTCATGTACCGTAAGCGCGTATTCTAATATTTTGACCTGTGCTGTAGGTATTTTACTTGCTTATTTTGAATGATTTCTGTTTAAAGGATTCCCTTGAACATCGTTGTATAATTAATTTCTGCATAAAAGTGATAACATCAACTCTATCACCTCCTAGATCGATACCTGGAATATACATGATATTGTCATCTAGAGGATGATTCCCCTAATTTGGAATAAATCCAAAATTTAATAATAATGGGTTAGTGTTCGTGTAAATAATATTGTAATATTGTCGTGTACCTATGTGTGAATGTGTGATGTGTGATTTGATTATATTCTGTGTTTTGTGAATTTTCTTGAATGGTTTTATGATGATGTTCTCCACTGCGCGCGTCAAATTTTGACCGATTTACGTTCTTTTCGCGTGTCCGTGATTTGATGAATTATGAATCTTTAGAAGATTTTATTATAATTTAAGGTAGATTATGATCTAATTCACTAAAATAAATTGAATAAGTGAAGGCAACGTCCGTGGATTGATGTCATGAGGCTGAATTTTTAGTTATCGTACAGTCACTTATTGCATAACAACGAGTAACGTTTAGGTTGATATGAGATCAAATAAGAATTAATTATGAGAAGTTCAGTCACTTAATAATTATAAAAATGAATTGATTGATGAAGGGAAAGTCTAAGGAAGACTTATTAACCACAATTTCTTGAATTAAACATTTTTCAATAATTTTAATAAGGGAAAGAAAATGATCATTTTCTTGTAGAATTAAGTGAGATCCAGAAGGAATATTTTAATTTAAGCAATTTAATTATCATTATTGGAGAGAGTGATTCCAGATAGTATTTTGATTTTCAATCCAGTTTATAGTAAATTAATGATCCCTATTATTATTATTACAGACAAGAACATTCGTTGAGCTTTAATTTGATCAAGATTCCTTATAGACGATAGCACGAGGAGAAGAGATGTTCAAGAATTAGTCCCAGATTTTGTAAATTTAATTGTTTATTGGAAGAGTGATAGTTTTTAATAAATGTATAAACCTATTTTAGCTTCTTTTCATTTGTCGCTAGTCCTTCATCTATTCCTGCCTTTAAAATTTTCTGCACAGCCGATAAGCGAATGGTCTACCTCTGAGACTCTCGCTCACCGGCGAGCTGAGCCCGGCATGATGGGGGCAATATATATATATATATATTCTTTGATTGTCCTTGTTGTTTAGAAATAGTATTAATAATGTTATTAACCTTACGTCCCACTAACCGCTTTTACGGTTTTCGGAGACGCCGAGGTGCCGGAATATAGTCCCGCAGGGGTGCCATTAAATCTACCGACACGAGTCTGACGTATTTGAGCACCTTCAAATTCCACCAGACTGAGCCAGGATCGAACCTTCCAAGTTGGGGTTAGAAGGCCAGTGTCTTAACCGTCTGAGCCACTCATCCCGGCGTAGAAATATTGAGAAGTATTTCCCAATACTTCAACTGGCTGAATGGTCAGCGAGTCGGTTCAGAGATTCCCGGGTTCAATTCCCGGACGGGCGGGTCGGGGATTTTAATCGCGTCTGATTAATCATGCTGGCTCGGGAACTGGGTATTTGTGTTTGTCCCACCAGCCTTGTTTTCATATTTAGGTAACACACCACACCACGAAGCACTACAGACACACGCAATAGCGATTACATCTCTCCACACATTGTTGAAGTCAGGAAGGGCTTCCGGCAGCAAAACCGGCCAAATCCCCATGTGCAACATAGTTCGCACCCGCTGCCCCACAAGTGTGCGGAAAGCAGTAGAAGAAGGAAATTTCCCAATACTTCACCAGACTTCGTTCTACTGGTTGAGGGATGTCATTGCTTCTGTACTTCAATCAACGGGAAGAAACTAAATTGTTTAATAATGAGAGGAATGTCACTAATTAGAACTCCTGCACTGTAGGGTAGGTCTTGTATTTTTCTGGATTTCTCTTCGCAAAACATCCATTTCTTTCTACAAGGGCTATAGAAGATATACACTTATGACAAATTTGGAACTACAATTTACTATTTATCACAACCAAATTTTAAACACACAAGCATTATGTTAGTAAGATATAGCACCACACAATATTTGGAGTTGATCTGTTAATCTGTCGCAAAGTTATTAACAAATAATGCTTATTTTTTATATGTTTCCTGAGGAACGGATTTTAATTACTTTTCGCCTATAATTTGGCAGACTTGTCAAGAACACTCAAATATTTAATAATAACTCTGGGGTTTTCAGTCAGATGTAAACTATTCGAGTGATAAGTTTTTCCATTATTCACACATTCCAGTATATTCGGGTATATTAGTTCGTGTGTCAATTATTTTGAAAATTGATTCTTCCTTCATGCCCCGTATGTAGGCATATGGGAAATGGAGTTACACGATAAATTATTCGATCAGAAAAATGTTCTTGTTCTTGCTTTTTTTTTTCGCCACGTAATGAGGGTAGCTGACAACAGGGTCACCAAACAAATGTTCAAATATATTTACAGGAGTAAGGCTGACAATCAGTGGGTTCAAGGGTAAAACATTTTTTTGACGGTGCCCCGACACAGACAGTTTTTATAGCGACGATGGGATGGGGAAGGCCTATCGATAGGAAGGAAGTAATTGTAGCCTTAATTAATTACAGCTCCAGCATTTGCCTGGTGTGAAACCACGGAAAACTATTGTCATTGCTGCCGTCACTGGGTTTCAGACCCACTATATCCCGAATGCAAGCGGACAGCTACGTGACACAAACTACACAGCCATCAACGGATAAACAAAGAAATGGCTGAAGTGGGGATAAATGAAGACTTCATTTAGGACAGAACAACTTTTGGAAGATTAATACAATATTTTAAGAGTGTCGCCAACGGCCGTAGCTGTGTTGAAACACCGGATCCCGTGAGATCTCCGAAGTTAAGCAACATTGGGCGTGGTCAAGATTTGGATGGGTTGCCACGCGCTGTTGGTGGGGGGTAAGGGAACGGAGGAGCGGAAAGGAACTGGCCACCCTACCGTACGTAAACTCCGGCTCAGGCACACCTCTGCGGAGGTTTGGACATGCCTCCGGGAAGAATAGACCCTTACCTTACCTTAAGAGTGTCCAGGAAAAAGAAGTTAAGTCATATCTGGACGAAACAGCGGAGGAAACAACAATGCTAAAGAATGAAGAACGAGCAAAGAAAGAAGCGGGAATTAAATAGAGCAAATAATTTCTACGGGTATGTGGTCCACGTAAAAGAACTCCTACGGAACTAAATTCCGGCACTTCGGCCTCTCCGAAAATCTTAAACGTAGTTAGTGGGACGGAAAACGAATAACATCATTTTATGTGGTCCTTCGATGAAAACTTTCGAATTAATTAATGAAATAATAATAATAATAATAATAATAATAATAATAATAATAATAATACTCTGTGGTGTAGTGATTAGTGTGATTAACTGCCAACACTGGAGGCCCGAGTTCGATTCCCGGCTCTGCCATGAAATTTGAAGAGTGCTACAAGGACTGGAACGGGGTATATTCAGTCTCAGGAGGTCAAGTGAGTAGAAGGATGGGGTTTTCCATTCCCAGCCTAGCCATTCTCGAAGTGGTTTTCTGTTGTTTCTCACTACTCCTCCAGCGAAATGCCGGGATGTTACCTAAGGTAAGGCCACGGCCGCTTCCTTCCCTCTTTCATGTCTATCCCTTCCAATCTTCCCATTATTCACAATGCCCCTGTTCAGCATAGCAGGCGAAGCCGCCTGGGGAGGTACTGGTCCTACTTATCAGTTGTATTCAAGACACTAACTTCTAAGTTCACGCTCCAGGACACTGCCCTTAAAGGCGTTAGAGGTGGGATCCCTCTTTGAGTCCGGAGGTAAAAGTAATAATGTAAGTTAAACGAGTAATAAAAAGTATAAATAATAATAATAATAATAATAATAATAATAATAATAATAATAATAATAATAATAATAATAATAATAATTTAATCATAGCTACTGAGAACAGGCGTTTAAATGTTCTAGGCTGCCTGTGTATCAGTTTTGAAGTTCCGTTTTACTCCACTGGATATCAAAGAAATCAGTACTCTATTGAGTGATCTACTCTAGAGTTTTCAGTTAAATTTCTATGGGAAAAACTAAGCCATCAGAGATCGCTTACATGACGGCATCATACAAGATGGAGTGGCGAATGGACTAGCATCAGCCCCTTAAAATCCAAATACCTCCGCCGGGTTCGAACCCGTGATTTTAGGACCCAGAGGCTGATACTCAGCCACTGAACCACAGGAGAATCTGTTATAAACATGAAAATGTAGGCATAAAATATTGTGCTCGTCATTCTAAGCTAATCAGATATTAACATATTATTTTCTCTCAAACTAGTATAACAATTGAATCGAAATTAATACCTGATTTTTTTTACGAAAACATACAAATTATCTCTCGAATATCGCAAATTCTTGTTTATGTTGCTAGCTTCAGGTTGCTTTAGGTTGTGTAAAGGGAGGACTTTATTAAAGTATATTCCTGTTCTTGTGCTCTTCAATTCCTTTGTAGTCACTCACCTTCTAATCAAAGACGCACTTCTAACGCCACCGGACTAGCTGTTACGCAAAACACGTCTAATAAGATGAAGCGGTTTTTTAAGCAAGTGCTTTGTAATTGATTTGGCGTCTTCTCAAAGAGGGAGCTTTGGAGGGTAGGGGAAGTACGATCCATGAGCTTCCACCGAATTAATCTTGAACAAATAATTTAGTGCAAGCAGCCAGCCAACGCACATTCTTATCCCAGCAGCTTGTTTAGGCTGGAGGTGAGGGAATTTCTCTAAATAGACATTCCACAAGCTAAGAACTTCCATTTAAAGATTTACTGTTTAAAGCACATAGATGATATAAACATACTGATGACTTTTATCTAACGGAAAAATAAGTTATTTTATCATGATAGGAAGACGTTTCACATACGGCAATTGATATATCGTCAGTCTCCCAATTCTCTTCCTACCCATTACTCTTCTTGCCTGGTCACGCCTCCCAGCCAAATATGGATATGTAGCCCATCAGAATGACGTTCTTTGTGTTTATTTTCCTATTGTTACCCGTAAAGAAAATTATAGTCTACCGTACCTCTCTGTAGGAATGTATGTTTGCATGACGGATTAATGCGCTCCTACAGTATATAAGGCTAATTCTCCTTTACATATTAGCGTAGGAAAATGAGCCAACGAAAATTGTACTGATGAACTGCATATCGTCGTTGAAGAAACAATACCTCATATTTCAAAATGCTCTTATTTTAATATTTGCTTTATGTCGCACCGACACAGATAGGTCTTATGGTGGCAATGGGATAGGAAATGGCTAAGAGTTAAAAGGAAGCGGCCGTGGTCTTAACTAAGGTACAGATTCGAACCCCACTGTCGGCATCCCTGAAGATGGTTTTCCGTGGTTTCCCATTTTCACACCAGGCAAATGCTGGGGCTGTACATTAATTAAGGCCACGGCAGCTCCCTTCCCACTCCTAGCCCCTCCCTGTCCCATCGTCGCCATGAGACCTATCTGTGTCGGTGCGACGTAAAGCAACTAGCAAAAAAACTAAGGTACAGCCCAAATATTTGCCTGGTGTGAAAATGGGAAACCACGGAAAACCATATTCGGACCTGCCAACAGAGGGGTTTGAACCCACTATCTCCCGAATGATAGTTCACAGCTGCGCGCCCCTAACCGCACTAGAAACATGAACACAATAAATGGCCATTCCACTGCAATCACAGTCTTAGCATTGCTATAACCTTTTATACAGATCTTTAAATATTTTAGAAACGCTACCTGATTTACACTGTATTTGATCTTATATTATTACTCTAATGTAATAGTGGAATGCATTTTCTGAGGTAATGTTAAAATATCAATAAAGTCATCTTATCTCTAAGGGTCCTGCGGGACGTCACAACTCCGCTTTTGTACAGCGCATCTCTCCCGTGATACATACCTCCTATTCTACGCACCTTGATCCACAATTATATACTTTTCCGTGTAGGGGAGAAGATGTACGAGTGTCTGTAATAAAGTAAAGGAGTATAGAGTTTCAGTCAAGTATTTATCGCAAATAGGAAATAAAATACTGATGGAATGAAACAAAAATGGAACCCTCTACTGCATAGTGTTCCCATCTGGCAACATATAATTTTTCACCTGTACAGCCCTGCAACCAAAGGTCAACCCCGTCAACATCCACACTTACTAACCACCGTTTACTTTCCGTGGGCTCTCCCCATCACCTTCAGTCTTCAGAAGTAACTCTGGCTCAACCTCAAAGGCATCACCGACCTACTTGCGCCTTGCAATACTACCCATGGCCAGTAGCAGTTAAAAGCTTAGCGTAAGATTTATTATTATTATTATTATTATTATTATTATTATTATTATTATTATTATTTGTTGTTGTTGTTGTTGTTGTTGTTGTTGTTAGGAGAGAGTACATGCGAGTCACGGTGCGAAAACTATGCCCCTCTACTCATCTGTTTCCGCGACATGCCGCCGAGTGCACTGGCGGGCAAAAGCGATCTGTCGTGGAAAATATAAAAAGGAAATTCTCCACGTCAGGAAAGAAATCCCCTCTTAGCTACTCTAATAAAATTATAATAGTGAGTTCGGAGCAAATTTCGAGGAGGAGAAGAAGAAGAATTTGAGGAGTGGAAAGATTCCCTTCTTAAAAAACGGGCCTTTCAGGGAGGGGGATTAATTTAGAATTTTTAGAAATTTAGGTTATTACATCAAATTAGGCCGAAAAGTGGGGAGGTAACCAGTTAAAACAGGTCGAAATTTAGCCAAGGGCTGCGATGTTTGAAACGGGTATTCGGCTCCTTGGTTCTTACGACCTGTTTTAAAAGTAGGATACCTCGGTCGGTAAAATGATTGAGGAGGATTCTAGACTTGGCCATCTCGACTATTTTCTTTACCTGAGATTTAATAATAGAGTAAGATCGCGAAAAATCGCGTATGTATCCCATTATGACAAACCACATGACATATAAGTGTTAAGGTGTTAGCCCCAGTTAAGAATTGTTGGTATATATGAAACACTTAACGTAAGTTGAACTTTAAATCTTGTTCACCAAACGGAAACAAAAATTAATTTATACATACGTCATTAGGTATAATTAGTAATGGGAGGTGATAGGAAAAATACAAACCATACTCTTGGGTTGTTAAGTGGTTCACGTGACGACTGGACACAGCATCGGTGCACGTACACTCGAAATATTTAGTATCTCGTGGCCAGAAATATTAATTCTGGGCAAGAAATCAGTACAGCCCTCAGAACCACCCAGTACCTGCTTACACACACTCTCCCTCATTGGTCACATTCGTCAGACGCGTTAACACATGCACACATTTGAAGGACGAGGATATCTAGCATGAACGAAACACACGCGGAAGGGAAAGTACTGTACTTGCTTCCCCGCCTGCCCACACGTCCCACAGGCTCGACAATGAAGGGAGAGGGGAATGATGGGAGGAACCACACGCCTCCTTCAAAGCAACAGACGTAATGTGTATGTCAACTCATTGAGGGTCAAATTCTCCAGTTTCTTCGTAGTTCTTGTGTGCGAAGTCTAACTCAAATGTTAGCGGTCTCGACTATGACTTCATTATCAAATGGCATCGCGCTCAACCACTGTAAGAATGACCCTTAATTTCGTCAATATAGGCCCTGTCAACTACTACTACTAATAATAATATTTATCCTGAAAACCAAAGTAAAAATAACCTGGCATTAAATAATTATGGTTATCAGAGACTCAAGGGCGTTTGGAAAACCGTTCCTATGAAGTTATTGTCAGCGCTGATCAAACAATTAAATGCCATACATTGGGGTGGGATTACAGCGTGCACACTTCATTGCAATTAAATTACAGTTAATTAATTATTTTCCTTGATTAGAAAAAGCCAGTATAGCCAGAATGTTTAACCATAGAAACATTTTGATCAGTTCCCGAAAAAATGGAGTTGGGAGTGGCCTATTCGTGCACATTGTGGCAAGCCACATCCCCTGGAAGACGAACACATGTAACTTTGCCTTGGTTACTTCTCCTTCATCCTCATGGTTGGCCAAAACTATACTTTTCACATAGCACACAAGAATTTCTGCTTTTCCTATCGCTATTTATAGGTCATACAGCACATCTTCCAGATGACCCTCTTCAAGGGTGGTGGTGGAGAGCACTGACTTCTTGTGAGCTTGGTTTGGTATGTCTGTCTCTCGTAAAATATATCACTATTCGTTGCATGAAAATGTTCGTTATTCGTATATTGTTTTCATCATTTAAAAAGAATTATACAGTATCATTGGATCCGTAACACCACGAATTTTCAGCCTGGAAACAAGCAAGGAGTGAGCATGAGCACGAGTGCTCTTAGGAGGCCCTATACTGCTCCATTTAAAAATGCCATCCCCACGTCCATAAATGTAGTTTTGGCTGGGCCTGTTCGATGCGTTGTCATTTTCACTCCCTCTTCAGGTAAGTGACTAAGGTCTTGTTCTGAAAGTGAATCACGCTCTAATGTTTCTATATTGTCCTCTTTAACGTCGTCTTCTGGATCCACGAATTCATCAAATAATGAAATTCAGAACAAAAAATGTTAACGAATTCATTTCAGGTCCCTGTTAATGTATCCAACTATATCACGACATATATTCATTGTTTACACTCAAGTAATTAGATGTACCCACAACAATAACACACTCAAGAATGAAAACTGACAAATAACGAGTTTGCCAATTGAGTTTCGCCGGTGCTCGCATGGGGCAACATGTTACCCCAGTCGACTTTCTCTCACTGCCGGAAACGTATCCACATGCAAAGATTTATGACAGGCAACTCGGGAGGTGCTACTCCGAGTCCTTGACAGATACACAGCAGCTCAGATTACAGTCAATGATAGAAAAAATTTGGCAGTCTTTTTTCCAAGGGTTGGGGTAATGTATTACCCCATGCGAGTACTGAAGGGTCCGAATGAGTTCACAACACGATTTCACACAACAATGTTCCCGTATTGACACTTAATAATAATAAGCTGTCCACACCACTTCAGTGCTAAGTTCCGGTAAAACGAGAAGTTCCGAGAACAATACATCAATTTTATGTATTAACAAGAACAGTTTCACAAACATATTGTGTCTTGTAATGAAGATAATATAAGAAAATGTTTATGACAGGCTCTTCACTGAGTGTTTGAAATAGTAGTTCACCCATTCATTTCACTCATTATTTATCTGTCCATTAATCATACATTTTAAGATGTTTTCTAATGTTTTACTAATCATATAAGGCTGATGCTAATCGAAACATGTATCTAAAATATAACACGACTAAACTTATTTTGTAAATTGTTTAAGTGTTAGTAATATAAATTATTGAAAAATCAAATGTTTTCATAATTTGTAAGTCAATACCGAACCCCAGTGAAGTTCATTCTTTGCTACTTAATTGGAGGGCGAACGTATCAGGCATGAATGAGAGAAACTCTTGACCAGGTGCTAACTTCAGATCGATGTATAAATCACCACCAAGCACGTTAGGTACTAAATGGTACTCGTTCTCACAAAGCTTTCGTTCTTATAGCAAAGTATAGGTGACGCTACTGACCTATAGTCTTGGCCACCAAATAAGGCGGGTCAGAGAAATTACGCTGTTGCCAAGGTTTAGCAGCAACTGGCGAAGAAATGTCTAATAAATTGAACACATCATTTCGGAGCGCAAGGCAGTTTGTTCTCTGCCAAACTCCTGATGTTACCTCCTAAAACGTTGCAAAACAAATTGCACTACAAGCTTCAGGAAAGATTGCTGATTTCAGCTGTGTTACTATTTTCCACATAAACCAATTAAAATTGTTATTAAGATTAAAAACTTGAACAAGTAAATTCAAATCCGTCAAATCACGTATTGAAATTTTCAGTAAGCGGCCATGTTTTTATTTCTTCAGCCAATAAAATGTCATCTGCGGAAAAAATGTAGAGAATTGTGTAACTTAAACTTTTCATCTGAAACATATTTCTATGCTCCTTGGAAAATGGCCCGGAAAGTGGCCATATAAATGTCGCTAGCTGATGACATTGTTCATTGCAGGGCACAGGACACGGTAAGTACTTTTGAATTGCGTAGAGATCTGCATCAGTTTTATTGAAATATGTGTATTTGCTAATGGTTTACAATATAACTTTAAACACTTCAATACTACACATCGGACTGCGTAGTATAAAAAAGAGAACTATCTACTTTAAAGAATATGTGAACTTGGCCGGGACTGACTTCGACTAGACAGCACTGCACAGTCAGCGTTGCCAATCTCAGAGGTAAGCGACTCTCGACCATCTGTCGCTTCTCCATTCCCATGTCTGACAAAAGCGCAGTCTTTCTCACCCGCCTTATTCAGTGGCCGCAGGTTTAGTATACATAGGATACAAACAATGGTTGCCATGGTTGCAATGGTGTTGGGGAATTGACAATGCTATAAAAGGCTCAGTCAAATAGGAAGCGGACTGTCCGCGCGGACGAAATGACCGCAGGCCGTCGCGGACTGGGGTAGTCAAATAGAATGCGGACATGTCAGAGCGGACCAGTGTGAAAGCAGTCGCATTCAAGTGCGTACCGACTCATACTTTCTTGAGGTGGTGTTATCATTTTGTTGTTTTAATCAAATGTCCAGCACCCCCTGTGAGTGGAGGACGCGGACGAAGAATACATCCACGGTATCCCCTGCCTGTCGTAAGAGGGGAATAAATGGGGCGACCAAGGGATGCTCACATTAGAACCATGAGACTACTTGTGATCTTTGTAATCGACGTGCCGTGTGTTGTACAGGTATTTATGACCATGCACTAGATCAATTCATTTCTCCGTATTTTCTGGAGACATCGTTTAGTGTTTGCCGCGCGAACTCTGTGAAAATTTGCCACTGTCCCCCAGTCCGTCGCGAACTAGTCTGGTCCGCTGCGGTAGACTGCGTTATGTTTGACCAGGATAATATAATATCACAGTGTACAGTTTGCCAGACCCATAATTCCACATAGACCAAAATCATGTCCATGATAATAAAATTCAAAAAATTAAGGTAGGCCTATCGGAAAAATAAAGGAAATTACTATGAAGGGCGTTAAAATGAAGGACGTTCTAGGGCTCGAAAACCTAACACCATCTAGGTCGGAAGAGAACACGAGATGAACAAGGAAGATCAGACAGGACCGAGTAAATTGAGGAACCTAGATCAAGTAAGTGAAATCAAAGTCAGGCTCAAATTAAGAGCGCTGAGGTCCCATTTCAATCACCTCTTACGACAGACCGCCCCCACAGAAAAGGGGACTGAAGGGACTCGAATTGCGGTAGACTTAGTACCAAGTACGCGACGAAACTTCTCGGCTATCCCGTGTTAAAATAGTATTTGGCATGATTTCTTCAAAACTGTTGTTAAGAGTTCGTCTCTTTAAGACTTGGAAAAACAAATTGATTCAACCGATCAGTAAATTAAAATGTAAGCCTTACACAATACAAAGTAGACTAATACCTGAATTTCATGAACCTTTTAATTATCAGTTTAAAGCGAATTATAAAGACTAAATCGTTCAATTCAGTTACGTACAGCAATTTTCGTTCGCTTATTTCGTTGCATCAAAAGGGCAATGAAACAACGGATTAATACCCATTTCGTTTGTAGATATTACAATATTTACTCTGCCTTTTTGCCTTGAATCTTTTGATTAATTCCTCCACAGGCTATATTAAATACATGTGTATAAATAATCTTTTATCCACCCCTGCTACTAAACAGACCCCATGCGATGGTATTGTCCTTTGAGCAAATAAATTATCCTCAGTCTACCCCCTACACACATGTTTTACAAAGCGAGTTCACATACACACAGGGGAGAGCAGTGCCGTAAGTGACCCACTGCAGGTTTGTTTTTTTTCCTACAGGGTCAACTAGACGGCGAAGCAGAAAATTTATGGAGAAGCTTAGCAGTGAAAAGTATTCGGAACAGTTTTCTTAAATTACAACAAGATAAACTTGTCTTGCTAACTTAGAATGAACAAAGGAGAAATTGTGTCTATTTTCCTTGTGTAGTTAAGTCCGGCACGAACAAGTAGACTTATTCTAGAGAATAAGTTTTGCAGTGTTTTCTTCTCAAACATGAAATAATTAAACCATTAGGCTATTATTAAATGTGAATGTTACCCCATACTCTGAAGAAAAGTAGCAAGTAGTGTTTCTGCATTAAGATTTACCAATAGTTCTGTTGTCTTAAAATTACGATATATTTTATATAAATTAAGTAACTAAAAAAATCCAGCACTACTGATCTGCATTTAGGGCAGTCGCCCAAGTGGCAGATTGCCCATCAGTTGTTTACCAAATCCTTTTCAAAGAATTTGGAAATTCATCGAACAACTCCTTTCATAAATTATTCCAATCCCTAAACCCTCTTCCTATAAAAGAATATTTCCCCAATTTGTCCTTTTGATTTCCAACTGTATCTTCATCTCTCCTACTTAAAAATATTTCTTTATTTTCTTCTTTCTATTGGCTTTACGTCGCACCGACACAGATAGGTCTTACGACGACGATGGGACGGGAATGGGCTAGGACTGGGAAGGAAGCGGCCGTGGCCTTAATTAAGGTACAGCCCCAGCATTTGCCTGGTGTGAAAATGGGAAACCACGGAAAACCATTTTCAGGGCTGCCGACAGTGGGGTTCGAACCCACTATCTCCCGAATGCTGGATACTGGCCGCACTTAAACGACTGCAGCTATCGAGCTCGGTTTTCTTTATTCTATAATCCGTTCACCGTCCAGGGTTCCTCAGACCCAGCGATGGACCCCACCTATACCGCCTCAAGGGCAGTATCCTGGAGCGTGAGACTTTGGGTCGGGGAATAAAACTGGGGTAGAGGACCAGTACCTCACTATCCTCCACCACAATAACACGCAGTTACCTACGCA
Organism: Anabrus simplex; assembly: GCF_040414725.1. NCBI lineage: Eukaryota > Metazoa > Arthropoda > Insecta > Orthoptera > Tettigoniidae > Anabrus > Anabrus simplex. The sequence goes on from NC_090265.1 coordinate 847,986,073, forward strand.
TGGCAGATGACACCCACCCTCGTCGGAGGGTCTGCCTTGCAAGCGCTGCACTCGGCTAGAAATAGCCACACGAAATTCATTAATTACCCCCAACTCTAATCAGAAGAACAGGTCGAAGAGTTCTGACCCATTAAAGAATGAAGCTATTGGCAAAAAAAAAAAAAAAGGGGTCACGAAAGGCGTGAAAATGTGAGACAATTTAGGCTTCACAAACCTAATATTGTCTGGCTTAGAAGAAAACAATATGTGACCAACGGAGGTCGCTTAAGAAAGATTCAAGATTCAAGCGAGAAGCAATCAGACTAATCTAGGGAGTCACTGGTCGCTAAAGCAATCTCCCAGTCGGAGAGTTCCTAGAGGTGGCGTGATTTGTTTAACGCCTGGTTTTTCACTCCTTCAGCCATGGATAGGATCCCGATGAATCCCAAGTTAGAATTTGCACCATGTCTTCCGGAAGGACAACCGGCCAACATTTAAATAAGCCAGAGAGGTTACAAGTACACCAGGAATACCTGTAAAATACTACAAAAAGATTATGTAGACCAATTTATACAGATTGTTTCTAACAAAACATATTTATGTTCTGTTTCTATGGTATTATCAATAATGTGTAATGTTTTCCTTTCTAGGACCATTGCAGATGATCACGTGTGAACTTCATGTTCCTATGGTTTTTTTTTTTTTTTTTGCTAGGGGCTTTACGTCGCACCGACACAGATAGGTCTTATGGCGACGATGGGATAGGAAAGGCCTAGGAGTTGGAAGGAAGCGGCCGTGGCCTTTAATTAAGGTACAGCCCCAGCATTTGCCTGGTGTGAAAATGGGAAACCACGGAAAACCATCTTCAGGGCTGCCGATAGTGGGATTCGAACCTACTATCTCCCGGATGCAAGCTCACAGCCGCGCGCCTCTACGCGCACGGCCAACTCGCCCGGTGTTTCTATGTTTATCCTTTAAGAGTAACACAGACAGAAGGCTAAACTACGCTAAATTAAGGTGAGCTAGACCAACTAAAGCTATGCTATGACGCAAATGGGATGTTAATCTATGCATTATTTCAAAATGACCGGAAACAACACCTAGAAACAATAAAAATATTTTAAATCGTAAATATATTTAACTCTGCATAAATAATCTGATGAACTATGGTATACGGTAACCATGGCCAAAATATAATAGCTACTTACAATCGATTCAGAATTCTGCACTTTCTTCTGGTCAAAAAATACCTTTTCTTGTTATATCCCTCTAATGATTATTACAGCTTGTAACATAGAGACTAGAATATATTCTTTTTGCGAAAAAATATGTTTGAGAGTCGGAGGGGGGGGGGGGTTCATCTGTGAAACAAACTAATATGTCGTACAAAATGTGTGACGGAAATGTAACCTAGCAACTCTACAGGCTGTGATGTATATGGCTGGCGGTCATTTAAAATTAGCAACCTTTGATGGATAGTGATGACCAGGAGACACATTAAGACATTTGTAATCATTTGATTTTCCCATACGGATATTTTAGATAATTTTTCTTCTACCAGTCTTTCTTACAGGATGAATAAGGACAAGGAAACTGCTGTATTAACACACTAACCAGATTGCCATATGCATTTCCTGAAAAACAAGAGTTCTTGGGCATGGGAAAAATCAGTTACATCGAAACAAACAAAAAAACGTAGCTTCTCCCACGATTTGTGGAACATTCAAAGAAACAGTTTTGGGTTGGGTCAGACCTATGGCAATATAGCTTGGTAGGACGATCAATTGATAACTCAAATATGTCTGCATTCCTCCACTGTTACATGGAAGGCCTACAGCATTTGAGGTGCTGCCCTTCTGAGCCCAACTTGGCAGGTTCGATCCTGCTTTAGTCCGGGGGTATTTGAAGGTACTCAGATACGTCAGCCTCGTGTCGGTAGAATTACTGGCACGTAAGGGAACTCTTGCAGAACAAAACTCCGGCACGTCGGTATCTTCGAAAACCATTAAATGTAGTTAGTGGGACGTAAAACCAATAACATTAATAATAATAATAATAATAATAATAATAATAATAATAATAATAATAATAATAATAATCGTATGGCCCTCATCTACCGTGTGCAGACATTTCAATTTGAAGCCATCTGGCTGTCTGCTCGTCAATTTCGATGTTCCGTTTTACTCTAGGCCTACTAGATAGCAGATCAAGTAAACCGAAACTCTCTCGGGCGTCTATGGCTGAGATTTAATGAATTTTGTCGGGTGAACACCAAATGTGCCACCTACCTCTGCTGGGTTCAAACCCGCTATCTTGGGATCCGGAGGCCGACACTCTACCACTGATCCACGAGGCAGCTATAACATTTTTAATAATAATCATATGGTCTCAGCTGCCGTGTCATCGAGGCTGCCCGCAAGTTTAATTTTTCATTCCATTTTATTCTACCAAATAGTATAGTAAGCCGGATTTTCCTAGAGAATCTTCGCCTGAATTTTTATTGTTAATTTGTTAAATTATATATATTTAATTATATCTTGCCTCATTTCTGGGTTTTATACTTTTCTTTCTATTTTTTTTATGTAATGTACACATCTCTCTCCATTTATATTTTGTGTTTTATCATTCACTTTTTAATATTTATTCTGTTTTGTAAATTATTCATTGTGTTTCTCATCATGTTCTTTCTTCGTTAAATTGTGTGCCGCTTAACTTGTTCCACAATCTAACTAAAAAGTAAAACATAAATCTAATTGCTCAAACACCAATTGTGTCAATCAATCAATCAATCAATCAATCAATCAATCAATCAATCAATCAATCAATCAATCAATCAATCAATCAATCAATCAATCAATCAATCAATCAATCAATCAATCAATCAATCAATCAATCAATCAATCAATCAATCAATCAATCAATCAATCAATCAATCAATCAATCAATCAATCAATCAATCAATCAATCAATCAATCAATCAATATCTGCATTTAGGGCAGTCGGCCAGGTGGCAGACTTCCTATCTGTTGTTTTCCTAGCCTTTTCTTAAATGATTGCAAAGAAATTGGAAATATATTGAGCATCTACCTTGGTAAGTTATTCCAAACACTAACTTTCCTTCCTAACAACGAATATTTGTCCCAATTTGTCCTTTTGAATTCCGCCTTTATCTTCATGTTGTAATATTTCCTACTTTTAAAGACACCACTCAAACTTATTCGTCTACTGATGTCCTCCCACGCCATCCCTTCACTGACAGCTCGTAACATACCACTTAGTCGAGCAGCTCGTCTCCTTTCTCCCAAGTCTTCCCAGCCTAAACTTTGCAACATTCTTGTAACGCTACTGTTTTGTGGGAAATCACGCAGAACAAATCGAGCTGCTTTTCTTTGGATTATTTCCAATTCTTGAATCAAGTTATCCTGGTGAGGATCTTATACAATGGAACCATACTCTAGTTGGGGTCCTACTAGAGACTTACATGGCCTCTCCTTTACATCCTTACTAAAACCCCTAAATACTCTCATAACCATGTGCAGAGACCTGTACACTTTATTTCCAAACATATTTATGTGATTACCCCAATGAAGATCTTTCCTTATATTAAGACCTAGGTACTTACAATGATCCCCAAAAGGAACTTTCAGCCCATCAATGCAGTACTACTACCCTTCCTCACAGCACATACAAAGTCTTCACTATTTGCGGTAGCGCTATACAAGTCGCTTAGCCGCGACAAACGGCGTTTTGTGCGTATTTCCGCCAATAATTAATTAGAGAAAATAAAAATGATTTAGCATATAAGACAACAAGGCTTGTACAAACAGCTTTTTAAAAAGAATTCCTAGTTCCAGTTGGCTAAAGTGGAGTAAACATGTAATGTTTACTCCACAAAGTCAGTTGCGGGGGGGGGGATGACTGTCCCTCCTCGCCCCATCCCCTAATCAAATCGCCGCTACTGTTGGTAGATACGCCAAAGATGCAGTGAAGGATATCTAATAAAAGAGTTGCATGTATGAAAAAACTAGTACTGTTCGGCGAAACTCGTGAGTAGAAGGCATACATCTGTTTGGAACTTCTGCATTCCGACCAGGTTGTCCAGTTTAAAAAAATGTATGTCTATTCATCGCTGCTGAACACACTAGTCATTGTCGGTATGCAGACAGAAAATATAGTGCGGCTGTACCATACACCAGCCTAGAACTATGCGGTCGAAAACGACGTTTACTAATGCTAGGTGTGCATTAGACCGGTAGCGCTGAGTAACATGCTGCGAGCGACACTCCGATTCTTATCTCTTCATATTGTGACTAACCTGCCCGCTGGCATTAGTCCCCCTGTGAAAATCAGTTGGTAGACATTCCATTCATGATTTGCGCATGCGGGACATTTATATGTAGAAAGTACGGCGTTCGTGAGCCACCTGGTATATTATTGCCATGTCAATCAATGACACCACAAATACTGGAATGGCACATGACAACATGCCTACAAACAGTGAACAAATAGCGCGAGTTGCAATTAAAACTCCGCCTATATGGCGTAAAAACATTAGGATTTTCTTAGTCCAAATAGAAGCTCAGTTCGCTACTGCTGACCTTACAAAATTGAATTACGTTATAGGCTCACTTGAACCGGACGTTGCAGAACTATCGAGTGATTTCTTGACCAAACCTCTAATTAACACACCTTTAGCAGACATTCAATCACGCCTAATAGGATAATTCGAGGATTTCGAAGGCCGGATGGTTACAAAACTGTTAACAAAACTTGAACTTGGGGCAAGAAACCCAGCCAGCTGTTAAGAGAAATGCGTGTCCTCTCCGGAAGCCAAGTAAAAGAAGACATTTTACGCATAATTTTCATGCAACGGCTACCCTTAAACTAAAGATCTATATTAGACTCATCAAATGACACACTGGACAGCATGGCTATTATGATTGATCGCATATTAGATTATTATAACCCCACATCTCGCATATCTGCCCTACAGTCGACCCCATCTATTACCGAGTCATCTTTGCCACAACTCCCGTTTAGAGGCACAAATCGAACGACTGTCACTATCAGTCAACAGTAGGCTTGAGAATCAAAATCGATTCCGTTCTCGTCCAAGATCACGTTCATCTCATCATCAAACACACCAACCAGATGGCACATTATGTTATTATCACCTCAAAATATCGTGAAAAGGCAAGAAAAATGAGTCGCATCATGCTCCTTTAGTGCACAGCTTCCCTCTGCTTCGAGAAATGCTTAGGCTCCTCTTTACATGGGGCACAGTAGCGATGTGGAGCCAAATTACTTTTCGCCGCTTATACATCACTGACCGTTTTTCGGGTACATGTTTGTTGGTTGATACAGGAGGGGACGTATCTAAAATTCCCCCTGCTGTTGAAGACAAACACAGGACTTCTAAACGAATTCTGTATGATGCAAATGGAACATCCATTCACACTTACGGTAATCTCATAATAAAAGTTCATTTAGGTTTGAGACGTGCATTCCACTGGCCAGTCAGATATCGCTGATGTCCAGCAACCTCTTCTTGGCGCCTATTTTCTACGCACTGCTAGTTGACATCAAGCACAAATGCCTCATTGATAATACTACCAACTTTTCAACAATCGCAACACCACCACAGAATTAAAATACTGAAAGTATACTCCTGTTAGATCACCATCATAGTGCAGTAAATATTCAGCCATTCTTAAGGAATATCCAAACTTGCTTCGCAACAGGCCAACCTTCTGTGCACCAGATATCAAATTTTTCCACACCATTTCAACAATAGGCCATCCAGTTATAGCTAAAGCTCGACGGTTGCCACATGACAAGCTAGCCCAGGTAAAGATGTAATTCCAGCAGATTATAGAACTAGGCAACTGCAGACCCTCCAACAGTCAATGATCTAGTCCTCTTCATTTAGTACCCTAGGCTAATGGATCATGGCGCCCATGTGGAGATTACAGGGTTCTCAGTGCAATTACTGTACCAGATAGATACCCAATTCCACACCTGCAGGACTTCAACAGTCACCTGTCAGGTAAAACAATATTTCCAAATTCGACTTCATATGTGTTCATTATATTCCCATAGCAGAAAATTATATACCAAAAACTGCTGTTATAACCCCCTTCGGTTTATTCCATTACTTTAACTTCCGTTTGGACTTCTCAATGCAGCCCAATCATTTCAGACGTACATTGACTCTATTCTTCGAGATCTGGACTTTGTTTTCTGTTAGTTGGATGACATCCTCATGCCATCAGAAAATGACCTGGAACATGAACGCCACCTTACAATCCTGCTGGAACGTTTACATTAATACTGCATAAATGTGAACCTAACAAAGTGGATTTTTGGGGCTTCTGGAATTTCATGCTTAGGATAATGTGTAACACCTGCAGATATCAAACCACTCAACAATCGTGTCGAAGCTATTCTCTCTTTTTCGCAATCTATCAATATCTCCGAACTCCGTTGCTTCCTTGGTTTGGTAAACTTCTATCGTCGTTCACTACCCATCACTGCTGCAACTCAACATCTGTTCTACAATACTTGCGCAAGTGTGATCGCAGAAACGTTCAGTGGACAGCAGAGGCAGTCCAAGCTTGCAAACATTTGAATCAAGAAATAGCAAAATGTAACACTCTTAGCCCATCCGTAATGTGACCTACCACTCATATTGATGGTCGATGCTTCTGATTTCGCCATGGGAGCATCTTTGAACCGCATTCGTAATCAAACACTAGAACCCTCAGGATTCTATTCATAGACTCTAAGTGAGACATAAACGCAGTATAGCACATATGACCGGGAATTACTCGCGGCATATTCAGGAACTAAATACTTCCGTTATTTGCTTGAAGTTAGGAACTTTACACTTTATAAAGACCACAAACCCCTGACATTTGCCTTCCAGAAACGTTCACGTATCTCATCTCAGTTCCATCACAATTATTATTTGACGATGTAGCCCAAAGACAGTTAATCCACCAGGAAATTTATTCATTATTGCAGTCAAAAGATACTTCTCTCAAATTCAAAAATGTGTGTCTACCATCAGGGAATGGGTTAACTGTTGATATTCCTACTGGAAACATCCGGCCATACTTACCAGAATACAATAGTGTCCAAAAGTTAAGCATAAGATACGAGTAAGCAGGGCAACAGGAAATGGACCTCATATCGAACCTCATTTTATGCACCTACCAACCCTACGTGTTCGTTCTGTATAGGAAAGGAGTGTTCCCTGCTTTGATTAGCGGCGTAACTACAAGGTAAACGCAGCCAATGCCTGCACCTCATATTCCCTCAGTCGTGTTGGCCCTGTTATAGTGTGCGGAGTATAGCCTCGTGGTGACAACATAATAGCACAACGACGCCATTTGGACCCCGTTTTGCAGGGTAGAATACTGCCCGCCTGGAAGCAGGCCAGACACAGACCAAAGTTACCGTATCCTTAAATGTGCCACAAATTGTCATTTCCAGGCTTAGGAGACGATTTCGAGAAACAGGAGATGTTAGTCGTAGGCCAGTACCAGGTCTACCAAGGGTAATCACCTCACAGCAGGACCGATATCTGGCCTTAACCGCCCAACAAAATCTGAGTGCACCTGCAAGACAATTGTTGGTGGAGCTTGCAGCCGTCTCAGGGGTTGCCGTTTCCCAGCAAACTGTGCACCGGAGGCTCAGAACAGCAGGGCTGTTGGCCCGACGGCCAGTGGTGTGCATCCCGCTCACTCCACTCACTGTGGAGCCGGCAACATCAAATGGAGGCATGTGCTCTTTACAGATGAATCCCGCTTCAATATGCAGAACGATTCCCGTCGCACATTAATCTGGAGGGCACCGGTTAGCCGATATATCCACAGGAACATCGTGGAACGGGACTAATATGGTGGTGGTGGCGTCATGGTGTGGAACGGAATCATGTTGAATGATCTGCACATCTTCATGGGTGGTCCAATGAACACTGTTAACGCTCGGAGATATAGGGATGAGGTACTGAGACCATATGTTCGACTCTTCAGAGGTGCGGTTGGTCCAACTTCCTCTTAATGGACAATAATACCCGACCGCCCCGCGCTGCTCTGGTGAATGAATTTCTGGCTGGGGAAGGCATTCATCGCATGGACTGGCCAGCGAGGTTTGCGGATCTGAATCCTATAAAACTTGCCTGGGATGCATTGGGGAGGCTAACTGCATCCCGTCAACCTCCACCAAGGACCCTCCAAGACCTTCGCATTGCCCTTTCGAACGAATGGGATCGACTGCCACAAGAGCTCTTGGACCATCTGATAGAGAGCATGGCACGTCACTGCAAAGCATGTGTGGCTTTAAGGGGTAACCATACACCCTATCAACAGCATATTTTGTTCTGGAAGACATTGCCCAAGTTTTTCTTAGTTGTTGTCAAAGGTATGCCTTAGCTATCAGAACCTTTCTGACACTAAATTTTTAGACAAGATGTGTGACATATGGTGTGTGAGTCAGCTTACATTTGTTCAGCGATCCGTCTGACATTCCTATCAGGTGTCATGGCCTGGTTTAGTGATTATGCTTAAATTTTGGACACTAGTGTAGTTTCGCAAATAAGCATTTGACGCACTACACAATATGTCTCACCCAGGCATCAAAGCATCCGTCTTAATTAATACAGAAACGGTACGTTTTGCCATCGCTCAATAAAGATGTGATATTATGGGCTAAAACTTGTGTACGATGCCAGCGTTCCAAGGTTACCAGACATACCAACAGCTCCATTGGTACATTTGCTCCAGTAGATCAACGTTTCTCCCACATTCACATCGACATCGTAGGCCCCCTTTCTACATCTGAGGGTTTCCAATACCTGCTCACTATCATCGATCGCTTCTCCAGCTTGCCAGAGGCTTCACCTTTGAAGGACATCATAGCTGAAACAGTAGCCTATGCTCTTCTCCAGACATGGATAGCTGGGTTTGGTGTACCGTCTATCATCACACAGATCGAGGCAAACAATTCGACTGTTCGTTATTCATCAACCTTATGATAATTCTAGGTAGTAACCATATTAAGACAACAGCCTACCATCCGCCAGCTAACGGAAAAATCGAACGATGGCACCGACAGCTAAAAACAGCACTTCGTGCACAACTATCAGACAGCTGGGCCTTCCAACTATCAACCGTTTTACTGGGACTTCGATCACTTATTATACCACACCTGGCATTTACACCAGCTACATTAGTTTATGGAGAGCCAGTGTGCCTACCAGTTGGCTATCTCGAATAGCAAAATATGACAACATATGTTCCCTCCTTCATCCTCAAGCTAAAAGAACATGTTCAGTCTTTACGGCCTGTTCAACATGGGCACCATTCAGCAAAGCGTCCTTTTCTCCACTCCGACCACTTCAGTACCTCTCGTGTTCATCCGGCATGATGCCTCTCGCACAACACTCAACTCAGTATATGAAGGACCATTCAATGTGATTTCCCGCTCTACTAAGTGTTTAGTAATCGACACAGCTCATAGCGAACAACTTGCTTCTAATGACAGACTCAAACCCGCATTCCTTTTGGACAGTAACTACAAGTCTTCTCCTGTTGTTAAGTGTGCTACTACTTTCAATACCACAACTGATCACCTCACTACCAGCGACAATCAAGAAATAGGCTCATCACTACAAACACGAATCAAAAATACCCAAGCTCGTTCAGGTCGAACTGTTCGGTTTCCTACCAAATACCCCTCCCTTGTCACTGCGGAGGGAGTACGTGGGAAGTAATCCCCTGGTGAGCTACTACTAAACAAACAGTATATTATTAAACGGTCTTACTTACTACTTTATGTAATATCTTATTTATTATTCTTTGTCCTTGTTCTTAACAGAAGTTCTTTTAAAATGGCAAGTAATGTGTAAGCTAGTGAAGAGTTTTAATTAAAACTGTACAAGTCAATGTGGAATTAAATATCCATAAAGATATTGTACTATAGCCCAACCCACTGCCTTTAATATATCCCCCGAAACTTTAACAATTCCAGCTGCCTTAAACTTCAGCCTTGCTGCATTTACCAGATACCACACATCCCCAATTATATTGGTACCTATACCTGCTTCCCTTACGTTGTTTGTACCAACGTGAAACAGTACCACTTTCTACTTTCCCCCCACCTTCTCTTCTACTTTCCTCAACATCTGCCTTAACCTAATTCCTGGATAACACTCTACCCTGGTTCTCTTTCCTCCACACTTTCCCCACATGTCTAACAATGGACCCCCATGATTAGAGCCTCAACCTACCCACCTCATTTGATCCCTTCCCCTCTTGGTCAGCCCTATCTTTCTCACTGCTGCAGAAGCTACTTCCTCCTCCCTTTTCGTCCTCCCAAAATCCTGTTCCAACTGTCTTTTCCTATCCTCTGCTCTACATTTCTCTTTCCTACCTTTTCCTTTCCTCCTATTTCCATACTTCTCAGCAGCAGTTCCCTGTTCCTCATTTACCCTCTGTTGTTCTACCTGCACTGACCGTACCGATTTCGCACAGACACCTGCCCTGCATTATAATCCTGAATAGTGCCCTTAGCCTGCAATCTCCTTCCCCCTAAAACATTAGACCATGTGTTCTACAATTCCCCCCTTTCCTTCCCATCCCTCTTCTACACCTACTATATCCTGTGCAAGGATTGAGGGAGACCTACTTTCCATCCTGTCCTCTAAGACAATCCTAATTATCTTCCTCGAACTCTGCAACTCCTCCATCGTACTCCTTAATGCCTGGCCACACTCACAGTTCCTACACTTGCACTCCTTAGTCATTCTTAACGGGATAATCAAAAGAATAGTAAAAATAAAAATGGAAGGAAATAAATATTGTCTATGATAGTACACAAAAGTCACACGACAATAAGGTAAATAATATAGGCTACTACTACACTACAATAATACTTAGTAGAGCTAAATTTTTATCGTACAACATCCTATCAGGATTACACTATTCTCAGCTGCAGTTAAGTCTACCCTAATTACTACAACAGAATTCTAGTAAGAGAGTTATTACAGATACTTCTAGTATGTAAAATAACGTTCATTACAACACAAATATTTCACAGTAATAGAATAAGCACACTCATTTCTAATAAGATACTACAAGACACTACAGTAATTTTAAACTGCGTTCAGACGCATCTTAATTAGAATAGGTTATTACTAAGCACAAACAAAAATGGATTTTACAATTTAAGTTTGAAATTCTCAAAGATTATCAACAAACCTAAATGCGTGGACCGATTATTATTAGTACTATTTTATCCTACTATGCTCTAATAGAAATGAAAACTGCCGTTTGGTTAAATGCTGAAGGAGCGAGAGGGCTACCGTACACAAAGATACACACGAATATATCAGGCAAGATAGTATCTAATATACCGTCTACACTACAGTTCTTAACTGAAATGCGGTTATGTTATTCTTACAGCTGGTGGATTACTATTATTTTCCCTTCTACGTGGGACGGTTAATAAAAGTGTCCTTAAATGATAAAAAATAAGAGGTTGATTACAATAATTTCTCTAAAAATCTTTTGTCGAATCTAGGCCAGGGACTTGAATTTCAATTATTGGGATATAGGAATAATTCAAGGTGCAAAGTACGATGTATGCTGTGAACTTGGAACTACAAATTATCGGAATACAGTAATCACCTGATTCTTGAGTTGTTTTTTACTCAGTTACCCTCTATTATTTAATCTCATCGGAATGCAGCCAACAATCGTCAACAATCCAAAGACTGTTGAGTAATTCTCCAGTGAAATACTGTGCATTCTCTTTAACTTCTGTTTTAATCGAAGTTTACATGCGTATTGTGTTATTTAATTGAATAAATTATTACCTTCGTGATAGTTTTAACGGATATCTATACGAAATACCATGTCTATTGGCTGCTCCAATGTAAAACCTGCAGATGTTAGAACTCCTTATGATAATCTGTCCTTGTACGTATTATACTAACGAACCTACAAATATTTAAATGTTAAAAAAGTTAATATTATTTCCTAAATTATTTCCTAAACCTAAATACGAAACAAAGTATATCTAGCTAGCCTACTTAACCTAGTAAACGTAATCTACTGAACACCAACTGAACTGCTTGATATAAAAATCAAATAAATATCAATACTATCAATTTCTACCACCAATATATAATTAGCACTGAATGGATCACACACAAACAAACTAAACTGTTAGGTTTTAACTATTTTATAACAACGATAATGAAAGAGCACTGCCGACCATTCACAAGCGCATCCAACAATGGAGACCTCTTAAGTCGTACTATGTGGAGTGTCGGATGGACATGTTCCAACCCTTCAAAAATCCGATTACTTCTGCGAGATGTGATCCCACGATTTTGTGACACTATCGTTGATTTTACGGTAAAGTGAATATTACTTCCGAATTTAGGGCATGTTAATAATTGATCATTCACACATGTTGCATTGAAATCTGTTCCAACCTGAATAGTCCCCTAGTTAGCTTAGCCCTTTCACAGGCTGTGGGAAGTATATATTTTCTTATGTCCATGGGAAGCCTTCTTACCACCTCTAGTATATTTTATAGTGCCTATGTTGTACAATCATGTCATATAGCAAGGTCACTCAGCTGAGGAGAAGGAATGTGCATGCTGGCTGCTATGCATTACTCTTATGGAATTAACTGTGAGGAGGGTTCTGCAGATGGCTTGTATACATTAGTCTTATGATATTAAATCTGTGGTACCATGCTAGTGCTAACTCGTGGTCTCACAATTTGCAACCTAGGACTTACTGTTCTTATGAGAATAGCTTGCGCAGAAGGCGTAAGATGGCTACTAACCCGAGATGGCGTACGCTGTTGTTTACGCTCCACTACAGTACATGACAAGAGAACAAGACATAATTGCACTTCCTGTGATATTCCGCACTGTGTAGATCCATGCTTTCGATAGTTTCGTGGAACTTCAGTCAAGCCTCCGTGGCTCAGGTGGCAGAGCGCCGGCTACTCACCTCTGAGTTCCGTGGTTAAAATACAGGTCACTCTATGTGAGATTTGTGCTGGATAAAGTGGATGTGGGAGAGGTTTTTCTCGGGGTGCTCCGGTTTTCCCTGTCATCTTTCAATCCAACAACACTCTCCAATTTCTAATATCATTTCATATCATCTGTCAGCCAGTAATCATTGCCTCAGTGGTGTACGGCAGGCTTCGAAAGCCCTCACATTTCCTACCATTATTGCTAGATCGGGGCTTCATTCATTACATTCCTGATCCGGTCGAATAAATGGAAACATACTGTAGATTTTAATTTTCAGTAAAGTTTTCGATGTCATTAATTGTCTATCCATAATTCTTTTTTGTTACGGAATATAATATACTAACTTGTTCACACTATACTCAACCTAACTCTAAAATATTTCAGTTTTCGATCAATTTAAATTTATTTCGGCAGCTTTTAAATAAAATCGATTATTTGAATTAGGTCCAGAATGTGCCATGGGAAGAATACATCGCACCAGATTATTGGGTAATAAAAATAAAAACTTGTGTTTAAAAAAGTACTCTTTATTTACTTTCTCATTCCCAGTCCAGAAAATATAAAATGATAATCTGTAACACTGCATCAAAAATGGCATGTGAAAGGGTTAGTGTAGCGTAGTTTAGCTTCGCTTAGCATAGTATAGTATTCCTCTGTGTATTTGTCATTCCATATACAGTACATAGATGGGATTATGAATAACTTTCTTCTAACTAACTAGCTTTCTACGTGTGTCGACCTGTACATAATGATTTGATATTGTGTGATGTAGCATAATACACGTATATATTCTTGCAATTAGTCTATTCTCCCCTATGGTTGGTATCCAGGACAGCGTGCATTGCTGATGTGTAGTGCTATCTCTTCTAGGACAACAGCAGCAGTTCCACGCGTTCGCATTCGGCCAGCGACCTTTCCTCTCCGGTCACTTCGGCACTCACCTTGATCCTTTGCAGAGGGCAGCAGACCCGCTGTCAGGTTCACTCAGCTTCCGAATGCCTGCCATGTCCAACTGCCAGAGTAAGTACCTTATCAAACTAAACTCACTACCAACTACAAGCTTTACGCCCAGATGCATCCTTTCAGCAAAGCATCGTTCACTCACTCGGATTGAACTCATAATTGCATTCGTAATTTGAGCAATTTTCCGCCAGTCATTATGTCGATCTGTTTCAATAGCATGATTATAGCCTCAATGGATACCGTCCCTGCTACGCTTACCTGTATGCCGCATCGTGCATAGACACATTGCGCTATGCTCAATGTGAAATAATCCATTCTTTCTTGATCGCTGTATAATCGGCTACGATGCGTTAAAAGTTTTGTGGCAATGCAAAATACTGTCGACTAAGAATACCTCTATCGTTTTGTTCCGTTACTGGGTCTCTCGGTAAAAAAAAAAAAAAAATCGTATGCATTTGAATTAATTTAGTGTGTTGCATGATGCAGGATTTTTTTCCAATTATAGCAACAATCCTTCTGAAGCAAAGTAAAATGCAACTTATAAGCTTTACAGTCTGTCGAACACACTAGTTCAAAACTTAAAATAACACTATATCACACATGTATGAAAATTACACACTGTTAAGCAAGGAATGACATGTTTCGTTCTACAAGAATAAACTCAGATTCTATCAAAACATTTTATATCACGCGCATATATATGAACGATATTATTTACGTCACGTTACTGAAAAAGTATTTGTAAAAATAATTCGGTATCTCCCGCCATTGTCATTGTATCAGCTGCTGATGTTAGCCAATCAGATCGCTTCGCAAGTGAATTCGAACGGGTTTTGCAAGGCTGCCGTCTTCTTCGATATAAACTATGACAACACACAATACAGTTCCTACATATAACTTAATGATGTATTACTTCTAAAGAAAGAATTTATAAATTGTAGGCCTACTGAAGTTTCCTTGACTGTGATGATGTTTGATATAGCATGCTATTTGTTATTTCATGAAGAGAACCATAGCCTAGGCTAAGATCAGATTTTGTTGAGGATATTCCTTCTATTACTCAGTCTTGTAAGTAGAAAAAGCAAAACTTTGGTGCTATTCACAATTATTATTATTATTATTATTATTATTATTATTATTATTATTATTATTATTATTATTTTGATAAGAGTATGGAAATATGAATCCAGTAACCATAAGTATCTAGGCAAATTAAAGCTGTCTATGAGTTTAAAATATTTAAACAAAACCTCTTGTAAATAGTGAAAGCAACACTTCGGTACTATTCTATTATCAATTTCGTGATAATAGTATGGAAACGTAGATCTAGTATCCATAAAATTTCGGCAGATTAACGCTGTGTATGAGTTTTAAAATATTTTTAGAGCTATTTACAATCATCATGATGATAAGGGAATGAAAATGTAGATCCAGTAACCATAAAAGTATCTCGGCAGATTAACGCTAGTTAGAAAGAGGTCTTGTAAATAGTGAAAACACCTTGGTGCTAATGACAATAATTATGCTGATGAGAGTATGGAAATATGGTTCATGAAACAATAAACATCGGGGCAGATAAACACTAGCTATGAGTGTAAAAGGTTTAAACAATAGGATAGGATGTCGCTATTTCAATCATTTCAGACTTAAGTGAACGGAAATGCATGTAAAAATAATTTTTCTGTGACAGCAAAATACTCTGTAGTTTCAGGCAATAAATGATGCAACACACAGCGCAAAAGATCATTTTATTTACTGGCAAAAATATAAAATACACACGTATTGCAAAAGCTCACTTGTAAAATATTGTGGGGTAAATAGGATCACAGGTGGGCCTACTTGGATCACCCAGTTTCCAGCATAACGAGTAGAAGGAAATACTGCCAACACTCCCTTTCTCATCCGTAGTGGTCAGTGGGTCAGCCGAGTGTTACTAGCGACTGCCAAGCACGTGTTTGCGGCCCCCGATTGATAAGATAGTGCACGAGATGCAGGCGTGAAATACGTTCAGCCGTTATATCTGTGTCGAAACATAAATATGGCATCAGTAATATTTTTCCTGCATTACATCAAGCAGTGAGAGTTTTGCATTAATTATGCCGTTCTGTTGCGTTCTGGATTGTAGATCGGGATACTTCTTACTGACAGGAACAGCTGGTAGGTAGATAAATACCACATCGGTGTGTAGAGATAAGCAGGTGACCCGATGTGTACAGGAGGTCAAACTACAACTTTAAAACTTATCAGTCTTTCAGAGCACTAAACACATAACACAAAAATATGTTTATAAAAACCGGTCTAGAAAGCTCAGAATAACGACCGAGAGGATTCGTCATGCTGACAACACGACTCCTCATAATATGCAGCCCGAGCCATGGTCCTTCGGGGCCAGTGCACCATCGGGTTTTACATCTGTAAAAATATCACACTAATAAACGGGCGTGTTATAGTGTTATATGTGTTTTAATTAGGGATTGGGCATTTCTCAGTACGTCAAAATAAAATAATTTCATTGCTTAAAGAGTCGAATCTTCTTCAGAGAAAAGAAATTCCAGAGAGACTTTCAAGCTTAGAAGTACCCTAAACTTGCTCCCAATTTTTCAAAAGTAGCGGTCACTGATTGGTGATTATTTTATTTTTATTCAGTTCTTTGTGTAATCTCTTGACTGTTTTCTTGAATTTAAATAAACAAGCTCCTTTAAAATTGTTTTCCAGTTTAGCAAGCAATATTTCCGTAAAGTAAAGAACAAAACTAGTTAGTGGACCTTCCTTAATTTCATTGGCAACTTTTAGCGTATTTTCACGAGACTGTGCATGGCAAATGGATCGGAAGGAATGGGGGAGCTTATTGTGACAGACTGGATCAAGAGGTACAACCACTTGCTTATGGACAAGGTGTATACTTCTTACTGACAGGGGCATCCGGTAGGTACATAAATATCACACCAGCGTGTAGAGATAAGGAAGTGACCCGATGATCACCTTGCTACCTTAAACTTAAAGACGGGTTTGTTCTCTAGAATTCTACAAAATTTTTACAGGAGGTCAAACCACACCTTTAAAGCTTTTCAAGCTGTCGAAACACTAATTATAACACATTTAAAACTATAATATACCTGTTTATTAGTGTGTTTCGTCAATTCATCTATCCATTTATTCATTCATTCATTTAAATCCTATTGTCTATTGTAAGCTAAGGATGACACTGTTCAGACTAGTGACACAAATAAATACTTGCACCAACACGAAGTAATAGGTGTAAGATATATGTTGTCCTAGACTATATACCAATGTTAACGTCTAGGACAAAAATAAAAATAAAAAAATTAAAAATAAACAATCTTAGAAACTACAGTTTATAGATCGGGTGTAATTAGTGAGTAGGCGTAATTGTAATATTTAAGATGGTAATTGGTAAATGAATTGTAACCAAACTATGCATGTATTGGATTGCAATACATTATTACTCTCTCCCCAGATCTGGCGATCCAGAACTAGGGGATGGGAGTATTCTATTCTATTACTGTGTTATTATTAAAGGTATGTCATAACTTATGTTTTACAATAACTGTTTCGAGAACAAAAAAGGCTGTATTAAGTTAACTGAGTCGATGCTTTTTTCTTAATAAATTAATTCAAGCTGCAGCGACACCAAGACAGCTGATTCAACAGTGCCACGCCTGACTTCTGGTTACCCTGGACACCAATACTGTTAAAACAGAAGCTTATAATATACATTTATTAGGAACGTAAACGTATCTTGAAGTAGAGTACCTTGTTCGAAAAGTTTTTCGCAGGCTTTCGGTGAAAATCGTGGATGGTGGAAAATGTAGATTAGTTAAAACTTCCCTTCCCGGTTCGTGAAGTATACGTTATAGATGCAATATGGCGGCGGCTCCGACGAACTCACAAGCTGCCGGGCTGAGTGGCTCAGACGGTTGAGGCGCTGGCCTTCTGGCCCCAACTTGGCAGGTTCGATCCTGGCTCAGTACGGCGGTATTTGAAGGTACTCGAAAACGTCAGCCTCGTGTCGATAGATTTACTGACACGTAAAAGAACTCCTGCGGGACTAAATTCCGGCACTTCGGCGTCTCCGAAAATCATAAAAGAGTAGTTAGTGGGACGTAAAGCAAATAACATTATTAACTCTCAAGCTTGCCAAATTCGTCATTATAGAGCTAAAAACTACTGATCTGGACCAGATCATTAGTCTGGGAAGGATACGTCCGGCTAGTGACAAGACCTTTGGACTGGATAAGTTAGGTCGGGCTTGTGAGAAGACTATTGGACTGGACAGGTTAGGTCGGGCTTGTGACAAGACCATTGGACTGGATAGGTTAGGTCGGGCTTGTGACAAGACTATTGGACGGGATAGGTTAGGTCGGGCTTGTGACAAGACCATTGGACTGGATAGGTTAGGTCGGGATTGTGACAAGACCATTGGACTGGATAGGTTAGGTCGGGCTTGTGAGAAGACTATTGGACTGGATAGGTTAGGTCGGGCTTGTGAGAAGACAATTGGGCTGGGGGTGTAAACCCCCTAGGCTAGGGTCGCAAAGTGACCAAAAAGTCTCTATCATCTCCTTGAGTCCTGCTAAAATGTGACAAAAAGCAAGGTGACGGACGAACGCCATGACAATTTGAAACTAGGCATTTTTCTTATTTTCAACGAAGGTGGCAAACTTGCGGGAACACTTCTGGTTATGAAAGTATTTAGGGATACGGTAATGTTGTAATGGAGAGGGCATATACTGTAAGCCTCTGGTAAGACCATAATTAGAGTACGGTTCCAGTGTATGGATTTGAGAACTGAAAACCATTCAGAGAAAAGTAGCTCGATTTGCTCTGGGTGATTTCCCACAAAACAGTAGCGTTACGGAAATGCTGCAAATTTCGGGCTGGGAAGACTTGGTAGAAAGGAGACGAGTTGTTCGACTAAGTGGTATGTTCCGAGCCATGAGTGGAGAAATAGCATGGAACAACATTAGCAGACGAATAAGTCTGAATTGTGTTTTTAAAAGTAGGAGAGATCACAATATGAAGATTAAGTTGGCATTCAAGAGGACGAATTGGGGATAAATATTAGTTTATAGGAAGAGGAGTTAGGGACTGGAAAAATTTATCAAGGGAGATGTTTGATGAATTTCCAAATTCTTTGAAATTATTTAAGAAAAATCTAGGTATACAACTGAATGAGTATCTGCCACCAGTGCGGCAGCCCTAAATGCAGATCAGTGGTGATTGATTGATTGATTGATTGATTGATTGATTGATTGATTGATTGATTGATTGATTGATTGATTGATTGATTGATTGATTGATTGATTGATTGATTGATTGATTGATTGATTGATTGATTGATTGATTGATTGATTAGTTCTATAGGAAAGACAGCTGACCCAAGCCAACCAATCGCAACATAGAAATAGTCGCAAATATCAGATTAACGCAGTCTTATTTTCATTTCTTCAAGACAAGAAAAAGTAATTCTAGGGGAAGTTTAGTGGGTTCCTGGCAAGCATCAAGGAAGGATCGATCGTCTCTGTTACTCCAGGTATCTTAAAACATTACTTTTCTGTGATTCCAACATCCGAATAAGTACCGAAATACCACCTTCGATTGTTCCTTCTTGTTCAGAAAGTTCGTGAATTCGGTAGTTAGGTGTTTAAAGTGTAGTACAGTGTTGTGTTCGGTTAAATACAACAACAGCTGACTGTGGAATGTGGTAGCCTGTAAGTCTTAGTAGCATAACCTGACGTAAGTGGGTGGTTTCTACTCATCTATCCTTTTTTTCTTCTGTAACGTTAGACAACTTCTGACGAAATTAAATAATATATTAAGGCGGGACCAAACTCTTTGGGGGCCCAAAAATGTCATTTTCAGTTTATTTTCTATTAACTGTGAAATATCCTTTTCGAATCAGTTTTGGAATTTTGTCGATATCTATAGTACTTTCCACATTATAACATAGCGAGTGTAGGGTCGTCACTCACGTTAGCCATTTAAATTCCAGAAGCTTTCCAACACGTTGTTTTCTATAAAATGTATTTTTCAAATATTTTCCCCTGATAACTGCCGGAATTTGCAAAATGAAAATGAAAATCCACAGCCTGTTTCCGGTTTCAACTGAGTCAGGAATGGAATGAACGTAGCATCCATCTAGCGGCGAGGATAGGAACTGTGCCGGTTGCCGTAGCCTGTCGCACACCTCTGGAGCAATTAATAACTGACAGATGAAATTATATTGAGAATTGTTGCTGGAATGAAAGATGACAGGGAAAACCGGAGGACCCGAAGGAAAACCTGTCCCGCCTCCGCTTTGTCCAGTACAAATCTCACATGGAGTGACCGGGATTTGAACCACGGAACCCGGCGGTGGAAGGCCAGCGCGCTGCCGCCTGAGTCACGGAGGCTCCAGTTTTCAAGGTACTCACTTAAAATGTTGTACTCTTCTGCAGTGTGCAGGGACGATCAAC
Organism: Anabrus simplex; assembly: GCF_040414725.1. NCBI lineage: Eukaryota > Metazoa > Arthropoda > Insecta > Orthoptera > Tettigoniidae > Anabrus > Anabrus simplex. The sequence goes on from NC_090265.1 coordinate 848,006,548, forward strand.
CCGTAGTTGAACTGAAGCTGTGTCTTCCAAAGTTTAAAAATTAAACATATACACTTTTGGTGGAAAATTGATCTATATATTTGTGCTTAAAAACAACTCTATAAAAATATTAATACTTCAGATAATTCATTTATTCTACTAGGGTTTGTAGATACAATAATAACTGAAAAATATTGATATTTATAAATGTTTTAAGAAAAACGGCAATTGTGTGCACATTATACAGCCACGATTTTAAATACCTGATTTTCTGTAATGACATGCATTACGTGACATTTACACATATGGCCATATTGGGAAAGAATTTAATGTTTTCCTCATAAAATTTCATTTTATTCACCCTTTCTGCTGCTGAGAAAGAAAATGTGTCAATATGAGTCGCTAAAGGTGCAGTTTAAGAACTCTCTCAAAGCAATTGTGTGTCATAATTTATCGTGCTGATTGACCGAAAAGCGTTAGATTTAACTCAGTATAAAGCCGGTTCGGTGCTGTAGCGATAGTAACAACGAGTGGGAGAGGCAATATGTGTTCATTAGATATGTGCATATAATTTTCAACGACTGAGGATACCTAACAGCGTGCTAGAAATACAGCGTGCTAGAAATACAGTTTATGATGTGAAGCCCCTATCTCCCTAAAACAAACCAACACTCGAATTATCACATAACACGATGGCTCCCCTTCTCCCCTTCCTACCCCTTTCCCGGAATTGCAGTGAATATGCTTGCCATAAATCGCCACCCCCATTGTGTAGGCATTCGGATTGATATTCGCTATTCATGACGAGAGAAAATCTACCCCCTCTCCTCAGTTATTTATCAGTTACAGTGTCACTGGGTGTCATACAACCGATTCCGGAATGCGGGACCTAGACCCGGTCACGTGGATATGCGATGTGCCATGCTATACGCTGTACAGTCTCAAATACCCACATCAGATTGCTAGTGTGCTTTTTTAATACTGCAGCTTAAAGAGGCATGTGTTCACTCAGGACCGAATCAGCTCCTTCTTAGGACCTTCGGGGCGAAATAAATATGAGTCCCACTATTCCATTTCCTATAGTTTAATAATAATAATAATAATAATAATAATAATAATAATAATAATAATAATAATAATAATAATAATATATAAGAAAATGTGCCAATATATAATAATAATAATAATATAATATACAATATATTATTATTATTATTATTATTATTATTATTATTATTATTATTATTATTATTATTATTTTACGAAGTTCAATCTTATTGCTTAGAAATCATTGCTAGGCTATGTGCTATAACTCTTGTACTTCATCGACATTATAAGAATAATGTAATCAAAACAATTATCATTTTAATCATAAAATATACATTTCATTATCTAGTTATGGTGTGACCATTGTGGTATTATTATTATTATTATTATTATTATTATTATTATTATTATTATTATTATTATTATTATTATTATTATTGTAGTTGTTGAAACGTTTTCCATTGACCTTGAAAATGTTAATTCTGCAGGCATACTTAATGAATAGAAGTTAGAAATACATAAAATAGGAATAAAAACGTATTTTTCCTTTTGAATGCTGAATGAATATCAGTATAATATTTATGTATTTATTTACAAAAACTGCCCTTACTTGAAAATTCCCACAATGGACACACCATAACTAGACAATGAAATGTATAATTTAAGATTAAAATGATAATTGTTTTGATTACATTATTCTTATAATGTCGATGAAGTACAAGAGTTATAGCACATAGCAATAAATTCTAAGCAATTAAATTGAACTTCGTAAAAACTAACAAAGATATAGTTTGCAGTTCTGGAACTCTAATTTAAACTGCTTCCCAGAAATTAACTATGAATCGAGGAATAGTCCCTCGAGTTTCAACCATTAATTATATAAATGTGCTGTGTTTCAATCAAAATTTTTAATAATGCATGTACGGTTCATCGATATTTATTTCCCTATCAACGTCTTCTGTTTGGTGTATGGCGCTTGTTATATATCTCGCATCATCTGATTCCTAGTAGACTGTGATTCAATTCTCCTACTGCTACCGTTACCGTCAGCATTACTGTAAATTGAAAATGCGTTCGGAACTGCACATGATTATTCAAAACTGAATTATAGAATATTTGTGAAATTACAGTTGGCCTCCACTATTTGAATAAAACGTCCTTAATACACGTTTATTTTAGTGTCAGGCCAGACATAAGGGAACCGGGGAGTGTAAAACGATAGAAAAATATAACTCCCGGTGTTCAGTTACATATCTCAGAAACTAAAAGAGGTATTTCCTTGAATGTTCTTTAGACATATTCAGAATACATTCATCATTATTTGGATAGAATATAAAGCGTCTATATTCAATATTTTGTGTCAAAAAGAACATTATAAATGTAATGAAATGGCGTATGGCTTTTAGTGCCGGGAGTGTTCGAGGACATGTTCGGCTCGCTGGGTGCAGGTCCTTTGATTTGACTCCCGTAGGTGACCTGCGCATCATGATGAGGATGAAATGATGGTGGAGACGTCACATACACCCAGCCCTCGTGCCAGTGAAATTAACCAATGACGGTTAAAATTCCCGACCCCGTCGGGAATCAAACACGGGATCCCTGCGACCAAAGGCCAGCACGCTAAACATTTGGCCATAGAGCCGGACAGAACATTATAAAAATAATATATTTAAACAATTGTTTAAAAAATCCCTTACCTTTTTTGAGAAGATACTTAGACCAGACCCAAGAAACTTTACATGCATAATATTTAAACCATTTTCGAGCTGCTAAGGTAGAATTATTGTCCTCTTGTCTACAGGAGTTGAGAATTCCTTTTTTGAAAATTAAAATTTTATGTAAACTTTTCAGTGCTCCTCAAGCTGACCTGCATGAACTAATCAAGATATCTGATTAAATTCTGTTCCAAGAGCAGATATATGTAGTGTCTAAGAGACTACTAATTTTAGAATACATTGATGTGATAGTTTATGGGAAAAAGGTACGGAAAATCCAAAAAAAAAAATTGACTGGTAGCTGGCATCTGATGATATTCAGCGTGCAGAGTTATGTTTAAATCTATTATTTTTTTGCCTCAAATATAACTTCAGCACAATAATTAATACACCAAATTTTTCAGAAAAGATTAGAAATTTGTTTAAGCTCAAAAATCAAAATTGACATTTTTGAGCCTATCACACTTCCCGGTTCAATATCTGTAAATTGAAACAGTCCTTTCATAGTATTTGAACGATTGGCATTACAATATTTAATTAACTGGTTGACACATATTAGGGCTTCACTGTGTCTTGGAAATAGTACCTCAACTTCTTCTTCTGTCACAGGTATTTTACTGCATCGACATTGTGTTCATCATTTTCAGTGCCACTTCGGCGGGAATTGAAATGTGAGTCCCCCTGTATCTTTCCAGGCGAGTTGAATATGTCCTTGGACACTCTCGGCACTAAAACCCATGCGGTAGATAAATACTGCGGCACTTAGAATTATTATTTTCTTTCTTTCTTTCTTTCTTTCTTTCTTTCTTTCTTTCTTTCTTTCTTTCTTTCTTTCTTTCTTTCTTTCTTTATCCGTGTAGCCTCCGGGGTTGGCTTTTTCCTCGGACTCGGCGGTGGATCCCACATCTACCGCCTCAAAGGCAGCGTTCTGGAACATGAGACATTGGGTAGGGGTGATACAACTGCGGAGAAAGATCAGTACTGCTCCCAGGCGGTCTCACCTGATATGCTGAGCAGAAGCCTGGTGGGGGTCGGGAAGATTGGAAGGGATAGACAAGGAAGAGGGAAGGAAGTGGCCGCGGCCTTAAGTTAGGTACCGTCCCGGCATTTGCCTGGAGAAGTTGGAAACCACGGAAAACTGCTTTGAGTTTGGCTGAGGTTGAAATTGAAACCCCTCTGTTCAGTCGTCCTCCCGAGGCTTAGTGGATCCCGTTACAGCCCTCCTACCACTTTTCAAATGTTGTGGCAGAACCGGGAATCGAACCCAGGCCTCTGGGGGTAGCAGCTAATCGCACTAACCATTACACCATAGAGAGAATTATTTCCATTCCTTAATCTAGGACTGAGAGCCCTTTGCTATAAACTGCAAGTTCCGTTAAGTATCATATGAGACGAAATTTTCAACAACTACCGTTACAGTGGTCAAGTTACACAGCTAGAAAGTTTATAAAACAAAAAGTGTTGTCGAGACAAATGTTAGAAAGGGGGTCGACCTACAGAGTAAATGTAAAAATGTGTACTCATCCCGTGGTAGTGCGGCTCTTTTCAGGCACACTTCCACTAGAGGTGAGCTTGATGCACCTATTAGCCACATTACCAGCCTTTCTGCCATTATCAGATTTATGGCAGTACCTGGAATTGAACCCGAGTCACCTAGCACGGTAGCTAATACTGCTAACTGTTACTCTATGGAGACGGACACCGAGTAAATTACGATTACAAAGGAAAATTTATAGACATGATAATATAGCTTTGGCGCTTTTCCTATGTCAAGAAAAAGGTGAAATTCTTTACGTTTCGCAGAGAACTATGCTCCGCGTTTTCAGAAGAAAATCTCGTGTGTTTACGCGTAAGACTTCCCTGATAATAACGGTCTATTCACGGCCGACTGGATCCCTCTCTGCGCTCCTAGCTAGAGCGACGCATCAAGTCGGCCGTGGTCTATTGTAAGTGCTACTCTCGTTCGTCACCAGATGGCTCCCATAAAAATGTGGCCAATTAAAACAAGTAATCATGTTATGGTCCGCCTCTGTGGTGTAGTGGTGACCGTGATTAACTGCCATCCCCGGAGGCCCGAATTCTATTCCCAGCTCTGCCACGAAATTTGAAAAGTGGTACGAGAACTGGAACGGGGTCCACTCAGCCTCGGGAGGTCAACTGAGTAGAGGGTGGTTCGATTCCCAAATCAGCCATCCTGGAAGTGATTTTCTGTTGTTTCCCACTTCTCCTCCGAGAAAATGCTGGAATGGTACCTAATTTAAGGCCACGCCCGATTCCTTCCCTCTTTCTTGTCTATCCCTTCCAATCTTCCCTTTCCCCCACAAGGCCCCTGTTCAGTATAGCAGGCGAGGCTGCCTGGTCAAGGTACTGGTCCTCCTCCCCAGTTGTATACCCCAACCCAAATTCTCACAATCCAGGACACGGCCTTGGAGGCTGTAGAGGTGGGATCCCTCACTGAGTCCGAGGGAAAAACCAACCCTGGAGGGTAAACAGATTAAGAAGAAGAAGAAACATGTTTCGAAGGAGGTTGACTTCACATATTCACATAGCTTTCTGTATTCTCACCCATTTTTAAGTCCCAAGTAATTCCAATGCTGGATGTCAAGGTGATATTAAAAATAATTTTAAAAGTACAATTTACTTCTTCCAACCCGCACGCTTTTCCATGGTGTTATAAAGTGATTTCTGCTTTAAGCGTGTCTAGAATCTTATATGAAATTTTACCTTATGAAAGATGCTGGCAGTGTCATCCTTCATAATGAGGGACTTCATAAACACCATTAGGATGTTCTGCACATAAATAGGGAGAGTTATGACTGTTCACACGACCATTAAGATAAAACAAGGCCTCATACGAAATGAACACAGGCTGTAGGTGGAATAAACGACCATTTAATGATGCAAGATAGCACTCACAATATCTCACTCTTGTGGCTGGATCAGCAGGTTTTAAACAATGGGCCCGTGTAAACCTGTACGGTTTGATGTGTAACAGCTGTTTGGTCTGTGCGCAGAAGAAACCGAAACCCTCACTTGTGCTTATTTTGTAAGCGATTTATTCGGTGACCGTTTACGATTCGCACCAATGTCATCTAGATTTTCCTCTGTTAAAACTGTTCTTATACGCGCATGTTTTTTTTTTTTTTTTTAATTGAGCGCTGAGCCTGTAGCTTCAAAATGTATTTGTAATTACGAGAATCTGTGCTCATGAAGGTGGCACTTCACCAGGAAATTGCTGAAGAAATGCATTAGGTCCCCATCGAGCGGACTAGTACTTAAATAGTTTTTACATACGAAAATACGGTGTTTCAGTGGTAGACTGACTGTCTTACCATGTTAAGGGCTGAGATTCAGACTGGCTGTTGATGCTAGGTCAAATACGTGCACTCTCCTTGCAAGGTCAAGAACTATGCGCGCGCCTCCCATACAGCTCCTTAGGTCCCGGAGAGTAATAATGCCGCTGGACGGTCTGGGTTTATAAGAGAAACCCTGTAAAAAATTGAAACATTTCAAAGTAACAGCTTCCAATACGGGTACGTAATGATATTTATATCATGTAGTGGTATTTACTCAGTATCTCAGCAGTTTCCCTACCTTCTCAGCTATAAATTAGATTGATATGTTTGTCAGTGAAGGTTTTTTCTTTCTCTGGGATGTGCTCAGGAACAGACGTAGAAGTAACTGCTTCATCAACAGAAGTGTCGTATATTTGAGATAAGAAAAGTGGACTACAAAATCAATAAGGAGGCTCCAAAATGTGTTATGCTGCCTTCCACGGAGTTAACATGACGGGAGGACTCTAATAGCCGATTAAGCCTAAGGAAGAGCTGGCCCTGGCAGGGCCCGGCGCGCACACACAGAGAGACCACAACTCGGGGCCAATATCGGCCGGTATCTGATCCAGCAAGCTCTACGCGCTCACAAGAGTTTTTATTAATGTCACGACGAAGCGCAGAGCTGATTATTAATTAATTTTTGGGTCGCCCTCAGGGGGAACCTATTCATCTCTGTAACGTTCAGAAGCTGCTCAACGATTTCTGTTTTCATCCCTTAGCCCTTATATTAAAAGCCGGCCCGCTTTGAAGTCTGCTCAAGCTGCCTTCCCGACACCCAAAAAATTTCCCATATCATCTCTATCTCTCTCATTTCATAGCCGTCCCTGTTACGGGATATTTAATAACTAGAAAAACCGTGGTGCTCGAGGGGAGCGTGTGGCTACCGGGACCTCAGTTCGATCCTTGTCTTCTAGTATCCTAGAGATATGAGAATAACTGGAAAACACTTCCGAGTGATTGCCCCATGCTCACTAAATGGACAAGAACGCATCCATTTGTCAATCATATTCTTCACAGACCCACGCAATAATAATAATAATAATAATAATAATAATAATAATAATAATAATAATAATAATAATAATAATAATAATAATATACTTCTGCTTTCGTTATAGATTTTTTATTTTAAATAATGTTGAACACATTTCTTAGTAGACTAAGTAGGGATCTCCATATTACGAAAAACGTAAAATTAAGCAGTTTCCCCAATTGTGCCTAAATCTGAAGAGCAAAAGGGCCCGGAAGGTTTCAAATTGTGAGTCTTCGATAGCTCTATCAAACTAAATAACACATTTCGAAAATCACTTCTGGCCTAACTGCAGTTCAGGTAAAAAAAAACTAAAATTGCTTGTTTCTTTATTCGTTTTCTTTTTTATTCAACTCCTAGCCAAATTAAATTATTTACATCATTCTTTCTGTAATGTGTTCCTTGGTTCAATATTCTCCGGCGTTGTTATATTTTTGAAAAAAATATCCACACCTAATGTTGTTACAAGGGCTTCAGTGAAACTCTGCATTGACTCACATTAGCGTCCGTAGGGGTAGAAACAGGCAAACTTCTGATCTAAGAAAAGGATTGTATTTTTTGGAATAAATAAAGAATATATTCTCATACTTTATTACATTTTATTCATCAAAAATTCGTAGCTCACCTCCATAGGGTGTTTCCGACATTGAGTTGCTTTCCTGAACGGTTTTTTTTCTTAGCTAGGATAATTCCAGTTTCCTGAAATTTGTGATACAAATTATGGTCTATTTTACGACTTGGAACGTCTACTCCCGAGAATCTTCCTTGACATCGTCTTTGAACTTCACGAGCTGAGTATAATAATAATGGCGTATGGCCTCCGGAGAGGCCTGGTGCGTCTTTTTTCTCGAAGACGGCCTATTAGGCGACCTCCATATCTGTGAAGATGAGGGCCCTACGTAGGATGATTTCTAATGCTGAATACGCCACACACACCCAGCCCCCGAGCCATTGGAATTAACCAATTAAGGCTAAATTCCCTGACTCGGCCTGGAATCGAACCCGGGACCCTCTGGACCAAAGGCTAGCACGCTAACCATTTAGCTATGGAGCCGGACACGAGCTGAGTTAACACATCTGAATCATAGCTACATAAAGAAATGGTATGCATCGAAATTACAAGACCCATATATATTCATAAGAACATCAGTACACATACTATGTGTGATCACAAGGATCTTGAATTTTACAAAAACACTCATAAACGTAATGTTACAATTTGGAAAAAAATATATAAAAATCATCCGTATGCACAAATAAATAACTGTTTGGACTCTACGGAACGAAAATTCAACAAATTCATACGGGATTATCACACAAACTGGACTAGACGAACAATTATGAAATATCAGCAAATGAACGCGTGATTCGCTACGGTATTGTACATTGTATACGGATATCGAAATAAATTACTGCACATGCAGTGAATAAGACTTTTTTAAATTGCATGCTCTTAGCGTTATCCAGAAACAGCAGGGCGAGGTTTCCATACGTTGTTTTCAATGTAAAGTGCGAGTTGCGAAGTTGTAATGATAACGGCAGGCTCACTTTCCTACTGCAATTCACAATCGAATAGGGAATATCTTATTGCCATGGCAGGCCCCATTACCTACTGTGCGGTCACAATCGATTTGGGGATATTTCGTTACAATGGCAGGCCCCCTTCCCTACTTCCAGACAGATTACAGTTGAGGAGTTTTCATTAAAATAGTAGGTACCTTCCCTACTGCCAGTCAAATTTGAGTTGTGTTGTTATCATTATAATGCCAGGCCCCTTTTCTTAATATAAGTCACACCGAGTTGGCGAGTTTCCATTATACTGTAATAGCAGGCCATTTTACCTAATGCCAGTCACATTTTAGATGGGTAAATTTGTTTATAACGGCGCTCACACCTGCCTACTCCCAATCACAATCGGTTAGGGAAGTTTTGAACAAAATTGCATGCTCCCTTGACTTCTTCCAGTCAAATTGAGAAGGGAATACTTCATTACAACGGTAGTTCCCCCTTACTAATGCCAGTTACACAGGAGTTACACATTCCTATTCCTACTGCCAGTCAAAGTCGATGTGGAGAGTAATGATTACAATAGCAGACGCCCTCCTGCTGAGAGTCACTATTGATTTGTAAAATATTAATTATAACGGCAGACACACATCGCTACATCGCTATAAATCGACTACAATGAATGTATATAGATCGACATACGAAGTATATGCACGTTTACAATATTGCAAACCTTCATTTACATATTAACTGCTGCTAAACGATAGTTCATCTCGACAAACGGATTGTACCATAAGACGCCTCGTTTAGCGGTCTAAATGGTTTGTCTTATGATATTTTCTCCTATCTCATCTATTTATGGGTAAGATTTAAACAACTTTGAATGGGGTGAAATTTGGGTTATATTTTGGATACATATGCGGCAACTACAAACATAGAATTTGGCTCACATATGGATACTGGGTGGGCCAATGTTAGTGTAGAATTAGACGATTGTATCTTTCTTATAAGTGACTCAAACTATGAATTATACGTGTACAAAGTGCAAAATATACGTACAATCGAGAAATAGAGACAAATCCAACGTATGAGGAAGAGAGATACAACAAAACGTCATAGCATCAAAGTTGTAGGTCACGTATGGATACTGGATGGGCCAATGTTCGTGTAGAATTGAACGGAGATTGGGCCATTCGTTCCGTAATACGGCTTACCGTTTAGCCACGAAATACCTCGAAACGGGGTCTGTACCGACATTAAAATTGCCTCAATATTTTGATAATTTTCGGGGGGTAAAAAGTGGAATATTTAACGTTCTTGGAAGCTTTCCGTCGGTTACAGGCTAAGACATGTAATTTTGCGAAATTTCATATTCTAGCTTCTTTGGCAAGATTGTGCCGTAATCTTGCTTTGTGGTGGTGGGGGGGGGGGGGAGGAGGATAAAAATAGGGACTTTCAGGAAACTAAAGCTAACAAATATGCAGATTGTCATTATTACACATGATAACTGTACGAAAATTTCACCAAAATAGTCAATGTACAGACACACGGTCGTTACAAATTTCTATAGATAAAGTTCTTGGGACAGAATGCTTAAGGAGTCTTTCATAATGCCTATTTTGATTTTGTTGAGTATATTTCTGGGGATGCCTAACCGTTTCAAAATGTTCCAGGTGTATTCTGTAGAACCTACCCCCCACCCCCCCACCCTGCTACCAAATAACAAACTTTTACCTGACCTCTGACCTATGCTCAAGTCCGATGTTGCAATATTTACCTAAATAGGGAGGCCTGGTTCACAAGTATCTCTCTTTTCTGTGTCAACCTCAATTGCCTGCTCAATGCCCTATTCAAAACACATAGAGTGATCTAACACTAAAGCAGTGTGCTTTCTTTTTTTGATGAAGGCAATGATGTCGGCTCTTCAATTTGACCCTACAGATGATACTCAGTGAACTTCTTCGTAAACTTGCCACTTCATCTCTCTTAACGCGGAAGCTAGAGCCGATCTAACTTTTATGACTAATTACAGAATTAAGTAAAGGCCAACAGAGACACGGTATGGGCTAGATTAAATTTCTTACTTTCATTGACCTGTCGTCCGACTCGTTGGCTGAACGGTCAGCGTACTGACCTTCGGTTCAGAGGGTCCCGGGTTTGATTCCCGGCCGGGTCGGTGATTTAAACCCTAATTGGTTAATTCCTACGGCACGGAGGCTGGGTGTATGTGTTTTATTCATTATCATTTAATCCTCATCATGACGCGCAGGTCGCCTACGGGGGCAAATAGAAAGACCTGCACCTGGCGAGTCGAACCCGTCCTGGGATATCCCGGCAGTAAAAGCCATACGACATTTCATTTCATTCACCTGTCTCAGTATCATCCTTGGCTTTGACAATATGAAAGTGACTGAGGTATATATGAGCATTTCTAGTAATACCGTTCCTTATGCAGCCAGTCTCCGTTATGAATGGTATAAAAATATCGCTCATAGGGTCGGCTGGTGCATTAATTTCAGTGGGCTTCTTCTGCTCAGTGAGGAAAGCAACGGGAAACTACCTCACTCCCCATTTACCTAGTATGCCTCTTCAGTGACACCTAGGCTATCTATGACAGCTGTTTGTGGAGATGTAGAGGGTCAAATCAGCCTTCGGGCTGAATACCCAACAACATAACAGACACTCACTTGAGAATAGCGAACTCACCGGTCACGACGAGTGTAGCCATCCGTCTTTGTTCGGGAATTTCATAAAGAGTGTTAAAAATGGATATGAGCTACTAATTTTAGATAAATAAAATATAATAAAGTATGAGAATATATTCATTATTTATTCCCAAAAATTACAATCCTTTTCTTAATCATCGTTATCCGGTCCATTAGATAATCAGTTTGTCTTTTTCTACCATTTCGAACGCTAATGTGAGTCAGTGCAGAGTTTCATTTAAGCCCTTATAACTACATTCGGTGTGAATATTAAAAAAAAACGCCTGAGGTATTGAATCAAGGGACACATTACAGAAATAATTATGTAAATAAGTTGATTTGGATAGGATTTGAATAAAAAAGAAAACGAATAAGGAAATAAGGGATTTTAGGCTGTTCTTTTGGAACTGCATTTAGGCCGGAAGAGATTTTAGAAATTGTTTTTTCAGTTTGATAGAGCTATCCAAGACTCACGATTGGAAACATCTTCGGACCTTTTACCACTTCAACTTTCGGCACAATTGAGGAAAGTGCTTAATTTTACGTTTTTCGTAGTGTGGGAACCCATAATTTGTTAGAAAATGTGTTCAACATTAAAACATTTGAACGAGTACTAAACAACGGTTGTTAGCGTAAACAGTAAACATCCACACAAATGTCGGAACAACGAAACCTTGACCTTTCCGGAAGACACTTGATTTATATTTGAGTAACTCTAACGTCATGAGGACCAGCAGCAGCTGAGGACACGCTCCCGGAAGTAGTCTCGACCTGTCTCTCCCCGGCACGTGCTCTAGCCAGGCACTTCCTGCACACCCTCTGCCTTTCTGACCAGGAGCCATTAAGTGATTTCACAGCCGAGCACTGCGCTGCGCGCCTTCACAAGAACCAGACTCCGAGCCCCGTCTGTCACTGTTACGAAGAGTACGTGTCTCAGGTACAGAAATATATACATTCACTCGCTAATTCTTTCTATATTATTAGCGAATTACGGTGAAGAAAATGCTATGGGATTATTCTACGAATTAGGATTTAATAATAATGATAATACACTGGAACTTGCCCTATCGGACACATTTACCTAGCGGACACCTCTCTATACAGACATTTTTCCACGGACTCCATTTTATTTTATATAATACACGTGTTAATTAAGCTTCATTGAAGCGGACACCTAGAATTCGGACAGCGGACATCGCCATTAGTCCCGTCTACTTGCCTTAAGCGGACACTGCACCATTTCCAGGACACTACCAGCCTGAAAGTTGAGGTTAATTGAATGAAGAATGTGTGTGTCACGCTGGGTTGTTATTCCGTTTTCGAGAATATTACAGTAAAGAACAATATGCTAAATTTGTACAACCAGCTGAATAATTACTTACTGAACTGTAATGAAAGCAAAGGCTGTACAATCACTTGTAAAATCTCCCAGGCAATTACTTAGAAATTATTTAGAAGAATCAAAATAAAGATGTATACTTATATTTAAGTTGGACATACTTTACCATTAACATATTCGATTAATTTTTACAACCTTATTTTAGTGGACACCTCTCGTAATGGACATTTTTCCATGGAAGAAACGGTGTCCGCAGAAGAGAGGTTTGACTGCAATAATAATAATAATGAAAATGAAATGGCGTATGGCTTTTAGTATCGGGATATCCCAGGACGGGTTCGGCTCGCCAGGTGCAGGTCTTTCTATTTGACTCCCGTAGGAGACCTGCGCGTCGTGATGAGGATGAAATGTTGATGAAGACAACACATACACCCAGCCCCCCGTGCCATTGGAATTAACCAATTAAGGTTAAAATCCCCGAACTTGCCGGGAATCGAACCCGGGACAGTTAATGTGTCTGTGTAGTTCTATCTAGTGTCTGTTACTTTCTTAGCGTTTAGTCAAATACTAAATGGCTTTTTAATTGTATAATCACGCTGTACTTCTATATAATTGTAATACATTGAAATAATTGTTGCTACATATGGTGAAAGTTTTATTCTATAGTACCGCATTCTATATTACCGCATTTAAGTTGGTGGACTACCAACCTTTACGTTTCTATTGAAATTCACTCACACACTTGAGAGCATCAAAAACTTACGATTTTATAGCTTTTTTTGTTTTTCCAATTTTGCTGTCTAACCCCCACCTTCTACCCGCTATATCCCATGTCTATATATTTTTGCGCCCTCAGTTTGGTAAAATACCACAGGTAAATAACTTCAAATACTTAGGAGAAATCATCCAACCATCCGCAATAAATCCTGAAGCAAAGAGAGAGATTTCTAAATGAAAAACAATTTATAGAAAAACATGGAACAGGTAACACAAAAATTCAGTATTTCGGAACGCTAAATTAAATCACCATAACACTGTAATTAAGTCTGAAGCAGTATAAGCATCAGAAACCTTGATCACTGGAGGCAGATCACTAACTAATGCTTTAGAAAAACAAGAGAGGAAAATCCTTAGGGAAATCTTTGGCCCTGTATGCATAGAAGGAGTGGGGATAAAAAGGAGATCTCCTGAATTACACCGGCATTCTGAGAATATATCGGACACTATTAGAAAAAAAACGACTGAAATGTTACATGACTACATTCAAACAGCATGAACGGAAGGAAGAACACAGCAAGAAGATGAAGGGATTCTGTGAAGAGACAAAAGCAAATTCATATGCTAAATAGGTTCAATCGCCCTGCTTAGTTGGGCCCAACGTCGTGAAAATAATAATAATAATAATAATAATAATAATAATAATAATAATAATAATAATAATTTCTCCTTTGGCGGGAGGGGTACAATCCGACATCATTTGTAACCTAGCGGCAGCAATATAGATTGAACTAAATACCCTAAGATGATATCGTGAGTTCCATTAAATATTCTGTCTTCCAGTACGACAGCGTCTGCGTGGCGTACGTAGTACGTAGTTGTGGTTAACATAACTTCACCTTTTAAATGAATAAATAAATAAATAAATAAATAAATAAATAAATAAATAAATAAATAAATAAATAAATAAATAATATGTATGCTATTGCGTCTGCGGCCAAATGTGTTAGTAGACTGATTCAGTTCAAGTGTTAACTCTTTGTACTTTAACATTTTAGAAACATGAATTTTCTGGTACCCTGTGGCAGTCGGTAAACCCATATCTTGGATCAGATAAAAAAAAATAATAACCGAGTGGAGTGGCGAGCCTGTTAATGCGCTAGGGCTGTTGAGACAAGTTCTACTGTACACTCACGAGACGGCTGGGTATGAACCCCAGCGTCGGCAGTCCTGATAAAGGTTTTCTGTGGTTTTGCATTTTCACTTCCAGGCAAATTTCCATTCATAGTCCAAAGCCGATTTCTTCCTTCTCTTTGCCCAATTTCATTCACCATTATTTATTTCATGTTCATTAGCTCCTCAATTGAGGTTGGTGACAGGAAGGGCATCCGGCCGTAATATCATGATATATAACTTCGTCACACCTCATCTCCGACGCCGTATCAGAAAATGGGACTAAGAATTAGACCCACAATAATAATAATAATAATAATAATAATAATAATAATAATAATAATAATAATAATAACAGTAATAATAATAATAAAAATCCACAGCCTGTTTCCAGTCATTCGATCGAGTCGGGTCTCATCTAGTCATCTAGCAGTAAGAATAGGAACTGTGCCGGCTGCCGAACCCTGTCGCACTCCTCTGGGGCAATGATTAGTGATTGACAGATGAAATGAAATTATACTGGAGAGTGTCGCTAGAATGAGAGATGACAAGTAAAACCAGAGTAGCCGGAGATAAACCTGCCCCGCCTCCGCTTTGTCCAGCACAAATCTCACATGGAGTGACCGGGATTTGAACCACGGAATCCAACATTGTAAGAGACCGGCCCGCTGCCGGCTCTGCCAATATAATAATAATAATAATAATAATAATAATAATAATAATAATAATAATAATAATAATAATAATAATAATAATAATAATAATAAAAAGATGTGAAGAATAATGTCTTTTTCCGAATTTAAAGAATAAATTGCATGCTTTTGTATGTAGTTGGAACATCAATAATGAAATGTTGTCTCTGGCAAACGGGATATGTTCGCTAGTTTATATTTACCTTGCATAACATAATGCCATGTTTGTTTGAAAACCACTCCGATTATTGCTCTTCGAAAGGACTTATCAACGCATCATGTAATGGAATAACTCCATCAGAAGTAGACTCAGCCATTTCCCCGATATTGAAATGGAAATATTGATGTCACAATTTTACTTTCGATGCGCGTGGAAATATTGCCATCGATCGAATCTCGTAATTCAAATAAAGATTCGGCTTGTGTCCAACAAAAACCTCACTGACATCCAGAGGGAAAAAAGAACATGCTCATGAATATTGTTTTAAGTTAATTGATGCTCATTCATATTATAACTCTTCCCTACCCTGCCGCTGTTTTTGCAAGTTCAGTTGGAAATCATTCATTTGTTGCATTTATATGACTGGCGAAAATAATGGCACAAGCGATGGTGAAAAAAAAAAAAAAAAAAAATCCTGACAAAGCCATATTTGGAAATGCGTGGTCCCCGCTCGCCGATCAGCAGTTATTTGCTGTGACTGCCATATTTTATACTGAATGCCATTTTGTTGATAAAGGCTTCCTTATCCATCATTGTTTGAATAAACTCGGATGAGTAGTTCAAGGAATTGTTAGATTAAAACAAACGAAATAAATAATAGAAACGAACGATCATCAAAATGTCCGATGCATGCAAAGCATCTTCCTTTCACAATCTGCAGCATCAGCAAGACGAGACAAATGGTGAGACGTGTGAAGTATCGACTGCCAGCTTTTTCAAGAGGAAGAGAATATATTATATTCTATTGGACTTAAGGTGTGGGTCCATGTTTATTTATTTATTTATTTATTTATTTATGTATTTATTTATTATTTAATTAATTAATTAAATTTATTTATTTATTTATTTATTTATTTATTTATTTATTTATTTATTTAGCCCGTTTACTCTCCAGGGTTTTTTCCGGACTCAGCGAGGGATCCCACATATGGCTCCTCAACGGCAGTGTGCTGGAGGGTGAGATATTTGATCAGGAGACAACTAGGTAGGAGAGCCAGTACTTGTCCAGGCGGCCTCACCTGCTATGCTGAAAAAACCACTTGGAGAATGGCTGAGGTGGGAATCGATCCTCCTGTAATCAGATGACCTCCCGAGGTTGAGTGGACCCCGTTTCAGCCTTGGTACCACTTTCAACTTTCGTGGCAGAACCGGGAATCGAACTCGGGCCTCCGGGGGTAGCAGCTAATCACACTAAACACTGAACCACAGAAATGGATATTAAATTATTAATTTAATTATTGTTAATTGTTAGTATTAATGTAAAATATTATTGTTATTATTAATGACATAAGAAACAAAATTACTCTAAAATCCCGAGGAACTAAAATTAGACTATTTTCCTCAGCGATGTTACTCATTAATTGTAGGTATCACTCATAAAAATCCGCGAGGAAAATATACAATCTCGTATTTAAAATAGTTTTCATTTTTTTCTGTCGACTAGCAGATAACCATGACAGGAGGTGAACGTCATTTTAAAGCCATTTTATAGTGCAATTTTGAGTATCTTCTAGAGAAACCGTACCCTCCAGAACCGCCAGTGTCTGCTAACATCTCCGTGCAGTAGAAACTCGACTCTCTCACCACTTCAGCATCTTCTTTGAGCTTCGTGATCTTCCTGACTCCCCCTTGACACTCTGCACGTTCCTGACGCCTACTAATTCGTTTCCAAGAGAACTACCGAGGACAGGTGCACTTCTGGGTTTGTCACACACCACGAATAGCAACCACAGCATTGATTTAGCTCTTCTTTTACACTTCTAACAATTCTCTGACTACAGAAAAAGAAAAGTACACGATGCTCTTCTTGCCTCTTCCTCATTCATTTTAGTTGAAAATTATTTTAAGATCCACGTCTGCGGTGTAGTGGTTAATGTGATTAGCTGCCAACCTAGGAGGACTGGGCTTGATTCTCGCATCTGCAACGGAAAATGAAAAGTCGTATGAGGACTTGATCGGGATTTATTCAGTATCGGGAGGTCAAGTGAGTAGAGGGGGTTCGATTCCCGCCTCTGTCATTCTCGAATTTCCGTGTTTTCCCAGTCCTTCTCCAGGCAAATGCTGACGTGGTACCTATCTTAAGGTCACGGCTCCTTCCTTCTCTCTTCCTTGTGTATCCCGTCCAATTTTCCCATCCCCTACCAGGCTCCTGTTCAGCATAGCAGATGAAGCCACCTGGGCGAGGTACTGGTCCTCCTTCCGAATTTCATCCCCAACCAAATAATTCAAGCTCCAGAACACCGCCCTTGAGGTAGTAGAGGTGGTATTCCTCACTGATTCCGTGCAAAAACCAACCCTGGAGAGTAAAAATATTAAATAAATAAATAAATATTTATTTATTTATTTATTTATTTATTTATTTATTTATTTATTTATTTATTTATTTATTTATTTATTTATTTATTTATTTATGTAAGAAGATGATACTGAAAATAAACATATTAAAATGATGAGTGAGATATGACAGACTGACTGAATGGATATGAAGCAAATTTAAGCCTAAGACACCTGAAGCCACACATTATCTTGGTTAATTCATGTCAAGTTGCCTCCTGAGAGTCTTCTGGCAGGGCGTGACATTCCTTTATTTGTACCAACCTCCTCACTTTCATCCTTGACCTCCCTTGGTCGACTCTTGTTCTCTTCCACCCCAATGGTATTAGGTTTGCAAGGCATACGGAGACTTTCGTTTTCACACCCTTCGCGGCCCTCCTTTTCTTTTACCGAGTCACTCATTCTTCGAAGGGTGAAAACTCTCCCATCTTTTCCTCTGATTAGTGTTATGAGAGGATTGTTGCCTAGATGCAGGCTACTTTCTTTATAACAGTATAATTACCCCCTCCAAAAACTACCGAAGTCAAAAGTGAAAGTCAAAGGTTTATTTACAACATATCCATTGAAATATTCAGAAAGGACACTTCATATTTGAAACAATTAAACTAATTATCTGATTTTTCTTTTCACAGTTTTCAGGATCCTGAGATAATAATGTTACTGAATGGCTAAACAACTCACTGAACACAATACAGTTTTACAGATCATCTTCATTTTCAGTTTCAAAGGATCTCGAGCTGCAAGCACGAGCACAAACAATAATGAGCTAATACACAGCAAATCAAACGTATTAGAGGTAAACATGAATACTTCACAAATTTACTAGCGTCTTAACTGTGAGATAAAGCTGGCATCAGCCCATGAC